>NC_090938.1:288179903-288804903 GCF_040938575.1 Ambystoma mexicanum
ACTTGGATATCACATCTCATGCTATAGGGAGGGTCTCAAGTTTGATATTAGAAGCATTGAGATATCATATCTCATGCTATAGGAAGGGTCTCAGGATTGGAATGGGAAGGAGTTGGATATCACATCTCATGCTATAGGAAGGGTCTCAGGTTTGGTATAAGCAGTGAGATATCACATCTCATGCTATAGGAAGTGTCTCAGGATTGGAATGGGAAGGAGTTGGATATCACATCTCATGTTATAGGAAGGATCTCAGGTTTGGTATAAGCATTGAGATATCACATCTCTACTATCGGAAGGGTCTCAGGATTGGAATGGGAAGGAGTTGGATATTCCCATCTCATGTTATAGGAAGGGTCTCAGGTTTGGTATTAGAAGCATTGAGATATCACATCTCATGCTATAGGAAGGGTCTTAGGATTGGAATGGGAAGGACTTGGATATCACATCTCATGCTATAAGGAGGGTCTCAAGTTTGATATTAGAAGCATTGAGATATCACATCTCATGATATTGGAAGGGTCTCAGTAATGGAATGGGAAGGAGTTGGATATCACATCTCATGATAAAGGAAGTGTCTAAGGTTTGGAAGGGGAAGGAGTTTGATATCACATCTCATGCCATAGTATGGGTCTCAGGTTTGGTAGAAGCATTGGGATATCACATCTCATGCTATCGGAAGGGTATCAGGATTGGATTTGGAAGGAGTTGGATATCCCATCTCATGCTATAGGAAGGGTCTCAGGTTGGAATGGGAAGGAGTTGGATATCACATCTCATGTTATAGGAAGGGTCTCAGGATTGGAATTAGAAGGACTTGGATATCACATCTCATGCTATAGGAAGGCTCTTAAGTTTTTTAAGGGGAAAGAGTTGGATATCAGATTTCATGTTAGAGGTAGGATCTCAGGTTTGGTATTAGAGGCATTGAGATATCACATCTCATGCTATCAGAAGGGTCTCAGGAATGGAATGGGAAGGAGTTGGATATCACATCTCATGCTAAAGGGAGGGTCTCAGGTTTGGAAGGGGAAGGATTTGGATATCACATCTCATGTTATAGGAAGGATCTCAGGTTTGGTATTAGAAGCATTGAGATATCACATCTCATGCTATCGGAAGGATCTCAGGTTTGGTATTAGAAGCATTTAGATATGTAAGAGGATTCAATTCAGCACTACAGCTAAGTTAACGCCTAGTCTAGAATACTGAATGAAAACCCTTATTGATATATCTTTAGGTCCAGTTCATGCGTTCTGGATGACTACCCCTGTATAACACCCCTCTCTTGGAATCCCCCTGACCCCACTGAGCCAAGAAGTAGTTCTGTTTTGCAAGTTTAAAAGGTTTATTTGATCATTTAAAATAGATATATATATATCACGCTTTATAATAAATTAATAATTGAATAGCACACTTAATCTGATATGATAAAGATCAACAACGGAGAATCTGGCACTAGCACACTTCTTATAATCACCAATGAGTTGACATGAAATGGATAAGGTAGCACACTGGTAAATAGGAACAAAAGTATAATGTGGTAGAGGATGCTTTATGTAAGCTCAGGTGGATGCAATATTCAATGAATGCAGTACAGAAAATACTCAATATGATTTCAACCAAACAATGTAATCACTTTTCTCTGGCAATCCACTCCCCCCCTCTTTATGCAATGCAAGGAAATGGAAGGAAGCACACAGTTCTCAGAAATGCAATCAATGTAATCAGTTCAATCCCCCCCAAGCTTAGACAACAGAAGTTTAAAACACAGATAGGAGTTTTGAAAACACGGGCCCAAATGCTTTGATATGTGCTAGCAATGGATGAGAAATATGCTGGAAACGCTTTTTAATTCCCTTTCAGAGGTTCAGGGTGAGTGGTATCTAGTTAATATTAGTCCAGACTCACACTAGCAATGATGCAGGGATAGTTAGCAGGTTAAACGAATTTCTGGCAAATGGAAAGCAAACAGCAGCAGTTTTTTACATGTGAAGAAATTGCAAATCGCGGTAAAATTTGCGGATGCGTGTTCCGCGATTGCGGTAAAACTATAAGGGGTAGGAATGCGGTTCTTGGTGCGATTCAAAGCTACGATTCTAAGCTATCAGAGGAAAGTTACTGCAAGTCTCTAGCCCAAACGGTCGCGGAGATATGAGCGATTTAATAAAGGTCGTTTTTGGGTTTGCAAATTTCAAAAGCTCAAAATGACAAGTGCAGCTTGCAACTAGCAAATCACAGGTGACAGCTTTACAAGTGACAGGTGACAGTTAGGAGACAGTTCTACTTAGATTAAAATAGGATTGAATTATATTATTTTAACTAAGAGATTGGTTCTGCACAGTTTTCTAGGTACTCACACTATATTCTTGAGTGAAATGGGCCTCGCCACGGATCTGGTCAGGGTTTTAGACTGGACTCTGGTCTGGTCTGGTCTGGCCTCTGCACTTCACAGTGATCTGGGTCAGCTCTCTCTGCTGGTCTGGGTCTCTCTGGGTACAGCACTGCTTTCTCTCTGGTTCTCTTAGTTCTGGATAGATTGAAGTCTCTAGTTTGGCTTTCTGGAGGTTGATGGAGGTAAGTATGGATTTTTCCGGCAGAGCGTCCCGCTGCAGATGGATTTGGAAACTCCCTATCTGTCCTGTCTGTCTGCTTTTATGTGTTTAGAATGTGGGTGTGTTCTAGCATCACTGACCCTACCTCTCTCTCAGCTTCTAATTGGTCAAACTTCCATTTATCATTTGATTGGGGAATGAACTGTGAGTCAGAGTGATGTCATTTTACAGCCTGCAGAAAGTCCACTCCTCCTGTCAACTTACACACAAATCTAGATTTGAAACAAATACATATTTGCAGAGGTACATATTGTTTTAAAATCATATGCACCCATCATGCATTACAGGAGGTATCCCCTGTTCAAACTCTGCTCTTCCTGGGAGCTTGCATTCAGAAATGGCACATATTTCACTTTTTAACTGATTTTGCAATTTCTGACATTGACCCAACTTTACATACATGTGTGCAGGGAGTAGGGACATTAACTGATGAAGTTTCAGATTTTTAACATGCATACATTTAGAGTTATATCCACTTTTCCGCTGACACCCCCCTGAACACGCCACCGGGTCGAAAAACCTCTTAAAATGTGGGCAGAAAAATCACAAGAATTATGGTGTCATTTATAAAATTTTCACATGTCCGCTCTTAGTTATTCATCTTTTTAAAGTTATGTTCTGGCTCCAAAGGGGTGTGGTTTACCCTCAGCACAAGGTATAGAAACCAGTCTTTCCAGTTTCTGCCAAGCCAGCTTGCTCTCACAGGCAGTGCTCCTCCCAGCTCCTGCCAAGAGGAAGCTACATTTTACGACTGCGGTAATAAAAACCTTTGCCTGAGTGAAGAGGGCTTTGTTCACTCTCTTGCAGAGCACAGGTAATTCAATTATCAGATAGATGGCATATCCTTAGTGTGGGCAGCAAAAGGAAGGTTGGCCTGGGAACACAGTTGTGACTCAAATTTCACTCCTGATGGGGGTAGTTGCCAGGCAGAATTAAGTTCCTTAAGCCAGACTTTCAGCTACTGTCATGTTATTTGTTGCTTTTTAAATTAACTTGCAATTTTACACATGCAGCTAGAATGCTGATTCTAAGTGCAAAACTATGACATTTAAACAATTGCAACCTATGTGACACTCAAAAGTAGGTCACTCAGTCAATTTAAACATTTAGATTTTTTTTAGTGTCTTTCAATCCAGTGCAACTTAAACTGCTGAAATCCACAGCGCAGCCAGTCTTGTTATAAACCTTGTCTTATGATCTTCATTTCCTAGATTTTGTAGGCACACAAAACTCCATTCTGCCAAATGTCTGCTGGTGTTCAGTAAATATTTTGCACATATTGCAATGTTTGAAAATAGGCATTTTGACTTGCCTTCAGGGAAACAGAGTGGTTTTAAAACGCCGGCTTTTGGATAGTGGTGAGTACTGGTACTGCACCCATTTTTGGGATTTAAGAAATGAATTCCCCACAATTCTAGGTTGCATTTGGCAATCAGCATTGCCATTCCCAATGGTTTCAGACTACTGTGCGGGTAGTCCAATGGTGGTTTTAGGCAGTGTCCTTCTGTGCCCATAACATCGGCAAAAATGAGTGGCAGCCTATTCTTCATGCATTTCCCTGTGCATTTTCTGGGAAGCTCTGGCCATCATGATGTTTTCCATGTCAGTACTGCACAGTTTTGAGGTAGGGCTAGGATGCATGGGTAAATACATCCCACAAGCCCCCCTCTTGCGATGGCCATTCTATTTCACGAATGGGACTCGCAAGACCTGGGATGTTTCCTCATCTTCTTCCAATAGATGGCACAGTTCAGCATCTTTTCCTCCATCCGGTCGGATCGATCGGTTCTCCTCGCCGGTCCTGATGGGAGTATTGGGCGGTCCACTGGGCCCATTGGATCTCTGCTTCCGGTCTCCGGATCGTCCTCCTTGGCCCGTCTCAAGGTTTTCTTTCTCCTAGGACGACAAAGGAAGAGCGGCAATACCTACTCATAGACGTTTTTCCACCACTGTTGAGATAGTGGGGCAGCATATGCATTTCATCATACCGAAACGTTACATTCTTATTTTGAAAAAAAAAACAGTACAACTAAGAGACAGTTTCATGCAAATCACAATATTTTAGAGACTAGATGTGGTATGTTTTATGATTGGAACTGAATTAGTCTGAGACAGTGCCTGCTAGGATTCCAGAGGATTCCTCCAGTTGTTGCAGAGTGTGCCTGGGATGGCAACACTTTAGCTGGTTTATGTGGACCCACTTGTCTTCCCCCTCTGCCGAACCGCCTTTGGGGATGCGGATCTTGTAGGCCACAGGGGAGATCTTATCGACGATCTCAAAGGGTCCCTTCCATGTAGGCAAAAATTTGCGCTGCTTGGCCTGGTTCCTTTGGAAGTTGTATAGATAGACCCGGTCCCCCACCTGATATTCCTTCCTGGAAGTTTTCAGGTCATAGTGGGTCTTCATGCTATCAGCTGATCTTTCTAGATTCCGCTGAGCATAAGCAAAAGCATGTTGGAGGTGTTTCCTTAAATTCTCTACATACTCATGAGTAGTGGAGGCATTTATCAGTGTCTGCTCTTGGGTCCTGTAGAGCAAATGCTGAGGAAGCACCATCTTGCGCCCAGTCATCAACTCAAATGGTGACATTTTGGTTGCAGATGAAGGGGTAGATCTGATAGCCATTAGGACCAGAGGTAATCGGATATCCCAACTTGGCCCAGAATCTGCCACAAACTTCTTTAATATGCTCACAATTGTCCGGTTATATCTCTCTACTGCCCCAGAAGAAGCTGGCCGATAAGCAATATGCAACTTCCTTTTGACCCCCAGTATCTCCCACATCTTTGTCATTACTTCACTGGTGAAGTGGCTACCTCTGTCTGACTCAATCCTTTGAGGTAGACCAAAACGGGAAAAGATGTGGTTAATCATCAAGGCAGCTGCCGTTTCTGCTTTGCAATTTGGGGCTGGGAGACATTCCACCCACTTGGTAAACAAGCATGTCACAGTCAACATGTACTTATTCCCCCTAGCCGAGCGAATCACAGGGCCTACAAAGTCGATTTGTAAATCTGACCATGGCAGTGTCATTCCCCGCTTTTGTAAAGGTGCCCGGTGTGTGAGGGATGTCGGCTGAAATTGTGCACACACAAGACAACCCTTCAAATATTGGTTGAGGTCCTGGCCCATGTGTGGCCAGTATGCAACCTCTCTTAAGATTTCCAGTGTTGTGTGAAACCCCCTATGACCGGCGGTGGCCGCATCATGGGCGTGACTTAACATCAGGCTTCGGAATGAGGTAGGAACCACCCACTGATCGTGGCCAGCTTTGGATTTCCTTACCAGCAAACCGTCTTGGATCCGGAACATTTTTGGACATTTCATCAACACTCTTAGGTCCTCTTTCCCAATGTAATCGGTATCCGTCAGGGGAAAGTTCTCAGGGTCCTCAAGGTGCTGGTAAAATTTACCAATTATTGGATCCCCCTTCTGAGCAGTAATCAAATCAGCATCAGGGGTCTCCTTACTCCATTGTGCAATTGAAAGGTCGTTGTGAGCATTTGTCTGGGACCTAGTGATGGCAGTGACCTGGATTTCCCCCAACAGGGACTCAATCTCAATTTGATCCCCTTGGATGGCCCCGGTTTTGGCCAGCTGATCAGCTAAGTCATTTCCAGTTTTGTCTGGTCCCTCTACTTTGGAATGACCCTTAATCTTCTTCCAATAGATGGTCATCCCATTCGATGTGACCAGATCATCAATGTTTTGGATCAACTTCCCATGTTTCAAGGGTTTGTTGTTAGCACATAACATGCCTCTGGTTTTCCAATTAACCAGGTGCTCCACGAACCCGTTCCGTACATAATCCGAATCTGTGATTATGACCAGTTCGTGGAGTTGATGCTGGACAGCAGTGAGGATGGCCTGATGCACAGCCATCAATTCTGCCACCTGACTACTTCGGGGACCAATTTTGTATCCAGCGGAGGGTTCTGGGGACTCATTCACCCATGCATTCCCTACGCCAGCCACCAGTTCTTTCTCCCCGTCGTTGTCAACATGGTAAGAGCATCCATCCACATAGACAGTGGGTATTCCCTCACACTTGTCCTCTTCAAAGACTTTGTGGGGGGAATTAAGGTATGCCTCCATGTTGTCCTTTATTTTTAGACTTTCGTCCTCGAGACAGTTTTCTCTGGCACAATCATGCAAGTCAGCCAGACCTTGCGCGAGGGGACTCTTCTTGTTTTGGCCATATCTGACCTCCACAGGAAAGCCTTGCATTGACAGAATCCAGGAAGTAATTCGGGAATTACTCACATTTCCGGCCCGGATTCTGTCACTTTGGAGATATTGCAGAGGCTGGTGTGGAGTCTCCACTATGATGTGTTCCCCCTGGATAAACGGGCGGTAATTCTTCAATGCCCACACCGTTGCCAGGAGTGCCTTCTCACAATCGTTGAATTTTTCCTCCATAGAGGATAAAGTTTTGCTCGCATAGGAGATTACTTTATTGACCTTGTCATGCTTTTGGTATAATACTGCCGTCAAGCACGTATCAGAGAACCCCGTCTCCAGGAAGAACTCCTTGTTTCTGACAGGGTAAGCTAGGCAAGGCGCTTGTGAGAGGCTTCTTTTGAGTTGTTTTACCGCCTCGGCTTGTTCTGGACCCCATTCCCACTTGACCCCCCCCTTCAGGAGATGAATCAGGGGTCTGGTGATCTCTGCGTAGCCCTCAATGAACTTTCTGCTGTAATTAGTCAGTCCAAGGAGGCTCCTTAGTTCCCGCAGAGTTGTGGGGTCTTTCAGTTTCTGAAGTGCTTCCACTTTCTTTTCCTGGGGACAGAGGCCCTGAGGAGTAATCTCATGCCCCAAGAAATTAACACGGGTTCTACACCACTGTGCTTTCTGAAAGGAAAGTTTTGCTCCGGCGGCCCTCAACTGTGTCAGAACATAACGGATCTCCGCTATATGTTCCTCCACAGATGAACTTTTGATGAGGACATCATCTACATAAGCCAGGTTACCCCTTGCACCCAGGTCGGGCATGGCCTTATGTAGGAAAATATTGAACTCATTACCGGAGTTAAGGTATCCGAAGGGAGTCCGGGTCCATGTGTACTGCTGGCCCCCAAAGGTAAAAGCCAGTTTGTATTGGTCCTCCCTACTGACAGGCACGGTCCAGTACCCATTGGTCAGGTCTATTGCAGTGAATACCTGTGACCCCTGGATCTGGGCCAGCCCTTGGTCAATGTAGGGCAGAGGCCATCGGGAAGTATGGACCCGTTTGTTGAGCTCCCTGAGGTCGGCACAGAGTCTCCACTGGCCGTTTGGCTTCAATATTCCCAGCACCGGATTATTGAAGGTGCTGTGGACTGGACGGATTATTCCCCGGGACTCAAGGTTCTTAATTATTTCAGTAAGGGACTCCATTGATGCGAGAGGCAAGCGATATTGCTTCACAAACACAGGAGTCATGCCAGGGTCCGTGGGGATTGTTGTTGTGTGGATGTCAGTGCGACCACAGTCATATGAGTCTACCGCAAAGAGATCTTGGAAATCCAAGAAAACTTGTTTCAACTTTTGCTTTTGTTCCAGAGTCACACAGGCATCAGCTAGGTTGACTCTCTCTTCCACCATCTGCCTGAAGCCTGGAAAGACTTCTGGTTTGGCTATTTCAGCGGCCTCCTCCAGCTGGGTGGAGAAGTCCCTGGTCAGAGTGCTGATTTGGACCGGAGGCTTCAGGTGGGAAAGGCAGCCCTCATGGACCTGGAAAATCACCTCATCCCTCCTGAAGTCACAAGTCACATCTTCCTTACCATAGGGGCAGGAAGTGTACACCAGGAAGTTCCCCCCATGCCGGGTAAAGATCCTGTCTGGTGTTGTATTGTCATCACTGTCACTGTCAACACAGTCCTTGGGGATTGGTCCTAACAGTTCATTACCTAAATCAATGGAAAAATGTCGGTCATCAACCGCCATTCCAACAATGGTGCCTGCGGCTAGAGTAATACTCTTTAAGTCGCTGTTA
Source organism: Ambystoma mexicanum (assembly GCF_040938575.1). Classification (NCBI taxonomy): domain Eukaryota; kingdom Metazoa; phylum Chordata; class Amphibia; order Caudata; family Ambystomatidae; genus Ambystoma; species Ambystoma mexicanum. The sequence continues at coordinate 288,188,494 of NC_090938.1, forward strand.
TTCACCTCTATTGGAATGGTGTCATGTTCTATGTTGACTAATGGAGTTGGGTTTACCCCCAACCCTTGCTGTTGGAGAGAAGCATTTAGATGTATGTAAGCATCAGGGTTTTTCAACTCTTGTCCCCTTTTGACTTTCACTTCCAGGGAGAATTGTCGGGTCCTTTCTGGGATGGTGACTTCCTCTTTAACCTGAATTTCAACGGCATAAGGTAGCAATTGAGCTGACCTAAATGCTTTTTCTGGATCATCAAAGCTCATGGGATTATCCGCTAATCGGGACCAAGCTTTGAAGTTTATTAGGTCCAAACTAATGGCAAAGCGATTGAGAATGTCACTGCCTAAGTAAAAGGCGGCAGGGACGTCTCGCACGACCCAACAATTGTGGACTATGCTCTTGTTGCCAATGGAGATTTTGAGCATACACCTGCTTGGCAGGAGATGTTTGGAATTAGGTGCTTCCAGGTCCATTTCCCACTTGTCTATCAGTTTGAAGGTGGGAATGGCTGGATCTTTTGGGAGTTGGCGGAACATGGCTTCGCTGATGAAGCTCTTACCGTTGTTCACACACACTCGAGCGAGAACAGAGTTCTTCCCATCATTTAACTGAACAGGGATGAACAACTGCTCTCCAATTTGCTGAATCTCAGCCAGGCTCTGAGCTGATTTCACATCTTTCTGGACTATAGGAGTGGGAGTTTCTGATTGTGGATTAGTATAGAATTTCAGAGTGTTTCCTTCCAGCGTGGAATACCACTTTAGACTGGAAGGAAGGTTGATTTTCAGAAATAGAGAGGACCCCCCATCACCAGTCTGTTGTCCTACTGCTATTACTGTCACGTCTGGAATCTGGTTGTTCTGGAAGTGAAATTCTACTTGGTCAGATTTTTGTTCAACCATGTGGCAGGTGCCGTTTAAACTAACATGGTTGACACTCTGTTTTAATTTTATTGGTCGGCTAGTCTGGGTCCAGAGGACCTTGTTTACACAATCTATTAGGGGTGACAACCTTCTCAGGAGGTCATTCCCTAGTAAACAAGGGGTGCCCTCTGGGGTCACAACTATGACCGGGTGTTTCAACTTATGTCGCCCAATTTTAATGTCCAAATCTGCAGTCCCCTCAACGGGAATTTCCTTCCCGTCAAAGTTCTGGAGTTGTCCAGGAAGTGAGGTGAGAGGAATTTGGTAATTCTCTCCCCTTCCTGCATTCAGTTCATCAAAGGCCCTTCTGGACAGAAGGGTAGCTTGAGATCCAGTGTCCACCAGTGCCGAGATTGTACCCTGCCCCTGTACTTGTACCGGGGCATAATATCTTCCCTCCTTCTCCTCAAGGGGGCACAGATAATGCACATTTTTGGACAACTGGTGGGCTAATTTTCTGGTTTTGGACATTGCAAGAGAAGAGATTTGGGCAGAATTCTGTGGAGAGCCTTGGGAATCTGAAAGAAAAAGTTGGCAACTGGAGATCAGAGCCATTGTGGGTTCCCCTGGTTCCGGTTCTGGGCTGCCCCCCCCTTTTTGGAGGCAGTCACCAGGATGGGTTTGAACCAGGGGATTTTCTTGCGGTTGGTTCTGGGATGAGATGGTGGGCGGCGGTAGCTCAGTCTCCACATCTCCCCAGTCTGGATTTGCATCCCTAGGGACCCATTTTTCTTTGGGAGGAGTTCCCCCCTCTCTGAAGGAGAAGATCCTTTTCCCAGGATCCTCTGAGGATCCCTCTCCCTCAAATTGGAAGATCTGTACCTCCTCCTCAAACTGAGTCTGTTTGGGTCTTTTGTTTCTCCTACCCCCCCTCTGCTCCTTAGGAGGCAGACTTTCAGGGGCCAGAGATTTTGTTTCCGGTTCCTGGGTTTCCAGGGGCTGTTTACAAGTGAGGAAGGAAGCTTCCTCCAAGGCTTTACACCCCCCTTCCCTTTGTGCCTCCTCCCTGGGAACCGGTGAGTTATCGGGGTGCTGCCCCCGTCATTGTTCTGGAGCACCAGGTCCAGAGTTGGGTGCGTTCTGCGCCGGCACGCCCATCTGAGGGTTCTGCTGAGCCCTCAGTATGTGACCCAGGTCCCGCGCCATGTTTTGAACCTGGCGCTCTAACTGGGAAACCCGCTCAGGCTGATACGGGGCCCTGTTTTCTCCCCTGGGCTGATCCCGGGAAGGGTAGCTGTCCCTCCTCTGGTAATACCCCGGGTTGGGAAGATTTGGGTACCCCTCCACCCTTGGCCTCCCCTCTCCCGGATTCAGTGGTCTGGGCTCAGGGAATTGGGGAAAGAAGGATGGATGGTTTTGGGGCTGAAAGTCGGGTGGATATCTGGGGAAAAAGTTCTGCCCAGGGTTTGGTAAATTTCTGCCCTCCTGTGGGAAGTTTGGAGGGAAGTTCCCTGGGTTAGGTGCTTGTCTGGATCCCCCCCTTGGGCTGGAGGAGTCCACACATAACCCAGGATGGGTCGATTTCCCTTGTAACGGGGACTTACATAATCAGGAGAGCGAGGGACCCCATTTGTGGGGCTGCCTCCTTGGCTCCCTGTCTGTGACTGACCCGAGGACCTCCTGGGCCTAGCATTATTAGGTGCAGGCAGGTTTTTAGGCCCCCCCATCTCCAAATCCAAAACAGGGGTGACCTTTACCTCTGCCACCTTGGTAGCAGCAGGGGTGCTGTTGGCTTTGGGGTTTTTCTGGGCATTACTTTTGCTATCTACCGGTTTCTGCACCTCATAGATCCGGGTAGCCTGTTCAATGACCCAGTCTAAAGATCTTTTCTCGTGAAAATCCCTCACGAGCTGGGTCATGATATATTTGGGCAAGGCATGGAAAAACGTATTTATAAATTCCCTGCTATCCGTGCGCACCCTTCTTGTGGTCTGTGCAAAAGCACGCTTTAACTCCTGCACAAATTCTTGTGGGGCCTGATCCTCCCCACATTGCAAATTGTAGGCTGCCTTGCGAGCCTCTTGAGGATTTCTGTGAACAGAAAAATGTTTCAAGATGGCCGCCTTATAGGTGGACCATCTTAAATGATTTTGGTCCTCCAGCCCCGCAAAGAAACTGGAGTATTCCGGGGAGAAGGTCCACTTTACATATTGAATGCAGCTTTGGCTGTTCTTCAAATGGAAAGTCTCCATCATTTGTTCAAACAACTCTAAGTGCTCCCAAACAGAATACTTAGCGTTCTTATGGTAAGGCGTGATGACGCTCCTGATCGCCTTAATCTGCTTTAAGGGGTCCTTAAGCAAGGCCCTTTTTGCCTTATTGGCCTTTTTGGTTCGGGTAACCCTTGTCCATTCTTCCTCGGACTCAGAGGCACTGCTCCCAGAGGTTCCCGTCTGTTCTTCCAGGTTTTCCCGGATTCTGCAAGCCTGGGAATGGCTGGCAGAATGTGGGGACCTGGTCTCCTGTGTCCTGCGCAGTTCAGAGGAGTCTTCAGATTCCTCCTTGCTGCCAGGATTTGATGGGTACCCCCTCCACTGACCTAACTGGGCAGAGGTTTTCAGGATGCCCTTAATGGGCCTACTCTCCTGGGGTTCCCCATTGAACTGTACTGTACTTGGGTGCCCATACCCGGATGTCCACCCCTCCATTCCTGAGTGGTTCTGGCCTATGAGCCCCATACTCTTAGCTGGATAGTAATCTGCCATCCCTGTGGCCCTGTGCTCATGTGCGCCAGGGAACATGGGGGTGGCAGAGTCCAGGGACTGAGAGGTATGAGGGCCTCTGGTACTAGGGCTCCTGAGGTTATGCTCCGGAGTTTCCCTTTCCCAGCGAACCTCATCTCTATCCGCCCCTGCTCCCTGTTGCAATGCAAGAGCCTGCATTTGTGCCTTCAGTTCTTCAGTTAAGGCCTTACTGGACTCTATCAGTCTCTCCTGCATCGCTACCTGTTGTTGGAGCCTATCATTGTGTTCACAGAGGGCCTCGTTTTCCCTCTGTGCTTCCTGGTTGGTCCTGGAGAACTGGGCCAGTCTTTGCTGCAGGAGGGTTACCTCCTGAGCTGTGTCCCTATTGGCCTGCTCCTTTCTTGCTAGAGCCTCCTCCACCCTCCTGGTGTGCTCTAACAAGTTCTGGTGTTCTTTTTGGAGATCACCCAGTCCCTGGTGGGCCAGGTGATTTTCTTCCATTTTTCTTTTTAAATGGCAGACTTCCTGGCCTAAGGCGTCTCTTTCCTGACTAAGAGCCTGCATTTGTGCCGCCAGGTCGTCCCTTTGCCGTTGAAGGGCACCAGCTTTTTGGCGCTCCTCATCAAACTCTGCCTGGGTATCCAGGTCTTTCAAGATCAGCTTGTTGCTCTCTACCTTCACTCTATCTAGATGACTTTGCAGGGTGGCTACCTGCTCCGTGCATGCCCTGTTAAAGTCTAATTGTTGCTCCAGCTTTTTCTGGCTCTGCAGTAAGGAGTCCAAACTGTCTTGGTGCTCCTTCTGCAGGGCCAGAAATCTGGTATCCTGTTCTGACTTTTCCTTTTGCAGCACATCCATATCCTCCTTCATTTTAGTGATGTACAGTCTGCTGTCATTTTCTGACTCCTGGCTCCTCTGCAGCCTCTGCTCAGAAGAGACCAGGTCAGATTGGACCTTCTGTAATGCCAGCAGTTGCCTACTCGCCAGATCTTGGCCTTCAGCACATTTGTCCTGCACGGCTCCCATATGTAAATATAAATACGCCGCTACCCTGGCAATCTTATTGTGTTCATCTTTGGCTTTAGGAGCCATATATAGTTCACTCAGGGCCACATGTAAGGGACCCTGATCTCTATATATATCTGACCCTGTTTCAGTGACCTGTTGTGTGATGGCCTGCAACCACGCATCCTGGCCCTGTTCGGTCCATTCACCTCTCACAAATAGCTTATGCAAGAGGTGCTCTCTGGCTATTTTCATGTCTACTAAGGTCGTCATTCTAGAGATTGGTCTCTGTCCTGACTTACAGAAGTTTGTATTTTATTTTTGCAGAACAGAACTTTTCTTGGAGTGTCCCTTTTGAGGAATGCTTCACAGCGTAATGCAGCGTGGTGATCCGACCGGATGTATGTATCCCGTCAGTTAGCACACTGTATTAAGCTGCACAAGTGGTAAATCTAACCCAACGTCTCGGCTCGAGCCCCCAATTTGTAAGAGGATTCAATTCAGCACTACAGCTAAGTTAACGCCTAGTCTAGAATACTGAATGAAAACCCTTATTGATATATCTTTAGGTCCAGTTCATGCGTTCTGGATGACTACCCCTGTATAACACCCCTCTCTTGGAATCCCCCTGACCCCACTGAGCCAAGAAGTAGTTCTGTTTTGCAAGTTTAAAAGGTTTATTTGATAATTTAAAATAGATATATATATATCACGCTTTATAATAAATTAATAATTGAATAGCACACTTAATCTGATATGATAAAGATCAACAACGGAGAATCTGGCACTAGCACACTTCTTATAATCACCAATGAGTTGACATGAAATGGATAAGGTAGCACACTGGTAAATAGGAACAAAAGTATAATGTGGTAGAGGATGCTTTATGTAAGCTCAGGTGGATGCAATATTCAATGAATGCAGTACAGAAAATACTCAATATGATTTCAACCAAACAATGTAATCACTTTTCTCTGGCAATCCACTCCCCCCCTCTTTATGCAATGCAAGGAAATGGAAGGAAGCACACAGTTCTCAGAAATGCAATCAATGTAATCAGTTCAATCCCCCCCAAGCTTAGACAACAGAAGTTTAAAACACAGATAGGAGTTTTGAAAACACGGGCCCAAATGCTTTGATATGTGCTAGCAATGGATGAGAAATATGCTGGAAACGCTTTTTAATTCCCTTTCAGAGGTTCAGGGTGAGTGGTATCTAGTTAATATTAGTCCAGACTCACACTAGCAATGATGCAGGGATAGTTAGCAGGTTAAACGAATTTCTGGCAAATGGAAAGCAAACAGCAGCAGTTTTTTACATGTGAAGAAATTGCAAATCGCGGTAAAATTCGCGGATGCGTGTTCCGCGATTGCGGTAAAACTATAAGGGGTAGGAATGCGGTTCTTGGTGCGATTCAAAGCTACGATTCTAAGCTATCAGAGGAAAGTTACTGCAAGTCTCTAGCCCAAACGGTCGCGGAGATATGAGCGATTTAATAAAGGTCGTTTTTGGGTTTGCAAATTTCAAAAGCTCAAAATGACAAGTGCAGCTTGCAACTAGCAAATCACAGGTGACAGCTTTACAAGTGACAGGTGACAGTTAGGAGACAGTTCTACTTAGATTAAAATAGGATTGAATTATATTATTTTAACTAAGAGATTGGTTCTGCACAGTTTTCTAGGTACTCACACTATATTCTTGAGTGAAATGGGCCTCGCCACGGATCTGGTCAGGGTTTTAGACTGGACTCTGGTCTGGTCTGGTCTGGCCTCTGCACTTCACAGTGATCTGGGTCAGCTCTCTCTGCTGGTCTGGGTCTCTCTGGGTACAGCACTGCTTTCTCTCTGGTTCTCTTAGTTCTGGATAGATTGAAGTCTCTAGTTTGGCTTTCTGGAGGTTGATGGAGGTAAGTATGGATTTTTCCGGCAGACCGTCCCGCTGCAGATGGATTTGGAAACTCCCTATCTGTCCTGTCTGTCTGCTTTTATGTGTTTAGAATGTGGGTGTGTTCTAGCATCACTGACCCTACCTCTCTCTCAGCTTCTAATTGGTCAAACTTCCATTTATCATTTGATTGGGGAATGAACTGTGAGTCAGAGTGATGTCATTTTACAGCCTGCAGAAAGTCCACTCCTCCTGTCAACTTACACACAAATCTAGATTTGAAACAAATACATATTTGCAGAGGTGCATATTGTTTTAAAATCATATGCACCCATCATGCATTACAGGAGGTATCCCCTGTTCAAACTCTGCTCTTCCTGGGAGCTTGCATTCAGAAATGGCACATATTTCACTTTTTAACTGATTTTGCAATTTCTGACATTGACCCAACTTTACATACATGTGTGCAGGGAGTAGGGACATTAACTGATGAAGTTTCAGATTTTTAACATGCATACATTTAGAGTTATATCGACTTTTCCGCTGACACCCCCCTGAACACGCCACCGGGTCGAAAAACCTCTTAAAATGTGGGCAGAAAAATCACAAGAATTATGGTGTCATTTATAAAATTTTCACATGTCCGCTCTATGAGTTATTCATCTTTTTAAAGTTATGTTCTGGCTCCAAAGGGGTGTGGTTTACCCTCAGCACAAGGTATAGAAACCAGTCTTTCCAGTTTCTGCCAAGCCAGCTTGCTCTCACAGGCAGTGCTCCTCCCAGCTCCTGCCAAGAGGAAGCTACATTTTACGACTGCGGTAATAAAAACCTTTGCCTGAGTGAAGAGGGCTTTGTTCACTCTCTTGCAGAGCACAGGTAATTCAATTATCAGATAGATGGCATATCCTTAGTGTGGGCAGCAAAAGGAAGGTTGGCCTGGGAACACAGTTGTGACTCAAATTTCACTCCTGATGGGGGTAGTTGCCAGGCAGAATTAAGTTCCTTAAGCCAGACTTTCAGCTACTGTCATGTTATTTGTTGCTTTTTAAATTAACTTGCAATTTTACACATGCAGCTAGAATGCTGATTCTAAGTGCAAAACTATGACATTTAAACAATTGCAACCTATGTGACACTCAAAAGTAGGTCAATCAGTCAATTTAAACATTTAGATTTTTTTTAGTGTCTTTCAATCCAGTGCAACTTAAACTGCTGAAATCCACAGCGCAGCCAGTCTTGTTATAAACCTTGTCTTATGATCTTCATTTCCCAGATTTTGTAGGCACACAAAAGTCCATTCTGCCAAATGTCTGCTGGTGTTCAGTAAATATTTTGCACATATTGCAATGTTTGAAAATAGGCATTTTGACTTGCCTTCAGGGAAACAGAGTGGTTTTAAAACGCCGGCTTTTGGATAGTGGTGAGTACTGGTACTGCACCCATTTTTGGGATTTAAGAAATGAATTCCCCACAATTCTAGGTTGCATTTGGCAATCAGCATTGCCATTCCCAATGGTTTCAGACTACTGTGCGGGTAGTCCAATGGTGGTTTTAGGCAGTGTCCTTCTGTGCCCATAACATCGGCAAAAATGAGTGGCAGCCTATTCTTCATGCATTTCCCTGTGCATTTTCTGGGAAGCTCTGGCCATCATGATGTTTTCCATGTCAGTACTGCACAGTTTTGAGGTAGGGCTAGGATGCATGGGTAAATACATCCCACAGATATCACATCTCATGCTATCAGAAGAGTCTCAGGATTGGAATAGGAAGGAGTTGGATATCACATCTCATGCTAAAGGGAGGGTCTCAGGTTTGGAAGGGGAAGGATTTGGATATCACATCTCATGTTATCGGAAGGATCTCACGTTTGGTATTAGAAGTATGGAGATATCATATCTCATGCTATAGGAAGGGTCTCAGGATTGGAATGGGAAGGAGTTGGATATCACATCTCATGCTATAGGGAGGGTCTCAGGATTGGATTGGGAAGGACTTAGATATCACATATCATGCTATAGGGAGGGTCTCAGTTTTGATATTAGAAGCATTGAGATATCACATCTCATGCTATCGGAAGGGTCTCAGGATTGGAATGGGAAGGAGTTGGATATCCCATCTCATGTTATAGGAAGGGTCTCAGGTTTGGTATTAGAAGCATTGAGATATCACATCTCATGCTATAGGAAGGGTCTCAGGATTGGAATGGGAAGGACTTGGATGTCACATCTCATGCTATAGGGAGGGTCTCTAGTTTGATATTAGAAGCATTGAGATAACAAATCTCATGATATCGGAAGGGTCTCAGTATTGGAATGGGAAGGAGTTGGATATCACATCTCATGATAAAGGAAGGGTCTAAGGTTTGGAAGGGGAAGGATTTGGATATCACATCTCATGTTATAGGACGGGAATGCTTATACCAAACCTGAGAGCCTACCTATAGCATGAGATGTGATATCCAAGTCCATCCCATTCCAATCCTTAGACCCTTCCTACAGCATGCGATGTGATATCTCAATGATTCTAATACCAAACCAGAGACTCTTCCTATAACATGAGATGGGATATCCAACTCCTTCCCATTCCAATCCTGAGCCGCTTCCGGTAGCAGAGATGTGATATCTCAATGCTTATACCAAACCTGAGACCCTTCCTATAACATGAGATGGGAATATCCAACTCCTTCCCATTCCAATCCTGAGACCCTTCCGATAGCAGAGATGTGATATCTCAATGCTTATACCAAACCTGAGACCCTTCCTATGGCATGAGATGTGATATCCAACTCCTTGCCATTCAAATCCTGAGACCCTTCCTATAGCATGAGAAGGGATATCCAACTCCTTCCCAATCCAATCCTGAGACCCTTCCGATAGCAGAGACGTGATATCTCAATGCTTCTACCAAACCTGAGACCCTTCCTTTAGCATGAGATGTGATATCCAAATCCTTCATATTCCAATCCTGAGACCCTTCCTATAGCATGAGATGTGATATCTCAATGCTTCTAATACCAAACCTGAGATCCTTCCTATAACATGAGATGTGATATCCAACTCCTTCCCATTCCAATCCTGAGACCCTTCCTATAGCATGAGATATGATATCTCAATACTTCTAATACCAAACGTGAGATCCTTCCGATAACATGAGATGTGATATCCAAATCCTTCCCCTTCCAAACCTGAGACCCTCCCTTTAGCATGAGATGTGATATCCAACTCCTTCCCATTCCAATCCTGAGACCCTTCTGATAGCATGAGATGTTATATCTCAATGCTTCTAATACCAAACCTGAGATCCTTCCGATAGCATGAGATGTGATATCTCAATGCTTCTAATACCAAACCTGAGATCCTTCCTATAACATGAGATGTGATATCCAACTCCTTCCCATTCCAATCCTGAGACCCTTCCTATAGCATGAGATATGATATCTCAATACTTCTAATACCAAACGTGAGATCCTTCCGATAACATGAGATGTGATATCCAAATCCTTCCCCTTCCAAACCTGAGACCCTCCCTTTAGCATGAGATGTGATATCCAACTCCTTCCCATTCCAATCCTGAGACCCTTCTGATAGCATGAGATGTGATATCTAAATGCTTCTAATACCAAACCTGAGATCCTTCCGATAGCATGAGATGTGATATCTCAATGCCTCTAATACCAAACCTGAGATCCTACCTCTAACATGAAATGTGATATCCAACTCTTTCCCCTTCCAAACCTGAGAGCCTTCCTATAGCATGAGATGTGATATCCAAGTCCTTCCCATTCCAATCCTGAGACCCTTCCTATAGCTTGAGATGTGATATCCAACTCCTTCCCATTCCAATTCTGAGACCCTTCCTATACTCTGAGACTTGATATCTCAATGCTTCTAATACCAAACCTGAGACCCGTAATATAACATGAGATGTGATATCCAAATCCTTCCCCTTCCAAACCTTAGACCCTTCCTTTATCATGAGATGTGATATCCAACTCCTTCCCATTCCAATCCTGAGACCCTTCCGATATCATGAGATGTGATATCTCAAAGCTTCTAATATCAAACTTGAGACCCTCCCTATAGCATGAGATGTGATATCCAAGTCCTTCCCATTCCAATCCTGAGACCCTTCCTATAGCATGAGATGTGATATCTCAATGCTTCTAATACCAAACCTGAGACCCTTCCTATAACATGAGATGGGAATATCCAACTCCTTCCCATTCCAATCCTGAGACCCTTCCGATAGCAGAGATGTGATATCTCAATGCTTATACCAAACCTGAGACCCTTCCTATGGCATGAGATGTGATATCCAACTCCTTGCCATTCAAATCCTGAGACCCTTCCTATAGCATGAGAAGGGATATCCAACTCCTTCCCAATCCAATCCTGAGACCCTTCCGATAGCAGAGACGTGATATCTCAATGCTTCTACCAAACCTGAGACCCTTCCTTTAGCATGAGATGTGATATCCAAATCCTTCACATTCCAATCCTGAGACCCTTCCTATAGCATGAGATGTGATATCTCAATAACAGGAGATACGTCCTATAACATGAGATATGATATCCAAATCCTTCCCCTTCCAAACCTGAGACCCTTCCTTTAGCATGAGATGTGATATCCAACTCCTTCCCAATCCAATCCTTAGACCCTTCCGATAGCAGAGATGTGATATCTCAATACTTATACCAAACCTGATGACCCTTCCTATGGCATTAGATGTGATATCCAACTCCTTCCCATTCCAATCCTGAGTTCCTTCCTATAACATGAGATGTGATATCCAACTCCTTCTATTCCAACCTGAGACCCTTCCTATAACATGAGACGTGATATCCAACTCCTTCCCAATCCAATCCTTAGACCCTTCCGATAGCAGAGATGTGATATCTCAATGCTTATACCAAACCTGATGACCCTTCCTATAGCATGAGATGTGATATCTCAATGCTTCTATCAAACCTGATACCCTTCCTTTAGCATGAGATGTGATATTCAAATCCTTCCCATTTCAATCTTGAGACCCTTCCTATAACATGAGATGTGATATCCAACTCCTACCCATTCCAACCTGAGACCCTTCCTATAGCATGAGAAGGGATATCCAATTCCTTCCCAATCCAATCCTTAGACCCTTCCGATAGCAGAGATGTGATATCTCAATGCTTATACCAAACCTGAGACCCTTCCTTTAGCATGAGATGTGATATCCAAATCCTTCACATTCCAATCCTGAGACCCTTCCTATAGCATGAGATGTGATATCTCAATGCTTCTAATACAAAACCTGAGATCCTTCCTATAACATGAGATGTGATATCCAAGTCCTTCCCATTCCAATCCTGAGACCCTTCCTATAACATGAGATGTGATATCCAACTCCTTCTATTCCAACCTGAGACCCTTCCTATAACATGAGACGTGATATCCAACTCCTTCCCAATCCAATCCTTAGACCCTTCCGATAGCAGAGATGTGATATCTCAATACTTATACCAAACCTGATGACCCTTCCTATGGCATTAGATGTGATATCCAACTCCTTCCCATTCCAATCCTGAGTTCCTTCCTATAGCATGAGATGTGATATCTCAATGCTTCTATCAAACCTGATACCCTTCCTTTAGCATGAGATGTGATATTCAACTCCTTCCCATTCCAATCCTGAGACCCTTCCTATAACATGAGACGTGATATCCAACTCCTTCCCATTCCAATCCTGAGACACCTCCTATAGCAAGAGATGTGATATCCAATTCCTTCCCATTCCAATCCTGAGACCCTTTCTATAACGAGATGTGATATCCAACTCCTTCCCATTCCAACCTGAGACCCTTCCTGTAGCATGAGAAGGGAGATCCAAATCCTTCCCATTCCAATCCTGAGACCCTTCCTATACCATGAGATGTGATATCTCAATGCTTCTAATACCAAACCTGGGACCCGTCCTATAACATGAGATACGTCCTATAACATGAGATATGATATCCAAATCCTTCCCCTTCCAAACCTGAGACCCTTCCTTTAGCATGAGATGTGATATCCAAATCCTTCCCATTCCAATACTGAAACCCTTCCTATAGCATGAGATGTCTTATCACAATGTTTCTAATAGAAAACCTGAGACCCTTCCTATAGCAAGAGATGTGATATCCAAATCCTTCCCATTTCAATCTTGAGACCCTTCCTATAACATGAGATGTGATATCCAACTCCTACCCATTCCAACCTGAGACCCTTCCTATAGCATGAGAAGGGATATCCAATTCCTTCCCAATCCAATACTTAGACCCTTCCGATAGCAGAGATGTGATATCTCAATGCTTCTAATACAAAACCTGAGATCCTTCCTATAACATGAGATGTGATATCCAAGTCCTTCCCATTCCAATCCTGAGACCCTTCCTATAACATGAGATGTGATATCCAACTCCTTATATTCCAACCTGAGACCCTTCCTATAGCATGAGATGGGATATCCAACTCCTTCCAAATCCAATCCTGATACCCTTCCGATAGCATGAGATGTGATATCCCAATGCTTCTACAAAACCTGAGACCCATACCATGGCATGAGATGTGATATCAAACTCCCGTCCTATACCATGAGACTTGATATCTCAATGCTTCTAATACCAAACCTGAGACCGGTCCAATAACATGAGATGTGATATCCAAATCCTTCCCCTTCCAAACCTTAGACCCTTCCTTTATCATGAGATGTGATATCCAAGTCCTTCCCATTCCATTCCAGAGACCCTTCCTATAGCATGAGATGTGATATCTCAATGCTTCTAATACCAAACCTGAGACCCTTCCTATAACATGAGATGTGATATCCAAATCCTTCCCATTCCAATCCTGAGACCCTTCCGATAGCAGAGATGTGATATCACAATGCTTATACCAAACCTGAGACCCTTCCGATAGCATGAGATGTGATATCTCAATGCTTCTAATACCAAACCTCAGATCCTTCCAATAACATGAGATGTGATGTCCAAATCCTTCCCCTTCCAAACCTTAGACCCTCCCTTTAGCATGAGATGTGATATCCAACTCCTTCCCATTCCAATCCTGAGACCCTTCTGATGGCATGAGATGTCATATCTCAATGCCTCTAATACCAAACCTGAGATCCTACCTCTAACATGAGATGTGATATCAAACTCCTTCCCATTCCAAACCTGAGACCCTTCCGATAGCATGAGATGTGATATTTCAATGCTTCTAAAACCAAACATGAGAACCATCCTATAACATGAGATGTGAAATCCAAATCATTCCCTTTCCAAACCTGAGGCCCTTCCTATAGCTTGAGATGTGATATCAAACTACTTCCCATTCAATGTGATATCCAACTCCTTCCCATTCCAATCCTGGGACCCTTCCTATACCATGAGATGTGATATTTCAATGCTTCTAATACCAAACCTGAGACCCGTCCTAAAACATGAGATGTGAGATCCAAATCCTTCCCCTTCCAGACCTGAGACCTTTCCTTTAGCATGAGATGTGATATCCAACTACTTCCCATTCCAAACCTGAGACCCTTCCCATAGCATGAGATGTGATATCTCAATGCTTCTAAAACCAAACATGAGAACCATCCTATAACATGAGATGTGAAATCCAAATCCTTCCCTTTCCAAACCTTAGACCCTTCCTATAGCTTGAGATGAAATATCAAACTCCTTCCCATTCCAATCCTGAGATAGCTTGAGATGTGAGATCCAAATCCTTCCCCTTCCAAACCTGAGACCCTTCCTATAGCTTGATATGTGATATCAAACTCCTTCCCATTACAATCCTGAGATAGCTTGAGATGTGATATCCAACTCCATCCCATTCCAATCCTGAGACCCTTCCGATAGCATGAGATGTGATAGCTCAATGCTTCTAATATCAAAACTGAGACCCTCCCTATAGTATGAGATGTGAAATCTAAGTCCTTCCCATTCCTAATCTGAGACCCTTCCGATAGCAGAGATGTGATTTCTCAATGCTTATACCGAACCTGATGACCCTTCCTTTAGCATGAGATGTGATATTCAACTCCTTCCCATTCCAATCCTGAGACCCTTCCTATAACATGAGACGTGATATCCAACTCCTTCCCATTCCAAACCTGAGACCTTTCCTTTAGCATATGTGATATCCAACTACTTCCCATTCCAATCCTGAGACCCTTCCGATAGCATGAGATGTGATATCCAACTACTTCCAATTCCAATACTGAGACCCTCCCAATAGCATATGTGATATCTCAATGCTTCTAATATCAAAACTGAGACCCTCCCTATAACATGAGATGTGATATCCAACTCCTTCCCATTCCAATACTGAGACCCTTCCAATAGCATATCTGATATCTCAATGCTTCTAATATCAAAACTGAGACCCTCCCTATAACATGAGATGTGATATCCAACTCCTTCCCATTCCAATCGAGACCCTTCCTATAACATGAGATGTGATATCTCTATGCTTCTAATACCAAACCTGAGGCCCTTCCCGTAGTATATGTGAAATCCAACTCCTTCCCATTCCAAACTTGTGACCCTTCCTGTAGCATGAAATGTGATTTTTCACCCCTTCCAATACCATACCCGAGACCATTCCCACAGCCTGAGATTTGAAATCTCATTTCTTCCAATACCAAACCCGAGACCCTTCCGATAGGATGTGATTTGATATCACAGTGCTTCTAATACCAAACCTGAGACCCTCCCTATAACAAGAGATATCATATCCAACTCCTTCCCATTCCAATCCTGAGACTCTTCCTATAGCATGACATGTGATATCGAACTTCCCATTCAAATCCTGAGACTCAGACCTCCCCGTCTAACCTCACCACTCCTAGCTCCCGGATTGATAATGCACTCCTGCTGTGTCTTCTCTCCCTTCTTCTGCTTCCTTTCCTCTCTCCTTCCTCATGTGCCCTAGGTCAGGCTCCTTCTACACCTCCGCAAGGATTACTGATTTGTACCCCTCCCCACTCTCAACTCTCACTCAGTTAACACTCATCTGACATCTGCCATTTCCTGGAAGAACCCGACCTTGATGTCCTTGGTCTAACCGAGACATGGATGACGGCCAGCGCTGTCTCGAGCTCTGACACTTTCCTCCCTGATGACAAGTTCCTCTCCATGCCCAGATCCAACCATTCTTGAGGGGGAGTATCCTTGATTCCTGTAGTAAATTGCTTTCCTTTGCAGGCCGACTCCTCTCACGAATGCCTTGTCTGCATGCATTCTCTCTTTCCTGGCCATTCTCTCACCGTGGCTATTTGCCTACTCCCTTCCTCTCTCAGTGGATGGACTTCTCCATCCTTAGCCTCCTACCACTCAACTCCGCCTACTTGGAGAATTCAAAATGAACCTGTATGCTTCCTGACCTGGACTTTTACGAGATCTGCAACTCTTCCTGTCTCTGGCCCTACACACTGCAGGGAATACTCAGGATTTTCTGATCTCAGACATCCCCCTATGTAACCCTCTCAACAATCCTCTCCCGTGGTGATCAAGTTCTCATCTCCAAAGAAGGCTAACTACCAGCTGTTCCTCCTCAGTGGAGTTCTCCCTTTCTGTCCCTGCTCTCTGCACCGTTTCGCGTTGCAAACACTCGCTTCCCTGCTCTCTGGTTTAGACGCTTTTCCTTCTTCCTTTCTGTGCTTGTTCTCTGCATCGTTTCGCGTTGCAGAGAACAACTCGCTTCCCAGCTCTCTGGTTTAGACGTGTGTTCCCGGCCTTCTCTCTTCCCGCTGCCTTCAAATCAACAAATGAGCTTCAAAAGATACACGGTGCTCAGAATGCTTTATAACACCCATTATTCAAGATATAGCTGTAACCCGCTAGACGTATTGAAAAGTGCTAAAAACTAGCAAAAATAGCTAGAAAATGTTCTTTCCTCGCGTTTTGGTAAATACGAATTCTGGTGGATTCCCATTTTGTACTCTGTTCGTGCATTTGTTCAGTCGAATCCTGATGTTTTTAACCACTTGTCACCCATGCAAGGGGGGGATCAAAATCTACTGTTCACAGGCTGAATGTATACTGCTGAAATCGTCAATGCATTATCGGGTAAACCGACTGTTCTGGAAAGTGTATTTGCCATCTGTTATTCCAGTCAGCATGTTTTCATCGTCCCTTCTTGTTTCAAGGCTGCACTCCCGTGGTGATCACATTCTCCTCTCCAGAGCAGGCTAACTACCAGCTGCTCCTCCTCAGAGGCGTTCCACCTTTCTCCCTTTCTGTCCCTGCTCTCTGCACCGTTTCGCGTTGCATGTACTCGCTTCCCAGCTCTCTGGTTTAGATGCGTGTTCCCTGCCTTCTCTCCTCTTCCTACAGCCTTCCAATGAGCTCCACAAGATAGTGTTCAGAATGCTTTATAACCCCATTATTCAACATATAGCTGTAACCCGCTAGACGTATTGAAACGTGCTAAAAACTAGCAAAAATAGCTAGAAAATGTACTTCCCTCGCGTTTTTGTAAATGCGAATTCTGGTGGGTTCCCATGTTGTATGTACTGTGTCCGTGCGTTTGTGTCGAATCCTGAAGTTTTTAACCACTGTTCTCCCATACTAGGGAGGGGGGGTCAACATCTACTGCTGTTCACAGGCTGAATGTATACGGCTGAAATCTTCAAGGCATTATCAGCTTTCCTTTTTTGGAACGTGTATTTGCCATCTGTTAATGCAGTCGCCCTTTGTTCATCGTTCCTTCTAGTTTACAGGCTGCACTCCCCTAGTGATCACATTCTTCTCTCCTATGCAGGCTAACTACCAGCTGCTCCTCCTCATAGGTGTTCATCCTTTCTGTCCCTGCTCCCTGCACCGTTTCGCGTTGCATGTACTCGCTTCCCAGCTCTCTGGTTGAGATGCGTGTTCCCTGCCTTCTCTCCTCTTGCTACAGCCTTCCAATTTGCTCCACAAGATACAGTGTTCAGAATGCTTTATAACCCCATTATTCAACATATAGCTGTAACCCGCTAGACGTATTGAAACGTGCTAAAAACTAGCAGAAACAGCTAGAAAATGTACTTCCCTCGCGTTTTGGTAAATGCAGGGTACACGCGTCTAAACCAGAGAGCAGGGAAGCGAGCATTTCAGCAGTATAAATTCAGCCTGTGAACAACACATTTTGACCCTCCCTTGTATGGGAGAAGAGTGGTTCAAAAGACCAGGATTCGACTGAACAAACGCACGAACAGAGTACAAAATGGGAATCCACCAGAATTCGCATTTACCAAAACGCGAGGAAAGTACATTTTCTAGCTGTTTCTGCTCGTTTTTAGCACTTTTCAATACGTCTAGCGGGTTACAGCTATATGTTGAATAATGGGGTTATAAAGCATTCTGAACACTGTATCTTGTGGAGCTCATTGGAAGGCTGTAGGAAGAGGAGAGAAGGCAGGGAACACGCATCTAAACCAGAGAGCTGGGAAGCGAGTACATGCAACGCGAAACGGTGCAGGGAGCAGGGACAGAAAGGATGAACGCCTATGAGGAGGAGCAGCTGGTAGTCAGCCTGCTCTGGAGAGGAGAATGTGATCACCAGGGGAGTGCAGCCTGTAAAGTAGAAGGGACGATGAACACAGGGCGACTGCATTAACAGATGGCAAATACACGTTCCAAAACAGTCAGGAAAGCTGATAATGCCTTGAAGATTTCAGCCGTATACATTCAGCCTGTGAACAGCAGTAGACGTTGACCCCCCCCTTGTATGGGAGAACAGTGGTTAAAAACTTCAGGATTCGACAACAAACGCACGGACAGTACATACATGGGAACCCATCAGAATTAGCATTTACAAAAACACGAGGAAAGTACATTTTCTAGCTGTTTTTGCTACTTTACAGCACGTTTCAATACGTCTAGCGGGTTACGGCTATATGTTGAATAATGGGTGTTATAGAGCATTCTGAGCACTGTGTATCTTTTGGAGCTCATTTTTTGATTTGAAGGCAGCGGGAAGAGGAGAGAAGGCAGGGAACACGCGTCTAAACCAGAGAGCTGGGAAGCGAGTACTTGCAACGCGAAAAGGGCAGAAAGGAAGAAGGCCTCTGAGAAGGAAAGGCGTCTAAACCAGAGAGCAGGGAAGCGAGTGTTTGCAACGCGAAACGGTGCAGGGAGCAGGGACAGAAAGGGAGAACTCCTCTGAGGAGGAACAGCTGGCAGTTAGCCTTCTTTGGAGATGAGAACTTGATCACCACGGGAGAGGATTGTTGAGAGGGTTACAGAGGGGGAGGTCTGAGATCAGAAAATCCTGAGTATTCCCTGCAGTGTGTAGGGCCAGCGACATGAAGAGTTGC
Source organism: Ambystoma mexicanum (assembly GCF_040938575.1). NCBI lineage: Eukaryota > Metazoa > Chordata > Amphibia > Caudata > Ambystomatidae > Ambystoma > Ambystoma mexicanum. Next base: position 288,207,309 of record NC_090938.1, read on the forward strand.
AGATCTCGTAAAAGTCCAGGTCAGGAAGCATACAGGTTCATGTTGAATTCTCCAAGTAGGCGGAGTTGAGTGGTAGGAGGCTAGGATGGAGAAATCCATCCACTGAGAGAGGAAGGGGGTAGGCAAATAGCCACGGTGAGAGAATGGCCAGGAGAGAATGCATGCAGACAAGGCATTCGTGACAGGAGTCGGCCTGCAAAGGAAATCAATTTACTACAGGAATCAAGGATAAGCATTGAGATATCACATCTCATGCTATAGGAAGGGTCTCAGGATTGAATGGGAAGGACTTAGATATCACATATCATGCTATAGGGAGGGTCTCAGTTTTGATATTAGAAGCATTGAGATATCACATCTCATGCTATCGGAAGTGTCTCAGGATTGGAATGGGAAGGAGCTGGATATCACATCTCATGCTAAAGGAAGGGTCTCAGGTTTGGAACGGGAAGGAGTTGGATATCACATCTCGTTATAGGAAGGGTCTCAGGTTTGGTCTAAACATTGAGATATCACATCTCTGCTATCGGAAGTGTCATAGGATTGGAATGGGAAGGAGTTGGATATCCCATCTCATGTTATAGGACGGGTCTCAGGTTTTTTATTAAAATCATTGAGATATCATATTGCATGCTGTAGGAAGGGTCTAAGGATTGGAATGGGAAGGACTTGGATATCACATCTCATGCTATAGATAGGCTCTCAGGTTTGGAAAGTGAAGGAGTTGGATATCACATTTCATGTTAGAGGAAGGATCTCAGGTTTGGTATTAGAGGCATTGAGATATCACATCTCAGGCTATAGGAAGGGTCTCAGGATTGGAATGGGAAGGAGTTGGATATCACATCTCATGCTATAGGAAGGGTCTCAGGTTTTGTTATAAGCATTGAGATATCACATCTCATGCTATAGGAAGGGTCTCAGGATTGGAATGGAAGGAGTTGGATATCACATCTCATGTTATAGGAAGGATCTCAGGTTTGGTATTAGAAGCATTGAGACATCACATCTCATGCTATAGGAAGGGTCTCAGGATTGGAATGGGAAGGAGTTGGATATCACATCTCATGCTATAGGAAGGGTCTCAGGATTGGAATGGGAAGGAGTTGTATATGACATCTCATGCCGTAGGGAGGGTCTCAGGTTTGGTATAAACATTGAGATATCACATCTCTGCTATCGAAAGGGAATCAGGATTGGAATGGGAAGGAGTTGGATATCCCATCTCATGTTATAGGAAGAGTCTCAGGTTTGGTATTAGAAGCATTGAGATATCACATCTCATGCTATAGGAAGTGTCTCAGGATTGGAATGGGAAGGACTTGGGTATCACATCTCATGGTATAGGGAGGGTCTCAAGTTTGATATTAGAAGCATTGAGATATCACATCTCATGCTATAGGAAGGGTCTCAGGTTTGGTATAAGCAGTGAGATATCACATCTCATGCTATAGGAAGTGTCTCAGGATTGGAATGGGAAGGAATTGGATATCACATCTCATGTTATAGGAAGGATCTCAGGTTTGGTATAAGCATTGAGATATCACATCTCTGCTATCGGAAGGGTCTCAGGATTGGAATGGGAAGGAGTTGGATATTCCCATCTCATGTTATAGGAAGGGTCTCAGGTTTGGTATTAGAAGCATTGAGATATCACATCTCATGCTATAGGAAGGGTCTCAGGATTGGAATGGGAAGGACTTGGATATCACATCTCTTGCTATAGGGAGGGTCTCAAGTTTGATATTAGAAGCATTGAGGTATCACATTTCATGATATCGGAAGGGTCTCAAGATTGGAATGGGAAGGAGTTGGATATCACATCTCATGATAAAGGAAGGGTCTAAGGTTTGGAAGGGGAAGGATTTGGATATCACATCTCATGTTATAGGACGGGTCTCAGGTTTGGTATTAGAAGCATTGAGATATCAAGTCTCATGGTATAGGAAGGGTCTCAGAATTGGAATGGGAAGGAGTTGGATATCACATCTCAAGCTATAGGAAGGGTCTCAGGATTAGAATGGGAAGGAGTTTGATATCACATCTCATGCCATAGTATGGGTCTCAGGTTTGGTAGAAGCATTGGGATATCACATCTTATGTTATCGGAAGGGTATCGGGATTGGATTTGGAAGGAGTTGGATATCCCATCTCATGCTATAGGAAGGGTCTCAGGTTGGAATGGGAAGGAGTTGGATATCACATCTCATGTTATAGGAAGGGTCTCAGGATTGGAATGGGAAGGACTTGGATATCACATCTCATGCTATAGGAAGGCTCTCAGGTTTGCAAGGGGAAAGAGTTGGATATCACATTTCATGCTATCAGAAGGATCTCAGGTTTGGTATAGAAGCATTGAAATATCATATCTTATGCTATCAGAAGAGTCTCAGGATTGGAATGGGAAGGAGTTGGATATCACATCTCATGCTAAAGGGAGGGTCTCAGGTTTGGAAGATAAGGATTTGGATATCACATCTCATGTTATAGGAAGGATCTCAGGTTTGGTATTAGAAGTATTGAGATATCACATCTCATGCTATCGGAAGGATCTCAGGTTTGGTATAGAAGCATTGAGATATCATATCTTATGCTATCAGAAGGGTCTCAGGATTGGAATGGGAAGGAGTTGGATATCACATCTCATGCTAAAGGGAGGGTCTCAGGTTTGGAAGGGGAAGGATTTGGATATCACATCTCATGTTATAGGAAGGATCTCAGGTTTGGTATTAGAAGTATTGAGATATCACATCACATGCTATAGGAAGGGTCTCAGGATTGGAATGGGAAGGAGTTGGATATCACATCTCATGCTAAAGGAAGGGTCTCAGGTTTGGTAGAAGCATTGCGATATCACATCTCATGCTATAGGAAGGGTCTCAGGATTGGAATGGGAAGGAGCTGGATATCACATCTCATGCTAAAGGAAGGGTCTCAGGTTTGGAACGGGAAGGAGTTGGATATCACATCTCATGCTAAAGGAAGGGTCTCAGGTTTGGAACGGGAAGGAGTTGGATATCACATCTCATGATATAGGAAGGGTCTCAGGTTTGGTATAAACATTGAGATATCACATCTCTGCTATAGGAAGTGTCTCAGGATTGGAATGGGAAGGACTTGGATATCACATCTCATGCTATAGGGAGGGTCTCAGTTTTGATATTAGAAGCATTGAGATATCACATCTCATGCTATCGGAAGTGTCTCAGGATTGGAATGGGAAGGAGCTGGATATCACATCTCATGCTAAAGGAAGGGTCTCAGGTTTGGAACGGGAAGGAGTTGGATATCACATCTCATGTTATAGGAAGGGTCTCAGGTTTGGTATAAACATTGAGATATCACATCTCTGCTATAGGAAGTGTCTCAGGATTGGAATGGGAAGGACTTGGATATCACATCTCATGCTATAGGAAGTGTCTCAGGTTGGAATGGGAAGGAGTTGGATATCACATCTCTTGCTATAGGAAGGGTCTCAGGATTGGAATGGGTAGGAGTTGGATATCCCTTCTCATGCTATAGGAAGTGTCTCAGGTTGGAATGGGAAGGAGTTGGATATCACATCTCATGTTATAAGAAGGGTCTCAGGATTGGAATGGGAAGGATTTGGATATCACATCTCTTGCTATAGGAAGGGTCTCAGGATTGGAATGGGTAGGAGTTGGATATTACTTTCTTGCTATAGGAAGGGTCTCATGTTTGGAATGGGAAGGAGTTGGATATCACATATGCTATAGTTAGTGTCTCAGGTTTGGAACGGGAAGGAGTTGGATATCACATCTCATGTTATAGGAAGGGTCTCAGGTTTGGTATAAGCATTGAGATATCACATCTCTGCTATCGGAAGCGGCTCAGGATTGGAATGGGAAGGAGTTGGATATCCCATCTCATGTTATAGGAAGAGTCTCTGGTTTGGTATTAGAATCATTGAGATATCACATCGCATGCTGTATGAAGGGTCTAAGGATTGGAATGGGATGGACTTGGATATCACATCTCATGCTATAGGTAGGCTCTCAGGTTTGGTATAAGCATTGAGATATCACATCTCATCCTATAGGAAGGGTCTCAGGATTGGAATGGGAAGGAGTTGTATATGACATCTCAGGCCATAGGAAGGTTCTCAGGTTTGGTATAAGCATTGAGATATCACATCTCTGCTATCGGAAAGGTCTCAGGATTGGAATGGGAAGGAGTTGGATATCCCATCTCATGTTATAGGAAGGGTCTCAGGTTTGGTATTAGAAGCATAGAGATATCACATCTCATGCTATAGGAAGGGTCTCAGGATTGGAATGGGAAGGACTTGGATGTCACATCATGCTATAGGGAGGGTCTCAAGTTTGATATTAGAAGCATTGAGATAACAAATCTCATGATATCGGAAGGGTCTCAGGATTGGAATGGGAAGGAGTTGGATATCACATCTCATGATAAAGGAAGGGTCTAAGGTTTGGAAGGGGAAGGATTTGGATATCACATCTCATGTTATAGGACGGGTCTCAGGTTTGTTATTAGAAGCATTGAGATATCAAGTCTCATGGTATAAGAAGGGTCTCAGAATTGGAATGGGAAGGAGTTGGATATCACACCTCAAGCTATAGGAAGGGTCTCAGGATTGGAATGGGAAGGAGTTTGATATCACATCTCATGCCATAGTATGGGTCTCAGGTTTGGTAGAAGCATTGGGATATCACATCTCATGCTATCGGAAGGGTATCAGTATTGGACTTGGAAGAAGTTGGATATCCCATCTCATGCTATAGGAAGGGTCTCAGGTTGGAATGGGAAGGAGTTGGATATCACATTTCATGTTATAGGAAGGGTCTCAGGATTGGAATGGGAAGGACTTGGATATCATATCTCATGCTATAGGACGGGTCTCAGGTTTGTTATTAGAATCATTGAGATATCATATTGCATGCTGTAGGAAGGGTCTAAGGATTGGAATGGGAAGGACCTGGATATCACATCTCATGCTATAGATAGGCTCTTAGGTTTGGAAAGGGAAGGAGTTGGATATCACATTTCATGTTAGAGGAAGGATCTCAGGTTTGGTATTAGAAGCATTGAGATATCACATCTCATGCTATAGGAAGGGTCTCAGGATTGGAATGGGAAGTAGTTGGATATCACATCTCATGCTATAGGAAGGGTCTCAGGTTTGGTATAAGCATTGAGATATCACATCTCATGCTATAGGACGGGTCTCAGGATTGGAATGGAAGGAGTTGGATATCACATCTCATGTTATAGGAAGGATCTCAGGTTTGGTATTAGAAGCATTGAGACATCACATCTCATGCTATAGGAAGGGTCTCAGGGTTGGAATGGGAAGGAGTTGGATATCACAACTCATCCAATAGGAAGGGTCTCAGGTTTGGAATGGGAAGGAATTGGATATCACATCAATTGTTATAGGAAGGATCTCAGTTTTGGTATTAGAAGCATTGAGATATCACATCTCATGCTATAGGAAGGGTCTCAGGATTGGAATGTGAAGGATTTGGATATCACATCTCATGCTAAAGGAAGGGTCTCAGGTTTGGTAGAAGCATTGAGATATCACGTCTCTGCTATCGGAAGGGTCTCAGGATTTGAATGGCAAGGAGTTGGATATCACATCTCATGCCATAGGAAGGGTCTCAGGTTTGGTATAAGCATTGAGATATCACATCTCTGCTATCGGAAGGGTCTCAGGATTGGAATGGGAAGGAGTTGGATATTCCCATCTCATGTTATAGGAAGGGTCTCAGGTTTGGTATTAGAAGCATTGAGATATCACATCTCATGCTATAGGAAGGGTCTCAGGATTGGAATGGGAAGGACTTGGATATCACATCTCATGCTATAGGGAGGGTCTCAAGTTTGATATTAGAAGCTTTGAGATATCACATCTCATGATATCGGAAGGGTCTCAGGATTGGAATGGGAAGGAGTTGGATATCACATCTCATGATAAAGGAAGGGTCTAAGGTTTGGAAGGGGAAGGATTTGGATATCACATCTCATGTTATATTACGGGTCTCAGGTTTGGTATTAGAAGCATTGAGATATCAAGTCTCAGAGTATAGGAAGGGTCTCAGAATTGGAATGGGAAGGAGTTGGATATCACATCTCAAGCTATAGGAAGGGTCTCAGGATTGGAATGGGAAGGACTTGGACATCACATCTCATGCTATAGGAAGGCTCTCAGGTTTGGAAGGGGAAAGAGTTGGATATCACATTTCATGTTAGAGGTAGGATCTCAGGTTTGGTATTAGAGGCATTGAGATATCACATCTCATGCTATCAGAAGGGTCTCAGGAATGGAATGGGAAGGAGTTGGATATCACATCTCATGCTAAAGGGAGGGTCTCAGGTTTGGAAGGGGAAGGATTGGATATCACATCTCATGTTATAGGAAGGATCTCAGGTTTGGTATTAGAAACATTGAGATATCACATCTCATGCTATCGGAAGGATCTCAGGTTTGGTATTAGAAGCATTGAAATATCACATCTCATGCTATCAGAAGGGTCTCAGGATTGGAATGGGAAGGAGTTGGATATCACATCTCATGCTAAAGGGAGGGTCTCACGTTTGGAAGGGGAAGGATTTGGATATCACATCTCATGTTATCGGAAGGATCTCACGTTTGGTAATAGAAGTATTGAGATATCATATCTCATGCTATAGGAAGGGTCTCAGGATTGGAATGGGAAGGAGTTGGATATCACATCTCATGCTATAGGAAGTGTCTCAGGATTGGAATGGGAAGGACTTGGATATCACATCTCATGCTATAGCTAGGGTCTCAAGTTTGATATTAGAAGCATTGAGATATCACATCTCATGCTATAGGAAGGGTCTGAGGATTGGAATGGGAAGGAGTTGGATATCACATCTCATGCTATGGGAAGGGTCTCAGGTTTGGTATAAGCAGTGAGATATCACATCTCATGCTATAGGAAGTGTCTCAGGATTGGAATGGGAAGGAGTTGGATATCACATCTTATGCTATAGGAAGGGTCTCAGGATTGGAATGGGAAGGTGTTGGATATCACATCTCATGCTATAGGAAGGGTCTCAGATTTGGTATAAGCATTGAGATATCACATCTCATGCTATAGGAAGGGTCTCAGGATTGGAATGGGAAGGAGTTGTATATGACATCTCAGGCCTTAGGAAGGGTCTCAGGTTTGGTATAAGCATTGAGATATCACATCTCTGCTATCGGAAGGGTCTCAGGATTGGAATGGGAAGGAGTTGGATATCCCATCTCATGTTATAGGAAGGGTCTAAGGTTTGGAAGGGGAAGGATTTGGATATCACATCTCATGTTATTGGACCGGTCTCAGGTTTGGTATTAGAAGCATTGAGATATCAAGTCTCATGGTATAGGACGGGAGTTTGATATCACATCTCATGCCATGGTATGGGTCTCAGGTTTTGTAGAAGCATTGGGATATCACATCTCATGCTATCGGAAGGGTATCAGGATTGGATTTGGAAGGAGTTGGATATCCCATCTCATGCTATAGGAAGGGTCTCAGGTTGGAATAGAAGGAGTTGGATATCACATCTCATGTTATAGGAAGGGTCTCAGGATTGGAATGGGAAGGACTTGGATATCACATCTCATGTTATAGGAAGGATCTCAGGTTTGGTATAAGCATTGATATATCACATCTCTGCTATCGGAAGGGTCTCAGGATTGGAATGGGAAGGAGTTGGATATTCCCATCTCATGTTATAGTAAGGGTCTCAGGTTTGGTATTAGAAGCATTGAGATATCACATCTCATGCTATAGGAAGGGTCTCAGGATTGGAATGGGAAGGACTTGGATATCACATCTCATGCTATAGGGAGGGTCTCAAGTTTGATATTAGAAGCTTTGAGATATCACATCTCATGATATCGGAAGGGTCTCAGGAATGGAATGGGAAGGAGTTGGATATCACATCTCATGCTAAAGGGAGGGTCTCAGGTTTGGAAGGGGAAGGATTTGGATATCACATCTCATGTTATAGGAAGGATCTCAGGTTTGGTATTAGAAGCATTGAGATATCACATCTCATGCTATCGGAAGGATCTCAGGTTTGGTATTAGAAGCATTTAGATATCACATCTCATGCTATCAGAAGAGTCTCAGGATTGGAATAGGAAGGAGTTGGATATCACATCTCATGCTAAAGGGAGGGTCTCAGGTTTGGAAGGGGAAGTATTTGGATATCACATCTCATGTTATCGGAAGGATCTCACGTTTGGTATTAGAAGTATTGAGATATCATATCTCATGCTATAGGAAGGGTCTCAGGATTGGAATGGGAAGGAGTTGGATATCACATCTCATGCTATAGGGAGGGTCTCAGGATTGGAATGGGAAGGACTTAGATATCACATATCATGCTATAGGGAGGGTCTCAGGTTTGATATTAGAAGCATTGAGATATCACATCTCATGCTATCGGAAGTGTCTCAGGATTGGAATGGGAAGGTGCTGGATATCACATCTCATGCTAAAGGAAGGGTCTCAGGTTTGGAACGGGAAGGATTTGGATATCACATCTCATGTTATAGGAAGGGTCTCAGGTTTGGTATAAGCATTGAGATATCACATCTCTGCTATCGGAAGTGTCTCAGGATTGGAATGGGAAGGAGTTGGATATCCCGTCTCATGTTATAGGACGGGTCTCAGGTTTGTTATTAGAATCATTGAGATATCATATTGCATGCTGTAGGAAGGGTCTAAGGGTTGGAATGGGAAGGACTTGGATATCACATCTCATGCTATAGATAGGCTCTTAGGTTTGGAAAGGGAAGGAGTTGGATTTCACATTTCATGTTAGAGGAAGGATCTCAGGTTTGGTATTAGAAGCATTGAGATATCACATCTCATGCTATAGGAAGGGTCTCAGGATTGGAATGGGAAGCAGTTGGATATCACATCTCATGCTATAGGAAGGGTCTCAGGTTTGGTATAAGCATTGAGATATCACATCTCATGCTATAGGACGGGTCTCAGGATTGGAATGGAAGGAGTTGGATATCACATCTCATGTTATAGGAAGGATCTCAGGTTTGGTATTAGAAGCATTGAGACATCACATCTCATGCTATAGGAAGGGTCTCAGGGTTGGAATGGGAAGGAGTTGGATATCACATCTCATCCAATAGGAAGGGTCTCAGGTTTGGAATGGGAAGGAATTGGACATCACATCTCATGTTATAGGAAGGATTTCAGGTTTGGTATTAGAAGCATTGAGATATCACATCTCATGCTATAGGAAGGGTCTCAGGATTGGAATGTGAAGGATTTGGATATCACATCTCATGCTAAAGGAAGGGTCTCAGGTTTGGTAGAAGCATTGAGATATCACGTCTCTGCTATCGGAAGGGTCTCAGGATTGGATTGGGAAGGAGTTGGATATCACATCTCATGCCATAGGAAGGGTCTCAGGTTTGGTATACGCATTGAGATATCACATCTCTGCTATCGGAAGGGTCTCAGGATTGGATTGGGAAGGAGTTGGATATCCCTTCTCATGCTATAGGAAGTGTCTCAGGTTGGAATGAGAAGGAGTTGGATATCACATCTCATGTTATAGGAAGGGTCTCTGGATTGGAATGGGAAGGATTTGGATATCACATCTCTTGCTATAGGAAGGGTCTCAGGATTGGAATGGGTAGGAGTTGGATATTACTTTCTTGCTATAGGAAGGGTCTCATGTTTGGAATGGGAAGGAGTTGGATATCACATATGCTATAGTTAGTGTCTCAGGTTTGGAACGGGAAGGAGTTGGATATCACATCTCATGTTATAGGAAGGGTCTCAGGTTTGGGATAAGCATTGAGATATCACATCTCTGCTATCGGAAGCGGCTCAGGATTGGAATGGGAAGGCGTTGGATATCCCATCTCATGTTATAGGAAGAGTCTCTGGTTTGGTATTAGAATCATTGAGATATCACATCGCATGCTGTAGGAAGGGTCAAAGGATTGGAATGGATGGACTTGGATATCACATCTCATGCTATAGGTAGGCTCTCAGGTTTGGTATAAGCATTGAGATATCACATCTCATGCTATAGGAAGGGTCTCAGGATTGGAATGGGAAGGAATTGGATATCACATCTCATGTTATAGGAAGGGTCTCAGGTTTGGTATAAGCATTGAGATATCATATTGCATGCTGTAGGAAGGGTCTAAGGGTTGGAATGGGAAGGACTTGGATATCACATCTCATGCTATAGATAGGCTCTTAGGTTTGGAAAGGGAAGGAGTTGGATTTCACATTTCATGTTAGAGGAAGGATCTCAGGTTTGGTATTAGAAGCATTGAGATATCACATCTCATGCTATAGGAAGGGTCTCAGGATTGGAATGGGAAGCAGTTGGATATCACATCTCATGCTATAGGAAGGGTCTCAGGTTTGGTATAAGCATTGAGATATCACATCTCATGCTATAGGACGGGTCTCAGGATTGGAATGGAAGGAGTTGGATATCACATCTCATGTTATAGGAAGGATCTCGGGTTTGGTATTAGAAGCATTGAGACATCACATCTCATGCTATAGGAAGGGTCTCAGGATTGGAATGGGAAGGAGTTGTATATGACATCTCATGCCGTAGGGAGGGTCTCAGGTTTGGTATAAACATTGAGATATCACATCTCTGCTATCGAAAGGGTCTCAGGATTGGAATGGGAAGGAGTTGGATATCCCATCTCATGTTATAGGAAGAGTCTCAGGTTTGGTATTAGAAGCATTGAGATATCACATCTCATGCTATAGGAAGTGTCTCAGGATTGGAATGGGAAGGACTTGGGTATCACATCTCATGCTATAGGGAGGGTCTCAAGTTTGATATTAGAAGCATTGAGATATCACATCTCATGGTATAGGAAGGGTCTCAGGTTTGGTATAAGCAGTGAGATATCACATCTCATGCTAAAGGAAGGGTCTCAGGTTTGGAACGGGAAGGAGTTGGATATCACATCTCATGTTATAGGAACGGTCTCAGGTTTGGTATAAACATTGAGATATCACATCTCTGCTATCGGAAGTGTCTCAGGATTGGAATGGGAAGGAGTTGGATATCCCATCTCATGTTATATGACCTCAGGTTTTTTATTAAAATTTTTGAGATATCATATTGCATGCTGTAGGAAGGGTCTAAGGATTGGAATGGGAAGGACTTGGATATCACATCTCATGCTATAGATAGGCTCTCAGGTTTGGAAAGTGAAGGAGTTGGATATCACATTTCATGTTAGAGGAAGGATCTCAGGTTTGGTATTAGAGGCATTGAGATATCACATCTCAGGCTATAGGAAGGGTCTCAGGATTGGAATGCGAAGGAGTTGGATATCACATCTCATGCTATAGGAAGGGTCTCAGGTTTTGTTATAAGCATTGAGATATCACTTCTCATGCTATAGGAAGGGTCTCAGGATTGGAATGGAAGGAGTTGGATATCACATCTCATGTTATAGGAAGGATCTCAGGTTTGGTATTAGAAGCATTGAGACATCACATCTCATGCTATAGGAAGGGTCTCAGGATTGGAATGGGAAGGAGTTGGATATCACATCTCATGCTATAGGAAGGGGCTCAGGATTGGAATGGGAAGGAGTTGTATATGACATCTCATGCCGTAGGGAGGGTCTCAGGTTTGGTATAAACATTGAGATATCACATCTCTGCTATCGAAAGGGTCTCAGGATTGGAATGGGAAGGAGTTGGATATCCCATCTCATGTTATAGGAAGAGTCTCAGGTTTGGTATTAGAAGCATTGAGATATCACATCTCATGCTATAGGAAGTGTCTCAGGATTGGAATGGGAAGGACTTGGGTATCACATCTAATGCTATAGGGAGGGTCTCAAGTTTGATATTAGAAGCATTGAGATATCACATCTCATGCTATAGGAAGGGTCTCAGGTTTGGTATAAGCAGTGAGATATCACATCTCATGCTATAGGAAGTGTCTCAGGATTGGAATGGGAAGGGGTTGGATAACACATCTCATGTTATAGGAAGGATCTCAGGTTTGGTATAAGCATTGAGATATCACATCTCTGCTATCGGAAGGGTCTCAGGATTGGAATGGGAAGGAGTTGGATATTCCCATCTCATGTTATAGGAAGGGTCTCAGGTTTGGTATTAGAAGCATTGAGATATCACATCTCATTCTATAGGAAGGGTCTCAGGATTGGAATGGGAAGGACTTGGATATCACATCTCATGCTATAGGGAGGGTCTCAAGTTTGATATTAGAAGCATTGAGATATCACATTTCATAATATCGGAAGGGTCTCAAGATTGGAATGGGAAGTTGGATATCACATCTCATGATAAAGGAAGGGTCTAAGGTTTGGAAGGGGAAGGACTTGGATATCACATCTCTGCTATCGAAAGGGTCTCAGGATTGGAATGGGAAGGAGTTGGATATCCCATCTCATGTTATAGGAAGAGTCTCAGGTTTGGTATTAGAAGCATTGAGATATCACATCTCATGCTATAGGAAGTGTCTCAGGATTGGAATGGGAAGTACTTGGGTATCACATCTCATGCTATAGGGAGGGTCTCAAGTTTGATATTAGAAGCATTGAGATATCACATCTCATGCTATAGGAAGGGTCTCAGGATTGGAATGGGAAGGAGTTGGATATCACATCTCATGCTATAGGAAGGGTCTCAGGTTTGGTATAAGCAGTGAGATATCACATCTCATGCTATAGGAAGTGTCTCAGGATTGGAATGGGAAGGAGTTGGATATCACATCTCATGTTATAGGAAGGATCTCAGGTTTGGTATAAGCATTGAGATATCACATCTCTGCTATCGGAAGGGTCTCAGGATTGGAATGGGAAGGAGTTGGATATTCCCATCTCATGTTATAGGAAGGGTCTCAGGTTTGGTATTAGAAGCATTGATATATCACATCTCATGCTATAGGAAGGGTCTCAGGATTGGAATGGGAAGGACTTGGATATCACATCTCATGCTATAGGGAGGGTCTCAAGTTTGATATTAGAAGCATTGAGATATCACATTTCATGATATCGGAAGGGTCTCAAGATTGGAATGGGAAGGAGTTGGATATCACATCTCATGATAAAGGAAGGGTCTAAGGTTTGGAAGGGGAAGGATTTGGATATCACATCTCATGTTATAGGACGGGTCTCAGGTTTGGTATTAGAAGCATTGAGATATCAAGTCTCATGGTATAGGAAGGGTCTCAGAATTGGAATGGGAAGGAGTTGGATATCACATCTCAAGCTATAGGAAGGGTCTCAGGATTAGAATGGGAATGAGTTTGATATCACATCTCATGCCATAGTATGGGTCTCAGGTTTGGTAGAAGCATTGGGATATCACATCTCATGCTATCGGAAGGGTATCGGGATTGGATTTGGAAGGAGTTGGATATCCCATCTCATGCTATAGGAAGGGTCTCAGGTTGGAATGGGAAGGAGTTGGATATCACATCTCATGTTATAGGAAGGGTCTCAGGATTGGAATGGGAAGGACTTGGATATCACATCTCATGCTATAGGAAGGCTCTCAGGTTTGCAAGGGGAAAGAGTTGGATATCACATTTCATGTTAGAGGTAGGATCTCAGGTTTGGTATTAGAAGTATTGAGATATCACATCTCATGCTATCAGAAGGATCTCAGGTTTGGTATAGAAACATTGAGATATCATATCTTATGCTATCAGAAGAGTCTCAGGATTGGAATGGGAAGGAGTTGGATATCACATCTCATGCTAAAGGGAGGGTCTCAGGTTTGGAAGATAAGGATTTGGATATCACATCTCATGTTATAGGAAGGATCTCAGGTTTGGTATTAGAAGTATTGAGATATCACATCTCATGCTATCGGAAGGATCTCAGGTTTGGTATAGAAGCATTGAGATATCATATCTTATGCTATCAGAAGGGTCTCAGGATTGGAATGGGAAGGAGTTGGATATCACATCTCATGCTAAAGGGAGGGTCTCAGGTTTGGAAGGGGAAGGATTTGGATATCACATCTCATGTTATAGGATGGATCTCAGGTTTGGTATTAGAAGTATTGAGATATCACATCTCATGTTATCGGAAGGATCTCAGGTTTGGTATTAGAAGTATTGAGATATCACATCTCATGCTATAGGAAGGGTCTCAGGATTGGAATGGGAAGGAGTTGGATATCACATCTCATGCTAAAGGAAGGGTCTCAGGTTTGGTAGAAGCATTGAGATATCACATCTCATGCTATAGGAAGGGTCACAGGATTGGAATAGGAAGGACTTAGATATCACATATCATGCTATAGGGAGGGTCTCAGTTGTGATATTAGAAGCATTGAGATATCACATCTCATGCTATCGGAAGTGTCTCAGGATTGGAATGGGAAGGAGCTGGATATCACATCTCATGCTAAAGGAAGGGTCTCAGGTTTGGAACGGGAAGGAGTTGGATATCACATATGTTATAGGAAGGGTCTCAGGTTTGGTATAAACATTGAGATATCACATCTCTGCTATCGGAAGTGTCTCAGGATTGGAATGGGAAGGAGTTGGATATCCCATCTCATGTTATAGGAAGGATCTCAGGTTTGGTATTAGAAGCATTGAGACATCACATCTCATGCTATAGGAAGGGTCTCAGGTTTGGAAAGTGAAGGAGTTGGATATCACATTTCATGTTAGAGGAAGGATCTCAGGTTTGGTATTAGAGGCATTGAGATATCACATCTCAGGCTATAGGAAGGGTCTCAGGATTGGAATGGGAAGGAGTTGGATATCACATCTCATGCTATAGGAAGGGTCTCAGGTTTGGTATAAGCATTGAGATATCACATCTCATGCTATAGGAAGGGTCTCAGGATTGGAATGGAAGGAGTTGGATATCACATCTCATGTTATAGGAAGGATCTCAGGTTTGGTATTAGAAGCATTGAGACATCACATCTCATGCTATAGGAAGGGTCTCAGGTTTGGTAGAAGCATTGGGATATCACATCTCATGCTATCGGAAGGGTATCGGGATTGGATTTGGAAGGAGTTGGATATCCCATCTCATGCTATAGGAAGGGTCTCAGGTTGGAATGGGAAGGAGTTGGATATCACATCTCATGTTATAGGAAGGGTCTCAGGATTGGAATGGGAAGGACTTGGATATCACATCTCATGCTATAGGAAGGCTCTCAGGTTTGCAAGGGGAAAGAGTTGGATATCACATTTCATGTTAGAGGTAGGATCTCAGGTTTGGTATTAGAAGTATTGAGATATCACATCTCATGCTATCAGAAGGATCTCAGGTTTGGTATAGAAACATTGAGATATCATATCTTATGCTATCAGAAGAGTCTCAGGATTGGAATGGGAAGGAGTTGGATATCACATCTCATGCTAAAGGGAGGGTCTCAGGTTTGGAAGATAAGGATTTGGATATCACATCTCATGTTATAGGAAGGATCTCAGGTTTGGTATTAGAAGTATTGAGATATCACATCTCATGCTATCGGAAGGATCTCAGGTTTGGTATAGAAGCATTGAGATATCATATCTTATGCTATCAGAAGGGTCTCAGGATTGGAATGGGAAGGAGTTGGATATCACATCTCATGCTAAAGGGAGGGTCTCAGGTTTGGAAGGGGAAGGATTTGGATATCACATCTCATGTTATAGGATGGATCTCAGGTTTGGTATTAGAAGTATTGAGATATCACATCTCATGTTATCGGAAGGATCTCAGGTTTGGTATTAGAAGTATTGAGATATCACATCTCATGCTATAGGAAGGGTCTCAGGATTGGAATGGGAAGGAGTTGGATATCACATCTCATGCTAAAGGAAGGGTCTCAGGTTTGGTAGAAGCATTGAGATATCACATCTCATGCTATAGGAAGGGTCACAGGATTGGAATAGGAAGGACTTAGATATCACATATCATGCTATAGGGAGGGTCTCAGTTGTGATATTAGAAGCATTGAGATATCACATCTCATGCTATCGGAAGTGTCTCAGGATTGGAATGGGAAGGAGCTGGATATCACATCTCATGCTAAAGGAAGGGTCTCAGGTTTGGAACGGGAAGGAGTTGGATATCACATATGTTATAGGAAGGGTCTCAGGTTTGGTATAAACATTGAGATATCACATCTCTGCTATCGGAAGTGTCTCAGGATTGGAATGGGAAGGAGTTGGATATCCCATCTCATGTTATAGGAAGGATCTCAGGTTTGGTATTAGAAGCATTGAGACATCACATCTCATGCTATAGGAAGGGTCTCAGGTTTGGAAAGTGAAGGAGTTGGATATCACATTTCATGTTAGAGGAAGGATCTCAGGTTTGGTATTAGAGGCATTGAGATATCACATCTCAGGCTATAGGAAGGGTCTCAGGATTGGAATGGGAAGGAGTTGGATATCACATCTCATGCTATAGGAAGGGTCTCAGGTTTGGTATAAGCATTGAGATATCACATCTCATGCTATAGGAAGGGTCTCAGGATTGGAATGGAAGGAGTTGGATATCACATCTCATGTTATAGGAAGGATCTCAGGTTTGGTATTAGAAGCATTGAGACATCACATCTCATGCTATAGGAAGGGTCTCAGGTTTGGTAGAAGCATTGGGATATCACATCTCATGCTATCGGAAGGGTATCGGGATTGGATTTGGAAGGAGTTGGATATCCCATCTCATGCTATAGGAAGGGTCTCAGGTTGGAATGGGAAGGAGTTGGATATCACATCTCATGTTATAGGAAGGGTCTCAGGATTGGAATGGGAAGGACTTGGATATCACATCTCATGCTATAGGAAGGCTCTCAGGTTTGCAAGGGGAAAGAGTTGGATATCACATTTCATGTTAGAGGTAGGATCTCAGGTTTGGTATTAGAAGTATTGAGATATCACATCTCATGCTATCAGAAGGATCTCAGGTTTGGTATAGAAACATTGAGATATCATATCTTATGCTATCAGAAGAGTCTCAGGATTGGAATGGGAAGGAGTTGGATATCACATCTCATGCTAAAGGGAGGGTCTCAGGTTTGGAAGATAAGGATTTGGATATCACATCTCATGTTATAGGAAGGATCTCAGGTTTGGTATTAGAAGTATTGAGATATCACATCTCATGCTATCGGAAGGATCTCAGGTTTGGTATAGAAGCATTGAGATATCATATCTTATGCTATCAGAAGGGTCTCAGGATTGGAATGGGAAGGAGTTGGATATCACATCTCATGCTAAAGGGAGGGTCTCAGGTTTGGAAGGGGAAGGATTTGGATATCACATCTCATGTTATAGGATGGATCTCAGGTTTGGTATTAGAAGTATTGAGATATCACATCTCATGTTATCGGAAGGATCTCAGGTTTGGTATTAGAAGTATTGAGATATCACATCTCATGCTATAGGAAGGGTCTCAGGATTGGAATGGGAAGGAGTTGGATATCACATCTCATGCTAAAGGAAGGGTCTCAGGTTTGGTAGAAGCATTGAGATATCACATCTCATGCTATAGGAAGGGTCACAGGATTGGAATAGGAAGGACTTAGATATCACATATCATGCTATAGGGAGGGTCTCAGTTGTGATATTAGAAGCATTGAGATATCACATCTCATGCTATCGGAAGTGTCTCAGGATTGGAATGGGAAGGAGCTGGATATCACATCTCATGCTAAAGGAAGGGTCTCAGGTTTGGAACGGGAAGGAGTTGGATATCACATATGTTATAGGAAGGGTCTCAGGTTTGGTATAAACATTGAGATATCACATCTCTGCTATCGGAAGTGTCTCAGGATTGGAATGGGAAGGAGTTGGATATCCCATCTCATGTTATAGGAAGGATCTCAGGTTTGGTATTAGAAGCATTGAGACATCACATCTCATGCTATAGGAAGGGTCTCAGGTTTGGAAAGTGAAGGAGTTGGATATCACATTTCATGTTAGAGGAAGGATCTCAGGTTTGGTATTAGAGGCATTGAGATATCACATCTCAGGCTATAGGAAGGGTCTCAGGATTGGAATGGGAAGGAGTTGGATATCACATCTCATGCTATAGGAAGGGTCTCAGGTTTGGTATAAGCATTGAGATATCACATCTCATGCTATAGGAAGGGTCTCAGGATTGGAATGGAAGGAGTTGGATATCACATCTCATGTTATAGGAAGGATCTCAGGTTTGGTATTAGAAGCATTGAGACATCACATCTCATGCTATAGGAAGGGTCTCAGGATTGGAATGGGAAGGAGTTGGATATCACATCTCATGCTATAGGAAGGGTCTCAGGATTGGAATGGGAAGGAGTTGAATATGACATCTCATGCCGTAGGAAGGGTCTCAGGTTTGGTATAAACATTGAGATATCACATCTCTGCTATCAAAAGGGTCTCAGGATTGGAATGGGAAGGAGTTGGATATCCCATCTCATGTTATAGGAAGAGTCTCAGGTTTGGTATTAGAAGCATTGAGATATCACATCTCATGCTATAGGAAGTGTCTCAGGATTGGAATGGGAAGGACTTGGATATCACATCTCATGCTATAGGTAGGGTCTCAAGTTTGATATTAGAAGCATTGAGATATCACATCTCATGCTATAGGAAGGGTCTGAGGATTGGAATGGGAAGGAGTTGGATATCACATCTCATGCTATGGGAAGGGTCTCAGGTTTGGTATAAGCAGTGAGATATCACATCTCATGCTATAGGAAGTGTCTCAGGATTGGAATGGGAAGGACTTGGATATCACATCTCATGCTATAGGGAGGGTCTCAAGTTTGATATTAGAAGCTTTGAGATATCACATCTCATGATATCGGAAGGGTCTCAGGATTGGAATGGGAAAGAGTTGGATATCACATCTCAGGATAAAGGAAGGGTCTAAGGTTTGGAAGGGGAAGGATTTGGATATCACATCTCATGTTATATTACGGGTCTCAGATTTGGTATTAGAAGCATTGAGATATCAAGTCTCATAGTATAGGAAGGGTCTCAGAATTGGAATGGGAAGGAGTTGGATATCACATCTCAAGCTATAGGAAGGGTCTCAGGATTGGAATGGGAAGGACTTGGATATCACATCTCATGATAAAGGAAGGGTCTAAGGTTTGGAAGGGGAAGGACTTGGATATCACATCTCTGCTTTCGAAAGGGTCTAAGGGTTGGAATGGGAAGGACTTGGATATCACATCTCATGCTATAGATAGGCTCTTAGGTTTGGAAAGGGAAGGAGTTGGATTTCACATTTCATGTTAGAGGAAGGATCTCAGGTTTGGTATTAGAAGCATTGAGATATCACATCTCATGCTATAGGAAGGGTCTCAGGATTGGAATGGGAAGCAGTTGGATATCACATCTCATGCTATAGGAAGGGTCTCAGGTTTGGTATAAGCATTGAGATATCACATCTCATGCTATAGGACGGGTCTCAGGATTGGAATGGAAGGAGTTGGATATCACATCTCATGTTATAGGAAGGATCTCAGGTTTGGTATTAGAAGCATTGAGACATCACATCTCATGCTATAGGAAGGGTCTCAGGGTTGGAATGGGAAGGAGTTGGATATCACATCTCATCCAATAGGAAGGGTCTCAGGTTTGGAATGGGAAGGAATTGGACATCACATCTCATGTTATAGGAAGGATTTCAGGTTTGGTATTAGAAGCATTGAGATATCACATCTCATGCTATAGGAAGGGTCTCAGGATTGGAATGTGAAGGATTTGGATATCACATCTCATGCTAAAGGAAGGGTCTCAGGTTTGGTAGAAGCATTGAGATATCACGTCTCTGCTATCGGAAGGGTCTCAGGATTGGATTGGGAAGGAGTTGGATATCACATCTCATGCCATAGGAAGGGTCTCAGGTTTGGTATACGCATTGAGATATCACATCTCTGCTATCGGAAGGGTCTCAGGATTGGATTGGGAAGGAGTTGGATATCCCTTCTCATGCTATAGGAAGTGTCTCAGGTTGGAATGAGAAGGAGTTGGATATCACATCTCATGTTATAGGAAGGGTCTCTGGATTGGAATGGGAAGGATTTGGATATCACATCTCTTGCTATAGGAAGGGTCTCAGGATTGGAATGGGTAGGAGTTGGATATTACTTTCTTGCTATAGGAAGGGTCTCATGTTTGGAATGGGAAGGAGTTGGATATCACATATGCTATAGTTAGTGTCTCAGGTTTGGAACGGGAAGGAGTTGGATATCACATCTCATGTTATAGGAAGGGTCTCAGGTTTGGGATAAGCATTGAGATATCACATCTCTGCTATCGGAAGCGGCTCAGGATTGGAATGGGAAGGCGTTGGATATCCCATCTCATGTTATAGGAAGAGTCTCTGGTTTGGTATTAGAATCATTGAGATATCACATCGCATGCTGTAGGAAGGGTCAAAGGATTGGAATGGATGGACTTGGATATCACATCTCATGCTATAGGTAGGCTCTCAGGTTTGGTATAAGCATTGAGATATCACATCTCATGCTATAGGAAGGGTCTCAGGATTGGAATGGGAAGGAATTGGATATCACATCTCATGTTATAGGAAGGGTCTCAGGTTTGGTATAAGCATTGAGATATCATATTGCATGCTGTAGGAAGGGTCTAAGGGTTGGAATGGGAAGGACTTGGATATCACATCTCATGCTATAGATAGGCTCTTAGGTTTGGAAAGGGAAGGAGTTGGATTTCACATTTCATGTTAGAGGAAGGATCTCAGGTTTGGTATTAGAAGCATTGAGATATCACATCTCATGCTATAGGAAGGGTCTCAGGATTGGAATGGGAAGCAGTTGGATATCACATCTCATGCTATAGGAAGGGTCTCAGGTTTGGTATAAGCATTGAGATATCACATCTCATGCTATAGGACGGGTCTCAGGATTGGAATGGAAGGAGTTGGATATCACATCTCATGTTATAGGAAGGATCTCAGGTTTGGTATTAGAAGCATTGAGACATCACATCTCATGCTATAGGAAGGGTCTCAGGGTTGGAATGGGAAGGAGTTGGATATCACATCTCATGCTATAGGAAGGGTCTCAGGTTTTGTTATAAGCATTGAGATATCACTTCTCATGCTATAGTAAGGGTCTCAGGATTGGAATGGAAGGAGTTGGATATCACATCTCATGTTATAGGAAGGATCTCAGGTTTGGTATTAGAAGCATTGAGACATCACATCTCATGCTATAGGAAGGGTCTCAGGATTGGAATGGGAAGGAGTTGGATATCACATCTCATGCTATAGGAAGGGTCTCAGGATTGGAATGGGAAGGAGTTGTATATGACATCTCATGCCGTAGGGAGGGTCTCAGGTTTGGTATAAACATTGAGATATCACATCTCTGCTATCGAAAGGGTCTCAGGATTGGAATGGGAAGGAGTTGGATATCCCATCTCATGTTATAGGAAGAGTCTCAGGTTTGGTATTAGAAGCATTGAGATATCACATCTCATGCTATAGGAAGTGTCTCAGGATTGGAATGGGAAGGACTTGGGTATCACATCTCATGCTATAGGGAGGGTCTCAAGTTTGATATTAGAAGCATTGAGATATCACATCTCATGGTATAGGAAGGGTCTCAGGTTTGGTATAAGCAGTGAGATATCACATCTCATGCTAAAGGAAGGGTCTCAGGTTTGGAACGGGAAGGAGTTGGATATCACATCTCATGTTATAGGAACGGTCTCAGGTTTGGTATAAACATTGAGATATCACATCTCTGCTATCGGAAGTGTCTCAGGATTGGAATGGGAAGGAGTTGGATATCCCATCTCATGTTATATGACCTCAGGTTTTTTATTAAAATTTTTGAGATATCATATTGCATGCTGTAGGAAGGGTCTAAGGATTGGAATGGGAAGGACTTGGATATCACATCTCATGCTATAGATAGGCTCTCAGGTTTGGAAAGTGAAGGAGTTGGATATCACATTTCATGTTAGAGGAAGGATCTCAGGTTTGGTATTAGAGGCATTGAGATATCACATCTCAGGCTATAGGAAGGGTCTCAGGATTGGAATGCGAAGGAGTTGGATATCACATCTCATGCTATAGGAAGGGTCTCAGGTTTTGTTATAAGCATTGAGATATCACTTCTCATGCTATAGGAAGGGTCTCAGGATTGGAATGGAAGGAGTTGGATATCACATCTCATGTTATAGGAAGGATCTCAGGTTTGGTATTAGAAGCATTGAGACATCACATCTCATGCTATAGGAAGGGTCTCAGGATTGGAATGGGAAGGAGTTGGATATCACATCTCATGCTATAGGAAGGGGCTCAGGATTGGAATGGGAAGGAGTTGTATATGACATCTCATGCCGTAGGGAGGGTCTCAGGTTTGGTATAAACATTGAGATATCACATCTCTGCTATCGAAAGGGTCTCAGGATTGGAATGGGAAGGAGTTGGATATCCCATCTCATGTTATAGGAAGAGTCTCAGGTTTGGTATTAGAAGCATTGAGATATCACATCTCATGCTATAGGAAGTGTCTCAGGATTGGAATGGGAAGGACTTGGGTATCACATCTAATGCTATAGGGAGGGTCTCAAGTTTGATATTAGAAGCATTGAGATATCACATCTCATGCTATAGGAAGGGTCTCAGGTTTGGTATAAGCAGTGAGATATCACATCTCATGCTATAGGAAGTGTCTCAGGATTGGAATGGGAAGGGGTTGGATAACACATCTCATGTTATAGGAAGGATCTCAGGTTTGGTATAAGCATTGAGATATCACATCTCTGCTATCGGAAGGGTCTCAGGATTGGAATGGGAAGGAGTTGGATATTCCCATCTCATGTTATAGGAAGGGTCTCAGGTTTGGTATTAGAAGCATTGAGATATCACATCTCATGCTATAGGAAGGGTCTCAGGATTGGAATGGGAAGGACTTGGATATCACATCTCATGCTATAGGGAGGGTCTCAAGTTTGATATTAGAAGCATTGAGATATCACATTTCATAATATCGGAAGGGTCTCAAGATTGGAATGGGAAGTTGGATATCACATCTCATGATAAAGGAAGGGTCTAAGGTTTGGAAGGGGAAGGACTTGGATATCACATCTCTGCTATCGAAAGGGTCTCAGGATTGGAATGGGAAGGAGTTGGATATCCCATCTCATGTTATAGGAAGAGTCTCAGGTTTGGTATTAGAAGCATTGAGATATCACATCTCATGCTATAGGAAGTGTCTCAGGATTGGAATGGGAAGGACTTGGGTATCACATCTCATGCTATAGGGAGGGTCTCAAGTTTGATATTAGAAGCATTGAGATATCACATCTCATGCTATAGGAAGGGTCTCAGGATTGGAATGGGAAGGAGTTGGATATCACATCTCATGCTATAGGAAGGGTCTCAGGTTTGGTATAAGCAGTGAGATATCACATCTCATGCTATAGGAAGTGTCTCAGGATTGGAATGGGAAGGAGTTGGATATCACATCTCATGTTATAGGAAGGATCTCAGGTTTGGTATAAGCATTGAGATATCACATCTCTGCTATCGGAAGGGTCTCAGGATTGGAATGGGAAGGAGTTGGATATTCCCATCTCATGTTATAGGAAGGGTCTCAGGTTTGGTATTAGAAGCATTGATATATCACATCTCATGCTATAGGAAGGGTCTCAGGATTGGAATGGGAAGGACTTGGATATCACATCTCATGCTATAGGGAGGGTCTCAAGTTTGATATTAGAAGCATTGAGATATCACATTTCATGATATCGGAAGGGTCTCAAGATTGGAATGGGAAGGAGTTGGATATCACATCTCATGATAAAGGAAGGGTCTAAGGTTTGGAAGGGGAAGGATTTGGATATCACATCTCATGTTATAGGACGGGTCTCAGGTTTGGTATTAGAAGCATTGAGATATCAAGTCTCATGGTATAGGAAGGGTCTCAGAATTGGAATGGGAAGGAGTTGGATATCACATCTCAAGCTATAGGAAGGGTCTCAGGATTAGAATGGGAATGAGTTTGATATCACATCTCATGCCATAGTATGGGTCTCAGGTTTGGTAGAAGCATTGGGATATCACATCTCATGCTATCGGAAGGGTATCAGGATTGGATTTGGAAGGAGTTGGATATCCCATCTCATGCTATAGGAAGGGTCTCAGGTTGGAATGGGAAGGAGTTGGATATCACATCTCATGTTATAGGAAGGGTCTCAGGATTGGAATGGGAAGGACTTGGATATCACATCTCATGCTATAGGAAGGCTCTCAGGTTTGCAAGGGGAAAGAGTTGGATATCACATTTCATGTTAGAGGTAGGATCTCAGGTTTGGTATTAGAAGTATTGAGATATCACATCTCATGCTATCAGAAGGATCTCAGGTTTGGTATAGAAACATTGAGATATCATATCTTATGCTATCAGAAGAGTCTCAGGATTGGAATGGGAAGGAGTTGGATATCACATCTCATGCTAAAGGGAGGGTCTCAGGTTTGGAAGATAAGGATTTGGATATCACATCTCATGTTATAGGAAGGATCTCAGGTTTGGTATTAGAAGTATTGAGATATCACATCTCATGCTATCGGAAGGATCTCAGGTTTGGTATAGAAGCATTGAGATATCATATCTTATGCTATCAGAAGGGTCTCAGGATTGGAATGGGAAGGAGTTGGATATCACATCTCATGCTAAAGGGAGGGTCTCAGGTTTGGAAGGGGAAGGATTTGGATATCACATCTCATGTTATAGGATGGATCTCAGGTTTGGTATTAGAAGTATTGAGATATCACATCTCATGTTATCGGAAGGATCTCAGGTTTGGTATTAGAAGTATTGAGATATCACATCTCATGCTATAGGAAGGGTCTCAGGATTGGAATGGGAAGGAGTTGGATATCACATCTCATGCTAAAGGAAGGGTCTCAGGTTTGGTAGAAGCATTGAGATATCACATCTCATGCTATAGGAAGGGTCACAGGATTGGAATAGGAAGGACTTAGATATCACATATCATGCTATAGGGAGGGTCTCAGTTGTGATATTAGAAGCATTGAGATATCACATCTCATGCTATCGGAAGTGTCTCAGGATTGGAATGGGAAGGAGCTGGATATCACATCTCATGCTAAAGGAAGGGTCTCAGGTTTGGAACGGGAAGGAGTTGGATATCACATATGTTATAGGAAGGGTCTCAGGTTTGGTATAAACATTGAGATATCACATCTCTGCTATCGGAAGTGTCTCAGGATTGGAATGGGAAGGAGTTGGATATCCCATCTCATGTTATAGGAAGGATCTCAGGTTTGGTATTAGAAGCATTGAGACATCACATCTCATGCTATAGGAAGGGTCTCAGGTTTGGAAAGTGAAGGAGTTGGATATCACATTTCATGTTAGAGGAAGGATCTCAGGTTTGGTATTAGAGGCATTGAGATATCACATCTCAGGCTATAGGAAGGGTCTCAGGATTGGAATGGGAAGGAGTTGGATATCACATCTCATGCTATAGGAAGGGTCTCAGGTTTGGTATAAGCATTGAGATATCACATCTCATGCTATAGGAAGGGTCTCAGGATTGGAATGGAAGGAGTTGGATATCACATCTCATGTTATAGGAAGGATCTCAGGTTTGGTATTAGAAGCATTGAGACATCACATCTCATGCTATAGGAAGGGTCTCAGGTTTGGTAGAAGCATTGGGATATCACATCTCATGCTATCGGAAGGGTATCGGGATTGGATTTGGAAGGAGTTGGATATCCCATCTCATGCTATAGGAAGGGTCTCAGGTTGGAATGGGAAGGAGTTGGATATCACATCTCATGTTATAGGAAGGGTCTCAGGATTGGAATGGGAAGGACTTGGATATCACATCTCATGCTATAGGAAGGCTCTCAGGTTTGCAAGGGGAAAGAGTTGGATATCACATTTCATGTTAGAGGTAGGATCTCAGGTTTGGTATTAGAAGTATTGAGATATCACATCTCATGCTATCAGAAGGATCTCAGGTTTGGTATAGAAACATTGAGATATCATATCTTATGCTATCAGAAGAGTCTCAGGATTGGAATGGGAAGGAGTTGGATATCACATCTCATGCTAAAGGGAGGGTCTCAGGTTTGGAAGATAAGGATTTGGATATCACATCTCATGTTATAGGAAGGATCTCAGGTTTGGTATTAGAAGTATTGAGATATCACATCTCATGCTATCGGAAGGATCTCAGGTTTGGTATAGAAGCATTGAGATATCATATCTTATGCTATCAGAAGGGTCTCAGGATTGGAATGGGAAGGAGTTGGATATCACATCTCATGCTAAAGGGAGGGTCTCAGGTTTGGAAGGGGAAGGATTTGGATATCACATCTCATGTTATAGGATGGATCTCAGGTTTGGTATTAGAAGTATTGAGATATCACATCTCATGTTATCGGAAGGATCTCAGGTTTGGTATTAGAAGTATTGAGATATCACATCTCATGCTATAGGAAGGGTCTCAGGATTGGAATGGGAAGGAGTTGGATATCACATCTCATGCTAAAGGAAGGGTCTCAGGTTTGGTAGAAGCATTGAGATATCACATCTCATGCTATAGGAAGGGTCACAGGATTGGAATAGGAAGGACTTAGATATCACATATCATGCTATAGGGAGGGTCTCA
Source organism: Ambystoma mexicanum (assembly GCF_040938575.1). Taxonomy (NCBI): domain Eukaryota; kingdom Metazoa; phylum Chordata; class Amphibia; order Caudata; family Ambystomatidae; genus Ambystoma; species Ambystoma mexicanum. The sequence goes on from NC_090938.1 coordinate 288,233,949, forward strand.
GTTGTGATATTAGAAGCATTGAGATATCACATCTCATGCTATCGGAAGTGTCTCAGGATTGGAATGGGAAGGAGCTGGATATCACATCTCATGCTAAAGGAAGGGTCTCAGGTTTGGAACGGGAAGGAGTTGGATATCACATATGTTATAGGAAGGGTCTCAGGTTTGGTATAAACATTGAGATATCACATCTCTGCTATCGGAAGTGTCTCAGGATTGGAATGGGAAGGAGTTGGATATCCCATCTCATGTTATAGGAAGGATCTCAGGTTTGGTATTAGAAGCATTGAGACATCACATCTCATGCTATAGGAAGGGTCTCAGGTTTGGAAAGTGAAGGAGTTGGATATCACATTTCACGTTAGAGGAAGGATCTCAGGTTTGGTATTAGAGGCATTGAGATATCACATCTCAGGCTATAGGAAGGGTCTCAGGATTGGAATGGGAAGGAGTTGGATATCACATCTCATGCTATAGGAAGGGTCTCAGGTTTGGTATAAGCATTGAGATATCACATCTCATGCTATAGGAAGGGTCTCAGGATTGGAATGGAAGGAGTTGGATATCACATCTCATGTTATAGGAAGGATCTCAGGTTTGGTATTAGAAGCATTGAGACATCACATCTCATGCTATAGGAAGGGTCTCAGGTTTGGTAGAAGCATTGGGATATCACATCTCATGCTATCGGAAGGGTATCGGGATTGGATTTGGAAGGAGTTGGATATCCCATCTCATGCTATAGGAAGGGTCTCAGGTTGGAATGGGAAGGAGTTGGATATCACATCTCATGTTATAGGAAGGGTCTCAGGATTGGAATGGGAAGGACTTGGATATCACATCTCATGCTATAGGAAGGCTCTCAGGTTTGCAAGGGGAAAGAGTTGGATATCACATTTCATGTTAGAGGTAGGATCTCAGGTTTGGTATTAGAAGTATTGAGATATCACATCTCATGCTATCAGAAGGATCTCAGGTTTGGTATAGAAACATTGAGATATCATATCTTATGCTATCAGAAGAGTCTCAGGATTGGAATGGGAAGGAGTTGGATATCACATCTCATGCTAAAGGGAGGGTCTCAGGTTTGGAAGATAAGGATTTGGATATCACATCTCATGTTATAGGAAGGATCTCAGGTTTGGTATTAGAAGTATTGAGATATCACATCTCATGCTATCGGAAGGATCTCAGGTTTGGTATAGAAGCATTGAGATATCATATCTTATGCTATCAGAAGGGTCTCAGGATTGGAATGGGAAGGAGTTGGATATCACATCTCATGCTAAAGGGAGGGTCTCAGGTTTGGAAGGGGAAGGATTTGGATATCACATCTCATGTTATAGGATGGATCTCAGGTTTGGTATTAGAAGTATTGAGATATCACATCTCATGTTATCGGAAGGATCTCAGGTTTGGTATTAGAAGTATTGAGATATCACATCTCATGCTATAGGAAGGGTCTCAGGATTGGAATGGGAAGGAGTTGGATATCACATCTCATGCTAAAGGAAGGGTCTCAGGTTTGGTAGAAGCATTGAGATATCACATCTCATGCTATAGGAAGGGTCACAGGATTGGAATAGGAAGGACTTAGATATCACATATCATGCTATAGGGAGGGTCTCAGTTGTGATATTAGAAGCATTGAGATATCACATCTCATGCTATCGGAAGTGTCTCAGGATTGGAATGGGAAGGAGCTGGATATCACATCTCATGCTAAAGGAAGGGTCTCAGGTTTGGAACGGGAAGGAGTTGGATATCACATATGTTATAGGAAGGGTCTCAGGTTTGGTATAAACATTGAGATATCACATCTCTGCTATCGGAAGTGTCTCAGGATTGGAATGGGAAGGAGTTGGATATCCCATCTCATGTTATAGGAAGGATCTCAGGTTTGGTATTAGAAGCATTGAGACATCACATCTCATGCTATAGGAAGGGTCTCAGGTTTGGAAAGTGAAGGAGTTGGATATCACATTTCATGTTAGAGGAAGGATCTCAGGTTTGGTATTAGAGGCATTGAGATATCACATCTCAGGCTATAGGAAGGGTCTCAGGATTGGAATGGGAAGGAGTTGGATATCACATCTCATGCTATAGGAAGGGTCTCAGGTTTGGTATAAGCATTGAGATATCACATCTCATGCTATAGGAAGGGTCTCAGGATTGGAATGGAAGGAGTTGGATATCACATCTCATGTTATAGGAAGGATCTCAGGTTTGGTATTAGAAGCATTGAGACATCACATCTCATGCTATAGGAAGGGTCTCAGGATTGGAATGGGAAGGAGTTGGATATCACATCTCATGCTATAGGAAGGGTCTCAGGATTGGAATGGGAAGGAGTTGAATATGACATCTCATGCCGTAGGAAGGGTCTCAGGTTTGGTATAAACATTGAGATATCACATCTCTGCTATCAAAAGGGTCTCAGGATTGGAATGGGAAGGAGTTGGATATCCCATCTCATGTTATAGGAAGAGTCTCAGGTTTGGTATTAGAAGCATTGAGATATCACATCTCATGCTATAGGAAGTGTCTCAGGATTGGAATGGGAAGGACTTGGATATCACATCTCATGCTATAGGTAGGGTCTCAAGTTTGATATTAGAAGCATTGAGATATCACATCTCATGCTATAGGAAGGGTCTGAGGATTGGAATGGGAAGGAGTTGGATATCACATCTCATGCTATGGGAAGGGTCTCAGGTTTGGTATAAGCAGTGAGATATCACATCTCATGCTATAGGAAGTGTCTCAGGATTGGAATGGGAAGGACTTGGATATCACATCTCATGCTATAGGGAGGGTCTCAAGTTTGATATTAGAAGCTTTGAGATATCACATCTCATGATATCGGAAGGGTCTCAGGATTGGAATGGGAAAGAGTTGGATATCACATCTCAGGATAAAGGAAGGGTCTAAGGTTTGGAAGGGGAAGGATTTGGATATCACATCTCATGTTATATTACGGGTCTCAGATTTGGTATTAGAAGCATTGAGATATCAAGTCTCATAGTATAGGAAGGGTCTCAGAATTGGAATGGGAAGGAGTTGGATATCACATCTCAAGCTATAGGAAGGGTCTCAGGATTGGAATGGGAAGGACTTGGATATCACATCTCATGATAAAGGAAGGGTCTAAGGTTTGGAAGGGGAAGGACTTGGATATCACATCTCTGCTTTCGAAAGGGTCTCAGGATTGGAATGGGAAGGAGTTGGATATTCCCATCTCATGTTATAGGAAGGGTCTCAGGTTTGGTATTAGAAGCATTGAGATATCACATCTCATGCTATAGGAAGGGTCTCAGGATTGGAATGGGAAGGACTTGGATATCACATCTCATGCTATAGGGAGGGTCTCAAGTTTGATATTAGAAGCTTTGAGATATCACATCTCATGATATCGGAAGGGTCTCAGGATTGGAATGGGAAGGAGTTGGATATCACATCTCAAGCTATAGGAAGGGTCTCAGGATTGGAATGGGAAGGAGTTGGATATCACATCTCATGCTAAAGGGAGGGTCTCAGGTTTGGAAGGGGAAGGATTTGGATATCACATCTCATGTTATAGGAAGGATCTCAGGTTTGGTATTAGAAGCATTGAGATATCACATCTCATGCTATCAGAAGGATCTCAGGTTTGGTATTAGAAGCATTGAGATATCACATCTCATGCTATCAGAAGAGTCTCAGGATTGGAATAGGAAGGAGTTGGATATCACATCTCATGCTAAAGGGAGGGTCTCAGGTTTGGAAGGGGAAGGATTTGGATATCACATCTCATGTTATCGGAAGGATCTCACGTTTGGTATTAGAAGTATTGAGATATCATATCTCATGCTATAGGAAGGGTCTCAGGATTGGAATGGGAAGGAGTTGGATATCACATCTCATGCTATAGGGAGGGTCTCAGGATTGGAATGGGAAGGACTTAGATATCACATATCATGCTATAGGGAGGGTCTCAGATTTGATATTAGAAGCATTGAGATATCACATCTCATGCTATCGGAAGTGTCTCAGGATTGGAATGGGAAGGAGCTGGATATCACATCTCATGCTAAAGGAAGGGTCTCAGGTTTGGAACGGGAAGGATTTGGATATCACATCTCATGTTTGGTATAAGCATTGAGATATCACATCTCTGCTATCGGAAGTGTCTCAGGATTGGAATGGGAAGGAGTTGGATATCCCATCTCATGTTATAGGACGGGTCTCAGGTTTGTTATTAGAATCATTGAGATATCATATTGCATGCTGTAGGAAGGGTCTAAGGGTTGGAATGTGAAGGACTTGGATATCACATCTCATGCTATAGATAGGCTCTTAGGTTTGGAAAGGGAAGGAGTTGGATATCACATTTCATGCTATAGGACGGGTCTCAGGATTGGAATGGAAGGAGTTGGATATCACATCTCATGTTATAGGAAGGATCTCAGGTTTGGTATTAGAAGCATTGAGACATCACATCTCATGCTATAGGAAGGGTCTCAGGGTTGGAATGGGAAGGAGTTGGATATCACATCTCATCCAATAGGAAGGGTCACAGGTTTGGAATGGGAAGGAATTGGATATCACATCTCATGTTATAGGAAGGATCTCAGGTTTGGTATTAGAAGCATTGAGATATCACATCTCATGCTATAGGAAGGGTCTCAGGATTGGAATGTGAAGGATTTGGATATCACATCTCATGCTAAAGGAAGGGTCTCAGGTTTGGTAGAAGCATTGAGATATCACGTCTCTGCTATCGGAAGGGTCTCAGGATTGGATTGGGAAGGAGTTGGATATCCCTTCTCATGCTATAGGAAGGGTCTCAGGATTTGAATGGCAAGGAGTTGGATATCACATCTCATGCCATAGGAAGGGTCTCAGGTTTGGTATAAGCATTGAGATATCACATCTCTGCTATCGGAAGGGTCTCAGGATTGGATTGGGAAGGAGTTGGATATCCCTTCTCATGCTATAGGAAGTGTCTCAGGTTGGAATGGGAAGGAGTTGGATATCACATCTCATGTTATAGGAAGGGTCTCAGGATTGGAATGGGAAGGATTTGGATATCACATCTCTTGCTATAGGAAGGGTCTCAGGATTGGAATGGGTAGGAGTTGGATATTACTTTCTTGCTATAGGAAGGGTCTCATGTTTGGAATGGGAAGGAGTTGGATATCACATATGCTATAGATAGTGTCTCAGGTTTGGAACGGGAAGGAGTTGGATATCACATCTCATGTTATAGGAAGGGTCTCAGGATTGGTATAAGCATTGAGATATCACATCTCTGCTATCGGAAGCGGCTCAGGTTTGGAATGGGAAGGAGTTGGATATCCCATCTCATGTTATAGGAAGAGTCTCTGGTTTGGTATTAGAATCATTGAGATATCACATCGCATGCTGTAGGAAGGGTCTAAGGATTGGAATGGGATGGACTTGGATATCACATCTCATGCTATAGGTAGGCTCTCAGGTTTGGTATAAGCATTGAGATATCACATCTCATGCTATAGGAAGGGTCTCAGGATTGGAATGGGAAGGAATTGGATATCACATCTCATGCTATAGGAACGGTCTCAGATTTGGTATAAGCATTGAGATATCACATCTCATGCTAAAGGAAGGGTCTCAGGATTGGAATGGGAAGGAGTTGTATATGACATCTCAGGCCATAGGAAGGTTCTCAGGTTTGGTATAAGCATTGAGATATCACATCTCTGCTATCGGAAAGGTCTCAGGATTGGAATGGGAAGGAGTTGGATATCCCATCTCATGTTATAGGAAGGGTCTCAGGTTTGGTATTAGAAGCATAGAGATATCACATCTCATGCTATAGGAAGGGTCTCAGGATTGGAATGGGAAGGACTTGGATGTCACATCTCATGCTATAGGGAGGATCTCAAGTTTGATATTAGAAGCATTGAGATAACAAATCTCATGATATCGGAAGGGTCTCAGGATTGGAATGGGAAGGAGTTGGATATCACATCTCATGATAAAGGAAGGGTCTAAGGTTTGGAAGGGGAAGGATTTGGATATCACATCTCATGTTATAGGACGGGTCTCAGGTTTGGTATTAGAAGCATTGAGATATCAAGTCTCATGGTATAAGAAGGGTCTCAGAATTGGAATGGGAAGGAGTTGGATATCACACCTCAAGCTATAGGAAGGGTCTCAGGATTGGAATGGGAAGGAGTTTGATATCACATCTCATGCCATAGTATGGGTCTCAGGTTTGGTAGAAGCATTGGGATATCACATCTCATGCTATCGGAAGGGTATCAGTATTGGATTTGGAAGAAGTTGGATATCCCATCTCATGCTATAGGAAGGGTCTCAGGTTGGAATGGGAAGGAGTTGGATATCACATTTCATGTTATAGGAAGGGTCTCAGGATTGGAATGGGAAGGACTTGGATATCATATCTCATGCTATAGGACGGGTCTCAGGTTTGTTATTAGAATCATTGAGATATCATATTGCATGCTGTAGGAAGGGTCTAAGGATTGGAATGGGAAGGACCTGGATATCAAATCTCATGCTATAGATAGGCTCTTAGGTTTGGAAAGGGAAGGAGTTGGATATCACATTTCATGTTAGAGGAAGGATCTCAGGTTTGGTATTAGAAGCATTTAGATATCACATCTCATGCTATAGGAAGGGTCTCAGGATTGGAATGGGAAGTAGTTGGATATCACATCTCATGCTATAGGAAGGGTCTCAGGTTTGGTATAAGCATTGAGATATCACATCTCATGCTATAGGACGGGTCTCAGGATTGGAATGGAAGGAGTTGGATATCACATCTCATGTTATAGGAAGGATCTCAGGTTTGGTATTAGAAGCATTGAGATATCACATCTCATGCTATAGGAAGGGTCTCAGGATTGGAATGGGAAGTAGTTGGATATCACATCTCATGCTATAGGAAGGGTCTCAGGTTTGGTATAAGCATTGAGATATCACATCTCATGCTATAGGACGGGTCTCAGGGTTGGAATGGGAAGGAGTTGGATATCACAACTCATCCAATAGGAAGGGTCTCAGGTTTGGAATGGGAAGGAATTGGATATCACATCTCATGTTATAGGAAGGATCTCAGGTTTGGTATTAGAAGCATTGAGATATCACATCTCATGCTATAGGAAGGGTCTCAGGATTGGAATGTGAAGGATTTGGATATCACATCTCATGCTAAAGGAAGGGTCTCAGGTTTGGTAGAAGCATTGAGATATCACGTCTCTGCTATCGGAAGGTTCTCAGGATTGGATTGGGAAGGAGTTGGATATCCCTTCTCATGCTATAGGAAGGGTCTCAGGATTTGAATGGCAAGGAGTTGGATATCACATCTCATGCCATAGGAAGGGTCTCAGGTTTGGTATAAGCATTGAGATATCACATCTCTGCTATCGGAAGGGTCTCAGGATTGGAATGGGAAGGAGTTGGTGTCAAGACGGATTTCTGAACTCTGTCCTGGTGGCGCAGAAGTTCAGAAGGCCAACCTAATTACTTGGAACAGGGTAACCTCTGGACGAGCCAGACCAATCAAGGTAGCGATCGCGGCGGTCAAGACTAGGTCTCAAGAGGGGTGAGGGTGACTGAAAGCCCGCAATGAGCACACAAAGCAAGAGCGCTTACAAACTACTCCAAACAGTTGTTATATCAAAAATATATACACATTTATTTTAAGGCCTTTAAAATAATGACCGTAGCGAAAAAATCACAATATCACAGTATTAAACCAACACATACCATATCAACACAATATATATACAAATACGACAGTCTTAAGCATTAGAGGCACGAAATGTGTAGTCCACCTGCCAGGGAAGGAAAACAGGCAGTGCGATAACGCTTTAGACTCAGTTCGCCTTCAGAGGCACCTAACTAGATGGAAGTCCGAGCCCTCCGAAGAGTGGAGCCTTGTGCTCAAAGTACCTGCCACGCCGGTGCCAACGGGCAAAAGGAGAAGCTCTTCAGAGGAAGTCAGGCAGTTCGGGTTAGTGCACAGCAGAAGGAGAACAGGTTCCGCAACTCAAGCGCAGCCTCCACAGCGAGTAGAAGCAGAGCGCGAGTACGGCAAAAGGGTGCTGTTTTTACACAGCAGGGAAAAGCAATGGGATACTGCAGGAGGGCGACCAGATCCTAGCTATACTACTCACCGGTCCCCGAAGCAAGCATACCCAGGCTTCTCCACGTTAGTTTCAGCAGCTGGCAGGTTCAGAAGAGCAGGGAACGCCTCGTAGTCGTGTAGAGCAAAATGACGTCCCAATCGACGAAACCGGCACAGTTTGTTGCCGCAGCAGGACAACGGAGCGGCCGTGTGTATTCGAGCCAAATGTACACTCCTCCCTTCAGACTTGTGAACGCCAAGTGTACGAAGCGTGGGAGAGTGACAAGGACTCGAAATACAACACAACCTGGCGGCGGTTACAGAGCAGGACTCCCTTGTAAACTGGTCAGTCAACTGGATGGCCCAGAGACACTTCCGAAGGCTTACTTGGCAGGAGATGATGAAGTCGCCGGGAATAGCTGTTCCTGCTATTCCAAAGGTCGAAGCACCAGTACAGGCCTTCTGGTTCGATCAAAGGAGGAAAGGGTTTCACAGGACGACAGCAGTGCAAAGGAGGATTCCTTCAGCGGGTCACCAGCGATTCCTCGGTCCAGCCTCGTGGTTGCAGGATACTTGGCTCCTGTATTCCTTCGTTCGTGAGAACTCAGGAGATCGACATGGTAGTGGTGTTTCCAGCCCCCTCTTATCCACGGTTCCCTTCGCGCCAAAACGGAGGGGAGCCAATGGGAGATCCGCTCATCAACACACATACCATACGTGGACCAATCACGGACCACGGTGGTCCCAGGCATTCACACCACCCTAGACTCTCTGGCACCCAGGATGTGTATTGGGACCAGATATCCCAGCCCACACCCTGGAGGCACACAAACGACATGTAGAAGCCCGCGAAAGCAACCACGTTTCGCGGGAAAGTACATGCCCAAATAAGGAAGGCCCCGGGTCGCTCGACCTGGGGAAGGTGAAGGGAGCAAGACGGTCAGTGGACAAGACAAAGGAGCCTCGTGGTCTGGCCATTTTGGGAGCCAGGCCACCATTTTGGGTTCAGTGCGAAAAACGTGCTCAGAACGCCAAAAGGAGCTCAAAATAAACAAAACGATCGCTGCCACCATTCCAGTCCCTGAATGACTTGCACCGATCAAATACCATCCTAAAAGAGTATCTAGGGCCTGTAGAAGGCTAGAGACCCAAGAGAGCTGTAATTTAGCTTACAGTGCCCTCTTGTGTCATGTTGCACTAAAGCCGCAACATGATAAAAGAAACTACGGGAAACAGCGTTCCCCGGTACTGGCTGTCTTAAGGGCATGTCAGTTTCCCCGTAAGAAAGGAGCGAAAGCCCAGAGGAGTGCGGCAGAAGGTGGCACTTCTCTGGCAAAGTCAAGAACAAGGTGAAAACAACAGCAAAAAGTTTAGGGGTTGCCACATGGAAGGAAAATTACCTACAATTACGAAATCTTTCCTAACACTCGCCCCTCCCAGACTATGGACAGGGGGAACTAATCTACCCCTGGATGAGTCTCTTGTTCAGGTCGGTTAAACATTCTGGACAACCCAGCAGCATTGCTATGTTGGACACCTGGCCTATGCTCAATAGTGAAGTCGAAGCCTTGTAGACTTATGGACCACCTAAGCAACTTTGGATTCTCCCCCTTCATGTTCATTAGCCACTTTAACGGTTTATGGTCAGTTTGCACAGTGAAGTGGGTCCCATAGAGGTAGGGCCTCAGCTTCCTTAGGGCCCACACAACAGAGAAACATTCTTTCTCTACCGTGGACCATCTGAGATCTCTGTCCTTAAGCTGGTGACTAATAAAACCGATAGGGTGTTCCTTACCCTTCTCATCTACTTGTGATAGTACAGCTCCTATCCCAGTGTCAGAGGCGTCCGTCTGCACGATAAAAGGTCTTTGATAATCAGGGGCCCTAAGGACAGGGGCCTGGCACAAGGAGTCTTTTAAGCCATTGAAGGCCTTCTCACACTCGTCGGTCCAAGTTACCTTCTTGGGTTTCTTCGGAGTTGTGAGGGCAGTCAGAGGAGCAGCTATGGTGCCATAGTCTGCCACAAAATTGCGGTAATACCCCGTGAGTCCTAAAAAGGCTCTCACTTGGGTTTGCGTAGTGGGGGTAGGCCAGTCTTGTACTGCTTGTACCTGACTGAGTAGAGGCTGTCTCCTCCCTCCACCTACTTCATGTCCAAGGTAAACCACTGAGCCTTGTCCATTTTGGTGAGGGGCCACTTGGACCCCCTCAAAAGAGCTATCTGAAGGACTGCTTGGGAACAGGTCAGGGAGAGGTTCAGACTCCTCTCCCGCAACGTCTGAAGCCAGTAGCAGTGCTGCGATTTCGACGCTTGGGCCGAAGCCTTCAGCCTATTCGCGTGAAACACTTTTGGAGCCTGTCCAGGCCTTCCAAGGTCCACTGAATAGTTAACCTCACCCAGGGGCTCCACCACTGGGTAAGGGCCTGACCATTTGTCCTGTAAAGCTTGAGGCCTTATGGGATTCATGATCAGGACTTGCTGACCAAGTGTAAAGTTGATGAGGGAAGCTTTCTGGTCGTACCAATGTTTCACCAGCGCTTGCCCTGCCTTCAATTTATCACTAGCCAAGCCCATCAGAAGTACCATCCGTTTTCTGAGCCCTAGCACATAATCAACTACGTTGGTAGTAACAGGGGGAGTGGGCATCTCCCATCCCTCTTTGACGATGGCTAAGGGTCCCCGTACGGGATGACCGAACAGAAGTTCGAAGGGGCTGAAGCCAACACCCTCCTGTGGTACCTCTCGGTAGGCAAACAGTAAGCATGAAACAAGAAGATCCCATTTTCTTCTCTGAGGCTCCTCCAGAGCCCCAATCATGCTCTTTAACGTCCTGTTGAAACGCCCCCCCAGACCATTGGTCTGGGGGTGGTATGCAGAAGAGAACCTGTAGGTGACCCCACATTCTTTCCACATAGCCTGCCTATACTTCGACATAAAGTTGCTGCCATCATCCGGCACAACTTCTTTAGGGAAGCCAACCCTAGTAAATATGCCGAGTAAAGCTTCTGCAACTGACTTGGCAGTTACAGTTTTCCATGGGATGGCCTCAGGATACCTGGTTGCATGGTCGACCAGCACCAGGATAAACCTATTGCCCGAGGATGTTTGCGGGTCAAGGGGACCAACCATGTCGATCCCTACCCTTTCAAATGGTACCCCCACAACTGGGAGCGGTACCAACGGAGCTTGGATTGTCGCGCCAACCTTACCAGACAACTGGCAGGAGGCACAACTCCTGCAGTGACTTTCTACTTGCACCCCCATCTTGGGCCAGTAGAAGTGCATGGATAACCTTTGCTTGGTCCTCTTCATACCAAGGTGACCAGCAAGGGGAACTTCATGCGCCAACTGCAGGAGGAAGGGCCTAACAGCAAGGGGAACCACCAACCTCCTATGGTCTCCTTCTGTAGACTCTGTGGGCTCACTATACAGGAGTCCACCTTCCCAATAAATCCTATGCTTCCCAGGAGGTTCATCCTCAAGCTGGGAGCAGGCCTGTCTCCTTAGGCCTTCCAGAGATGGGCACTCACGTTGGCCTTTACTGAATTCGTCCCTATCAGGACCTCCTTCAACTAACAAGTCTTTTAGTTCAGGATGATCGTTGGGGTCGAATACTTCAGGCATCGCCACCTCCTCGTCAGGCCCGGGCGATTGACCAACTTCCTCCACCGCAGTGGTAGGCGAGCTCGGGGGAATATTCTCTTTCCCTCGTTTTGACTTGTAGACTCCTTTCGCCTTGGGTTTCCCCTTCGGCTGGGGCAGCGTATTGGACTTGGCCAATGCTGCCCGTGCTTGAGACCGTGTGTAGGGTCTTTCGGCAGTGTCTCCTATGAGCCCTAAAGCTCTGAGATCATTACCTAACAAGACCTTTCCCGGGACGTTTCTCTGAATGCTCACTGGAATCCTGACTGCTGTACCATTTAAAGTAAGATTTACAGGTATTACTGGAAACATACGGAGGGGGCCGTCAGCCAACTTAGTGGGCATCAGAGTAGCTCTGGCAACTTCCTCTGAGTCTACCAAGGTAGAATCCACTACAGTGCGACTGCACCCACTATCCCTAAGAGCTGGAGTATCCACTCCAGTGATCAGCACACTGTCTTTAAAGTAGTGCTTGGTATTATCCGGAATCCTAGCATAAGCCTCTGCGACTTTCGGCTCCCAGGAACCTAGGGACACTAAAACTACCTCAGCCTCTATTCCGCTGGGAAACGAGTCTGAGGAGAAGGATGCTCCTGTAATCTCTTCTTCCTCGTAGGAGGAGAAGGCCAGATTAGCGGAGTGGACCCCCAAAGGTCTAACCTTACACCGGGGATCCCCCTTCACATGGTCAGTTGCTCCACAAGAAAAACAAGCCCCAGTGGGTCTGTTTACGTAGGGAGGCTTATTGTAACCAGAGTTCTGTTGCGGAGGCGGACCTCCACTACCCTGTGAGTTCTCTTGTGTCTTACCCTTATTTTTCTTTTTGTGGCCCTTATGGGAAGAAGATTTAGCAGATTCCCCACCCTCCATATCTTTGGACTTTTTCCCTTCCTCCTGCTTACCAGGATGAGTTTTGTCCTTATGGGACACTCGATGTGACACCCATAAATCTGCTGCAATGGCCAGCTTCTTAGGATCTATCTCCTTCGAATCGGCCAAATGCTGCTTAAGCTCCGGGGAAGAAGAACCAAAAATGTGTTCCAGCATGACAAGATTTATCATGCCTTCGAAGGTAGAAACCTTATAACCTTCGACCCAACCAGTTAAGTTTTTCAAAGATTCAGCGACATAAGATACCCAAGTACCACCTTCCTTTTTCTTATACTCTCGAAAACGCTTTAAATATTGGGCCGGAGTCTTCCCAAACTTTAAAATGAGAGTTTGCTTTAACATTGCGAAATCAGCTCGCTCAGCCTTCGACATTTCCATAATGGCACTACAGCCAGAATGGGGCAGTCTGCTGAGTAACCACGCAATCTTATCAGCATTGTCAACTTTCTGAACTTCGCATGCATACTCAAACGCATTCAGCCAGTCCATAATGTCATTCCGTTCTTCATACACACTGAGCAGATCTTTTGGAAACCGTGGATGAGAGGAGGCCCCAGACCCATGTCCAGGACCCTGGGACCCATTTGCAACCTGAAGCTTGGCCAGTTCCAACTGGTGATCCCTGTCTTTCTGTTTTTCTGCCTGTTTGATTTTTAGTTTGGCTATGCTGAATTCAAGCTCCTGCTGCCTAAACCGCAGCTCTTGCTTCTTGAATTCAAGCATAGCATCCCCATCAACACTGGCAGAGGAAACATTAGACATCTCGTCCTCCCTGTCCTCGTGGTCGCGATGGATCAGTGCAGCGGCAGAACCGTCGGTTCTACCAGTGAGAGCAGCCCCACCACCTTCTGCACTGTCCTCAGAAGTTATAGCGTCAAGCTGCGCTTCTTGCCACGCCACGATTCTTTGGATCATTTCCAATTTAGTGCCTTGAGAGGAAACACCTCTCTTCGCACACATCTTCTTCAATGTTTCTGATTTGGAAGCATTTAAAGTTAACAAGGTATTTGTTTCCATACTGTTTGATAGGACTACGGCCTTTTTAAAGTTATACTACAACAATTCACTACGTGTACTGGTTGGAATAACCTGTAATGCCTTAGTTCGAGCGCAACACTGGATACCCTCAGTCGTATCCCACCGCTGTACACCAATTTGTTAAGACGGATTTCTGAACTCTGTCCTGGTGGCGCAGAAGTTCAGAAGGCCAACCTAATTACTTGGAACAGGGTAACCTCTGGACGAGCCAGACCAATCAAGGTAGCGATCGCGGCGGTCAAGACTAGGTCTCAAGAGGGGTCAGGGTGACTGAAAGCCCGCAATGAGCACACAAAGCAAGAGCGCTTACAAACTACTCCAAAGAGTTGTTATATCAAAAATATATACACATTTATTTTAAGGCCTTTAAAATAATGACCGTAGCGAAAAAAATCACAATATCACAGTATTAAACCAACACATACCATATCAACACAATATATATACAAATACGACAGTCTTAAGCATTAGAGGCACGAAATGTGTAGTCCACCTGCCAGGGAAGGAAAACAGGCAGTGCGATAACGCTTTAGACTCAGTTCGCCTTCAGAGGCACCTAACTAGATGGAAGTCCGAGCCCTGCGAAGAGTGGAGCCTTGTGCTCAAAGTACCTGCCACGCCGGTGCCAACGGGCAAAAGGAGAAGCTCTTCGGAGGAAGTCAGGCAGTTCGGGTTAGTGCACAGCAGAAGGAGAACAGGTTCCGCAACTCAAGCGCAGCCTCCACAGCGAGCAGAAGCAGAGCGCGAGTACGGCAAAAGGGTGCTGTTTTTACACAGCAGGGAAAAGCAATGGGATACTGCAGGAGGGCGACCAGATCCTAGCTATACTACTCACCGGTCCCCGAAGCAAGCAGACCCAGGCTTCTCCACGTTAGTTTCAGCAGCTGGCAGGTTCAGAAGAGCAGGGAACGCCTCGTAGTCGTGTAGAGCAAAAAGACGTCCCAATCGACGAAACCGGCACAGTTTGTTGCCGCAGCAGGACAACGGAGCGGCCGTGTGTATTCGAGCCAAATGTACACTCCTCCCTTCAGACTTGGGAACGCCAAGTGTACGAAGCGTGGGAGAGTGACAAGGACTCGAAATACAACACAACCTGGCGGCGGTTACAGAGCAGGACTCCCTTGTAAGCTGGTCAGTCAACTGGATGGCCCAGAGACACTTCCGAAGGCTTACTTGGCAGGAGATGATGAAGTCGCCGGGAATAGCTGTTCCTGCTATTCCAAAGGTCGAAGCACCAGTACAGGCCTTCTGGTTCGATCAAAGGAGGAAAGGGTTTCACAGGACGACAGCAGTGCAAAGGAGGATTCCTTCAGCGGGTCACCAGCGATTCCTCGGTCCAGCCTCGTGGTTGCAGGATACTTGGCTCCTGTATTCCTTCGTTCGTGAGAACTCAGGAGATCGACATGGTAGTGGTGTTTCCAGCCCCCTCTTATCCACGGTTCCCTTCGCGCCAAAACGGAGGGGAGTCAATGGGAGATCCGCTCATCAACACACATACCATACGTGGACCAATCACAGACCACGGTGGTCCCAGGCATTCACACCACCCTAGACTCTCTGGCACCCAGGATGTGTATTGGGACCAGACATCCCAGCCCACACCCTGGAGGCACACAAACGACATGTAGAAGCCCGCGAAAGCAACCACGTTTCGCGGGAAAGTACATGCCCAAATAAGGAAGGCCCCGGGTCGCTCGACCTGGGGAAGGTGAAGGGAGCAAGACGGTCAGTGGACAAGACAAAGGAGCCTCGTGGTCTGGCCATTTTGGGAGCCAGGCCACCATTTTGGGTTCAGTGCGAAAAACGTGCTCAGAACGCCAAAAGGAGCTCAAAATAAACAAAACGATCGCTGCCACCATTCCAGTCCCTGAATGACTTGCACCGATCAAATACCATCCTAAAAGAGTATCTAGGGCCTGTAGAAGGCTAGAGACCCAAGAGAGCTGTAACTTAGCTTACAGTGCCCTCTTGTGTCATGTTGCACTAAAGCCGCAACACGATAAAAGATACTATGGGAAACAGCATTCCCCGGTACTGACTGTCTTAAGGGCATGTCAGTTTCCCCGTAAGAAAGGAGCGAAAGCCCAGAGGAGTGCGGCAGAAGGCTGCACTTCTCTGGCAAAGTCAAGAACAAGGTGAAAACAACAGCAAAAAGTTTAGGGGTTGCCACATGGAAGGAAAATTACCTACAATTACGAAATCTTTCCTAACAGTTGGATATTCCCATCTCATGTTATAGGAAGGGTCTCAGGTTTGGTATTAGAAGCATTGAGATATCACATCTCATGCTATAGGAAGGGTCTCAGGATTGGAATGGGAAGGACTTGGATATCACATCTCATGCTATAGGGAGGGTCTCAAGTTTGATATTAGAAGCTTTGAGATATCACATCTCATGATATCGGAAGGGTCTCAGGATTGGAATGGGAAGGAGTTGGATATCACATCTCATGATAAAGGAAGGGTCTAAGGTTTGGAAGGGGAAGGATTTGGATATCACATCTCATGTTATATTACGGGTCTCATGTTTGGTATTAGAAGCATTGAGATATCAAGTCTCAGAGTATAGGAAGGGTCTCAGAATTGGAATGGGAAGGAGTTGGATATCACATCTCAAGCTATAGGAAGGGTCTCAGGATTGGAATGGGAAGGACTTGGATATCACATCTCATGCTATAGGAAGGCTCTCAGGTTTGGAAGGGGAAAGAGTTGGATATCACATTTCATGTTAGAGGTAGGATCTCAGGTTTGGTATTAGAGGCATTGAGATATCACATCTCATGCTATCAGAAGGGTCTCAGGAATGGAATGGGAAGGAGTTGGATATCACATCTCATGCTAAAGGGAGGGTCTCAGGTTTGGAAGAGGAAGGATTTGGATATCACATCTCATGTTATAGGAAGGATCTCAGGTTTGGTATTAGAAGCATTGAGATATCACATCTCATGCTATCGGAAGAATCTCAGGTTTGGTATTAGAAGCATTGAGATATCACATCTCATTCTATCAGAAGGGTCTCAGGATTGTGGAATAGGTAGGAGTTGGATATCACATCTCATGCTAAAGGGAGGGTCTCAGGTTTGGAAGGGGAAGGATTTGGATATCACATCTCATGTTATCGGAAGAATCTCACGTTTGGTATTAGAAGTATTGAGATATCATATCTCATGCTATAGGAAGGGTCTCAGGATTGGAATGGGAAGGAGTTGGATATCACATCTCATGCTATAGGAAGTGTCTCAGGATTGGAATGGGAAGGACTTGGATATCACATCTCATGCTATAGGTAGGGTCTCAAGTTTGATATTAGAAGCATTGAGATATCACATCTCATGCTATAGGAAGGGTCTGAGGATTGGAATGGGAAGGAGTTGGATATCACATCTCATGCTATGGGAAGGGTCTCAGGTTTGGTATAAGCAGTGAGATATCACATCTCATGCTATAGGAAGTGTCTCAGGATTGGAATGGGAAGGAGTTGGATATCACATCTCATGTTATAGGAAGGATCTCAGGTTTGGTATAAGCATTGAGATATCACATCTCTGCTATCGGAAGGGTCTCAGGATTGGTATGGGAAGGAGTTGGATGTTCCCATCTCATGTTATAGGAAGGGTCTCAGGTTTGGTATTAGAAGCATTGAGATATCACATCTCATGCTATAGGAAGGGTCTCAGGATTGGAATGGGAAGGACTTGGATATCACATCTCATGCTATAGGGAGGGTCTCAAGTTTGATATTAGAAGCTTTGAGATATCACATCTCATGATATCGGAAGGGTCTCAGGATTGGAATGGGAAGGAGTTGGATATCACATCTCATGATAAAGGAAGGGTCTAAGGTTTGGAAGGGGAAGGATTTGGATATCACATCTCATGTTATATTACGGGTCTCACGTTTGGTATTAGAAGCATTGAGATATCAAGTCTCATAGTATAGGAAGGGTCTCAGAATTGGAATGGGAAGGAGTTGGATATCACATCTCAAGCTATAGGAAGGGTCTCAGGATTGGAATGGGAAGGACTTGGATATCACATCTCATGCTATAGGAAGGCTCTCAGGTTTGGAAGGGGAAAGAGTTGGATATCACATTTCATGTTAGAGGTAGGATCTCAGGTTTGGTATTAGAGGCATTGAGATATCACATCTCATGCTATCAGAAGGGTCTCAGGAATGGAATGGGAAGGAGTTGGATATCACATCTCATGCTAAAGGGAGGGTCTCAGGTTTGGAAGGGGAAGGATTTGGATATCACATCTCATGTTATAGGAAGGATCTCAGGTTTGGTATTAGAAGCATTGAGATATCACATCTCATGCTATCGGAAGGATCTCAGGTTTGGTATTAGAAGCATTGAGATATCACATCTCATGCTATCAGAAGAGTCTCAAGATTGGAATAGGAAGGAGTTGGATATCACATCTCATGCTAAAGGGAGGGTCTCAGGTTTGGAAGGGGAAGGATTTGGATATCACATCTCATGTTATCGGAAGGATCTCACGTTTGGTATTAGAAGTATTGAGATATCATATCTCATGCTATAGGAAGGGTCTCAGGATTGGAATGGGAAGGAGTTGGATATCACATCTCATGCTATAGGGAGGGTCTCAGGATTGGAATGGGACGGACTTAGATATCACATATCATGCTATAGGGAGGGTCTCAGTTTTGATATTAGAAGCATTGAGATATCACATCTCATGCTATCGGAAGTGTCTCAGGATTGGAATGGGAAGGTGCTGGATATCACATCTCATGCTAAAGGAAGGGTCTCAGGATTGGAATAGGAAGGAGTTGGATATCACATCTCATGCTAAAGGGAGGGTCTCAGGTTTGGAAGATAAGGATTTGGATATCACATCTCATGTTATAGGAAGGATCTCAGGTTTGGTATTAGAAGTATTGAGATATCACATCTCATGCTATCGGAAGGATCTCAGGTTTGGTATAGAAGCATTGAGATATCATATCTTATGCTATCAGAAGGGTCTCAGGATTGGAATGGGAAGGAGTTGGATATCACATCTCATGCTAAAGGGAGGGTCTCAGGTTTGGAAGGGGAAGGATTTGGATATCACATCTCATGTTATAGGATGGATCTCAGGTTTGGTATTAGAAGTATTGAGATATCACATCTCATGTTATCGGAAGGATCTCAGGTTTGGTATTAGAAGTATTGAGATATCACATCTCATGCTATAGGAAGGGTCTCAGGATTGGAATGGGAAGGAGTTGGATATCACATCTCATGCTAAAGGAAGGGTCTCAGGTTTGGTAGAAGCATTGAGATATCACATCTCATGCTATAGGAAGGGTCACAGGATTGGAATAGGAAGGAATTAGATATCACATATCATGCTATAGGGAGGGTCTCAGTTGTGATATTAGAAGCATTGAGATATCACATCTCATGCTATCGGAAGTGTCTCAGGATTGGAATGGGAAGGAGCTGGATATCACATCTCATGCTAAAGGAAGGGTCTCAGGTTTGGAACGGGAAGGAGTTGGATATCACATATGTTATAGGAAGGGTCTCAGGTTTGGTATAAACATTGAGATATCACATCTCTGCTATCGGAAGTGTCTCAGGATTGGAATGGGAAGGAGTTGGATATCCCATCTCATGTTATAGGAAGGATCTCAGGTTTGGTATTAGAAGCATTGAGACATCACATCTCATGCTATAGGAAGGGTCTCAGGTTTGGAAAGTGAAGGAGTTGGATATCACATTTCATGTTAGAGGAAGGATCTCAGGTTTGGTATTAGAGGCATTGAGATATCACATCTCAGGCTATAGGAAGGGTCTCAGGATTGGAATGGGAAGGAGTTGGATATCACATCTCATGCTATAGGAAGGGTCTCAGGTTTGGTATAAGCATTGAGATATCACATCTCATGCTATAGGAAGGGTCTCAGGATTGGAATGGAAGGAGTTGGATATCACATCTCATGTTATAGGAAGGATCTCAGGTTTGGTATTAGAAGCATTGAGACATCACATCTCATGCTATAGGAAGGGTCTCAGGTTTGGTAGAAGCATTGGGATATCACATCTCATGCTATCGGAAGGGTATCGGGATTGGATTTGGAAGGAGTTGGATATCCCATCTCATGCTATAGGAAGGGTCTCAGGTTGGAATGGGAAGGAGTTGGATATCACATCTCATGTTATAGGAAGGGTCTCAGGATTGGAATGGGAAGGACTTGGATATCACATCTCATGCTATAGGAAGGCTCTCAGGTTTGCAAGGGGAAAGAGTTGGATATCACATTTCATGTTAGAGGTAGGATCTCAGGTTTGGTATTAGAAGTATTGAGATATCACATCTCATGCTATCAGAAGGATCTCAGGTTTGGTATAGAAACATTGAGATATCATATCTTATGCTATCAGAAGAGTCTCAGGATTGGAATGGGAAGGAGTTGGATATCACATCTCATGCTAAAGGGAGGGTCTCAGGTTTGGAAGATAAGGATTTGGATATCACATCTCATGTTATAGGAAGGATCTCAGGTTTGGTATTAGAAGTATTGAGATATCACATCTCATGCTATCGGAAGGATCTCAGGTTTGGTATAGAAGCATTGAGATATCATATCTTATGCTATCAGAAGGGTCTCAGGATTGGAATGGGAAGGAGTTGGATATCACATCTCATGCTAAAGGGAGGGTCTCAGGTTTGGAAGGGGAAGGATTTGGATATCACATCTCATGTTATAGGATGGATCTCAGGTTTGGTATTAGAAGTATTGAGATATCACATCTCATGTTATCGGAAGGATCTCAGGTTTGGTATTAGAAGTATTGAGATATCACATCTCATGCTATAGGAAGGGTCTCAGGATTGGAATGGGAAGGAGTTGGATATCACATCTCATGCTAAAGGAAGGGTCTCAGGTTTGGTAGAAGCATTGAGATATCACATCTCATGCTATAGGAAGGGTCACAGGATTGGAATAGGAAGGACTTAGATATCACATATCATGCTATAGGGAGGGTCTCAGTTGTGATATTAGAAGCATTGAGATATCACATCTCATGCTATCGGAAGTGTCTCAGGATTGGAATGGGAAGGAGCTGGATATCACATCTCATGCTAAAGGAAGGGTCTCAGGTTTGGAACGGGAAGGAGTTGGATATCACATATGTTATAGGAAGGGTCTCAGGTTTGGTATAAACATTGAGATATCACATCTCTGCTATCGGAAGTGTCTCAGGATTGGAATGGGAAGGAGTTGGATATCCCATCTCATGTTATAGGAAGGATCTCAGGTTTGGTATTAGAAGCATTGAGACATCACATCTCATGCTATAGGAAGGGTCTCAGGTTTGGAAAGTGAAGGAGTTGGATATCACATTTCATGTTAGAGGAAGGATCTCAGGTTTGGTATTAGAGGCATTGAGATATCACATCTCAGGCTATAGGAAGGGTCTCAGGATTGGAATGGGAAGGAGTTGGATATCACATCTCATGCTATAGGAAGGGTCTCAGGTTTGGTATAAGCATTGAGATATCACATCTCATGCTATAGGAAGGGTCTCAGGATTGGAATGGAAGGAGTTGGATATCACATCTCATGTTATAGGAAGGATCTCAGGTTTGGTATTAGAAGCATTGAGACATCACATCTCATGCTATAGGAAGGGTCTCAGGATTGGAATGGGAAGGAGTTGGATATCACATCTCATGCTATAGGAAGGGTCTCAGGATTGGAATGGGAAGGAGTTGAATATGACATCTCATGCCGTAGGAAGGGTCTCAGGTTTGGTATAAACATTGAGATATCACATCTCTGCTATCAAAAGGGTCTCAGGATTGGAATGGGAAGGAGTTGGATATCCCATCTCATGTTATAGGAAGAGTCTCAGGTTTGGTATTAGAAGCATTGAGATATCACATCTCATGCTATAGGAAGTGTCTCAGGATTGGAATGGGAAGGACTTGGATATCACATCTCATGCTATAGGTAGGGTCTCAAGTTTGATATTAGAAGCATTGAGATATCACATCTCATGCTATAGGAAGGGTCTGAGGATTGGAATGGGAAGGAGTTGGATATCACATCTCATGCTATGGGAAGGGTCTCAGGTTTGGTATAAGCAGTGAGATATCACATCTCATGCTATAGGAAGTGTCTCAGGATTGGAATGGGAAGGACTTGGATATCACATCTCATGCTATAGGGAGGGTCTCAAGTTTGATATTAGAAGCTTTGAGATATCACATCTCATGATATCGGAAGGGTCTCAGGATTGGAATGGGAAAGAGTTGGATATCACATCTCAGGATAAAGGAAGGGTCTAAGGTTTGGAAGGGGAAGGATTTGGATATCACATCTCATGTTATATTACGGGTCTCAGGTTTGGTATTAGAAGCATTGAGATATCAAGTCTCATAGTATAGGAAGGGTCTCAGAATTGGAATGGGAAGGAGTTGGATATCACATCTCAAGCTATAGGAAGGGTCTCAGGATTGGAATGGGAAGGACTTGGATATCACATCTCATGATAAAGGAAGGGTCTAAGGTTTGGAAGGGGAAGGACTTGGATATCACATCTCTGCTTTCGAAAGGGTCTCAGGATTGGAATGGGAAGGAGTTGGATATTCCCATCTCATGTTATAGGAAGGGTCTCAGGTTTGGTATTAGAAGCATTGAGATATCACATCTCATGCTATAGGAAGGGTCTCAGGATTGGAATGGGAAGGACTTGGATATCACATCTCATGCTATAGGGAGGGTCTCAAGTTTGATATTAGAAGCTTTGAGATATCACATCTCATGATATCGGAAGGGTCTCAGGATTGGAATGGGAAGGAGTTGGATATCACATCTCAAGCTATAGGAAGGGTCTCAGGATTGGAATGGGAAGGAGTTGGATATCACATCTCATGCTAAAGGGAGGGTCTCAGGTTTGGAAGGGGAAGGATTTGGATATCACATCTCATGTTATAGGAAGGATCTCAGGTTTGGTATTAGAAGCATTGAGATATCACATCTCATGCTATCAGAAGGATCTCAGGTTTGGTATTAGAAGCATTGAGATATCACATCTCATGCTATCAGAAGAGTCTCAGGATTGGAATAGGAAGGAGTTGGATATCACATCTCATGCTAAAGGGAGGGTCTCAGGTTTGGAAGGGGAAGGATTTGGATATCACATCTCATGTTATCGGAAGGATCTCACGTTTGGTATTAGAAGTATTGAGATATCATATCTCATGCTATAGGAAGGGTCTCAGGATTGGAATGGGAAGGAGTTGGATATCACATCTCATGCTATAGGGAGGGTCTCAGGATTGGAATGGGAAGGACTTAGATATCACATATCATGCTATAGGGAGGGTCTCAGATTTGATATTAGAAGCATTGAGATATCACATCTCATGCTATCGGAAGTGTCTCAGGATTGGAATGGGAAGGAGCTGGATATCACATCTCATGCTAAAGGAAGGGTCTCAGGTTTGGAACGGGAAGGATTTGGATATCACATCTCATGTTTGGTATAAGCATTGAGATATCACATCTCTGCTATCGGAAGTGTCTCAGGATTGGAATGGGAAGGAGTTGGATATCCCATCTCATGTTATAGGACGGGTCTCAGGTTTGTTATTAGAATCATTGAGATATCATATTGCATGCTGTAGGAAGGGTCTAAGGGTTGGAATGTGAAGGACTTGGATATCACATCTCATGCTATAGATAGGCTCTTAGGTTTGGAAAGGGAAGGAGTTGGATATCACATTTCATGCTATAGGACGGGTCTCAGGATTGGAATGGAAGGAGTTGGATATCACATCTCATGTTATAGGAAGGATCTCAGGTTTGGTATTAGAAGCATTGAGACATCACATCTCATGCTATAGGAAGGGTCTCAGGGTTGGAATGGGAAGGAGTTGGATATCACATCTCATCCAATAGGAAGGGTCACAGGTTTGGAATGGGAAGGAATTGGATATCACATCTCATGTTATAGGAAGGATCTCAGGTTTGGTATTAGAAGCATTGAGATATCACATCTCATGCTATAGGAAGGGTCTCAGGATTGGAATGTGAAGGATTTGGATATCACATCTCATGCTAAAGGAAGGGTCTCAGGTTTGGTAGAAGCATTGAGATATCACGTCTCTGCTATCGGAAGGGTCTCAGGATTGGATTGGGAAGGAGTTGGATATCCCTTCTCATGCTATAGGAAGGGTCTCAGGATTTGAATGGCAAGGAGTTGGATATCACATCTCATGCCATAGGAAGGGTCTCAGGTTTGGTATAAGCATTGAGATATCACATCTCTGCTATCGGAAGGGTCTCAGGATTGGATTGGGAAGGAGTTGTATATCCCTTCTCATGCTATAGGAAGTGTCTCAGGTTGGAATGGGAAGGAGTTGGATATCACATCTCATGTTATAGGAAGGGTCTCAGGATTGGAATGGGAAGGATTTGGATATCACATCTCTTGCTATAGGAAGGGTCTCAGGATTGGAATGGGTAGGAGTTGGATATTACTTTCTTGCTATAGGAAGGGTCTCATGTTTGGAATGGGAAGGAGTTGGATATCACATATGCTATAGATAGTGTCTCAGGTTTGGAACGGGAAGGAGTTGGATATCACATCTCATGTTATAGGAAGGGTCTCAGGTTTGGTATAAGCATTGAGATATCACATCTCTGCTATCGGAAGCGGCTCAGGATTGGAATGGGAAGGAGTTGGATATCCCATCTCATGTTATAGGAAGAGTCTCTGGTTTGGTATTAGAATCATTGAGATATCACATCGCATGCTGTAGGAAGGGTCTAAGGATTGGAATGGGATGGACTTGGATATCACATCTCATGCTATAGGTAGGCTCTCAGGTTTGGTATAAGCATTGAGATATCACATCTCATGCTATAGGAAGGGTCTCAGGATTGGAAGGGAAGGAATTGGATATCACATCTCATGCTATAGGAACGGTCTCAGATTTGGTATAAGCATTGAGATATCACATCTCATGCTAAAGGAAGGGTCTCAGGATTGGAATGGGAAGGAGTTGTATATGACATCTCAGGCCATAGGAAGGTTCTCAGGTTTGGTATAAGCATTGAGATATCACATCTCTGCTATCGGAAAGGTCTCAGGATTGGAATGGGAAGGAGTTGGATATCCCATCTCATGTTATAGGAAGGGTCTCAGGTTTGGTATTAGAAGCATAGAGATATCACATCTCATGCTATAGGAAGGGTCTCAGGATTGGAATGGGAAGGACTTGGATGTCACATCTCATGCTATAGGGAGGATCTCAAGTTTGATATTAGAAGCATTGAGATAACAAATCTCATGATATCGGAAGGGTCTCAGGATTGGAATGGGAAGGAGTTGGATATCACATCTCATGATAAAGGAAGGGTCTAAGGTTTGGAAGGGGAAGGATTTGGATATCACATCTCATGTTATAGGACGGGTCTCAGGTTTGGTATTAGAAGCATTGAGATATCAAGTCTCATGGTATAAGAAGGGTCTCAGAATTGGAATGGGAAGGAGTTGGATATCACACCTCAAGCTATAGGAAGGGTCTCAGGATTGGAATGGGAAGGAGTTTGATATCACATCTCATGCCATAGTATGGGTCTCAGGTTTGGTAGAAGCATTGGGATATCACATCTCATGCTATCGGAAGGGTATCAGTATTGGATTTGGAAGAAGTTGGATATCCCATCTCATGCTATAGGAAGGGTCTCAGGTTGGAATGGGAAGGAGTTGGATATCACATTTCATGTTATAGGAAGGGTCTCAGGATTGGAATGGGAAGGACTTGGATATCATATCTCATGCTATAGGACGGGTCTCAGGTTTGTTATTAGAATCATTGAGATATCATATTGCATGCTGTAGGAAGGGTCTAAGGATTGGAATGGGAAGGACCTGGATATCAAATCTCATGCTATAGATAGGCTCTTAGGTTTGGAAAGGGAAGGAGTTGGATATCACATTTCATGTTAGAGGAAGGATCTCAGGTTTGGTATTAGAAGCATTTAGATATCACATCTCATGCTATAGGAAGGGTCTCAGGATTGGAATGGGAAGTAGTTGGATATCACATCTCATGCTATAGGAAGGGTCTCAGGTTTGGTATAAGCATTGAGATATCACATCTCATGCTATAGGACGGGTCTCAGGATTGGAATGGAAGGAGTTGGATATCACATCTCATGTTATAGGAAGGATCTCAGGTTTGGTATTAGAAGCATTGAGATATCACATCTCATGCTATAGGAAGGGTCTCAGGATTGGAATGGGAAGTAGTTGGATATCACATCTCATGCTATAGGAAGGGTCTCAGGTTTGGTATAAGCATTGAGATATCACATCTCATGCTATAGGACGGGTCTCAGGGTTGGAATGGGAAGGAGTTGGATATCACAACTCATCCAATAGGAAGGGTCTCAGGTTTGGAATGGGAAGGAATTGGATATCACATCTCATGTTATAGGAAGGATCTCAGGTTTGGTATTAGAAGCATTGAGATATCACATCTCATGCTATAGGAAGGGTCTCAGGATTGGAATGTGAAGGATTTGGATATCACATCTCATGCTAAAGGAAGGGTCTCAGGTTTGGTAGAAGCATTGAGATATCACGTCTCTGCTATCGGAAGGTTCTCAGGATTGGATTGGGAAGGAGTTGGATATCCCTTCTCATGCTATAGGAAGGGTCTCAGGATTTGAATGGCAAGGAGTTGGATATCACATCTCATGCCATAGGAAGGGTCTCAGGTTTGGTATAAGCATTGAGATATCACATCTCTGCTATCGGAAGGGTCTCAGGATTGGAATGGGAAGGAGTTGGTGTCAAGACGGATTTCTGAACTCTGTCCTGGTGGCGCAGAAGTTCAGAAGGCCAACCTAATTACTTGGAACAGGGTAACCTCTGGACGAGCCAGACCAATCAAGGTAGCGATCGCGGCGGTCAAGACTAGGTCTCAAGAGGGGTGAGGGTGACTGAAAGCCCGCAATGAGCACACAAAGCAAGAGCGTTTACAAACTACTCCAAACAGTTGTTATATCAAAAATATATACACATTTATTTTAAGGCCTTTAAAATAATGACCGTAGCGAAAAAATCACAATATCACAGTATTAAACCAACACATACCATATCAACACAATATATATACAAATACGACAGTCTTAAGCATTAGAGGCACGAAATGTGTAGTCCACCTGCCAGGGAAGGAAAACAGGCAGTGCGATAACGCTTTAGACTCAGTTCGCCTTCAGAGGCACCTAACTAGATGGAAGTCCGAGCCCTCCGAAGAGTGGAGCCTTGTGCTCAAAGTACCTGCCACGCCGGTGCCAACGGGCAAAAGGAGAAGCTCTTCAGAGGAAGTCAGGCAGTTCGGGTTAGTGCACAGCAGAAGGAGAACAGGTTCCGCAACTCAAGCGCAGCCTCCACAGCGAGTAGAAGCAGAGCGCGAGTACGGCAAAAGGGTGCTGTTTTTACACAGCAGGGAAAAGCAATGGGATACTGCAGGAGGGCGACCAGATCCTAGCTATACTACTCACCGGTCCCCGAAGCAAGCATACCCAGGCTTCTCCACGTTAGTTTCAGCAGCTGGCAGGTTCAGAAGAGCAGGGAACGCCTCGTAGTCGTGTAGAGCAAAATGACGTCCCAATCGACGAAACCGGCACAGTTTGTTGCCGCAGCAGGACAACGGAGCGGCCGTGTGTATTCGAGCCAAATGTACACTCCTCCCTTCAGACTTGTGAACGCCAAGTGTACGAAGCGTGGGAGAGTGACAAGGACTCGAAATACAACACAACCTGGCGGCGGTTACAGAGCAGGACTCCCTTGTAAACTGGTCAGTCAACTGGATGGCCCAGAGACACTTCCGAAGGCTTACTTGGCAGGAGATGATGAAGTCGCCGGGAATAGCTGTTCCTGCTATTCCAAAGGTCGAAGCACCAGTACAGGCCTTCTGGTTCGATCAAAGGAGGAAAGGGTTTCACAGGACGACAGCAGTGCAAAGGAGGATTCCTTCAGCGGGTCACCAGCGATTCCTCGGTCCAGCCTCGTGGTTGCAGGATACTTGGCTCCTGTATTCCTTCGTTCGTGAGAACTCAGGAGATCGACATGGTAGTGGTGTTTCCAGCCCCCTCTTATCCACGGTTCCCTTCGCGCCAAAACGGAGGGGAGCCAATGGGAGATCCGCTCATCAACACACATACCATACGTGGACCAATCACGGACCACGGTGGTCCCAGGCATTCACACCACCCTAGACTCTCTGGCACCCAGGATGTGTATTGGGACCAGATATCCCAGCCCACACCCTGGAGGCACACAAACGACATGTAGAAGCCCGCGAAAGCAACCACGTTTCGCGGGAAAGTACATGCCCAAATAAGGAAGGCCCCGGGTCGCTCGACCTGGGGAAGGTGAAGGGAGCAAGACGGTCAGTGGACAAGACAAAGGAGCCTCGTGGTCTGGCCATTTTGGGAGCCAGGCCACCATTTTGGGTTCAGTGCGAAAAACGTGCTCAGAACGCCAAAAGGAGCTCAAAATAAACAAAACGATCGCTGCCACCATTCCAGTCCCTGAATGACTTGCACCGATCAAATACCATCCTAAAAGAGTATCTAGGGCCTGTAGAAGGCTAGAGACCCAAGAGAGCTGTAATTTAGCTTACAGTGCCCTCTTGTGTCATGTTGCACTAAAGCCGCAACATGATAAAAGAAACTACGGGAAACAGCGTTCCCCGGTACTGGCTGTCTTAAGGGCATGTCAGTTTCCCCGTAAGAAAGGAGCGAAAGCCCAGAGGAGTGCGGCAGAAGGTGGCACTTCTCTGGCAAAGTCAAGAACAAGGTGAAAACAACAGCAAAAAGTTTAGGGGTTGCCACATGGAAGGAAAATTACCTACAATTACGAAATCTTTCCTAACACTCGCCCCTCCCAGACTATGGACAGGGGGAACTAATCTACCCCTGGATGAGTCTCTTGTTCAGGTCGGTTAAACATTCTGGACAACCCAGCAGCATTGCTATGTTGGACACCTGGCCTATGCTCAATAGTGAAGTCGAAGCCTTGTAGACTTATGGACCACCTAAGCAACTTTGGATTCTCCCCCTTCATGTTCATTAGCCACTTTAACGGCTTATGGTCAGTTTGCACAGTGAAGTGGGTCCCATAGAGGTAGGGCCTCAGCTTCCTTAGGGCCCACACAACAGAGAAACATTCTTTCTCTACCGTGGACCATCTGAGATCTCTGTCCTTAAGCTGGTGACTAATAAAACCGATAGGGTGTTCCTTACCCTTCTCATCTACTTGTGATAGTACAGCTCCTATCCCAGTGTCAGAGGCGTCCGTCTGCACGATAAAAGGTCTTTGATAATCAGGGGCCCTAAGGACAGGGGCCTGGCACAAGGAGTCTTTTAAGCCATTGAAGGCCTTCTCACACTCGTCGGTCCAAGTTAACTTCTTGGGTTTCTTCGGAGTTGTGAGGGCAGTCAGAGGAGCAGCTATGGTGCCATAGTCTGCCACAAAATTGCGGTAATACCCCGTGAGTCCTAAAAAGGCTCTCACTTGGGTTTGCGTAGTGGGGGTAGGCCAGTCTTGTACTGCTTGTACCTGACTGAGTAGAGGCTGTCTCCTCCCTCCACCTACTTCATGTCCAAGGTAAACCACTGAGCCTTGTCCATTTTGGTGAGGGGCCACTTGGACCCCCTCAAAAGAGCTATCTGAAGGACTGCTTGGGAACAGGTCAGGGAGAGGTTCAGACTCCTCTCCCGCAGCGTCTGAAGCCAGTAGCAGTGCTGCGATTTCGACGCTTGGGCCGAAGCCTTCAGCCTATTCGCGTGAAACACTTTTGGAGCCTGTCCAGGCCTTCCAAGGTCCACTGAATAGTTAACCTCACCCAGGGGCTCCACCACTGGGTAAGGGCCTGACCATTTGTCCTGTAAAGCTTGAGGCCTTATGGGATTCATGATCAGGACTTGCTGACCAAGTGTAAAGTTGATGAGGGAAGCTTTCTGGTCGTACCAATGTTTCACCAGCGCTTGCCCTGCCTTCAATTTATCACTAGCCAAGCCCATCAGAAGTACCATCCGTTTTCTGAGCCCTAGCACATAATCAACTACGTTGGTAGTAACAGGGGGAGTGGGCATCTCCCATCCCTCTTTGACGATGGCTAAGGGTCCCCGTACGGGATGACCGAACAGAAGTTCGAAGGGGCTGAAGCCAACACCCTCCTGTGGTACCTCTCGGTAGGCAAACAGTAAGCATGAAACAAGAAGATCCCATTTTCTTCTCTGAGGCTCCTCCAGAGCCCCAATCATGCTCTTTAACGTCCTGTTGAAACGCCCCCCCAGACCATTGGTCTGGGGGTGGTATGCAGAAGAGAACCTGTAGGTGACCCCACATTCTTTCCACATAGCCTGCCTATACTTCGACATAAAGTTGCTGCCATCATCCGGCACAACTTCTTTAGGGAAGCCAACCCTAGTAAATATGCCGAGTAAAGCTTCTGCAACTGACTTGGCAGTTACAGTTTTCCATGGGATGGCCTCAGGATACCTGGTTGCATGGTCGACCAGCACCAGGATAAACCTATTGCCCGAGGATGTTTGCGGGTCAAGGGGACCAACCATGTCGATCCCTACCCTTTCAAATGGTACCCCCACAACTGGGAGCGGTACCAACGGAGCTTGGATTGTCGCGCCAACCTTACCAGACAACTGGCAGGAGGCACAACTCCTGCAGTGACTTTCTACTTGCACCCCCATCTTGGGCCAGTAGAAGTGCATGGATAACCTTTGCTTGGTCCTCTTCATACCAAGGTGACCAGCAAGGGGAACTTCATGCGCCAACTGCAGGAGGAAGGGCCTAACAGCAAGGGGAACCACCAACCTCCTATGGTCTCCTTCTGTAGACTCTGTGGGCTCACTATACAGGAGTCCACCTTCCCAATAAATCCTATGCTTCCCAGGAGGTTCATCCTCAAGCTGGGAGCAGGCCTGTCTCCTTAGGCCTTCCAGAGATGGGCACTCACGTTGGCCTTTACTGAATTCGTCCCTATCAGGACCTCCTTCAACTAACAAGTCTTTTAGTTCAGGATGATCGTTGGGGTCGAATACTTCAGGCATCGCCACCTCCTCGTCAGGCCCGGGCGATTGACCAACTTCCTCCACCGCAGTGGTAGGCGAGCTCGGGGGAATATTCTCTTTCCCTCGTTTTGACTTGTAGACTCCTTTCGCCTTGGGTTTCCCCTTCGGCTGGGGCGGCGTATTGGACTTGGCCAATGCTGCCCGTGCTTGAGACCGTGTGTAGGGTCTTTCGGCAGTGTCTCCTATGAGCCCTAAAGCTCTGAGATCATTACCTAACAAGACCTTTCCCGGGACGTTTCTCTGAATGCTCACTGGAATCCTGACTGCTGTACCATTTAAAGTAAGATTTACAGGTATTACTGGAAACATACGGAGGGGGCCGTCAGCCAACTTAGTGGGCATCAGAGTAGCTCTGGCAACTTCCTCTGAGTCTACCAAGGTAGAATCCACTACAGTGCGACTGCACCCACTATCCCTAAGAGCTGGAGTATCCACTCCAGTGATCAGCACACTGTCTTTAAAGTAGTGCTTGGTATTATCCGGAATCCTAGCATAAGCCTCTGCGACTTTCGGCTCCCAGGAACCTAGGGACACTAAAACTACCTCAGCCTCTATTCCGCTGGGAAACGAGTCTGAGGAGAAGGATGCTCCTGTAATCTCTTCTTCCTCGTAGGAGGAGAAGGCCAGATTAGCGGAGTGGACCCCCAAAGGTCTAACCTTACACCGGGGATCCCCCTTCACATGGTCAGTTGCTCCACAAGAAAAACAAGCCCCAGTGGGTCTGTTTACGTAGGGAGGCTTATTGTAACCAGAGTTCTGTTGCGGAGGCGGACCTCCACTACCCTGTGAGTTCTCTTGTGTCTTACCCTTATTTTTCTTTTTGTGGCCCTTATGGGAAGAAGATTTAGCAGATTCCCCACCCTCCATATCTTTGGACTTTTTCCCTTCCTCCTGCTTACCAGGATGAGTTTTGTCCTTATGGGACACTCGATGTGACACCCATAAATCTGCTGCAATGGCCAGCTTCTTAGGATCTATCTCCTTCGAATCGGCCAAATGCTGCTTAAGCTCCGGGGAAGAAGAACCAAAAATGTGTTCCAGCATGACAAGATTTATCATGCCTTCGAAGGTAGAAACCTTATAACCTTCGACCCAACCAGTTAAGTTTTTCAAAGATTCAGCGACATAAGATACCCAAGTACCACCTTCCTTTTTCTTATACTCTCGAAAACGCTTTAAATATTGGGCCGGAGTCTTCCCAAACTTTAAAATGAGAGTTTGCTTTAACATTGCGAAATCAGCTCGCTCAGCCTTCGACATTTCCATAATGGCACTACAGCCAGAATGGGGCAGTCTGCTGAGTAACCACGCAATCTTATCAGCATTGTCAACTTTCTGAACTTCGCATGCATACTCAAACGCATTCAGCCAGTCCATAATGTCATTCCGTTCTTCATACACACTGAGCAGATCTTTTGGAAACCGTGGATGAGAGGAGGCCCCAGACCCATGTCCAGGACCCTGGGACCCATTTGCAACCTGAAGCTTGGCCAGTTCCAACTGGTGATCCCTGTCTTTCTGTTTTTCTGCCTGTTTGATTTTTAGTTTGGCTATGCTGAATTCAAGCTCCTGCTGCCTAAACCGCAGCTCTTGCTTCTTGAATTCAAGCATAGCATCCCCATCAACACTGGCAGAGGAAACATTAGACATCTCGTCCTCCCTGTCCTCGTGGTCGCGATGGATCAGTGCAGCGGCAGAACCGTCGGTTCTACCAGTGAGAGCAGCCCCACCACCTTCTGCACTGTCCTCAGAAGTTATAGCGTCAAGCTGCGCTTCTTGCCACGCCACGATTCTTTGGATCATTTCCAATTTAGTGCCTTGAGAGGAAACACCTCTCTTCGCACACATCTTCTTCAATGTTTCTGATTTGGAAGCATTTAAAGTTAACAAGGTATTTGTTTCCATACTGTTTGATAGGACTACGGCCTTTTTAAAGTTATACTACAACAATTCACTACGTGTACTGGTTGGAATAACCTGTAATGCCTTAGTTCGAGCGCAACACTGGATACCCTCAGTCGTATCCCACCGCTGTACACCAATTTGTTAAGACGGATTTCTGAACTCTGTCCTGGTGGCGCAGAAGTTCAGAAGGCCAACCTAATTACTTGGAACAGGGTAACCTCTGGACGAGCCAGACCAATCAAGGTAGCGATCGCGGCGGTCAAGACTAGGTCTCAAGAGGGGTCAGGGTGACTGAAAGCCCGCAATGAGCACACAAAGCAAGAGCGCTTACAAACTACTCCAAAGAGTTGTTATATCAAAAATATATACACATTTATTTTAAGGCCTTTAAAATAATGACCGTAGCGAAAAAATCACAATATCACAGTATTAAACCAACACATACCATATCAACACAATATATATACAAATACGACAGTCTTAAGCATTAGAGGCACGAAATGTGTAGTCCACCTGCCAGGGAAGGAAAACAGGCAGTGCGATAACGCTTTAGACTCAGTTCGCCTTCAGAGGCACCTAACTAGATGGAAGTCCGAGCCCTGCGAAGAGTGGAGCCTTGTGCTCAAAGTACCTGCCACGCCGGTGCCAACGGGCAAAAGGAGAAGCTCTTCGGAGGAAGTCAGGCAGTTCGGGTTAGTGCACAGCAGAAGGAGAACAGGTTCCGCAACTCAAGCGCAGCCTCCACAGCGAGCAGAAGCAGAGCGCGAGTACGGCAAAAGGGTGCTGTTTTTACACAGCAGGGAAAAGCAATGGGATACTGCAGGAGGGCGACCAGATCCTAGCTATACTACTCACCGGTCCCCGAAGCAAGCAGACCCAGGCTTCTCCACGTTAGTTTCAGCAGCTGGCAGGTTCAGAAGAGCAGGGAACGCCTCGTAGTCGTGTAGAGCAAAAAGACGTCCCAATCGACGAAACCGGCACAGTTTGTTGCCGCAGCAGGACAACGGAGCGGCCGTGTGTATTCGAGCCAAATGTACACTCCTCCCTTCAGACTTGGGAACGCCAAGTGTACGAAGCGTGGGAGAGTGACAAGGACTCGAAATACAACACAACCTGGCGGCGGTTACAGAGCAGGACTCCCTTGTAAGCTGGTCAGTCAACTGGATGGCCCAGAGACACTTCCGAAGGCTTACTTGGCAGGAGATGATGAAGTCGCCGGGAATAGCTGTTCCTGCTATTCCAAAGGTCGAAGCACCAGTACAGGCCTTCTGGTTCGATCAAAGGAGGAAAGGGTTTCACAGGACGACAGCAGTGCAAAGGAGGATTCCTTCAGCGGGTCACCAGCGATTCCTCGGTCCAGCCTCGTGGTTGCAGGATACTTGGCTCCTGTATTCCTTCGTTCGTGAGAACTCAGGAGATCGACATGGTAGTGGTGTTTCCAGCCCCCTCTTATCCACGGTTCCCTTCGCGCCAAAACGGAGGGGAGTCAATGGGAGATCCGCTCATCAACACACATACCATACGTGGACCAATCACGGACCACGGTGGTCCCAGGCATTCACACCACCCTAGACTCTCTGGCACCCAGGATGTGTATTGGGACCAGACATCCCAGCCCACACCCTGGAGGCACACAAACGACATGTAGAAGCCCGCGAAAGCAACCACGTTTCGCGGGAAAGTACATGCCCAAATAAGGAAGGCCCCGGGTCGCTCGACCTGGGGAAGGTGAAGGGAGCAAGACGGTCAGTGGACAAGACAAAGGAGCCTCGTGGTCTGGCCATTTTGGGAGCCAGGCCACCATTTTGGGTTCAGTGCGAAAAACGTGCTCAGAACGCCAAAAGGAGCTCAAAATAAACAAAACGATCGCTGCCACCATTCCAGTCCCCGAATGACTTGCACCGATCAAATACCATCCTAAAAGAGTATCTAGGGCCTGTAGAAGGCTAGAGACCCAAGAGAGCTGTAACTTAGCTTACAGTGCCCTCTTGTGTCATGTTGCACTAAAGCCGCAACACGATAAAAGATACTACGGGAAACAGCATTCCCCGGTACTGACTGTCTTAAGGGCATGTCAGTTTCCCCGTAAGAAAGGAGCGAAAGCCCAGAGGAGTGCGGCAGAAGGCTGCACTTCTCTGGCAAAGTCAAGAACAAGGTGAAAACAACAGCAAAAAGTTTAGGGGTTGCCACATGGAAGGAAAATTACCTACAATTACGAAATCTTTCCTAACAGTTGGATATTCCCATCTCATGTTATAGGAAGGGTCTCAGGTTTGGTATTAGAAGCATTGAGATATCACATCTCATGCTATAGGAAGGGTCTCAGGATTGGAATGGGAAGGACTTGGATATCACATCTCATGCTATAGGGAGGGTCTCAAGTTTGATATTAGAAGCTTTGAGATATCACATCTCATGATATCGGAAGGGTCTCAGGATTGGAATGGGAAGGAGTTGGATATCACATCTCATGATAAAGGAAGGGTCTAAGGTTTGGAAGGGGAAGGATTTGGATATCACATCTCATGTTATATTACGGGTCTCATGTTTGGTATTAGAAGCATTGAGATATCAAGTCTCAGAGTATAGGAAGGGTCTCAGAATTGGAATGGGAAGGAGTTGGATATCACATCTCAAGCTATAGGAAGGGTCTCAGGATTGGAATGGGAAGGACTTGGATATCACATCTCATGCTATAGGAAGGCTCTCAGGTTTGGAAGGGGAAAGAGTTGGATATCACATTTCATGTTAGAGGTAGGATCTCAGGTTTGGTATTAGAGGCATTGAGATATCACATCTCATGCTATCAGAAGGGTCTCAGGAATGGAATGGGAAGGAGTTGGATATCACATCTCATGCTAAAGGGAGGGTCTCAGGTTTGGAAGAGGAAGGATTTGGATATCACATCTCATGTTATAGGAAGGATCTCAGGTTTGGTATTAGAAGCATTGAGATATCACATCTCATGCTATCGGAAGGATCTCAGGTTTGGTATTAGAAGCATTGAGATATCACATCTCATTCTATCAGAAGGGTCTCAGGATTGGAATAGGTAGGAGTTGGATATCACATCTCATGCTAAAGGGAGGGTCTCAGGTTTGGAAGGGGAAGGATTTGGATATCACATCTCATGTTATCGGAAGAATCTCACGTTTGGTATTAGAAGTATTGAGATATCATATCTCATGCTATAGGAAGGGTCTCAGGATTGGAATGGGAAGGAGTTGGATATCACATCTCATGCTATAGGAAGTGTCTCAGGATTGGAATGGGAAGGACTTGGATATCACATCTCATGCTATAGGTAGGGTCTCAAGTTTGATATTAGAAGCATTGAGATATCACATCTCATGCTATAGGAAGGGTCTGAGGATTGGAATGGGAAGGAGTTGGATATCACATCTCATGCTATGGGAAGGGTCTCAGGTTTGGTATAAGCAGTGAGATATCACATCTCATGCTATAGGAAGTGTCTCAGGATTGGAATGGGAAGGAGTTGGATATCACATCTCATGTTATAGGAAGGATCTCAGGTTTGGTATAAGCATTGAGATATCACATCTCTGCTATCGGAAGGGTCTCAGGATTGGTATGGGAAGGAGTTGGATGTTCCCATCTCATGTTATAGGAAGGGTCTCAGGTTTGGTATTAGAAGCATTGAGATATCACATCTCATGCTATAGGAAGGGTCTCAGGATTGGAATGGGAAGGACTTGGATATCACATCTCATGCTATAGGGAGGGTCTCAAGTTTGATATTAGAAGCTTTGAGATATCACATCTCATGATATCGGAAGGGTCTCAGGATTGGAATGGGAAGGAGTTGGATATCACATCTCATGATAAAGGAAGGGTCTAAGGTTTGGAAGGGGAAGGATTTGGATATCACATCTCATGTTATATTACGGGTCTCACGTTTGGTATTAGAAGCATTGAGATATCAAGTCTCATAGTATAGGAAGGGTCTCAGAATTGGAATGGGAAGGAGTTGGATATCACATCTCAAGCTATAGGAAGGGTCTCAGGATTGGAATGGGAAGGACTTGGATATCACATCTCATGCTATAGGAAGGCTCTCAGGTTTGGAAGGGGAAAGAGTTGGATATCACATTTCATGTTAGAGGTAGGATCTCAGGTTTGGTATTAGAGGCATTGAGATATCACATCTCATGCTATCAGAAGGGTCTCAGGAATGGAATGGGAAGGAGTTGGATATCACATCTCATGCTAAAGGGAGGGTCTCAGGTTTGGAAGGGGAAGGATTTGGATATCACATCTCATGTTATAGGAAGGATCTCAGGTTTGGTATTAGAAGCATTGAGATATCACATCTCATGCTATCGGAAGGATCTCAGGTTTGGTATTAGAAGCATTGAGATATCACATCTCATGCTATCAGAAGAGTCTCAGGATTGGAATAGGAAGGAGTTGGATATCACATCTCATGCTAAAGGGAGGGTCTCAGGTTTGGAAGGGGAAGGATTTGGATATCACATCTCATGTTATCGGAAGGATCTCACGTTTGGTATTAGAAGTATTGAGATATCATATCTCATGCTATAGGAAGGGTCTCAGGATTGGAATGGGAAGGAGTTGGATATCACATCTCATGCTATAGGGAGGGTCTCAGGATTGGAATGGGACGGACTTAGATATCACATATCATGCTATAGGGAGGGTCTCAGTTTTGATATTAGAAGCATTGAGATATCACATCTCATGCTATCGGAAGTGTCTCAGGATTGGAATGGGAAGGTGCTGGATATCACATCTCATGCTAAAGGAAGGGTCTCAGGTTTGGAACGGGAAGGATTTGGATATCACATCTCATGTTATAGGAAGGGTCTCAGGTTTGGTATAAGCATTGAGATATCACATCTCTGCTATCGGAAGTGTCTCAGGATTGGAATGGGAAGGAGTTGGATATCCCATCTCATGTTATAGGACGGGTCTCAGGTTTGTTATTAGAATCATTGAGATATCATATTGCATGCTGTAGGAAGGGTCGAAGGGTTGGAATGGGAAGGACTTGGATATCACATCTCATGCTATAGATAGGCTCTTAGGTTTGGAAAGGGAAGGAGTTGGATATCACATTTCATGTTAGAGGAAGGATCTCAGGTTTGGTATTAGAAGCATTGAGATATCACATCTCATGCTATAGGAAGGGTCTCAGGATTGGAATGGGAAGCAGTTGGATATAACATCTCATGCTATAGGAAGGGTCTCAGGTTTGGTATAAGCATTGAGATATCACATCTCATGCTATAGGACGGGTCTCAGGATTGGAATGGAAGGAGTTGGATATCACATCTCATGTTATAGGAAGGATCTCAGGTTTGGTATTAGAAGCATTGAGACATCACATCTCATGCTATAGGAAGGGTCTCAGGGTTGGAATGGGAAGGAGTTGGATATCACAACTCATCCAATAGGAAGGGTCTCAGGTTTGGAATGGGAAGGAATTGGATATCACATCAATTGTTATAGGAAGGATCTCAGTTTTGGTATTAGAAGCATTGAGATATCACATCTCATGCTATAGGAAGGGTCTCAGGATTGGAATGTGAAGGATTTGGATATCACATCTCATGCTAAAGGAAGGGTCTCAGGTTTGGTAGAAGCATTGAGATATCACGTCTCTGCTATCGGAAGGGTCTCAGGATTTGAATGGCAAGGAGTTGGATATCACATCTCATGCCATAGGAAGGGTCTCAGGTTTGGTATAAGCATTGAGATATCACATCTCTGCTATCGGAAGGGTCTCAGGATTGGAATGGGAAGGAGTTGGATATTCCCATCTCATGTTATAGGAAGGGTCTCAGGTTTGGTATTAGAAGCATTGAGATATCACATCTCATGCTATAGGAAGGGTCTCAGGATTGGAATGGGAAGGACTTGGATATCACATCTCATGCTATAGGGAGGGTCTCAAGTTTGATATTAGAAGCTTTGAGATATCACATCTCATGATATCGGAAGGGTCTCAGGATTGGAATGGGAAGGAGTTGGATATCACATCTCATGATAAAGGAAGGGTCTAAGCTTTGGAAGGGGAAGGATTTGGATATCACATCTCATGTTATATTACGGGTCTCAGGTTTGGTATTAGAAGCATTGAGATATCAAGTCTCAGAGTATAGGAAGGGTCTCAGAATTGGAATGGGAAGGAGTTGGATATCACATCTCAAGCTATAGGAAGGGTCTCAGGATTGGAATGGGAAGGACTTGGACATCACATCTCATGCTATAGGAAGGCTCTCAGGTTTGGAAGGGGAAGGTGTTGGATATCACATTTCATGTTAGAGGTAGGATCTCAGGTTTGGTATTAGAGGCATTGAGATATCACATCTCATGCTATCAGAAGGGTCTCAGGAATGGAATGGGAAGGAGTTGGATATCACATCTCATGCTAAAGGGAGGGTCTCAGGTTTGGAAGGGGAAGGATTGGATATCACATCTCATGTTATAGGAAGGATCTCAGGTTTGGTATTAGAAACATTGAGATATCACATCTCATGCTATCGGAAGGATCTCAGGT
Organism: Ambystoma mexicanum; assembly: GCF_040938575.1. Classification (NCBI taxonomy): domain Eukaryota; kingdom Metazoa; phylum Chordata; class Amphibia; order Caudata; family Ambystomatidae; genus Ambystoma; species Ambystoma mexicanum. The sequence goes on from NC_090938.1 coordinate 288,273,220, forward strand.
TTGGTATTAGAAGCATTGAAATATCACATCTCATGCTATCAGAAGGGTCTCAGGATTGGAATGGGAAGGAGTTGGATATCACATCTCATGCTAAAGGGAGGGTCTCAGGTTTGGAAGGGGAAGGATTTGGATATCACTTCTCATGTTATCGGAAGGATCTCACGTTTGGTAATAGAAGTATTGAGATATCATATCTCATGCTATAGGAAGGGTCTCAGGATTGGAATGGGAAGGAGTTGGATATCACATCTCATGCTATAGGAAGTGTCTCAGGATTGGAATGGGAAGGACTTGGATATCACATCTCATGCTATAGCTAGGGTCTCAAGTTTGATATTAGAAGCATTGAGATATCACATCTCATGCTATAGGAAGGGTCTGAGGATTGGAATGGGAAGGAGTTGGATATCACATCTCATGCTATGGGAAGGGTCTCAGGTTTGGTATAAGCAGTGAGATATCACATCTCATGCTATAGGAAGTGTCTCAGGATTGGAATGGGAAGGAGTTGGATATCACATCTCATGTTATAGGAAGGATCTCAGGTTTGGTATAAGCATTGATATATCACATCTCTGCTATCGGAAGGGTCTCAGGATTGGAATGGGAAGGAGTTGGATATTCCCATCTCATGTTTTAGTAAGGGTCTCAGGTTTGGTATTAGAAGCATTGAGATATCACATCTCATGCTATAGGAAGGGTCTCAGGATTGGAATGGGAAGGACTTGGATATCACATCTCATGCTATAGGGAGGGTCTCAAGTTTGATATTAGAAGCTTTGAGATATCACATCTCATGATATCGGAAGGGTCTCAGGATTGGAATGGGAAGGAGTTGGATATCACATCTCATGATAAAGGTAGGGTCTAAGGTTTGGAAGGGGAAGGATTTGGATATCACATCTCATGTTATATTACGGGTCTCACGTTTGGTATTAGAAGCATTGAGATATCACATCTCATGCTATCGGAAGGATCTCAGGTTTGGTATTAGAAGCATTTAGATATCACATCTCATGCTATCAGAAGAGTCTCAGGATTGGAATAGGAAGGAGTTGGATATCACATCTCATGCTAAAGGGAGGGTCTCAGGTTTGGAAGGGGAAGTATTTGGATATCACATCTCATGTTATCGGAAGGATCTCACGTTTGGTATTAGAAGTATTGAGATATCATATCTCATGCTATAGGAAGGGTCTCAGGATTGGAATGGGAAGGAGTTGGATATCACATCTCATGCTATAGGGAGGGTCTCAGGATTGGAATGGGAAGGACTTAGATATCACATATCATGCTATAGGGAGGGTCTCAGGTTTGATATTAGAAGCATTGAGATATCACATCTCATGCTATCGGAAGTGTCTCAGGATTGGAATGGGAAGGTGCTGGATATCACATCTCATGCTAAAGGAAGGATCTCAGGTTTGGAACGGGAAGGATTTGGATATCACATCTCATGTTATAGGAAGGGTCTCAGGTTTGGTATAAGCATTGAGATATCACATCTCTGCTATCGGAAGTGTCTCAGGATTGGAATGGGAAGGAGTTGGATATCCCGTCTCATGTTATAGGACGGGTCTCAGGTTTGTTATTAGAATCATTGAGATATCATATTGCATGCTGTAGGAAGGGTCTAAGGGTTGGAATGGGAAGGACTTGGATATCACATCTCATGCTATAGATAGGCTCTTAGGTTTGGAAAGGGAAGGAGTTGGATTTCACATTTCATGTTAGAGGAAGGATCTCAGGTTTGGTATTAGAAGCATTGAGATATCACATCTCATGCTATAGGAAGGGTCTCAGGATTGGAATGGGAAGCAGTTGGATATCACATCTCATGCTATAGGAAGGGTCTCAGGTTTGGTATAAGCATTGAGATATCACATCTCATGCTATAGGACGGGTCTCAGGATTGGAATGGAAGGAGTTGGATATCACATCTCATGTTATAGGAAGGATCTCAGGTTTGGTATTAGAAGCATTGAGACATCACATCTCATGCTATAGGAAGGGTCTCAGGGTTGGAATGGGAAGGAGTTGGATATCACATCTCATCCAATAGGAAGGGTCTCAGGTTTGGAATGGGAAGGAATTGGACATCACATCTCATGTTATAGGAAGGATTTCAGGTTTGGTATTAGAAGCATTGAGATATCACATCTCATGCTATAGGAAGGGTCTCAGGATTGGAATGTGAAGGATTTGGATATCACATCTCATGCTAAAGGAAGGGTCTCAGGTTTGGTAGAAGCATTGAGATATCACGTCTCTGCTATCGGAAGGGTCTCAGGATTGGATTGGGAAGGAGTTGGATATCACATCTCATGCCATAGGAAGGGTCTCAGGTTTGGTATACGCATTGAGATATCACATCTCTGCTATCGGAAGGGTCTCAGGATTGGATTGGGAAGGAGTTGGATATCCCTTCTCATGCTATAGGAAGTGTCTCAGGTTGGAATGGGAAGGAGTTGGATATCACATCTCATGTTATAGGAAGGGTCTCTGGATTGGAATGGGAAGGATTTGGATATCACATCTCTTGCTATAGGAAGGGTCTCAGGATTGGAATGGGTAGGAGTTGGATATTACTTTCTTGCTATAGGAAGGGTCTCATGTTTGGAATGGGAAGGAGTTGGATATCACATATGCTATAGTTAGTGTCTCAGGTTGGGAACGGGAAGGAGTTGGATATCACATCTCATGTTATAGGAAGGGTCTCAGGTTTGGGATAAGCATTGAGATATCACATCTCTGCTATCGGAAGCGGCTCAGGATTGGAATGGGAAGGCGTTGGATATCCCATCTCATGTTATAGGAAGAGTCTCTGGTTTGGTATTAGAATCATTGAGATATCACATCGCATGCTGTAGGAAGGGTCAAAGGATTGGAATGGGATGGACTTGGATATCACATCTCATGCTATAGGTAGGCTCTCAGGTTTGGTATAAGCATTGAGATATCACATCTCATGCTATAGGAAGGGTCTCAGGATTGGAATGGGAAGGAATTGGATATCACATCTCATGTTATAGGAAGGGTCTCAGGTTTGGTATAAGCATTGAGATATCACATCTCTGCTATCGGAAGTGTCTCAGGATTGGAATGGGAAGGAGTTGGATATCCCGTCTCATGTTATAGGACGGGTCTCAGGTTTGTTATTAGAATCATTGAGATATCATATTGCATGCTGTAGGAAGGGTCTAAGGGTTGGAATGGGAAGGACTTGGATATCACATCTCATGCTATAGATAGGCTCTTAGGTTTGGAAAGGGAAGGAGTTGGATTTCACATTTCATGTTAGAGGAAGGATCTCAGGTTTGGTATTAGAAGCATTGAGATATCACATCTCATGCTATAGGAAGGGTCTCAGGATTGGAATGGGAAGCAGTTGGATATCACATCTCATGCTATAGGAAGGGTCTCAGGTTTGGTATAAGCATTGAGATATCACATCTCATGCTATAGGACGGGTCTCAGGATTGGAATGGAAGGAGTTGGATATCACATCTCATGTTATAGAAAGGATCTCAGGTTTGGTATTAGAAGCATTGAGACATCACATCTCATGCTATAGGAAGGGTCTCAGGGTTGGAATGGGAAGGAGTTGGATATCACATATCATGCTATAGGAAGGGTCTCAGGTTTTGTTATAAGCATTGAGATATCACTTCTCATGCTATAGGAAGGGTCTCAGGATTGGAATGGAAGGAGTTGGATATCACATCTCATGTTATAGGAAGGATCTCAGGTTTGGTATTAGAAGCATTGAGACATCACATCTCATGCTATAGGAAGGGTCTCAGGATTGGAATGGGAAGGAGTTGGATATCACATCTCATGCTATAGGAAGGGTCTCAGGATTGGAATGGGAAGGAGTTGTATATGACATCTCATGCCGTAGGGAGGGTCTCAGGTTTGGTATAAACATTGAGATATCACATCTCTGCTATCGAAAGGGTCTCAGGATTGGAATGGGAAGGAGTTGGATATCCCATCTCATGTTATAGGAAGAGTCTCAGGTTTGGTATTAGAAGCATTGAGATATCACATCTCATGCTATAGGAAGTGTCTCAGGATTGGAATGGGAAGGACTTGGGTATCACATCTCATGCTATAGGGAGGGTCTCAAGTTTGATATTAGAAGCATTGAGATATCACATCTCATGGTATAGGAAGGGTCTCAGGTTTGGTATAAGCAGTGAGATATCACATCTCATGCTAAAGGAAGGGTCTCAGGTTTGGAACGGGAAGGAGTTGGATATCACATCTCATGTTATAGGAACGGTCTCAGGTTTGGTATAAACATTGAGATATCACATCTCTGCTATCGGAAGTGTCTCAGGATTGGAATGGGAAGGAGTTGGATATCCCATCTCATGTTATATGACCTCAGGTTTTTTATTAAAATTTTTGAGATATCATATTGCATGCTGTAGGAAGGGTCTAAGGATTGGAATGGGAAGGACTTGGATATCACATCTCATGCTATAGATAGGCTCTCAGGTTTGGAAAGTGAAGGAGTTGGATATCACATTTCATGTTAGAGGAAGGATCTCAGGTTTGGTATTAGAGGCATTGAGATATCACATCTCAGGCTATAGGAAGGGTCTCAGGATTGGAATGCGAAGGAGTTGGATATCACATCTCATGCTATAGGAAGGGTCTCAGGTTTTGTTATAAGCATTGAGATATCACTTCTCATGCTATAGGAAGGGTCTCAGGATTGGAATGGAAGGAGTTGGATATCACATCTCATGTTATAGGAAGGATCTCAGGTTTGGTATTAGAAGCATTGAGACATCACATCTCATGCTATAGGAAGGGTCTCAGGATTGGAATGGGAAGGAGTTGGATATCACATCTCATGCTATAGGAAGGGTCTCAGGATTGGAATGGGAAGGAGTTGTATATGACATCTCATGCCGTAGGGAGGGTCTCAGGTTTGGTATAAACATTGAGATATCACATCTCTGCCATCGAAAGGGTCTCAGGATTGGAATGGGAAGGAGTTGGATATCCCATCTCATGTTATAGGAAGAGTCTCAGGTTTGGTATTAGAAGCATTGAGATATCACATCTCATGCTATAGGAAGTGTCTCAGGATTGGAATGGGAAGGACTTGGGTATCACATCTAATGCTATAGGGAGGGTCTCAAGTTTGATATTAGAAGCATTGAGATATCACATCTCATGCTATAGGAAGGGTCTCAGGTTTGGTATAAGCAGTGAGATATCACATCTCATGCTATAGGAAGTGTCTCAGGATTGGAATGGGAAGGGGTTGGATATCACATCTCATGTTATAGGAAGGATCTCAGGTTTGGTATAAGCATTGAGATATCACATCTCTGCTATCGGAAGGGTCTCAGGATTGGAATGGGAAGGAGTTGGATATTCCCATCTCATGTTATAGGAAGGGTCTCAGGTTTGGTATTAGAAGCATTGAGATATCACATCTCATGCTATAGGAAGGGTCTCAGGATTGGAATGGGAAGGACTTGGATATCACATCTCATGCTATAGGGAGGGTCTCAAGTTTGATATTAGAAGCATTGAGATATCACATTTCATAATATCGGAAGGGTCTCAAGATTGGAATGGGAAGAAGTTGGATATCACATCTCATGATAAAGGAAGGGTCTAAGGTTTGGAAGGGGAAGGACTTGGATATCACATCTCTGCTATCGAAAGGGTCTCAGGATTGGAATGGGAAGGAGTTGGATATCCCATCTCATGTTATAGGAAGAGTCTCAGGTTTGGTATTAGAAGCATTGAGATATCACATCTCATGCTATAGGAAGGGTCTCAGGATTGGAATGTGAAGGATTTGGATATCACATCTCATGCTAAAGGAAGGGTCTCAGGTTTGGTAGAAGCATTGAGATATCACGTCTCTGCTATCGGAAGGGTCTCAGGATTTGAATGGCAAGGAGTTGGATATCACATCTCATGCCATAGGAAGGGTCTCAGGTTTGGTATAAGCATTGAGATATCACATCTCTGCTATCGGAAGGGTCTCAGGATTGGAATGGGAAGGAGTTGGATATTCCCATCTCATGTTATAGGAAGGGTCTCAGGTTTGGTATTAGAAGCATTGAGATATCACATCTCATGCTATAGGAAGGGTCTCAGGATTGGAATGGGAAGGACTTGGATATCACATCTCATGCTATAGGGAGGGTCTCAAGTTTGATATTAGAAGCTTTGAGATATCACATCTCATGATATCGGAAGGGTCTCAGGATTGGAATGGGAAGGAGTTGGATATCACATCTCATGATAAAGGAAGGGTCTAAGCTTTGGAAGGGGAAGGATTTGGATATCACATCTCATGTTATATTACGGGTCTCAGGTTTGGTATTAGAAGCATTGAGATATCAAGTCTCAGAGTATAGGAAGGGTCTCAGAATTGGAATGGGAAGGAGTTGGATATCACATCTCAAGCTATAGGAAGGGTCTCAGGATTGGAATGGGAAGGACTTGGACATCACATCTCATGCTATAGGAAGGCTCTCAGGTTTGGAAGGGGAAGGTGTTGGATATCACATTTCATGTTAGAGGTAGGATCTCAGGTTTGGTATTAGAGGCATTGAGATATCACATCTCATGCTATCAGAAGGGTCTCAGGAATGGAATGGGAAGGAGTTGGATATCACATCTCATGCTAAAGGGAGGGTCTCAGGTTTGGAAGGGGAAGGATTGGATATCACATCTCATGTTATAGGAAGGATCTCAGGTTTGGTATTAGAAACATTGAGATATCACATCTCATGCTATCGGAAGGATCTCAGGTTTGGTATTAGAAGCATTGAAATATCACATCTCATGCTATCAGAAGGGTCTCAGGATTGGAATGGGAAGGAGTTGGATATCACATCTCATGCTAAAGGGAGGGTCTCAGGTTTGGAAGGGGAAGGATTTGGATATCACTTCTCATGTTATCGGAAGGATCTCACGTTTGGTAATAGAAGTATTGAGATATCATATCTCATGCTATAGGAAGGGTCTCAGGATTGGAATGGGAAGGAGTTGGATATCACATCTCATGCTATAGGAAGTGTCTCAGGATTGGAATGGGAAGGACTTGGATATCACATCTCATGCTATAGCTAGGGTCTCAAGTTTGATATTAGAAGCATTGAGATATCACATCTCATGCTATAGGAAGGGTCTGAGGATTGGAATGGGAAGGAGTTGGATATCACATCTCATGCTATGGGAAGGGTCTCAGGTTTGGTATAAGCAGTGAGATATCACATCTCATGCTATAGGAAGTGTCTCAGGATTGGAATGGGAAGGAGTTGGATATCACATCTCATGTTATAGGAAGGATCTCAGGTTTGGTATAAGCATTGATATATCACATCTCTGCTATCGGAAGGGTCTCAGGATTGGAATGGGAAGGAGTTGGATATTCCCATCTCATGTTTTAGTAAGGGTCTCAGGTTTGGTATTAGAAGCATTGAGATATCACATCTCATGCTATAGGAAGGGTCTCAGGATTGGAATGGGAAGGACTTGGATATCACATCTCATGCTATAGGGAGGGTCTCAAGTTTGATATTAGAAGCTTTGAGATATCACATCTCATGATATCGGAAGGGTCTCAGGATTGGAATGGGAAGGAGTTGGATATCACATCTCATGATAAAGGTAGGGTCTAAGGTTTGGAAGGGGAAGGATTTGGATATCACATCTCATGTTATATTACGGGTCTCACGTTTGGTATTAGAAGCATTGAGATATCACATCTCATGCTATCGGAAGGATCTCAGGTTTGGTATTAGAAGCATTTAGATATCACATCTCATGCTATCAGAAGAGTCTCAGGATTGGAATAGGAAGGAGTTGGATATCACATCTCATGCTAAAGGGAGGGTCTCAGGTTTGGAAGGGGAAGTATTTGGATATCACATCTCATGTTATCGGAAGGATCTCACGTTTGGTATTAGAAGTATTGAGATATCATATCTCATGCTATAGGAAGGGTCTCAGGATTGGAATGGGAAGGAGTTGGATATCACATCTCATGCTATAGGGAGGGTCTCAGGATTGGAATGGGAAGGACTTAGATATCACATATCATGCTATAGGGAGGGTCTCAGGTTTGATATTAGAAGCATTGAGATATCACATCTCATGCTATCGGAAGTGTCTCAGGATTGGAATGGGAAGGTGCTGGATATCACATCTCATGCTAAAGGAAGGATCTCAGGTTTGGAACGGGAAGGATTTGGATATCACATCTCATGTTATAGGAAGGGTCTCAGGTTTGGTATAAGCATTGAGATATCACATCTCTGCTATCGGAAGTGTCTCAGGATTGGAATGGGAAGGAGTTGGATATCCCGTCTCATGTTATAGGACGGGTCTCAGGTTTGTTATTAGAATCATTGAGATATCATATTGCATGCTGTAGGAAGGGTCTAAGGGTTGGAATGGGAAGGACTTGGATATCACATCTCATGCTATAGATAGGCTCTTAGGTTTGGAAAGGGAAGGAGTTGGATTTCACATTTCATGTTAGAGGAAGGATCTCAGGTTTGGTATTAGAAGCATTGAGATATCACATCTCATGCTATAGGAAGGGTCTCAGGATTGGAATGGGAAGCAGTTGGATATCACATCTCATGCTATAGGAAGGGTCTCAGGTTTGGTATAAGCATTGAGATATCACATCTCATGCTATAGGACGGGTCTCAGGATTGGAATGGAAGGAGTTGGATATCACATCTCATGTTATAGGAAGGATCTCAGGTTTGGTATTAGAAGCATTGAGACATCACATCTCATGCTATAGGAAGGGTCTCAGGGTTGGAATGGGAAGGAGTTGGATATCACATCTCATCCAATAGGAAGGGTCTCAGGTTTGGAATGGGAAGGAATTGGACATCACATCTCATGTTATAGGAAGGATTTCAGGTTTGGTATTAGAAGCATTGAGATATCACATCTCATGCTATAGGAAGGGTCTCAGGATTGGAATGTGAAGGATTTGGATATCACATCTCATGCTAAAGGAAGGGTCTCAGGTTTGGTAGAAGCATTGAGATATCACGTCTCTGCTATCGGAAGGGTCTCAGGATTGGATTGGGAAGGAGTTGGATATCACATCTCATGCCATAGGAAGGGTCTCAGGTTTGGTATACGCATTGAGATATCACATCTCTGCTATCGGAAGGGTCTCAGGATTGGATTGGGAAGGAGTTGGATATCCCTTCTCATGCTATAGGAAGTGTCTCAGGTTGGAATGGGAAGGAGTTGGATATCACATCTCATGTTATAGGAAGGGTCTCTGGATTGGAATGGGAAGGATTTGGATATCACATCTCTTGCTATAGGAAGGGTCTCAGGATTGGAATGGGTAGGAGTTGGATATTACTTTCTTGCTATAGGAAGGGTCTCATGTTTGGAATGGGAAGGAGTTGGATATCACATATGCTATAGTTAGTGTCTCAGGTTGGGAACGGGAAGGAGTTGGATATCACATCTCATGTTATAGGAAGGGTCTCAGGTTTGGGATAAGCATTGAGATATCACATCTCTGCTATCGGAAGCGGCTCAGGATTGGAATGGGAAGGCGTTGGATATCCCATCTCATGTTATAGGAAGAGTCTCTGGTTTGGTATTAGAATCATTGAGATATCACATCGCATGCTGTAGGAAGGGTCAAAGGATTGGAATGGGATGGACTTGGATATCACATCTCATGCTATAGGTAGGCTCTCAGGTTTGGTATAAGCATTGAGATATCACATCTCATGCTATAGGAAGGGTCTCAGGATTGGAATGGGAAGGAATTGGATATCACATCTCATGTTATAGGAAGGGTCTCAGGTTTGGTATAAGCATTGAGATATCACATCTCTGCTATCGGAAGTGTCTCAGGATTGGAATGGGAAGGAGTTGGATATCCCGTCTCATGTTATAGGACGGGTCTCAGGTTTGTTATTAGAATCATTGAGATATCATATTGCATGCTGTAGGAAGGGTCTAAGGGTTGGAATGGGAAGGACTTGGATATCACATCTCATGCTATAGATAGGCTCTTAGGTTTGGAAAGGGAAGGAGTTGGATTTCACATTTCATGTTAGAGGAAGGATCTCAGGTTTGGTATTAGAAGCATTGAGATATCACATCTCATGCTATAGGAAGGGTCTCAGGATTGGAATGGGAAGCAGTTGGATATCACATCTCATGCTATAGGAAGGGTCTCAGGTTTGGTATAAGCATTGAGATATCACATCTCATGCTATAGGACGGGTCTCAGGATTGGAATGGAAGGAGTTGGATATCACATCTCATGTTATAGAAAGGATCTCAGGTTTGGTATTAGAAGCATTGAGACATCACATCTCATGCTATAGGAAGGGTCTCAGGGTTGGAATGGGAAGGAGTTGGATATCACATCTCATGCTATAGGAAGGGTCTCAGGTTTTGTTATAAGCATTGAGATATCACTTCTCATGCTATAGGAAGGGTCTCAGGATTGGAATGGAAGGAGTTGGATATCACATCTCATGTTATAGGAAGGATCTCAGGTTTGGTATTAGAAGCATTGAGACATCACATCTCATGCTATAGGAAGGGTCTCAGGATTGGAATGGGAAGGAGTTGGATATCACATCTCATGCTATAGGAAGGGTCTCAGGATTGGAATGGGAAGGAGTTGTATATGACATCTCATGCCGTAGGGAGGGTCTCAGGTTTGGTATAAACATTGAGATATCACATCTCTGCTATCGAAAGGGTCTCAGGATTGGAATGGGAAGGAGTTGGATATCCCATCTCATGTTATAGGAAGAGTCTCAGGTTTGGTATTAGAAGCATTGAGATATCACATCTCATGCTATAGGAAGTGTCTCAGGATTGGAATGGGAAGGACTTGGGTATCACATCTCATGCTATAGGGAGGGTCTCAAGTTTGATATTAGAAGCATTGAGATATCACATCTCATGGTATAGGAAGGGTCTCAGGTTTGGTATAAGCAGTGAGATATCACATCTCATGCTAAAGGAAGGGTCTCAGGTTTGGAACGGGAAGGAGTTGGATATCACATCTCATGTTATAGGAACGGTCTCAGGTTTGGTATAAACATTGAGATATCACATCTCTGCTATCGGAAGTGTCTCAGGATTGGAATGGGAAGGAGTTGGATATCCCATCTCATGTTATATGACCTCAGGTTTTTTATTAAAATTTTTGAGATATCATATTGCATGCTGTAGGAAGGGTCTAAGGATTGGAATGGGAAGGACTTGGATATCACATCTCATGCTATAGATAGGCTCTCAGGTTTGGAAAGTGAAGGAGTTGGATATCACATTTCATGTTAGAGGAAGGATCTCAGGTTTGGTATTAGAGGCATTGAGATATCACATCTCAGGCTATAGGAAGGGTCTCAGGATTGGAATGCGAAGGAGTTGGATATCACATCTCATGCTATAGGAAGGGTCTCAGGTTTTGTTATAAGCATTGAGATATCACTTCTCATGCTATAGGAAGGGTCTCAGGATTGGAATGGAAGGAGTTGGATATCACATCTCATGTTATAGGAAGGATCTCAGGTTTGGTATTAGAAGCATTGAGACATCACATCTCATGCTATAGGAAGGGTCTCAGGATTGGAATGGGAAGGAGTTGGATATCACATCTCATGCTATAGGAAGGGTCTCAGGATTGGAATGGGAAGGAGTTGTATATGACATCTCATGCCGTAGGGAGGGTCTCAGGTTTGGTATAAACATTGAGATATCACATCTCTGCCATCGAAAGGGTCTCAGGATTGGAATGGGAAGGAGTTGGATATCCCATCTCATGTTATAGGAAGAGTCTCAGGTTTGGTATTAGAAGCATTGAGATATCACATCTCATGCTATAGGAAGTGTCTCAGGATTGGAATGGGAAGGACTTGGGTATCACATCTAATGCTATAGGGAGGGTCTCAAGTTTGATATTAGAAGCATTGAGATATCACATCTCATGCTATAGGAAGGGTCTCAGGTTTGGTATAAGCAGTGAGATATCACATCTCATGCTATAGGAAGTGTCTCAGGATTGGAATGGGAAGGGGTTGGATATCACATCTCATGTTATAGGAAGGATCTCAGGTTTGGTATAAGCATTGAGATATCACATCTCTGCTATCGGAAGGGTCTCAGGATTGGAATGGGAAGGAGTTGGATATTCCCATCTCATGTTATAGGAAGGGTCTCAGGTTTGGTATTAGAAGCATTGAGATATCACATCTCATGCTATAGGAAGGGTCTCAGGATTGGAATGGGAAGGACTTGGATATCACATCTCATGCTATAGGGAGGGTCTCAAGTTTGATATTAGAAGCATTGAGATATCACATTTCATAATATCGGAAGGGTCTCAAGATTGGAATGGGAAGAAGTTGGATATCACATCTCATGATAAAGGAAGGGTCTAAGGTTTGGAAGGGGAAGGACTTGGATATCACATCTCTGCTATCGAAAGGGTCTCAGGATTGGAATGGGAAGGAGTTGGATATCCCATCTCATGTTATAGGAAGAGTCTCAGGTTTGGTATTAGAAGCATTGAGATATCACATCTCATGCTATAGGAAGTGTCTCAGGATTGGAATGGGAAGGACTTGGGTATCACATCTCATGCTATAGGGAGGGTCTCAAGTTTGATATTAGAAGCATTGAGATATCACATCTCATGCTATAGGAAGGGTCTCAGGATTGGAATGGGAAGGAGTTGGATATCACATCTCATGCTATAGGAAGGGTCTCAGGTTTGGTATAAGCAGTGAGATATCACATCTCATGCTATAGGAAGTGTCTCAGGATTGGAATGGGAAGGAGTTGGATATCACATCTCATGTTATAGGAAGGATCTCAGGTTTGGTATAAGCATTGAGATATCACATCTCTGCTATCGGAAGGGTCTCAGGATTGGAATGGGAAGGAGTTGGATATTCCCATCTCATGTTATAGGAAGGGTCTCAGGTTTGGTATTAGAAGCATTGAGGTATCACATCTCATGCTATAGGAAGGGTCTCAGGATTGGAATGGGAAGGACTTGGATATCACATCTCATGCTATAGGGAGGGTCTCAAGTTTGATATTAGAAGCATTGAGATATCACATTTCATGATATCGGAAGGGTCTCAAGATTGGAATGGGAAGGAGTTGGATATCACATCTCATGATAAAGGAAGGGTCTAAGGTTTGGAAGGGGAAGGATTTGGATATCACATCTCATGTTATAGGACGGGTCTCAGGTTTGGTATTAGAAGCATTGAGATATCAAGTCTCATGGTATAGGAAGGGTCTCAGAATTGGAATGGGAAGGAGTTGGATATCACATCTCAAGCTATAGGAAGGGTCTCAGGATTAGAATGGGAATGAGTTTGATATCACATCTCATGCCATAGTATGGGTCTCAGGTTTGGTAGAAGCATTGGGATATCACATCTCATGCTATCGGAAGGGTATCGGGATTGGATTTGGAAGGAGTTGGATATCCCATCTCATGCTATAGGAAGGGTCTCAGGTTGGAATGGGAAGGAGTTGGATATCACATCTCATGTTATAGGAAGGGTCTCAGGATTGGAATGGGAAGGACTTGGATATCACATCTCATGCTATAGGAAGGCTCTCAGGTTTGCAAGGGGAAAGAGTTGGATATCACATTTCATGTTAGAGGTAGGATCTCAGGTTTGGTATTAGAAGTATTGAGATATCACATCTCATGCTATCAGAAGGATCTCAGGTTTGGTATAGAAGCATTGAGATATCATATCTTATGCTATCAGAAGAGTCTCAGGATTGGAATGGGAAGGAGTTGGATATCACATCTCATGCTAAAGGGAGGGTCTCAGGTTTGGAAGATAAGGATTTGGATATCACATCTCATGCTATAGGACGGGTCTCAGGATTGGAATGGAAGGAGTTGGATATCACATCTCATGTTATAGGAAGGATCTCAGGTTTGGTATTAGAAGCATTGAGACATCACATCTCATGCTATAGGAAGGGTCTCAGGGTTGGAATGGGAAGGAGTTGGATATCACATCTCATCCAATAGGAAGGGTCTCAGGTTTGGAATGGGAAGGAATTGGATATCACATCTCATGTTATAGGATGGATCTCAGGTTTGGTATTAGAAGTATTGAGATATCACATCTCATGTTATCGGAAGGATCTCAGGTTTGGTATTAGAAGTATTGAGATATCACATCTCATGCTATAGGAAGGGTCTCAGGATTGGAATGGGAAGGAGTTGGATATCACATCTCATGCTAAAGGAAGGGTCTCAGGTTTGGTAGAAGCATTGAGATATCACATCTCATGCTATAGGAAGGGTCTCAGGATTGGAATAGGAAGGACTTAGATATCACATATCATGCTATAGGGAGGGTCTCAGTTGTGATATTAGAAGCATTGAGATATCACATCTCATGCTATCGGAAGTGTCTCAGGATTGGAATGGGAAGGAGCTGGATATCACATCTCATGCTAAAGGAAGGGTCTCAGGTTTGGAACGGGAAGGAGTTGGATATCACATATGTTATAGGAAGGGTCTCAGGTTTGGTATAAACATTGAGATATCACATCTCTGCTATCGGAAGTGTCTCAGGATTGGAATGGGAAGGAGTTGGATATCCCATCTCATGTTATAGGAAGGATCTCAGGTTTGGTATTAGAAGCATTGAGACATCACATCTCATGCTATAGGAAGGGTCTCAGGTTTGGAAAGTGATGGAGTTGGATATCACATTTCATGTTAGAGGAAGGATCTCAGGTTTGGTATTAGAGGCATTGAGATATCACATCTCAGGCTATAGGAAGGGTCTCAGGATTGGAATGGGAAGGAGTTGGATATCACATCTCATGCTATAGGAAGGGTCTCAGGTTTGGTATAAGCATTGAGATATCACATCTCATGCTATAGGAAGGGTCTCAGGATTGGAATGGAAGGAGTTGGATATCACATCTCATGTTATAGGAAGGATCTCAGGTTTGGTATTAGAAGCATTGAGACATCACATCTCATGCTATAGGAAGGGTCTCAGGATTGGAATGGGAAGGAGTTGGATATCACATCTCATGCTATAGGAAGGGTCTCAGGATTGGAATGGGAAGGAGTTGAATATGACATCTCATGCCGTAGGAAGGGTCTCAGGTTTGGTATAAACATGGAGATATCACATCTCTGCTATCAAAAGGGTCTCAGGATTGGAATGGGAAGGAGTTGGATATCCCATCTCATGTTATAGGAAGAGTCTCAGGTTTGGTATTAGAAGCATTGAGATATCACATCTCATGCTATAGGAAGTGTCTCAGGATTGGAATGGGAAGGACTTGGATATCACATCTCATGCTATAGGTAGGGTCTCAAGTTTGATATTAGAAGCATTGAGATATCACATCTCATGCTATAGGAAGGGTCTGAGGATTGGAATGGGAAGGAGTTGGATATCACATCTCATGCTATGGGAAGGGTCTCAGGTTTGGTATAAGCAGTGAGATATCACATCTCATGCTATAGGAAGTGTCTCAGGATTGGAATGGGAAGGACTTGGATATCACATCTCATGCTATAGGGAGGGTCTCAAGTTTGATATTAGAAGCTTTGAGATATCACATCTCATGATATCGGAAGGGTCTCAGGATTGGAATGGGAAAGAGTTGGATATCACATCTCAGGATAAAGGAAGGGTCTAAGGTTTGGAAGGGGAAGGATTTGGATATCACATCTCATGTTATATTACGGGTCTCAGGTTTGGTATTAGAAGCATTGAGATATCAAGTCTCATAGTATAGGAAGGGTCTCAGAATTGGAATGGGAAGGAGTTGGATATCACATCTCAAGCTATAGGAAGGGTCTCAGGATTGGAATGGGAAGGACTTGGATATCACATCTCATGATAAAGGAAGGGTCTAAGGTTTGGAAGGGGAAGGACTTGGATATCACATCTCTGCTTTCGAAAGGGTCTCAGGATTGGAATGGGAAGGAGTTGGATATTCCCATCTCATGTTATAGGAAGGGTCTCAGGTTTGGCATTAGAAGCATTGAGATATCACATCTCATGCTATAGGAAGGGTCTCAGGATTGGAATGGGAAGGACTTGGATATCACATCTCATGCTATAGGGAGGGTCTCAAGTTTGATATTAGAAGCTTTGAGATATCACATCTCATGATATCGGAAGGGTCTCAGGATTGGAATGGGAAGGAGTTGGATATCACATCTCAAGCTATAGGAAGGGTCTCAGGATTGGAATGGGAAGGACTTGGATATCACATCTCATGCTATAGGAAGGCTCTCAGGTTTGGAAGGGGAAAGAGTTGGATATCACATTTCATGTTAGAGGTAGGATCTCAGGTTTGGTATTAGAGGCATTGAGATATCACATCTCATGCTATCAGAAGGGTCTCAGGAATGGAATGGGAAGGAGTTGGATATCACATCTCATGCTAAAGGGAGGGTCTCAGGTTTGGAAGGGGAAGGATTTGGATATCACATCTCATGTTATAGGAAGGATCTCAGGTTTGGTATTAGAAGCATTGAGATATCACATCTCATGCTATCGGAAGGATCTCAGGTTTGGTATTAGAAGCATTGAGATATCACATCTCATGCTATCAGAAGAGTCTCAGGATTGGAATAGGAAGGAGTTGGATATCACATCTCATGCTAAAGGGAGGGTCTCAGGTTTGGAAGGGGAAGGATTTGGATATCACATCTCATGTTATCGGAAGGATCTCACGTTTGGTATTAGAAGTATTGAGATATCATATCTCATGCTATAGGAAGGGTCTCAGGATTGGAATGGGAAGGAGTTGGATATCACATCTCATGCTATAGGGAGGGTCTCAGGATTGGAATGGGAAGGACTTAGATATCACATATCATGCTATAGGGAGGGTCTCAGATTTGATATTAGAAGCATTGAGATATCACATCTCATGCTATCGGAAGTGTCTCAGGATTGGAATGGGAAGGAGCTGGATATCACATCTCATGCTAAAGGAAGGGTCTCAGGTTTGGAACGGGAAGGATTTGGATATCACATCTCATGTTATAGGAAGGGTCTCAGGTTTGGTATAAGCATTGAGATATCACATCTCTGCTATCGGAAGTGTCTCAGGATTGGAATGGGAAGGAGTTGGATATCCCATCTCATGTTATAGGACGGGTCTCAGGTTTGTTATTAGAATCATTGAGATATCATATTGCATGCTGTAGGAAGGGTCTAAGGGTTGGAATGTGAAGGACTTGGATATCACATCTCATGCTATAGATAGGCTCTTAGGTTTGGAAAGGGAAGGAGTTGGATATCACATTTCATGTTAGAGGAAGGATCTCAGGTTTGGTATTAGAAGCTGAGATATCACATCTCATGCTATAGGAAGGGTCTCAGGATTGGAATGGGAAGCAGTTGGATATCACATCTCATGCTATAGGAAGGGTCTCAGGTTTGGTATAAGTATTGAGATATCACATCTCATGCTATAGGACGGGTCTCAGGATTGGAATGGAAGGAGTTGGATATCACATCTCATGTTATAGGAAGGATCTCAGGTTTGGTATTAGAAGCATTGAGACATCACATCTCATGCTATAGGAAGGGTCTCAGGGTTGGAATGGGAAGGAGTTGGATATCACATCTCATCCAATAGGAAGGGTCTCAGGTTTGGAATGGGAAGGAATTGGATATCACATCTCATGTTATAGGAAGGATCTCAGGTTTGGTATTAGAAGCATTGAGATATCACATCTCATGCTATAGGAAGGGTCTCAGGATTGGAATGTGAAGGATTTGGATATCACATCTCATGCTAAAGGAAGGGTCTCAGGTTTGGTAGAAGCATTGAGATATCACGTCTCTGCTATCGGAAGGGTCTCAGGATTGGATTGGGAAGGAGTTGGATATCCCTTCTCATGCTATAGGAAGGGTCTCAGGATTTGAATGGCAAGGAGTTGGATATCACATCTCATGCCATAGGAAGGGTCTCAGGTTTGGTATAAGCATTGAGATATCACATCTCTGCTATCGGAAGGGTCTCAGGATTGGATTGGGAAGGAGTTGGATATCCCTTCTCATGCTATAGGAAGTGTCTCAGGTTGGAATGGGAAGGAGTTGGATATCACATCTCATGTTATAGGAAGGGTCTCAGGATTGGAATGGGAAGGATTTGGATATCACATCTCTTGCTATAGGAAGGGTCTCAGGATTGGAATGGGTAGGAGTTGGATATTACTTTCTTGCTATAGGAAGGGTCTCATGTTTGGAATGGGAAGGAGTTGGATATCACATATGCTATAGTTAGTGTCTCAGGTTTGGAACGGGAAGGAGTTGGATATCACATCTCATGTTATAGGAAGGGTCTCAGGTTTGGTATAAGCATTGAGATATCACATCTCTGCTATCGGAAGCGGCTCAGGATTGGAATGGGAAGGAGTTGGATATCCCATCTCATGTTATAGGAAGAGTCTCTGGTTTGGTATTAGAATCATTGAGATATCACATCGCATGCTGTAGGAAGGGTCTAAGGATTGGAATGGGATGGACTTGGATATCACATCTCATGCTATAGGTAGGCTCTCAGGTTTGGTATAAGCATTGAGATATCACATCTCATGCTATAGGAAGGGTCTCAGGATTGGAATGGGAAGGAATTGGATATCACATCTCATGCTATAGGAAGGGTCTCAGATTTGGTATAAGCATTGAGATATCACATCTCATGCTAAAGGAAGGGTCTCAGGATTGGAATGGGAAGGAGTTGTATATGACATCTCAGGCCATAGGAAGGTTCTCAGGTTTGGTATAAGCATTGAGATATCACACCTCTGCTATCGGAAAGGTCTCAGGATTGGAATGGGAAGGAGTTGGATATCCCATCTCATGTTATAGGAAGGGTCTCAGGTTTGGTATTAGAAGCATAGAGATATCACATCTCATGCTATAGGAAGGGTCTCAGGATTGGAATGGGAAGGACTTGGATGTCACATCTCATGCTCTAGGGAGGATCTCAAGTTTGATATTAGAAGCATTGAGATAACAAATCTCATGATATCGGAAGGGTCTCAGGATTGGAATGGGAAGGAGTTGGATATCACATCTCATGATAAAGGAAGGGTCTAAGGTTTGGAAGGGGAAGGATTTGGATATCACATCTCATGTTATAGGACGGGTCTCAGGTTTGGTATTAGAAGCATTGAGATATCAAGTCTCATGGTATAAGAAGGGTCTCAGAATTGGAATGGGAAGGAGTTGGATATCACACCTCAAGCTATAGGAAGGGTCTCAGGATTGGAATGGGAAGGAGTTTGATATCACATCTCATGCCATAGTATGGGTCTCAGGTTTGGTAGAAGCATTGGGATATCACATCTCATGCTATCGGAAGGGTATCAGTATTGGATTTGGAAGAAGTTGGATATCCCATCTCATGCTATAGGAAGGGTCTCAGGTTGGAATGGGAAGGAGTTGGATATCACATTTCATGTTATAGGAAGGGTCTCAGGATTGGAATGGGAAGGACTTGGATATCATATCTCATGCTATAGGACGGGTCTCAGGTTTGTTATTAGAATCATTGAGATATCATATTGCATGCTGTAGGAAGGGTCTAAGGATTGGAATGGGAAGGACCTGGATATCACATCTCATGCTATAGATAGGCTCTTAGGTTTGGAAAGGGAAGGAGTTGGATATCACATTTCATGTTAGAGGAAGGATCTCAGGTTTGGTATTAGAAGCATTTAGATATCACATCTCATGCTATAGGAAGGGTCTCAGGATTGGAATGGGAAGTAGTTGGATATCACATCTCATGCTATAGGAAGGGTCTCAGGTTTGGTATAAGCATTGAGATATCACATCTCATGCTATAGGACGGGTCTCAGGATTGGAATGGAAGGAGTTGGATATCACATCTCATGTTATAGGAAGGATCTCAGGTTTGGTATTAGAAGCATTGAGATATCACATCTCATGCTATAGGAAGGGTCTCAGGATTGGAATGGGAAGTAGTTGGATATCACATCTCATGCTATAGGAAGGGTCTCAGGTTTGGTATAAGCATTGAGATATCACATCTCATGCTATAGGACGGGTCTCAGGGTTGGAATGGGAAGGAGTTGGATATCACAACTCATCCAATAGGAAGGGTCTCAGGTTTGGAATGGGAAGGAATTGGATATCACATCTCATGTTATAGGAAGGATCTCAGGTTTGGTATTAGAAGCATTGAGATATCACATCTCATGCTATAGGAAGGGTCTCAGGATTGGAATGTGAAGGATTTGGATATCACATCTCATGCTAAAGGAAGGGTCTCAGGTTTGGTAGAAGCATTGAGATATCACGTCTCTGCTATCGGAAGGTTCTCAGGATTGGATTGGGAAGGAGTTGGATATCCCTTCTCATGCTATAGGAAGGGTCTCAGGATTTGAATGGCAAGGAGTTGGATATCACATCTCATGCCATAGGAAGGGTCTCAGGTTTGGTATAAGCATTGAGATATCACATCTCTGCTATCGGAAGGGTCTCAGGATTGGAATGGGAAGGAGTTGGTGTTAAGACGGATTTCTGAACTCTGTCCTGGTGGCGCAGAAGTTCAGAAGGCCAACCTAATTACTTGGAACAGGGTAACCTCTGGACGAGCCAGACCAATCAAGGTAGCGATCGCGGCGGTCAAGACTAGGTCTCAAGAGGGGTGAGGGTGACTGAAAGCCCGCAATGAGCACACAAAGCAAGAGCGCTTACAAACTACTCCAAACAGTTGTTATATCAAAAATATATACACATTTATTTTAAGGCCTTTAAAATAATGACCGTAGCGAAAAAATCACAATATCACAGTATTAAACCAACACATACCATATCAACACAATATATATACAAATACGACAGTCTTAAGCATTAGAGGCACGAAATGTGTAGTCCACCTGCCAGGGAAGGAAAACAGGCAGTGCGATAACGCTTTAGACTCAGTTCGCCTTCAGAGGCACCTAACTAGATGGAAGTCCGAGCCCTGCGAAGAGTGGAGCCTTGTGCTCAAAGTACCTGCCACGCCGGTGCCAACGGGCAAAAGGAGAAGCTCTTCAGAGGAAGTCAGGCAGTTCGGGTTAGTGCACAGCAGAAGGAGAACAGGTTCCGCAACTCAAGCGCAGCCTCCACAGCGAGTAGAAGCAGAGCGCGAGTACGGCAAAAGGGTGCTGTTTTTACACAGCAGGGAAAAGCAATGGGATACTGCAGGAGGGCGACCAGATCCTAGCTATACTACTCACCGGTCCCCGAAGCAAGCATACCCAGGCTTCTCCACGTTAGTTTCAGCAGCTGGCAGGTTCAGAAGAGCAGGGAACGCCTCGTAGTCGTGTAGAGCAAAATGACGTCCCAATCGACGAAACCGGCACAGTTTGTTGCCGCAGCAGGACAACGGAGCGGCCGTGTGTATTCGAGCCAAATGTACACTCCTCCCTTCAGACTTGTGAACGCCAAGTGTACGAAGCGTGGGAGAGTGACAAGGACTCGAAATACAACACAACCTGGCGGCGGTTACAGAGCAGGACTCCCTTGTAAACTGGTCAGTCAACTGGATGGCCCAGAGACACTTCCGAAGGCTTACTTGGCAGGAGATGATGAAGTCGCCGGGAATAGCTGTTCCTGCTATTCCAAAGGTCGAAGCACCAGTACAGGCCTTCTGGTTCGATCAAAGGAGGAAAGGGTTTCACAGGACGACAGCAGTGCAAAGGAGGATTCCTTCAGCGGGTCACCAGCGATTCCTCGGTCCAGCCTCGTGGTTGCAGGATACTTGGCTCCTGTATTCCTTCGTTCGTGAGAACTCAGGAGATCGACATGGTAGTGGTGTTTCCAGCCCCCTCTTATCCACGGTTCCCTTCGCGCCAAAACGGAGGGGAGCCAATGGGAGATCCGCTCATCAACACACATACCATACGTGGACCAATCACGGACCACGGTGGTCCCAGGCATTCACACCACCCTAGACTCTCTGGCACCCAGGATGTGTATTGGGACCAGACATCCCAGCCCACACCCTGGAGGCACACAAACGACATGTAGAAGCCCGCGAAAGCAACCACGTTTCGCGGGAAAGTACATGCCCAAATAAGGAAGGCCCCGGGTCGCTCGACCTGGGGAAGGTGAAGGGAGCAAGACGGTCAGTGGACAAGACAAAGGAGCCTCGTGGTCTGGCCATTTTGGGAGCCAGGCCACCATTTTGGGTTCAGTGCGAAAAACGTGCTCAGAACGCCAAAAGGAGCTCAAAATAAACAAAACGATCGCTGCCACCATTCCAGTCCCTGAATGACTTGCACCGATCAAATACCATCCTAAAAGAGTATCTAGGGCCTGTAGAAGGCTAGAGACCCAAGAGAGCTGTAACTTAGCTTACAGTGCCCTCTTGTGTCATGTTGCACTAAAGCCGCAACATGATAAAAGAAACTACGGGAAACAGCGTTCCCCGGTACTGGCTGTCTTAAGGGCATGTCAGTTTCCCCGTAAGAAAGGAGCGATATCCAGAGGAGTGCGGCAGAAGGTGGCACTTCTCTGGCAAAGTCAAGAACAAGGTGAAAACAACAGCAAAAAGTTTAGGGGTTGCCACATGGAAGGAAAATTACCTACAATTACGAAATCTTTCCTAACACTCGCCCCTCCCAGACTATGGACAGGGGGCACTAATCCACCCCTGGATGAGTCTCTTGTTCAGGTCGGTTAAACATTCTGGACAACCCAGCAGCATTGCTATGTTGGACACCTGGCCTATGCTCAATAGTGAAGTCGAAGCCTTGTAGACTTATGGACCACCTAAGCAACTTTGGATTCTCCCCCTTCATGTTCATTAGCCACTTTAACGGCTTATGGTCAGTTTGCACAGTGAAGTGGGTCCCATAGAGGTAGGGCCTCAGCTTCCTTAGGGCCCACACAACAGAGAAACATTCTTTCTCTACCGTGGACCATCTGAGATCTCTGTCCTTAAGCTGGTGACTAATAAAACCGATAGGGTGTTCCTTACCCTTCTCATCTACTTGTGATAGTACAGCTCCTATCCCAGTGTCAGAGGCGTCCGTCTGCACGATAAAAGGTCTTTGATAATCAGGGGCCCTAAGGACAGGGGCCTGGCACAAGGAGTCTTTTAAGCCATTGAAGGCCTTCTCACACTCGTCGGTCCAAGTTACCTTCTTGGGTTTCTTCGGAGTTGTGAGGGCAGTCAGAGGAGCAGCTATGGTGCCATAGTCTGCCACAAAATTGCGGTAATACCCCGTGAGTCCTAAAAAGGCTCTCACTTGGGTTTGCGTAGTGGGGGTAGGCCAGTCTTGTACTGCTTGTACCTGACTGAGTAGAGGCTGTCTCCTCCCTCCACCTACTTCATGTCCAAAGTAAACCACTGAGCCTTGTCCATTTTGGTGAGGGGCCACTTGGACCCCCTCAAAAGAGCTATCTGAAGGACTGCTTGGGAACAGGTCAGGGAGAGGTTCAGACTCCTCTCCCGCAACGTCTGAAGCCAGTAGCAGTGCTGCGATTTCGACGCTTGGGCCGAAGCCTTCAGCCTATTCGCGTGAAACACTTTTGGAGCCTGTCCAGGCCTTCCAAGGTCCACTGAATAGTTAACCTCACCCAGGGGCTCCACCACTGGGTAAGGGCCTGACCATTTGTCCTGTAAAGCTTG
Organism: Ambystoma mexicanum; assembly: GCF_040938575.1. Lineage (NCBI taxonomy): Eukaryota > Metazoa > Chordata > Amphibia > Caudata > Ambystomatidae > Ambystoma > Ambystoma mexicanum. The sequence goes on from NC_090938.1 coordinate 288,296,899, forward strand.
AGGCCTTATGGGATTCATGATCAGGACTTGCTGACCAAGTGTAAAGTTGATGAGGGAAGCTTTCTGGTCGTACCAATGTTTCACCAGCGCTTGCCCTGCCTTCAATTTATCACTAGCCAAGCCCATCAGAAGTACCATCCGTTTTCTGAGCCCTAGCACATAATCAACTACGTTGGTAGTAACAGGGGGAGTGGGCATCTCCCATCCCTCTTTGACGATGGCTAAGGGTCCCCGTACGGGATGACCGAACAGAAGTTCGAAGGGGCTGAAGCCAACACCCTCCTGTGGTACCTCTCGGTAGGCAAACAGTAAGCATGAAACAAGAAGATCCCATTTTCTTCTCTGAGGCTCCTCCAGAGCCCCAATCATGCTCTTTAACGTCCTGTTGAAACGCCCCCCCAGACCATTGGTCTGGGGGTGGTATGCAGAAGAGAACCTGTAGGTGACCCCACATTCTTTCCACATAGCCTGCCTATACTTCGACATAAAGTTGCTGCCATCATCCGGCACAACTTCTTTAGGGAAGCCAACCCTAGTAAATATGCCGAGTAAAGCTTCTGCAACTGACTTGGCAGTTACAGTTTTCCATGGGATGGCCTCAGGATACCTGGTTGCATGGTCGACCAGCACCAGGATAAACCTATTGCCCGAGGATGTTTGCGGGTCAAGGGGACCAACCATGTCGATCCCTACCCTTTCAAATGGTACCCCCACAACTGGGAGCGGTACCAACGGAGCTTGGATTGTCGCGCCAACCTTACCAGACAACTGGCAGGAGGCACAACTCCTGCAGTGACTTTCTACTTGCACCCCCATCTTGGGCCAGTAGAAGTGCATGGATAACCTTTGCTTGGTCCTCTTCATACCAAGGTGACCAGCAAGGGGAACTTCATGTGCCAACTGCAGGAGGAAGGGCCTAACAGCAAGGGGAACCACCAACCTCCTATGGTCTCCTTCTGTAGACTCTGTGGGCTCACTATACAGGAGTCCACCTTCCCAATAAATCCTATGCTTCCCAGGAGGTTCACCCTCAAGCTGGGAGCAGGCCTGTCTCCTTAGGCCTTCCAGAGATGGGCACTCACGTTGGCCTTTACTGAATTCGTCCCTATCAGGACCTCCTTCAACTAACAAGTCTTTTAGTTCAGGATGATCGTTGGGGTCGAATACTTCAGGCATCGCCACCTCCTCGTCAGGCCCGGGCGATTGACCAACTTCCTCCACCGCAGTGGTAGGCGAGCTCGGGGGAATATTCTCTTTCCCTCGTTTTGACTTGTAGACTCCTTTCGCCTTGGGTTTCCCCTTCGGCTGGGGCGGCGTATTGGACTTGGCCAATGCTGCCCGTGCTTGAGACCGTGTGTAGGGTCTTTCGGCAGTGTCTCCTACGAGCCCTAAAGCTCTGAGATCATTACCTAACAAGACCTTTCCCGGGACGTTTCTCTGAATGCTCACTGGAATCCTGACTGCTGTACCATTTAAAGTAAGATTTACAGGTATTACTGGAAACATACGGAGGGGGCCGTCAGCCAACTTAGTGGGCATCAGAGTAGCTCTGGCAACTTCCTCTGAGTCTACCAAGGTAGAATCCACTACAGTGCGACTGCACCCACTATCCCTAAGAGCTGGAGTATCCACTCCAGTGATCAGCACACTGTCTTTAAAGTAGTGCTTGGTATTATCCGGAATCCTAGCATAAGCCTCTGCGACTTTCGGCTCCCAGGAACCTAGGGACACTAAAACTACCTCAGCCTCTATTCCGCTGGGAAACGAGTCTGAGGAGAAGGATGCTCCTGTAATCTCTTCTTCCTCGTAGGAGGAGAAGGCCAGATTAGCGGAGTGGACCCCCAAAGGTCTAACCTTACACCGGGGATCCCCCTTCACATGGTCAGTTGCTCCACAAGAAAAACAAGCCCCAGTGGGTCTGTTTACGTAGGGAGGCTTATTGTAACCAGAGTTCTGTTGCGGAGGCGGACCTCCACTACCCTGTGAGTTCTCTTGTGTCTTACCCTTATTTTTCTTTTTGTGGCCCTTATGGGAAGAAGATTTAGCAGATTCCCCACCCTCCATATCTTTGGACTTTTTCCCTTCCTCCTGCTTACCAGGATGAGTTTTGTCCTTATGGGACACTCGATGTGACACCCATAAATCTGCTGCAATGGCCAGCTTCTTAGGATCTATCTCCTTCGAATCGGCCAAATGCTGCTTAAGCTCCGGGGAAGAAGAACCAAAAATGTGTTCCAGCATGACAAGATTTATCATGCCTTCGAAGGTAGAAACCTTATAACCTTCGACCCAACCAGTTAAGTTTTTCAAAGATTCAGCGACATAAGATACCCAAGTACCACCTTCCTTTTTCTTATACTCTCGAAAACGCTTTAAATATTGGGCCGGAGTCTTCCCAAACTTTAAAATGAGAGTTTGCTTTAACATTGCGAAATCAGCTCGCTCAGCCTTCGACATTTCCATAATGGCACTACAGCCAGAATGGGGCAGTCTGCTGAGTAACCACGCAATCTTATCAGCATTGTCAACTTTCTGAACTTCGCATGCATACTCAAACGCATTCAGCCAGTCCATAATGTCATTCCGTTCTTCATACACACTGAGCAGATCTTTTGGAAACCGTGGATGAGAGGAGGCCCCAGACCCATGTCCAGGACCCTGGGACCCATTTGCAACCTGAAGCTTGGCCAGTTCCAACTGGTGATCCCTGTCTTTCTGTTTTTCTGCCTGTTTGATTTTTAGTTTGGCTATGCTGAATTCAAGCTCCTGCTGCCTAAACCGCAGCTCTTGCTTCTTGAATTCAAGCATAGCATCCCCATCAACACTGGCAGAGGAAACATTAGACATCTCGTCCTCCCTGTCCTCGTGGTCGCGATGGATCAGTGCAGCGGCAGAACCGTCGGTTCTACCAGTGAGAGCAGCCCCACCACCTTCTGCACTGTCCTCAGAAGTTATAGCGTCAAGCTGCGCTTCTTGCCACGCCACGATTCTTTGGATCATTTCCAATTTAGTGCCTTGAGAGGAAACACCTCTCTTCGCACACATCTTCTTCAATGTTTCTGATTTGGAAGCATTTAAAGTTAACAAGGTATTTGTTTCCATACTGTTTGATAGGACTATGGCCTTTTTAAAGTTATACTACAACAATTCACTACGTGTACTGGTTGGAATAACCTGTAATGCCTTAGTTCGAGCGCAACACTGGATACCCTCAGTCGTATCCCACCGCTGTACACCAATTTGTTAAGACGGATTTCTGAACTCTGTCCTGGTGGCGCAGAAGTTCAGAAGGCCAACCTAATTACTTGGAACAGGGTAACCTCTGGACGAGCCAGACCAATCAAGGTAGCGATCGCGGCGGTCAAGACTAGGTCTCAAGAGGGGTGAGGGTGACTGAAAGCCCGCAATGAGCACACAAAGCAAGAGCGCTTACAAACTACTCCAAAGAGTTGTTATATCAAAAATATATACACATTTATTTTAAGGCCTTTAAAATAATGACCGTAGCGAAAAAATCACAATATCACAGTATTAAACCAACACATACCATATCAACACAATATATATACAAATACGACAGTCTTAAGCATTAGAGGCACGAAATGTGTAGTCCACCTGCCAGGGAAGGAAAACAGGCAGTGCGATAACGCTTTAGACTCAGTTCGCCTTCAGAGGCACCTAACTAGATGGAAGTCCGAGCCCTGCGAAGAGTGGAGCCTTGTGCTCAAAGTACCTGCCACGCCGGTGCCAACGGGCAAAAGGAGAAGCTCTTCGGAGGAAGTCAGGCAGTTCGGGTTAGTGCACAGCAGAAGGAGAACAGGTTCCGCAACTCAAGCGCAGCCTCCACAGCGAGCAGAAGCAGAGCGCGAGTACGGCAAAAGGGTGCTGTTTTTACACAGCAGGGAAAAGCAATGGGATACTGCAGGAGGGCGACCAGATCCTAGCTATACTACTCACCGGTCCCCGAAGCAAGCAGACCCAGGCTTCTCCACGTTAGTTTCAGCAGCTGGCAGGTTCAGAAGAGCAGGGAACGCCTCGTAGTCGTGTAGAGCAAAAAGACGTCCCAATCGACGAAACCGGCACAGTTTGTTGCCGCAGCAGGACAACGGAGCGGCCGTGTGTATTCGAGCCAAATGTACACTCCTCCCTTCAGACTTGGGAACGCCAAGTGTACGAAGCGTGGGAGAGTGACAAGGACTCGAAATACAACACAACCTGGCGGCGGTTACAGAGCAGGACTCCCTTGTAAGCTGGTCAGTCAACTGGATGGCCCAGAGACACTTCCGAAGGCTTACTTGGCAGGAGATGATGAAGTCGCCGGGAATAGCTGTTCCTGCTATTCCAAAGGTCGAAGCACCAGTACAGGCCTTCTGGTTCGATCAAAGGAGGAAAGGGTTTCACAGGACGACAGCAGTGCAAAGGAGGATTCCTTCAGCGGGTCACCAGCGATTCCTCGGTCCAGCCTCGTGGTTGCAGGATACTTGGCTCCTGTATTCCTTCGTTCGTGAGAACTCAGGAGATCGACATGGTAGTGGTGTTTCCAGCCCCCTCTTATCCACGGTTCCCTTCGCGCCAAAACGGAGGGGAGTCAATGGGAGATCCGCTCATCAACACACATACCATACGTGGACCAATCACGGACCACGGTGGTCCCAGGCATTCACACCACCCTAGACTCTCTGGCACCCAGGATGTGTATTGGGACCAGACATCCCAGCCCACACCCTGGAGGCACACAAACGACATGTAGAAGCCCGCGAAAGCAACCACGTTTCGCGGGAAAGTACATGCCCAAATAAGGAAGGCCCCGGGTCGCTCGACCTGGGGAAGGTGAAGGGAGCAAGACGGTCAGTGGACAAGACAAAGGAGCCTCGTGGTCTGGCCATTTTGGGAGCCAGGCCACCATTTTGGGTTCAGTGCGAAAAACGTGCTCAGAACGCCAAAAGGAGCTCAAAATAAACAAAACGATCGCTGCCACCATTCCAGTCCCTGAATGACTTGCACCGATCAAATACCATCCTAAAAGAGTATCTAGGGCCTGTAGAAGGCTAGAGACCCAAGAGAGCTGTAACTTAGCTTACAGTGCCCTCTTGTGTCATGTTGCACTAAAGCCGCAACACGATAAAAGATACTACGGGAAACAGCGTTCCCCGGTACTGACTGTCTTAAGGGCATGTCAGTTTCCCCGTAAGAAAGGAGCGAAAGCCCAGAGGAGTGCGGCAGAAGGCTGCACTTCTCTGGCAAAGTCAAGAACAAGGTGAAAACAACAGCAAAAAGTTTAGGGGTTGCCACATGGAAGGAAAATTACCTACAATTACGAAATCTTTCCTAACAGTTGGATATTCCCATCTCATGTTATAGGAAGGGTCTCAGGTTTGGTATTAGAAGCATTGAGATATCACATCTCATGCTATAGGAAGGGTCTCAGGATTGGAATGGGAAGGACTTGGATATCACAACTCATGCTATAGGGAGGGTCTCAAGTTTGATATTAGAAGCTTTGAGATATCACATCTCATGATATCGGAAGGGTCTCAGGATTGGAATGGGAAGGAGTTGGATATCACATCTCATGATAAAGGAAGGGTCTAAGGTTTGGAAGGGGAAGGATTTGGATATCACATCTCATGTTATATTACGGGTCTCATGTTTGGTATTAGAAGCATTGAGATATCAAGTCTCAGAGTATAGGAAGGGTCTCAGAATTGGAATGGGAAGGAGTTGGATATCACATCTCAAGCTATAGGAAGGGTCTCAGGATTGGAATGGGAAGGACTTGGATATCACATCTCATGCTATAGGAAGGCTCTCAGGTTTGGAAGGGGAAAGAGTTGGATATCACATTTCATGTTAGAGGTAGGATCTCAGGTTTGGTATTAGAGGCATTGAGATATCACATCTCATGCTATCAGAAGGGTCTCAGGAATGGAATGGGAAGGAGTTGGATATCACATCTCATGCTAAAGGGAGGGTCTCAGGTTTGGAAGAGGAAGGATTTGGATATCACATCTCATGTTATAGGAAGGATCTCAGGTTTGGTATTAGAAGCATTGAGATATCACATCTCATGCTATCGGAAGGATCTCAGGTTTGGTATTAGAAGCATTGAGATATCACATCTCATTCTATCAGAAGGGTCTCAGGATTGGAATAGGTAGGAGTTGGATATCACATCTCATGCTAAAGGGAGGGTCTCAGGTTTGGAAGGGGAAGGATTTGGATATCACATCTCATGTTATCGGAAGAATCTCACGTTTGGTATTAGAAGTATTGAGATATCATATCTCATGCGATAGGAAGGGTCTCAGGATTGGAATGGGAAGGAGTTGGATATCACATCTCATGCTATAGGAAGTGTCTCAGGATTGGAATGGGAAGGACTTGGATATCACATCTCATGCTATAGGTAGGGTCTCAAGTTTGATATTAGAAGCATTGAGATATCACATCTCATGCTATAGGAAGGGTCTGAGGATTGGAATGGGAAGGAGTTGGATATCACATCTCATGCTATGGGAAGGGTCTCAGGTTTGGTATAAGCAGTGAGATATCACATCTCATGCTATAGGAAGTGTCTCAGGATTGGAATGGGAAGGAGTTGGATATCACATCTCATGTTATAGGAAGGATCTCAGGTTTGGTATAAGCATTGAGATATCACATCTCTGCTATCGGAAGGGTCTCAGGATTGGAATGGGAAGGAGTTGGATGTTCCCATCTCATGTTATAGGAAGGGTCTCAGGTTTGGTATTAGAAGCATTGAGATATCACATCTCATGCTATAGGAAGGGTCTCAGGATTGGAATGGGAAGGACTTGGATATCACATCTCATGCTATAGGGAGGGTCTCAAGTTTGATATTAGAAGCTTTGAGATATCACATCTCATGATATCGGAAGGGTCTCAGGATTGGAATGGGAAGGAGTTGGATATCACATCTCATGATAAAGGAAGGGTCTAAGGTTTGGAAGGGGAAGGATTTGGATATCACATCTCATGTTATATTACGGGTCTCACGTTTGGTATTAGAAGCATTGAGATATCAAGTCTCATAGTATAGGAAGGGTCTCAGAATTGGAATGGGAAGGAGTTGGATATCACATCTCAAGCTATAGGAAGGGTCTCAGGATTGGAATGGGAAGGACTTGGATATCACATCTCATGCTATAGGAAGGCTCTCAGGTTTGGAAGGGGAAAGAGTTGGATATCACATTTCATGTTAGAGGTAGGATCTCAGGTTTGGTATTAGAGGCATTGAGATATCACATCTCATGCTATCAGAAGGGTCTCAGGAATGGAATGGGAAGGAGTTGGATATCACATCTCATGCTAAAGGGAGGGTCTCAGGTTTGGAAGGGGAAGGATTTGGATATCACATCTCATGTTATAGGAAGGATCTCAGGTTTGGTATTAGAAGCATTGAGATATCACATCTCATGCTATCGGAAGGATCTCAGGTTTGGTATTAGAAGCATTGAGATATCACATCTCATGCTATCAGAAGAGTCTCAGGATTGGAATAGGAAGGAGTTGGATATCACATCTCATGCTAAAGGGAGGGTCTCAGGTTTGGAAGGGGAAGGATTTGGATATCACATCTCATGTTATCGGAAGGATCTCACGTTTGGTATTAGAAGTATTGAGATATCATATCTCATGCTATAGGAAGGGTCTCAGGATTGGAATGGGAAGGAGTTGGATATCACATCTCATGCTATAGGGAGGGTCTCAGGATTGGAATGGGAAGGACTTAGATATCACATATCATGCTATAGGGAGGGTCTCAGTTTTGATATTAGAAGCATTGAGATATCACATCTCATGCTATCGGAAGTGTCTCAGGATTGGAATGGGAAGGTGCTGGATATCACATCTCATGCTAAAGGAAGGGTCTCAGGTTTGGAACGGGAAGGATTTGGATATCACATCTCATGTTATAGGAAGGGTCTCAGGTTTGGTATAAGCATTGAGATATCACATCTCTGCTATCGGAAGTGTCTCAGGATTGGAATGGGAAGGAGTTGGATATCCCATCTCATGTTATAGGACGGGTCTCAGGTTTGTTATTAGAATCATTGAGATATCATATTGCATGCTGTAGGAAGGGTCGAAGGGTTGGAATGGGAAGGACTTGGATATCACATCTCATGCTATAGATAGGCTCTTAGGTTTGGAAAGGGAAGGAGTTGGATATCACATTTCATGTTAGAGGAAGGATCTCAGGTTTGGTATTAGAAGCATTGAGATATCACATCTCATGCTATAGGAAGGGTCTCAGGATTGGAATGGGAAGCAGTTGGATATAACATCTCATGCTATAGGAAGGGTCTCAGGTTTGGTATAAGCATTGAGATATCACATCTCATGCTATAGGACGGGTCTCAGGATTGGAATGGAAGGAGTTGGATATCACATCTCATGTTATAGGAAGGATCTCAGGTTTGGTATTAGAAGCATTGAGACATCACATCTCATGCTATAGGAAGGGTCTCAGGGTTGGAATGGGAAGGAGTTGGATATCACATCTCATCCAATAGGAAGGGTCTCAGGTTTGGAATGGGAAGGAATTGGATATCACATCTCATGTTATAGGAAGGATCTCAGGATTGGTATTAGAAGCATTGAGATATCACATCTCATGCTATAGGAAGGGTCTCAGGATTGGAATGTGAAGGATTTGGATATCACATCTCATGCTAAAGGAAGGGTCTCAGGTTTGGTAGAAGCATTGAGATATCACGTCTCTGCTATCGGAAGGGTCTCAGGATTGGATTGGGAAGGAGTTGGATATCACATCTCATGCCATAGGAAGGGTCTCAGGTTTGGTATAAGCATTGAGATATCACATCTCTGCTATCGGAAGGGTCTCAGGATTGGATTGGGAAGGAGTTGGATATCCCTTCTCATGCTATAGGAAGTGTCTCAGGTTGGAATGGGAAGGAGTTGGATATCACATCTCATGTTATAGGAAGGGTCTCAGGATTGGAATGGGAAGGATTTGGATATCACATCTCTTGCTATAGGAAGGGTCTCAGGATTGGAATGGGTAGGAGTTGGATATTACTTTCTTGCTATAGGAAGGGTCTCATGTTTGGAATGGGAAGGAGTTGGATATCACATATGCTATAGTTAGTGTCTCAGGTTTGGAACGGGAAGGAGTTGGATATCACATCTCATGTTATAGGAAGGGTCTCAGGTTTGGTATAAGCATTGAGATATCACATCTCTGCTATCGGAAGCGGCTCAGGATTGGAATGGGAAGGAGTTGGATATCCCATCTCATGTTACAGGAAGAGTCTCTGGTTTGGTATTAGAATCATTGAGATATCACATCGCATGCTGTAGGAAGGGTCTAAGGATTGGAATGGGATGGACTTGGATATCACATCTCATGCTATAGGTAGGCTCTCAGGTTTGGTATAAGCATTGAGATATCACATCTCATGCTATAGGAAGGGTCTCAGGATTGGAATGGGAAGGAATTGGATATCACATCTCATGCTATAGGAAGGGTCTCAGATTTGGTATAAGCATTGAGATATCACATCTCATGCTAAAGGAAGGGTGTCAGGATTGGAATGGGAAGGAGTTGTATATGACATCTCAGGCCATAGGAAGGTTCTCAGGTTTGGTATAAGCATTGAGATATCACATCTCTGCTATCGGAAGGGTCTCAGGATTGGAATGGGAAGGAGTTGGATATCCCATCTCATGTTATAGGAAGGGTCTCAGGTTTGGTATTAGAAGCATAGAGATATCACATCTCATGCTATAGGAAGGGTTTTAGGATTTGAATGGCAAGGAGTTGGATATCACATCTCATGCCATAGGAAGGGTCTCAGGTTTGGTATAAGCATTGAGATATCACATCTCTGCTATCGGAAGGGTCTCAGGATTGGATTGGGAAGGAGTTGGATATCCCTTCTCATGCTATAGGAAGTGTCTCAGGTTGGAATGGGAAGGAGTTGGATATCACATCTCATGTTATAGGAAGGGTCTCAGGATTGGAATATGAAGGATTTGGATATCACATCTCTTGCTATAGGAAGGGTCTCAGGATTGGAATGGGTAGGAGTTGGATATTACTTTCTTGCTATAGGAAGGGTCTCATGTTTGGAATGGGAAGGAGTTAGATATCACATATGCTATAGTTAGTGTCTCAGGTTTGGAACGGGAAGGAGTTGGATATCACATCTCATGTTATAGGAAGGGTCTCAGGTTTGGTATAAGCATTGAGATATCACATCTCTGCTATCGGAAGCGGCTCAGGATTGGAATGGGAAGGAGTTGGATATCCCATCTCATGTTATAGGAAGAGTCTCTGGTTTGGTATTAGAATCATTGAGATATCACATCGCATGCTGTAGGAAGGGTCTAAGGATTGGAATGGGATGGACTTGGATATTACATCTCATGCTATAGGTAGGCTCTCAGGTTTGGTATAAGCATTGAGATATCACATCTCATGCTATAGGAAGGGTCTCAGGATTGGAATGGGAAGGAATTGGATATCACATCTCATGCTATAGGAAGGGTCTCAGATTTGGTATAAGCATTGAGATATCACATCTCATGCTAAAGGAAGGGTCTCAGGATTGGAATGAGAAGGAGTTGTATATGACATCTCAGGCCATAGGAAGGTTCTCAGGTTTGGTATAAGCATTGAGATATCACATCTCTGCTATCGGAAGGGTCTCAGGATTGGAATGGGAAGGAGTTGGATATCCCATCTCATGTTATAGGAAGTGTCTCAGGTTTGGTATTAGAAGCATAGAGATATCACATCTCATGCTATAGGAAGGGTCTCAGGATTGGAATGGGAAGGACTTGGATGTCACATCTCATGCTATAGGGAGGGTCTCAAGTTTGATATTGGAAGCATTGAGATAACAAATCTCATGATATCGGAAGGGTCTCAGGATTGGAATGGGAAGGAGTTGGATATCACATCTCATGATAAAGGAAGGGTCTAAGGTTTGGAAGGGGAAGGATTTGGATATCACATCTCATGTTATAGGACGGGTCTCAGGTTTGGTATTAGAAGCATTGAGATATCAAGTCTCATGGTATAAGAAGGGTCTCAGAATTGGAACGGGAAGGAGTTGGATATCACACCTCAAGCTATAGGAAGGGTCTCAGGATTGGAATGGGAAGGAGTTTGATATCACATCTCATGCCATAGTATGGGTCTCAGGTTTGGTAGAAGCATTGGGATATCACATCTCATGGTATCGGAAGGGTATCAGTATTGGATTTGGAAGAAGTTGGATATCCCATCTCATGCTATAGGAAGGGTCTCAGGTTGGAATGGGAAGGAGTTGGATATCACATTTCATGTTATAGGAAGGGTCTCAGGATTGGAATGGGAAGGACTTGGATATCATATCTCATGCTATAGGACGGGTCTCAGGTTTTTTATTAGAATCATTGAGATATCATATTGCATGCTGTAGGAAGGGTCTAAGGATTGGAATGGGAAGGACTTGGATATCACATCTCATGCTATAGATAGGCTCTTAGGTTTGGAAAGGGAAGGAGTAGGATATCACATCTCATGTTATAGGAAGGATCTCAGGTTTGGTATTAGAAGCATTGAGACATCACATCTCATGCTATAGGAAGGGTCTCAGGGTTGGAATGGGAAGGAGTTGGATATCACATCTCATCCAATAGGAAGGGTCTCAGGTTTGGAATGGGAAGGAATTGGATATCACATCTCATGTTATAGGAAGGATCTCAGGTTTGGTATTAGAAGCATTGAGATATCACATCACATGCTATAGGAAGGGTCTCAGGATTGGAATGTGAAGGATTTGGATATCACATCTCATGCTAAAGGAAGGGTCTCAGGTTTGGTAGAAGCAATGAGATATCACGTCTCTGCTATCGGAAGGGTCTCAGGATTGGATTGGGAAGGAGTTGGATATCCCTTCTCATGCTATAGGAAGGGTCTCAGGATTTGAATGGCAAGGAGTTGGATATCACATCTCATGCCATAGGAAGGGTCTCAGGTTTGGTATAAGCATTGAGATATCACATCTCTGCTATCGGAAGGGTCTCAGGATTGGAATGGGAAGGAGTTGGATATTCCCATCTCATGTTATAGGAAGGGTCTCAGGTTTGGTATTAGAAGCATTGAGATATCACATCTCATGCTATAGGAAGGGTCTCAGGATTGGAATGGGAACGACTTGGATATCACATCTCATGCTATAGGGAGGGTCTCAAGTTTGATATTAGAAGCTTTGAGATATCACATCTCATGATATCGGAAGGGTCTCAGGATTGGAATGGGAAGGAGTTGGATATCACATCTCATGATAAAGGAAGGGTCTAAGGTTTGGAAGGGGAAGGATTTGGATATCACATCTCATGTTATATTACGGGTCTCAGGTTTGGTATTAGAAGCCTGAGACCCTTCCGATAGCAGAGATGTGATATCTCAATGCTTATACCAAACCTGAGACCCTTCCTATGGCATGAGATGTGATATCCAACTCCTTGCCATTCAAATCCTGAGACCCGTCCTATAGCATGAGAAGGGATATCCAACTCCTTCCCAATCCAATCCTGAGACCCTTCCGATAGCAGAGACGTGATATCTCAATGCTTCTACCAAACCTGAGACCCTTCCTTTAGCATGAGATGTGATATCCAAATCCTTCACATTCCAATCCTGAGACCCTTCCTATAGCATGAGATGTGATATCTCAATGCTTCTAATACCAAACCTGAGATCCTTCCTATAACATGAGATGTGATATCCAATTCCTTCCTATTCCAAACCTGTGACCCTTCCTATTGGATGAGATGTGATATCCAACTCCTTCCCATTCCAACCCTGAGACCCTTCCTATAGCATGAGATGTGATGTCTCAATGCTTCTAATACCAAACCTGAGATCCTTCCTATAACATGAGATGTGATATCCAACTCCTTCCATTCCAATCCTGAGACCCGTCCTATAGCATGAGATGTGATATCTCAATGCTTATACCAAACCTGAGACCCTTCCTATAGCATGAGATGTGATATCCAACTGCTTCCCATTCCAATCCTGAGACCCTTCCTATAGCATGAGATGTGATATCTCAATGCTTCTAATAACAAACCTGAGATCCTTCCTCTAACATGAAATGTGATATCCAACTCCTTCCCTTTCCAAACCTAAGAGCCTATCTATAGCATGAGATGTGATATCCAAGTCCTTCACATTCTAACCCTTAGACCCTTCCTACAGCATGCAATATGATATCTCAATGATTCTAATAACAAACCTGAGACCCGTCCTATAACATGAGATGGGATATCCAACTCCTTCCCATTCCAATCCTGAGACACTTCCGATAGCAGAGATGTGATATCTCAATGCTTATACCAAACCTGAGACCCTTCCTATAACATGAAATGTGATATCCAAATCCTTCCCGTTCCAAACCTGAGACCCTTCCTTTAGCATGAGATGTGATATCCAGCTCCTTCCCATTCCAATCCTGAGACACTTCCGATAGCATGAGATGTGATATCTCAATGCTTCTAATATCAAAACTGAGACCCTCCCTATAGCATGATATGTGATATCTAAGTCCTTCCCATTCCAATCCTGAGACCCTCCCTATAGCATGAGATGTGATATCCAACTCCTTCTCATTCCAATCCTGAGACCCTTCCTATAGCATGAGATATGATATCTCAATACTTCTAATACCAAACGTGAGATCCTTCCGATAACATGAGATGTGATATCCAAATCCTTCCCCTTCCAAACCTGAGACCCTCCCTTTAGCATGAGATGTGATATCCAACTCCTTCCTATTCCAATCCTGAGACTCTTCTGATAGCATGAGATGTGATATCTCAATGCTTCTAATACCAAACCTGAGATCCTTCCTATAACATGAGATGTGATATCCAAATCCTTCCCCTTCCAAACCTGAGACCCTCCCTTTAGCATGAGATGTGATATCCAACTCTTTCCCATTCCATTCCTGAGACCCTTCTGATAGCATGAGATGTGATATCTCAATGCCTCTAATACCAAACCTGAGATCCTACCTCTAACATGAAATGTGATATCCAACTCTTTCCCCTTCCAAACTTGAGAGCCTTCCTATAGCATGAGATGTGATATCCAAGTCCTTCCCATTCCAATCCTGAGACCCTTCCTATAGCTTGAGATGTGATATCCAACTCCTTCCCATTCCAATTCTGAGACCCTTCCTATACTATGAGACTTGATATCTCAATGCTTCTAATACCAAACCTGAGACCCGTAATATAACATGAGATGTGATATCCAAATCCTTCCCCTTCCAAACCTTAGACCCTTCCTTTATCATGAGATGTGATATCCAACTCCTTCCCATTCCAATCCTGAGACCCTTCCTATAGCTTGAGATGTGATAACCAACTCCTTCCCATTCCAATCCTGAGACCCTTCCGATAGCATGAGATGTGATATCTCAAAGCTTCTAATATCAAACTTGAGACCCTCCCTATAGCATGAGATGTGATATCCAAGTCCTTCCCATTCCAATCCTGAGACCCTTCCTATAGCATGAGATGTGATATCTCAATGCTTATACCAAACCTGAGACCCTTCCTATAGCATGAGATGTGATATCCAACTGCTTCCCATTCCAATCCTGAGACCCTTCCTATAGCATGAGATGTGATATCTCTATGCTTCTAATACCAAACCTGAGATCCTTCCTCTAACATGAAATGTGATATCCAACTCCTTCCCTTTCCAAACCTAAGAGCCTATCTATAGCATGAGATGTGATATCCAAGTCCTTCACATTCCAACCATTAGACCCTTCCTACAGCATGCAATATGATATCTCAATGATTCTAATAACAAACGTGAGACCCGTCCTATAACATGAGATGGGATATCCAACTCCTTCCCATTCCAATCCTGAGACTCTTCCGATAGCAGAGATGTGATATCTCAATGCTTATACCAAACCTGAGACCCTTCTTATAACATGAGATGTGATATCCAAATCCTTCCCGTTCCAAACCTGAGACCCTTCCTTTAGCATGAGATGTGATATCCAGCTCCTTCCCATTCCAATCCTGAGACACTTCCGATAGCATGAGATGTGATATCTCAATGCTTCTAATATCAAAACTGAGACCCTCCCTATAGCATGATATGTGATATCTAAGTCCTTCCCATTCCAATCCTGTGATCCTCCCTATAGCATGAGATGTGATATCCAACTCCTTCCCATTCCAATCCTGAGACCCTTCCTATAGCATGAGATATGATATCTCAATACTTCTAATACCAAACGTGAGATCCTTCCGATAACATGAGATGTGATATCCAAATCCTTCCCCTTCCAAACCTGAGACCCTCCCTTTAGCATGAGATGTGATATCCAACTCCTTCCTATTCCAATCCTGAGACTCTTCTGATAGCATGAGATGTGATATCTCAATGCTTCTAATACCAAACCTGAGATCCTTCCGATAGCATGAGATGTGATATCTCAATGCTTCTAATACCAAACCTGAGATCCTTCCTATAACATGAGATGTGATATCCAAATCCTTCCCCTTCCAAACCTGAGACCCTCCCTTTAGCATGAGATGTGATATCCAACTCCTTCCCATTCCATTCCTGAGACCCTTCTGATAGCATGAGATGTGATATCTCAATGCCTCTAATACCAAACCTGAGATCCTACCTCTAACATGAAATGTGATATCCAACTCTTTCCCCTTCCAAACCTGAGAGCCTTCCTATAGCATGAGATGTGATATCCAAGTCCTTCCCATTCCAATCCTGAGACCCTTCCTATAGCTTGAGATGTGATATCCAACTCCTTCCCATTCCAATTCTGAGACCCTTCCTATACTATGAGACTTGATATCTCAATGCTTCTAATACCAAACCTGAGACCCGTAATATAACATGAGATGTGATATCCAAATCCTTCCCCTTCCAAACCTTAGACCCTTCCTTTATCATGAGATGTGATATCCAACTCCTTCCCATTCCAATCCTGAGACCCTTCCGATATCATGAGATGTGATATCTCAAAGCTTCTAATATCAAACTTGAGACCCTCCCTATAGCATGAGATGTGATATCCAAGTCCTTCCCATTCCAATCCTGAGACCCTTCCTATAGCATGAGATGTGGTATCTCAATGCTTCTAATACCAAACCTGAGACCCTTCCTATAACATGAGATGGGAATATCCAACTCCTTCCCATTCCAATCCTGAGACCCTTCCGATAGCAGAGATGTAATATCTCAATGCTTATACCAAACCTGAGATCCTTCCTATAACATGAGATGTGATATCCAACTCCTTCCCATTCCAATCCTGAGACACTTCCTATAGCATGAGATGTGATATCTCACTGCTTATACCAAACCTGAGACCCTTCCCATAGCATGAGATGTGATATCCAACTCCTTCCCATTCCAATCCTCAGACCCTTCCTATAGCATGAGGAGATGTGATATCTCAATGCTTCTAATATTAAACTTGAGAACCTACCTATAGCATGAGATGTGATATCCAAGTCCTTCCCATTCAAATCCTGAGACACTTCCTATCCTATAGCATGAGATGTGATATCTCAATGCTTCTAATACCAAACCTGAGACTCTTCCTATAACATGAGATGGGATATCCAACTCCTTCCCATTCCAATCCTGAGACCCTTTTGATAGCAGAGATGTGATATCTCAATGTTTATACCAAACCTGAGACCCTTCCTACGGCATGAGGTGTCATATTCAACTCCTTCCCTTTCCAATCCTGAGACCCTTCCTATAACATGAGATGTGATATCCAACTCCTTCCCATTCCAATCCTGAGACCCTTCCTATAGCATGAGATGTGATGTCTCAATGCTTCTAATACCAAACCTGAGATCCTTCCTATAACATGAGATGTGATATCCAACTCCTTCCATTCCAATCCTGGACCCTTCCTATAGCATGAGATGTGATATCTCAATGCTTATACCAAACCTGAGACCCTTCCTAGAGCATGAGATGTGATATCCAACTCCTTCCCATTCCAATCCTGAGACCCTTCCTATAGCCTGAGATGTGATATCTCAATGCCTCTAATACCAAACCTGAGATCCTTCCTCTAACATGAAATGTGATATCCAACTCCTTCACTTTCCAAACCTGAGAGCCTATCTATAGCATGAGATGTGATATCCAAGTCCTTCCCATTCCAATCCTTAGACCCTTCCTACAGCATGCAATATGATATCTCAATGATTCTAATAAAAAACCTGAGACCCGTCCTATAACATGAGATGGGATATCCAACTCCTTCCCATTCCAATCCTGAGACACTTCCGATAGCAGAGATGTGATATCTCAATGTTTATACCAAACCTGAGACCCTTCCTATAACATGAGATGTGATATCCAACTCCTTCCCGTTCCAAACCTGAGACCCTTCCGTTAGCATGAGATGTGATATCCAGCTTCTTCCCATTCCAATCCTGAGACACTTCCGATAGCATGAGATGTGATATCTCAATGCTTCTAATATCAAAACTGAGACCCTCCCTATAGCATGATATGTGATATCTAAGTCCTTCCCATTCCAATCCTGAGACCCTTCCTATAGCATGAGATGTGATATCTCAATGCTTCTACCAAACCTGAGACCCTTCCTTTAGCATGAGATGTGATATCCAACGCCTTCCCATTCCAATCCTGAGACCCTTCCTATAGCATGAAAGGTGATATCTCAATACTTCTAATACCAAACCTGAGATCCTTCCGATAACATGAGATGTGATATCTCAATACTTCTAATACCAAACCTGAGATCCATCCTATAACATGAGATGTGATATTCAAATCCTTCCCCTTCCAAACCTGAGACCCTCCCTTTAGCATGAGATGTGATATCCAACTCCTTCCCATTCCAATCCTGAGACCCTTCTGATAGCATAAGATATGATATCTCAATGCTTCTATACCAAACCTGAGATCCTTCCGATAGCAGGAGATGTGATATCTCAATACTTCTAATACCAAACCTGAGATCCTTCCTATAACATGAAATGTGATATCCAAATCCTTATCTTCCAAACCTGAGACCCTCCCTTTAGCATGAGATGTGATATCCAACTCCTTCCCATTCCAATCCTGAGACTCTTCTGATAGCATAAGATATGATATCTCAATGCTTCTATACCAAACCTGAGATCCTTCTGATAGCATGAGATGTGATATCTCAATACTTCTAATACCAAACCTGAGATCCTACCTCTAACATGAAATGTGATATCCAACTCTTTCCCCTTGCAAACCTGAGAGCCTTCCTATAGCATGAGATGTGATATCCAAGTCCTTCCCATTCCAATCCTGAGACCCTTCCTATAACATGAGATGTGATATCCAACTCCTTCCCATTCCAACCTGAGACCCTTCCTATAGCATGAGATGGGATATCCAACTCCTTCCAAATCCAATCCCGATACCCTTCCGATAGCATGAGATCTGATATCCCAATGCTTCTACCAAACCTGAGACCCATACTATGGCATGAGATGTGATATCAAACTCCTTCCCATTCTAATCCTGAGACCCTTCCTATAGCTTGAGATGTGATATCCAACTCCTTCCCATTCCAATTCTGAGACCCTTCCTATACCATGAGACTTGATATCTCAATGCTTCTAATACCAAACCTGAGACCCGTCCTATAACATGAGATGTGATATCCAAATCCTTCCCCTTCCAAACCTTAGACCCTTCCTTTATCATGAGATGTGATAGCCAACTCCTTCCCATTCCAATCTTGAGACCCTTCCGATATCATGAAATGTGATATCTCAATGCTTCCAATATCAAACTTGAGACCCTCCCTATAACATGAGATGGGAATATCCAACTCCTTCCCATTCCAATCCTGAGACCCTTCCGATAGCAGAGATGTGATATCTCAATGCTTATACCAAACCTGAGATCCTTCCTATAACATGAGATGTGATATCCAACTCCTTCCCATTCCAATCCTGAGACACTTCCTATAGCATGAGATGTGATATCTCACTGCTTATACCAAACCTGAGACCCTTCCTATAGCATGAGATGTGATATCCAACTCCTTCCCATTCCAATCCTGAGACCCTTCCTATAGCATGAGATGTGATATCTCAATGCTTCTAATATCAAACTTGAGACCCTCCCTATAGCATGAGATGTGATACCCAAGTCCTTCCCATTCCAATCCTGAGACACTTCCTATAGCATGAGATGGGATATCCAACTGCTTCCCATTCCAATCCTGAGACCCTTCCTATAGCATGAGATGTGATATCTCTATGCTTCTAATACCAAACCTGAGATCCTTCCTCTAACATGAAATGTGATATCCAACTCCTTCCCTTTCCAAACCTAAGAGCCTATCTATAGCATGAGATGTGATATCCAAGTCCTTCACATTCCAACCCTTAGACCCTTCCTACAGCATGCAATATGATATCTCAATGATTCTAATAACAAACCTGAGACCCGTCCTATAACATGAGATGGGATATTCAACTCCTTCCCATTCCAATCCTGAGACTCTTCCGATAGCAGAGATGTGATATCTCAATGCTTATACCAAACCTGAGACCCTTCCTATAACATGAGATGTGATATCCAAATCCTTCCCGTTCCAAACCTGAGACCCTTCCTTTAGCATGAGATGTGATATCCAGCTCCTTCCCATTCCAATCCTGAGACACTTCCGATAGCATGAGATGTGATATCTCAATGCTTCTAATATCAAAACTGAGACCCTCCCTATAGCATGATATGTGATATCTAAGTCCTTCCCATTCCAATCCTGAGACCCTCCCTATAGCATGAGATGTGATATCCAACTCCTTCCCATTCCAATCCTGAGACCCTTCCTATAGCATGAGATATGATATCTCAATACTTCTAATACCAAACGTGAGATCCTTCCGATAACATGAGATGTGATATCCAAATCCTTCCCCTTCCAAACCTGAGACCCTCCCTTTAGCATGAGATGTGATATCCAACTCCTTCCTATTCCAATCCTGAGACTCTTCTGATAGCATGAGATGTGATATCTCAATGCTTCTAATACCAAACCTGAGATCCTTCCGATAGCATGAGATGTGATATCTCAATGCTTCTAATACCAAACCTGAGATCCTTCCTATAACATGAGATGTGATATCCAAATCCTTCCCCTTCCAAACCTGAGACCCTCCCTTTAGCATGAGATGTGATATCCAACTCCTTCCCATTCCATTCCTGAGACCCTTCTGATAGCATGAGATGTGATATCTCAATGCCTCTAATACCAAACCTGAGATCCTACCTCTAACATGAAATGTGATATCCAACTCTTTCCCCTTCCAAACCTGAGAGCCTTCCTATAGCATGAGATGTGATATCCAAGTCCTTCCCATTCCAATCCTGAGACCCTTCCTATAGCTTGAGATGTGATATCCAACTCCTTCCCATTCCAATTCTGAGACCCTTCCTATACTATGAGACTTGATATCTCAATGCTTCTAATACCAAACCTGAGACCCGTAATATAACATGAGATGTGATATCCAAATCCTTCCCCTTCCAAACCTTAGACCCTTCCTTTATCATGAGATGTGATATCCAACTCCTTCCCATTCCAATCCTGAGACCCTTCCGATATCATGAGATGTGATATCTCAAAGCTTCTAATATCAAACTTGAGACCCTCCCTATAGCATGAGATGTGATATCCAAGTCCTTCCCATTCCAATCCTGAGACCCTTCCTATAGCATGAGATGTGATATCTCAATGCTTATACCAAACCTGAGACCCTTCCTATAGCATGAGATGTGATATCCAACTGCTTCCCATTCCAATCCTGAGACCCTTCCTATAGCATGAGATGTGATATCTCTATGCTTCTAATACCAAACCTGAGATCCTTCCTCTAACATGAAATGTGATATCCAACTCCTTCCCTTTCCAAACCTAAGAGCCTATCTATAGCATGAGATGTGATATCCAAGTCCTTCACATTCCAACCCTTAGACCCTTCCTACAGCATGCAATATGATATCTCAATGATTCTAATAACAAACCTGAGACCCGTCCTATAACATGAGATGGGATATCCAACTCCTTCCCATTCCAATCCTGAGACTCTTCCGATAGCAGAGATGTGATATCTCAATGCTTATACCAAACCTGAGACCCTTCCTATAACATGAGATGTGATATCCAAATCCTTCCCGTTCCAAACCTGAGACCCTTCCTTTAGCATGAGATGTGATATCCAGCTCCTTCCCATTCCAATCCTGAGACACTTCCGATAGCATGAGATGTGATATCTCAATGCTTCTAATATCAAAACTGAGACCCTCCCTATAGCATGATATGTGATATCTAAGTCCTTCCCATTCCAATCCTGAGACCCTCCCTATAGCATGAGATGTGATATCCAACTCCTTCCCATTCCAATCCTGAGACCCTTCCTATAGCATGAGATATGATATCTCAATACTTCTAATACCAAACGTGAGATCCTTCCGATAACATGAGATGTGATATCCAAATCCTTCCCCTTCCAAACCTGACACCCTCCCTTTAGCATGAGATGTGATATCCAACTCCTTCCTATTCCAATCCTGAGACTCTTCTGATAGCATGAGATGTGATATCTCAATGCTTCTAATACCAAACCTGAGATCCTTCCGATAGCATGAGATGTGATATCTCAATGCTTCTAATACCAAACCTGAGATCCTTCCTATAACATGAGATGTGATATCCAAATCCTTCCCCTTCCAAACCTGAGACCCTCCCTTTAGCATGAGATGTGATATCCAACTCCTTCCCATTCCATTCCTGAGACCCTTCTGATAGCATGAGATGTGATATCTCAATGCCTCTAATACCAAACCTGAGATCCTACCTCTAACATGAAATGTGATATCCAACTCTTTCCCCTTCCAAACCTGAGAGCCTTCCTATAGCATGAGATGTGATATCCAAGTCCTTCCCATTCCAATCCTGAGACCCTTCCTATAGCTTGAGATGTGATATCCAACTCCTTCCCATTCCAATTCTGAGACCCTTCCTATACTATGAGACTTGATATCTCAATGCTTCTAATACCAAACCTGAGACCCGTAATATAACATGAGATGTGATATCCAAATCCTTCCCCTTCCAAACCTTAGACCCTTCCTTTATCATGAGATGTGATATCCAACTCCTTCCCATTCCAATCCTGAGACCCTTCCGATATCATGAGATGTGATATCTCAAAGCTTCTAATATCAAACTTGAGACCCTCCCTATAGCATGAGATGTGATATCCAAGTCCTTCCCATTCCACTCCTGAGACCCTTCCTATAGCATGAGATGTGATATCTCAATGCTTCTAATACCAAACCTGAGACCCTTCCTATAACATGAGATGGGAATATCCAACTCCTTCCCATTCCAATCCTGAGACTCTTCCGATAGCAGAGATGTGATATCTCAATGCTTATACCAAACCTGAGACCCTTCCTATAACATGAGATGTGATATCCAAATCCTTCCCGTTCCAAACCTGAGACCCTTCCTTTAGCATGAGATGTGATATCCAGCTCCTTCCCATTCCAATCCTGAGACACTTCCGATAGCATGAGATGTGATATCTCAATGCTTCTAATATCAAAACTGAGACCCTCCCTATAGCATGATATGTGATATCTAAGTCCTTCCCATTCCAATCCTGAGACCCTCCCTATAGCATGAGATGTGATATCCAACTCCTTCCCATTCCAATCCTGAGACCCTTCCTATAGCATGAGATATGATATCTCAATACTTCTAATACCAAACGTGAGATCCTTCCGATAACATGAGATGTGATATCCAAATCCTTCCCCTTCCAAACCTGACACCCTCCCTTTAGCATGAGATGTGATATCCAACTCCTTCCTATTCCAATCCTGAGACTCTTCTGATAGCATGAGATGTGATATCTCAATGCTTCTAATACCAAACCTGAGATCCTTCCGATAGCATGAGATGTGATATCTCAATGCTTCTAATACCAAACCTGAGATCCTTCCTATAACATGAGATGTGATATCCAAATCCTTCCCCTTCCAAACCTGAGACCCTCCCTTTAGCATGAGATGTGATATCCAACTCCTTCCCATTCCATTCCTGAGACCCTTCTGATAGCATGAGATGTGATATCTCAATGCTTCTAATACCAAACCTGAGACCCTTCCTATAACATGAGATGGGAATATCCAACTCCTTCCCATTCCAATCCTGAGACCCTTCCGATAGCAGAGATGTAATATCTCAATGCTTATACCAAACCTGAGATCCTTCCTATAACATGAGATGTGATATCCAACTCCTTCCCATTCCAATCCTGAGACACTTCCTATAGCATGAGATGTGATATCTCACTGCTTATACCAAACCTGAGACCCTTCCCATAGCATGAGATGTGATATCCAACTCCTTCCCATTCCAATCCTCAGACCCTTCCTATAGCATGAGATGTGATATCTCAATGCTTCTAATATTAAACTTGAGAACCTACCTATAGCATGAGATGTGATATCCAAGTCCTTCCCATTCAAATCCTGAGACACTTCCTATCCTATAGCATGAGATGTGATATCTCAATGCTTCTAATACCAAACCTGAGACTCTTCCTATAACATGAGATGGGATATCCAACTCCTTCCCATTCCAATCCTGAGACCCTTTTGATAGCAGAGATGTGATATCTCAATGTTTATACCAAACCTGAGACCCTTCCTACGGCATGAGGTGTCATATTCAACTCCTTCCCTTTCCAATCCTGAGACCCTTCCTATAGCATGAGATGTGATATCCAACTCCTTCCCATTCCAATCCTGAGACCCTTCCTATAGCATGAGATGTGATGTCTCAATGCTTCTAATACCAAACCTGAGATCCTTCCTATAACATGAGATGTGATATCCAACTCCTTCCATTCCAATCCTGGACCCTTCCTATAGCATGAGATGTGATATCTCAATGCTTATACCAAACCTGAGACCCTTCCTATAGCATGAGATGTGATATCCAACTCCTTCCCATTCCAATCCTGAGACCCTTCCTATAGCCTGAGATGTGATATCTCAATGCCTCTAATACCAAACCTGAGATCCTTCCTCTAACATGAAATGTGATATCCAACTCCTTCACTTTCCAAACCTGAGAGCCTATCTATAGCATGAGATGTGATATCCAAGTCCTTCCCATTCCAATCCTTAGACCCTTCCTACAGCATGCAATATGATATCTCAATGATTCTAATAAAAAACCTGAGACCCGTCCTATAACATGAGATGGGATATCCAACTCCTTCCCATTCCAATCCTGAGACACTTCCGATAGCAGAGATGTGATATCTCAATGTTTATACCAAACCTGAGACCCTTCCTATAACATGAGATGTGATATCCAACTCCTTCCCGTTCCAAACCTGAGACCCTTCCGTTAGCATGAGATGTGATATCCAGCTTCTTCCCATTCCAATCCTGAGACACTTCCGATAGCATGAGATGTGATATCTCAATGCTTCTAATATCAAAACTGAGACCCTCCCTATAGCATGATATGTGATATCTAAGTCCTTCCCATTCCAATCCTGAGACCCTTCCTATAGCATGAGATGTGATATCTCAATGCTTCTACCAAACCTGAGACCCTTCCTTTAGCATGAGATGTGATATCCAACTCCTTCCCATTCCAATCCTGAGACCCTTCCTATAGCATGAGAGGTGATATCTCAATACTTCTAATACCAAACCTGAGATCCTTCCGATAACATGAGATGTGATATCTCAATACTTCTAATACCAAACCTGAGATCCATCCTATAACATGAGATGTGATATCCAAATCCTTCCCCTTCCAAACCTGAGACCCTCCCTTTAGCATGAGATGTGATATCCAACTCCTTCCCATTCCAATCCTGAGACCCTTCTGATAGCATAAGATATGATATCTCAATGCTTCTATACCAAACCTGAGATCCTTCCGATAGCAGGAGATGTGATATCTCAATACTTCTAATACCAAACCTGAGATCCTTCCTATAACATGAAATGTGATATCCAAATCCTTATCTTCCAAACCTGAGACCCTCCCTTTAGCATGAGATGTGATATCCAACTCCTTCCCATTCCAATCCTGAGACTCTTCTGATAGCATAAGATATGATATCTCAATGCTTCTATACCAAACCTGAGATCCTTCTGATAGCATGAGATGTGATATCTCAATACTTCTAATACCAAACCTGAGATCCTACCTCTAACATGAAATGTGATATCCAACTCTTTCCCCTTGCAAACCTGAGAGCCTTCCTATAGCATGAGATGTGATATCCAAGTCCTTCCCATTCCAATCCTGAGACCCTTCCTATAACATGAGATGTGATATCCAACTCCTTCCCATTCCAACCTGAGACCCTTCCTATAGCATGAGATGGGATATCCAACTCCTTCCAAATCCAATCCCGATACCCTTCCGATAGCATGAGATCTGATATCCCAATGCTTCTACCAAACCTGAGACCCATACTATGGCATGAGATGTGATATCAAACTCATTCCCATTCTAATCCTGAGACCCTTCCTATAGCTTGAGATGTGATATCCAACTCCTTCCCATTCCAATTCTGAGACCCTTCCTATACCATGAGACTTGATATCTCAATGCTTCTAATACCAAACCTGAGACCCGTCCTATAACATGAGATGTGATATCCAAATCCTTCCCCTTCCAAACCTTAGACCCTTCCTTTATCATGAGATGTGATATCCAACTCCTTCCCATTCCAATCCTGAGACCCTTCCGATATCATGAGATGTGATATCTCAAAGCTTCTAATATCAAACTTGAGACCCTCCCTATAGCATGAGATGTGATATCCAAGTCCTTCCCATTCCAATCCTGAGACCCTTCCTATAGCATGAGATGTGATATCTCAATGCTTCTAATACCAAACCTGAGACCCTTCCTATAACATGAGATGGGAATATCCAACTCCTTCCCATTCCAATCCTGAGACCCTTCCGATAGCAGAGATGTGATATCTCAATGCTTATACCAAACCTGAGATCCTTCCTATAACATGAGATGTGATATCCAACTCCTTCCCATTCCAATCCTGAGACACTTCCTATAGCATGAGATGTGATATCTCACTGCTTATACCAAACCTGAGACCCTTCCCATAGCATGAGATGTGATATCCAACTCCTTCCCATTCCAATCCTCAGACCCTTCCTATAGCATGAGATGTGATATCTCAATGCTTCTAATATCAAACTTGAGACCCTACCTATAGCATGAGATGTGATATCCAAGTCCTTCCCATTCCAATCCTGAGACACTTCCTATAGCATGAGATGTGATATCTCAATGCTTCTAATACCAAACCTGAGACTCTTCCTATAACATGAGATGGGATATCCAACTCCTTCCCATTCCAATCCTGAGACCCTTTTGATAGCAGAGATGTGATATCTCAATGTTTATACCAAACCTGAGACCCTTCCTACGGCATGAGATGTCATATTCAACTCCTTCCCATTCCAATCCTGAGACCCTTCCTATAGCATAAGATGTGATATCCAACTCCTTCCCATTCCAATCCTGAGACCCTTCCTATAGCATGAGATGTGATGTCTCAATGCTTCTAATACCAAACCTGAGATCCTTCCTATAACATGAGATGTGATATCCAACTCCTTCCATTCCAATCCTGGACCCTTCCTATAGCATGAGATGTGATATCTCAATGCTTATACCAAACCTGAGACCCTTCCTATAGCATGAGATGTGATATCCAACTCCTTCCCATTCCAATCCTGAGACCCTTCCTATAGCCTGAGATGTGGTATCTCAATGCCTCTAATACCAAACCTGAGATCCTTCCTCTAACATGAAATGTGATATCCAACTCCTTCACTTTCCAAACCTGAGAGTCTATCTATAGCATGAGATGTGATATCCAAGTCCTTCCCATTCCAATCCTTAGACCCTTCCTACAGCATGCAATATGATATCTCAATGATTCTAATAAAAAACCTGAGACCCGTCCTATAACATGAGATGGGATATCCAACTCCTTCCCATTCCAATCCTGAGACACTTCCGATAGCAGAGATGTGATATCTCAATGTTTATACCAAACCTGAGACCCTTCCTATAACATGAGATGTGATATCCAACTCCTTCCCGTTCCAAACCTGAGACCCTTCCTTTAGCATGAGATGTGATATCCAGCTCCTTCCCATTCCAATCCTGAGACACTTCCGATAGCATGAGATGTGATATCTCAATGCTTCTAATATCAAAACTGAGACCCTCCCTATAGCATGATATGTGATATCTAAGTCCTTCCCATTCCAATCCTGAGACCCTTCCTATAGCATGAGATGTGATATCTCAATGCTTCTACCAAACCTGAGACCCTTCCTTTAGCATGAGATGTGATATCCAACTCCTTCCCATTCCAATCCTGAGACCCTTCCTATAGCATGAGAGGTGATATCTCAATACTTCTAATATCAAACCTGAGATCCTTCCGATAACATAAGATGTGATATCTCAATACTTCTAATACCAAACCTGAGATCCATCCTATAACATGAGATGTGATATCCAAATCCTTCCCCTTCCAAACCTGAGACCCTCCCTTTAGCATGAGATGTGATATCCAACTCCTTCCCATTCCAATCCTGAGACCCTTCTGATAGCATAAGATATGATATCTCAATGCTTCTATACCAAACCTGAGATCCTTCCGATAGCATGAGATGTGATATCTCAATACTTCTAATACCAAACCTGAGATCCTTCCTATAACATGAGATGTGATATCCAAATCCTTATCTTCCAAACCTGAGACCCTCCCTTTAGCATGAGATGTGATATCCAACTCCTTCCCATTCCAATCCTGAGACTCTTCTGATAGCATAAGATATGATATCTCAATGCTTCTATACCAAACCTGAGATCCTTCTGATAGCATGAGATGTGATATCTCAATACTTCTAATACCAAACCTGAGATCCTACCTCTAACATGAAATGTGATATCCAACTCTTTCCCCTTGCAAACCTGAGAGCCTTCCTATAGCATGAGATGTGATATCCAAGTCCTTCCCATTCCAATCCTGAGACCCTTCCTATAACATGAGATGTGATATCCAACTCCTTCCCATTCCAACCTGAGACCCTTCCTATAGCATGAGATGGGATATCCAACTCCTTCCAAATCCAATCCCGATACCCTTCCGATAGCATGAGATCTGATATCCCAATGCTTCTACCAAACCTGAGACCCATACTATGGCATGGGATGTGATATCAAACTCCTTCCCATTCTAATCCTGAGACCCTTCCTATAGCTTGAGATGTGATATCCAACTCCTTCCCATTCCAATTCTGAGACCCTTCCTATACCATGAGACTTGATATCTCAATGCTTCTAATACCAAACCTGAGACCCGTCCTATAACATTAGATGTGATATCCAAATCCTTCCCCTTCCAAACCTTAGACCCTTCCTTTATCATGAGATGTGATAGCCAACTCCTTCCCATTCCAATATTGAGACCCTTCCGATATCATGAAATGTGATATCTCAATGCTTCTAATATCAAACTTGAGACCCTCCCTATAACATGAGATGGGAATATCCAACTCCTTCCCATTCCAATCCTGAGACACTTCCTATAGCATGAGATGTGATATCTCACTGCTTATACCAAACCTGAGACCCTTCCTATAGCATGAGATGTGATATCCAACTCCTTCCCATTCCAATCCTGAGACCCTTCCTATAGCATGAGATGTGATATCTCAATGTTTCTAATATCAAACTTGAGACCCTCCCTATAGCATGAGATGTGATACCCAAGTCCTTCCCATTCCAATCCTGAGACACTTCCTATAGCATGAGATGTGATATCTCAATGCTTCTAATACCAAACCTGAGACTCTTCCTATAACATGAGATGGGATATCCAACTCCTTTCCATTCCAATCCTGAGACCCTTTTGATAGCAGAGATGTGATATCTCAATGTTTATACCAAACCTGAGACCCTCCCTACGGCATGAGATGTCATATACAACTCCTTCCCATTCCAATCCTGAGACCCTTCCTATAGCATGAGATGTGATATCCAACTCCTTCCCATTCCAATCCTGAGACCCTTCCTATAGCATGAGATGTGATGTCTCAATGCTTCTAATACCAAACCTGAGATCCTTCCTATAACATGAGATGTGATATCCAACTCCTTCCATTCCAATCCTGAGACCCTTCCTATAGCATGAGATGTGATATCTCAAGACCCTTCCTATAGCATGAGATGTGATATCCAACTCCTTCCTATTCCAATCCTGAGACCCTTCCTATAGCCTGAGATGTGATATCTGAATGCCTCTAATACCAAACCTGAGATCCTTCCTCTAACATGAAATGTGATATCCAACTCCTTCCCTTTCCAAACCTAAGAGCCTATCTATAGCATGAGATGTGATATCCAGGTCCTTCCCATTCCAATCCTTAGACCCTTCCTACAGCATGCAATATGATATCTCAATGATTCT
This sequence comes from Ambystoma mexicanum, assembly GCF_040938575.1. NCBI lineage: Eukaryota > Metazoa > Chordata > Amphibia > Caudata > Ambystomatidae > Ambystoma > Ambystoma mexicanum. The sequence continues at coordinate 288,326,533 of NC_090938.1, forward strand.
AATAACAAACCTGAGACCCGTCCTATAGCATGAGATATGATATCCAAGTCCTTCCCATTCCAATCCTGAGACCCTTCCTATAACATGAAATGTGATATCCAACTCCTTCCCATTCCAACCTGAGACCCTTCCTATAGCATGAGATGTGATATCTCACTGCTTATACCAAACCTGAGACCCTTCCCATAGCATGAGATGTGATATCCAACTCCTTCCCATTCCAATCCTCAGACCCTTCCTATAGCATGAGATTTGATATCTCAATGCTTCTAATATCAAACTTGAGACCCTACCTATAGCATGAGATGTGATATCCAAGTCCTTCCCATTCCAATCCTGAGACACTTCCTATAGCATGAGATGTGATATCCAACTCCTTCCCATTCCAATCCTGAGACCCTTCCTATAACATGAAATGTGATATCCAACTCCTTCCCATTCCAACCTGAGACCCTTCCTATAGCATGAGATGTGATATCTCAATGCTTATACCAAACCTGAGATCCTTCCTATAACATGAGATGTGATATCCAACTCCTTCCCATTCCAATCCTGAGACACTTCCTATAGCATGAGATGTGATATCTCACTGCTTATACCAAACCTGAGACCCTTCCCATAGCATGAGATGTGATATCCAACTCCTTCCCATTCCAATCCTCAGACCCTTCCTATAGCATGAGATGTGATATCTCAATGCTTCTAATATCAAACTTGAGACCCTACCTATAGCATGAGATGTGATATCCAAGTCCTTCCCATTCCAATCCTGAGACACTTCCTATAGCATGAGATGTGATATCCAACTCCTTCCCATTCCAATCCTGAGACCCTTCCTATAGCATGAGATATGATATCTCAATACTTCTAATACCAAACGTGAGATCCTTCCGATAACATGAGATGTGATATCCAAATCCTTCCCATTCCAATCCTGAGACCCTTCTGATAGCATGAGATGTGATATCTCAATGCTTCTAATACCAAACCTGAGATCCTTCCGATAGCATGAGATGTGATATCTCAATGCTTCTAATACCAAACCTGAGATCCTTCCTATAACATGAGATGTGATATCCAAATCCTTCCCCTTCCAAACCTGAGACCCTCTCTTTAGCATGAGATGTGATATCCAACTCCTTCCCATTCCATTCCTGAGACCCTTCTGATAGCATGAGATGTGATATCTCAATGCCTCTAATACCAAACCTGAGATCCTACCTCTAACATGAAATGTGATATCCAACTCTTTCCCCTTCCAAACCTGAGAGCCTTCCTATAGCATGAGATGTGATATCCAAGTCCTTCCCATTCCAATCCTGAGACCCTTCCTATAGCTTGAGATGTGATATCCAACTCCTTCCCATTCCAATTCTGAGACCCTTCCTATACTCTGAGACTTGATATCTCAATGCTTCTAATACCAAACCTGAGACCCGTAATATAACATGAGATGTGATATCCAAATCCTTCCCCTTCCAAAACTTAGACCCTTCCTTTATCATGAGATGTGATATCCAACTCCTTCCCATTCCAATCCTGAGACCCTTCCGATATCATGAGATGTGATATCTCAAAGCTTCTAATATCAAACTTGAGACCCTCCCTATAGCATGAGATGTGATATCCAAGTCCTTCCCATTCCAATCCTGAGACCCTTCCTATAGCATGAGATGTGATATCTCAATGCTTCTAATACCAAACCTGAGACCCTTCCTATAACATGAGATGGGAATATCCAACTCCTTCCCATTCCAATCCTGAGACCCTTCCGATAGCAGAGATGTGATATCTCAATGCTTATACCAAACCTGAGACCCTTCCTATGGCATGAGATGTGATATCCAACTCCTTGCCATTCAAATCCTGAGACCCTTCCTATAGCATGAGAAGGGATATCCAACTCCTTCCCAATCCAATCCTGAGACCCTTCCGATAGCAGAGACGTGATATCTCAATGCTTCTACCAAACCTGAGACCCTTCCTTTAGCATGAGATGTGATATCCAAATCCTTCACATTCCAATCCTGAGACCCTTCCTATAGCATGAGATGTGATATCTCAATGCTTCTAATACCAAACCTGAGATCCTTCCTATAACATGAGATGTGATATCCAATTCCTTCCCATTCCAAACCTGAGACCCTTCCTATTGGATGAGTTGTGATATCCAACTCCTTCCCATTCCAACCCTGAGACCCTTCCTATAGCATGAGATGTGATGTCTCAATGCTTCTAATACCAAACCTGAGATCCTTCCTATAACATGAGATGTGATATCCAACTCCTTCCATTCCAATCCTGAGACCCGTCCTATAGCATGAGATGTGATATCTCAATGCTTATACCAAACCTGAGACCCTTCCTATAGCATGAGATGTGATATCCAACTACTTCCCATTCCAATCCTGAGACCCTTCCTATAGCATGAGATGTGATATCTCAATGCTTCTAATACCAAACCTGAGATCCTTCCTCTAACATGAAATGTGATATCCAACTCCTTCCCTTTCCAAACCTAAGAGCCTATCTATAGCATGAGATGTGATATCCAGGTCCTTCCCATTCCAATCCTTAGACCCTTCCTACAGCATGCAATATGATATCTCAATGATTCTAATAACAAACCTGAGACCCGTCCTATAGCATGAGATATGATATCCAAGTCCTTCCCATTCCAATCCTGAGACCCTTCCTATAACATGAAATGTGATATCCAACTCCTTCCCATTCCAACCTGAGACCCTTCCTATAGCATGAGATGGGATATCCAATTTCTTCCAAATCCAATACTGATACCCTTCCGATAGCATGAGATGTGATATCCCAATGCTTCTACCAAACCTGAGACCCATACTATGGCATGAGATGTGATATCAAACTCCTTCCCATTCCAATCCTGAGACCCTTCCTATAGCTTGAGGTGTGATATCCAACTCCTTCCCATTCCAATTCTGAGACCCTTCCGATATCATGAGACTTGATATCTCAATGCTTCTAATACCAAACCTGAGACCCGTCCTATAACATGAGATGTGATATCCAAATCCTTCCCCTTCCAAACCTTAGACCCTTCCTTTATCATGAGATGTGATATCCAACTCCTTCCCATTCCAATCCTGAGACCCTTCCGATATCATGAGATTTGTTATCTCAATGCTTCTAATATCAAACTTGAGACCCTCCCTATAGCATGAGATGTGACATCCAAGTCCTTCCCATTCCAATCCTGAGACCCTTCCTATAGCATGAGATGTGATATCTCTATGCTTCTAATACCAAACCTGAGACCCTTCCTATAACATGAGATGGGATATCCAACTCCTTCCCATTCCAATCCTGAGACCTTTCCGATAGCAGAGATGTGATATCTCAATGCTTATACCAAACCTGAGAACCTTCCTATGGCCTGAGATGTGATATACAACTCCTTCCCATTCCAATCCTGAGACCCTTCCTTTAGCATGAGATGTGATATCTCAATGCTTATACCAAATCTGAGACCCTTCCTATAGCATGAGATGTGATATCCAATTCCTTCCCATTCCAATCCTGAGACCCTTCCTATAGCATGAGATGTGATATCTCAATGCTTATACCAAACCTGAGAGCCTACCTATAGCATGAGATGTGATATCCAAGTCCATCCCATTCCAATCCTTAGACCCTTCCTACAGCATGCGATGTGATATCTCAATGATTCTAATACCAAACCAGAGACTCTTCCTATAACATGAGATGGGATATCCAACTCCTTCCCATTCCAATCCTGAGCCGCTTCCGATAGCAGAGATGTGATATCTCAATGCTTATACCAAACCTGAGACCCTTCCTATAACATGAGATGTGATATCCAACTCCTTCCCGTTCCAAACCTGAGACACTAACTATAGCATATGTGATATCCAACTCCTTCCCATTCCAAACATGAGACCCTTCCTATAGCAAGAAAGTAATATCCAACTCCTACCCATTCCAATCCTGAGACCCTTCCTATAGCAAGAGATGTGATATCCAAATCCTTCCCATTCCAATCCTGAGACCCTTCCTATAACATGAGATGTGATATCCAACTCCTTCCCATTCCAACCTGAGACACTTCCTATAGCATGAGAAGGGATATCCAACTCCTTCCCAATCCAATCCTGAGACCCTTCCGATAGCAGAGATGTGATATCTCAATGCTTATACCAAACCTGAGACCCTTCCTATGGCATGAGATGTGATATCCAACTCCTTGCCATTCAAATCCTGAGACCCTTCCTATAGCATGAGAAGGGATTTCCAACTCCTTCCCAATCCAATCCTGAGACCCTTCCGATAGCAGAGACGTGATATCTCAATGCTTCTACCAAACCTGAGACCCTTCCTTTAGCATGAGATGTGATATCCAAATCCTTCACATTCCAATCCTGAGACCCTTCCTATAGCATGAGATGTGATATCTCAATGCTTCTAATACCAAACCTGAGATCCTTCCTCTAACATGAAATGTGATATCCAACTCCTTCCCTTTCCAAACCTAAGAGCCTATCTATAGCATGAGATGTGATATCCAAGTCCTTCACATTCCAACCCTTAGACCCTTCCTACAGCATGCAATATGATATCTCAATGATTCTAATAACAAACCTGAGACCCGTCCTATAACATGAGATGGGATATCCAACTCCTTCTCATTCCAATCCTGAGACACTTCCGATAGCAGAGATGTGATATCTCAATGCTTATACCAAACCTGAGACCCTTCCTATAACATGAGATGTGATATCCAAATCCTTCCCGTTCCAAACCTGAGACCCTTCCTTTAGCATGAGATGTGATATCCAGCTCCTTCCCATTCCAATCCTGAGACACTTCCGATAGCATGAGATGTGATATCTCAATGCTTCTAATATCAAAACTGAGACCCTCCCTATAGCATGATATGTGATATCTAAGTCCTTCCCATTCCAATCCTGAGACCCTCCCTATAGCATGAGATGTGATATCCAACTCCTTCTCATTCCAATCCTGAGACCCTTCCTATAGCATGAGATATGATATCTCAATACTTCTAATACCAAACGTGAGATCCTTCCGATAACATGAGATGTGATATCCAAATCCTTCCCCTTCCAAACCTGAGACCCTCCCTTTAGCATGAGATGTGATATCCAACTCCTTCCTATTCCAATCCTGAGACTCTTCTGATAGCATGAGATGTGATATCTCAATGCTTCTAATACCAAACCTGAGATCCTTCCGATAGCATGAGATGTGATATCTCAATGCTTCTAATACCAAACCTGAGATCCTTCCTATAACATGAGATGTGATATCCAAATCCTTCCCCTTCCAAACCTGAGACCCTCCCTTTAGCATGAGATGTGATATCCAACTCCTTCCCATTCCATTCCTGAGACCCTTCTGATAGCATGAGATGTGATATCTCAATGCCTCTAATACCAAACCTGAGATCCTACCTCTAACATGAAATGTGATATCCAACTCTTTCCCCTTCCAAACCTGAGAGCCTTCCTATAGCATGAGATGTGATATCCAAGTCCTTCCCATTCCAATCCTGAGACCCTTCCTATAGCTTGAGATGTGATATCCAACTCCTTCCCATTCCAATTCTGAGACCCTTCCTATACTATGAGACTTGATATCTCAATGCTTCTAATACCAAACCTGAGACCCGTAATATAACATGAGATGTGATATCCAAATCCTTCCCCTTCCAAACCTTAGACCCTTCCTTTATCATGAGATGTGATATCCAACTCCTTCCCATTCCAATCCTGAGACCCTTCCGATATCATGAGATGTGATATCTCAAAGCTTCTAATATCAAACTTGAGACCCTCCCTATAGCATGAGATGTGATATCCAAGTCCTTCCCATTCCAATCCTGAGACCCTTCCTATAGCATGAGATGTGATATCTCAATGCTTATACCAAACCTGAGACCCTTCCTATAGCATGAGATGTGATATCCAACTGCTTCCCATTCCAATCCTGAGACCCTTCCTATAGCATGAGATGTGATATCTCTATGCTTCTAATACCAAACCTGAGATCCTTCCTCTAACATGAAATGTGATATCCAACTCCTTCCCTTTCCAAACCTAAGAGCCTACCTATAGCATGAGATGTGATATCCAAGTCCTTCACATTCCAACCCTTAGACCCTTCCTACAGCATGCAATATGATATCTCAATGATTCTAATAACAAACCTGAGACCCGTCCTATAACATGAGATGGGATATCCAACTCCTTCCCATTCCAATCCTGAGACTCTTCCGATAGCAGAGATGTGATATCTCAATGCTTATACCAAACCTGAGACCCTTCCTATAACATGAGATGTGATATCCAAATCCTTCCCGTTCCAAACCTGAGACCCTTCCTTTAGCATGAGATGTGATATCCAGCTCCTTCCCATTCCAATCCTGAGACACTTCCGATAGCATGAGATGTGATATCTCAATGCTTCTAATATCAAAACTGAGACCCTCCCTATAGCATGATATGTGATATCTAAGTCCTTCCCATTCCAATCCTGAGACCCTCCCTATAGCATGAGATGTGATATCCAACTCCTTCCCATTCCAATCCTGAGACCCTTCCTATAGCATGAGATATGATATCTCAATACTTCTAATACCAAACGTGAGATCCTTCCGATAACATGAGATGTGATATCCAAGTCCTTCCCATTCCAATCCTGAGACCCTTCCTATAGCATGAGATGTGATATCTCAATGCTTCTAATACCAAACCTGAGACCCGTAATATAACATGAGATGTGATATCCAAATCCTTCCCCTTCCAAACCTTAGACCCTTCCTTTATCATGAGATGTGATATCCAACTCCTTCCCATTCCAATCCTGAGACCCTTCCGATATCATGAGATGTGATATCTCAAAGCTTCTAATATCAAACTTGAGACCCTCCCTATAGCATGAGATGTGATATCCAAGTCCTTCCCATTCCAATCCTGAGACCCTTCCTATAGCATGAGATGTGATATCTCAATGCTTCTAATACCAAACCTGAGACCCTTCCTATAACATGAGATGGGAATATCCAACTCCTTCCCATTCCAATCCTGAGACCCTTCCGATAGCAGAGATGTGATATCTCAATGCTTATACCAAACCTGAGATCCTTCCTATAACATGAGATGTGATATCCAACTCCTTCCCATTCCAATCCTGAGACACTTCCTATAGCATGAGATGTGATATCTCACTGCTTATACCAAACCTGAGACCCTTCCCATAGCATGAGATGTGATATCCAACTCCTTCCCATTCCAATCCTCAGACCCTTCCTATAGCATGAGATGTGATATCTCAATGCTTCTAATATCAAACTTGAGACCCTACCTATAGCATGAGATGTGATATCCAAGTCCTTCCCATTCCAATCCTGAGACACTTCCTATAGCATGAGATGTGATATCTCAATGCTTCTAATACCAAACCTGAGACTCTTCCTATAACATGAGATGGGATATCCAACTCCTTCCCATTCCAATCCTGAGACCCTTTTGATAGCAGAGATGTGATATCTCAATGTTTATACCAAACCTGAGACCCTTCCTACGGCATGAGATGTCATATTCAACTCCTTCCCATTCCAATCCTGAGACCCTTCCTATAGCATGAGATGTGATATCCAACTCCTTCCCATTCCAATCCTGAGACCCTTCCTATAGCATGAGATGTGATGTCTCAATGCTTCTAATACCAAACCTGAGATCCTTCCTATAACATGAGATGTGATATCCAACTCCTTCCATTCCAATCCTGGACCCTTCCTATAGCATGAGATGTGATATCTCAATGCTTATACCAAACCTGAGACCCTTCCTATAGCATGAGATGTGATATCCAACTCCTTCCCATTCCAATCCTGAGACCCTTCCTATAGCCTGAGATGTGATATCTCAATGCCTCTAATACCAAACCTGAGATCCTTCCTCTAACATGAAATGTGATATCCAACTCCTTCACTTTCCAAACCTGAGAGCCTATCTATAGCATGAGATGTGATATCCAAGTCCTTCCCATTCCAATCCTTAGACCCTTCCTACAGCATGCAATATGATATCTCAATGATTCTAATAAAAAACCTGAGACCCGTCCTATAACATGAGATGGGATATCCAACTCCTTCCCATTCCAATCCTGAGACACTTCCGATAGCAGAGATGTGATATCTCAATGTTTATACCAAACCTGAGACCCTTCCTATAACATGAGATGTGATATCCAACTCCTTCCCGTTCCAAACCTGAGACCCTTCCTTTAGCATGAGATGTGATATCCAGCTCCTTCCCATTCCAATCCTGAGACACTTCCGATAGCATGAGATGTGATATCTCAATGCTTCTAATATCAAAACTGAGACCCTCCCTATAGCATGATATGTGATATCTAAGTCCTTCCCATTCCAATCCTGAGACCCTTCCTATAGCTTGAGATGTGATATCTCAATGCTTCTACCAAACCTGAGACCCTTCCTTTAGCATGAGATGTGATATCCAACTCCTTCCCATTCCAATCCTGAGACCCTTCCTATAGCATGAGAGGTGATATCTCAATACTTCTAATACCAAACCTGAGATCCATCCTATAACATGAGATGTGATATCCAAATCCTTCCCCTTCCAAACCTGAGACCCGCCCTTTAGCATGAGATGTGATATCCAACTCCTTCCCATTCCAATCCTGAGACCCTTCTGATAGCATAAGATATGATATCTCAATGCTTCTATACCAAACCTGAGAGCCTTCCGATAGCATGAGATGTGATATCTCAATACTTCTAATACCAAACCTGAGATCCTTCCTATAACATGAGATGTGATATCCAAATCCTTATCTTCCAAACCTGAGACCCTCCGTTTAGCATGAGATGTGATATCCAACTCCTTCCCATTCCAATCCTGAGACTCTTCTGATAGCATAAGATATGATATCTCAATGCTTCTATACCAAACCTGAGATCCTTCTGATAGCATGAGATGTGATATCTCAATACTTCTAATACCAAACCTGAGATCCTACCTCTAACATGAAATGTGATATCCAACTCTTTCCCCTTGCAAACCTGAGAGCCTTCCTATAGCATGAGATGTGATATCCAAGTCCTTCCCATTCCAATCCTGAGACCCTTCCTATAACATGAGATGTGATACCCAACTCCTTCCCATTCCAACCTGAGACCCTTCCTATAGCATGAGATGGGATATCCAACTCCTTCCAAATCCAATCCCGATACCCTTCCGATAGCATGAGATCTGATATCCCAATGCTTCTACCAAACCTGAGACCCATACTATGGCATGAGATGTGATATCAAACTCCTTCCCATTCCAATTCTGAGACCCTTCCTATACCATGAGACTTGATATCTCAATGCTTCTAATACCAAATCTGAGACCCGTCCTATAACATGAGATGTGATATCCAAATGCTTCCCCTTCCAAACCTTAGACCCTTCCTTTATCATGAGATGTGATAGCCAACTCCTTCCCATTCCAATCTTGAGACCCTTCCGATATCATGAAATGTGATATCTCAATGCTTCTAATATCAAACTTGAGACCCTCCCTATAACATGAGACGGGAATATCCAACTCCTTCCCATTCCAATCCTGAGACCCTTCCGATAGCAGAGATGTGATATCTCAATGCTTATACCAAACCTGAGATCCTTCCTATAACATGAGATGTGATATCCAACTCCTTCCCATTCCAATCCTGAGACACTTCCTATAGCATGAGATGTGATATCTCACTGCTTATACCAAACCTGAGACCCTTCCTATAGCATGAGATGTGATATCCAACTCCTTCCCATTCCAATCCTGAGACCCTTCCTATAGCATGAGATGTGATATCTCAATGCTTCTAATATCAAACTTGAGACCCTCCCTATAGCATGAGATGTGATACCCAAGTCCTTCCCATTCCAATCCTGAGACACTTCCTATAGCATGAGATGTGATATCCAACTGCTTCCCATTCCAATCCTGAGACCCTTCCTATAGCATGAGATGTGACATCTCTATGCTTCTAATACCAAACCTGAGATCCTTCCTCTAACATGAAATGTGATATCCAACTCCTTCCCTTTCCAAACCTAAGAGCCTATCTATAGCATGAGATGTGATATCCAAGTCCTTCACATTCCAACCCTTAGACCCTTCCTACAGCATGCAATATGATATCTCAATGATTCTAATAACAAACCTGAGACCCGTCCTATAACATGAGATGGGATATTCAACTCCTTCCCATTCCAATCCTGAGACTCTTCCGATAGCAGAGATGTGATATCTCAATGCTTATACCAAACCTGAGACCCTTCCTATAACATGAGATGTGATATCCAAATCCTTCCCGTTCCAAACCTGAGACCCTTCCTTTAGCATGAGATGTGATATCCAAATCCTTCCCATTCCAATCCTGAGACCCTTCCTATAACATGAGATGTGATATCCAACTCCTTCCCATTCCAACCTGAGACACTTCCTATAGCATGAGAAGGGATATCCAACTCCTTCCCAATCCAATCCTGAGACCCTTCCGATAGCAGAGATGTGATATCTCAATGCTTATACCAAACCTGAGACCCTTCCTATGGCATGAGATGTGATATCCAACTCCTTGCCATTCAAATCCTGAGACCCTTCCTATAGCATGAGAAGGGATTTCCAACTCCTTCCCAATCCAATCCTGAGACCCTTCCGATAGCAGAGACGTGATATCTCAATGCTTCTACCAAACCTGAGACCCTTCCTTTAGCATGAGATGTGATATCCAAATCCTTCACATTCCAATCCTGAGACCCTTCCTATAGCATGAGATGTGATATCTCAATGCTTCTAATACCAAACCTGAGATCCTTCCTCTAACATGAAATGTGATATCCAACTCCTTCCCTTTCCAAACCTAAGAGCCTATCTATAGCATGAGATGTGATATCCAAGTCCTTCACATTCCAACCCTTAGACCCTTCCTACAGCATGCAATATGATATCTCAATGATTCTAATAACAAACCTGAGACCCGTCCTATAACATGAGATGGGATATCCAACTCCTTCTCATTCCAATCCTGAGACACTTCCGATAGCAGAGATGTGATATCTCAATGCTTATACCAAACCTGAGACCCTTCCTATAACATGAGATGTGATATCCAAATCCTTCCCGTTCCAAACCTGAGACCCTTCCTTTAGCATGAGATGTGATATCCAGCTCCTTCCCATTCCAATCCTGAGACACTTCCGATAGCATGAGATGTGATATCTCAATGCTTCTAATATCAAAACTGAGACCCTCCCTATAGCATGATATGTGATATCTAAGTCCTTCCCATTCCAATCCTGAGACCCTCCCTATAGCATGAGATGTGATATCCAACTCCTTCTCATTCCAATCCTGAGACCCTTCCTATAGCATGAGATATGATATCTCAATACTTCTAATACCAAACGTGAGATCCTTCCGATAACATGAGATGTGATATCCAAATCCTTCCCCTTCCAAACCTGAGACCCTCCCTTTAGCATGAGATGTGATATCCAACTCCTTCCTATTCCAATCCTGAGACTCTTCTGATAGCATGAGATGTGATATCTCAATGCTTCTAATACCAAACCTGAGATCCTTCCGATAGCATGAGATGTGATATCTCAATGCTTCTAATACCAAACCTGAGATCCTTCCTATAACATGAGATGTGATATCCAAATCCTTCCCCTTCCAAACCTGAGACCCTCCCTTTAGCATGAGATGTGATATCCAACTCCTTCCCATTCCATTCCTGAGACCCTTCTGATAGCATGAGATGTGATATCTCAATGCCTCTAATACCAAACCTGAGATCCTACCTCTAACATGAAATGTGATATCCAACTCTTTCCCCTTCCAAACCTGAGAGCCTTCCTATAGCATGAGATGTGATATCCAAGTCCTTCCCATTCCAATCCTGAGACCCTTCCTATAGCTTGAGATGTGATATCCAACTCCTTCCCATTCCAATTCTGAGACCCTTCCTATACTATGAGACTTGATATCTCAATGCTTCTAATACCAAACCTGAGACCCGTAATATAACATGAGATGTGATATCCAAATCCTTCCCCTTCCAAACCTTAGACCCTTCCTTTATCATGAGATGTGATATCCAACTCCTTCCCATTCCAATCCTGAGACCCTTCCGATATCATGAGATGTGATATCTCAAAGCTTCTAATATCAAACTTGAGACCCTCCCTATAGCATGAGATGTGATATCCAAGTCCTTCCCATTCCAATCCTGAGACCCTTCCTATAGCATGAGATGTGATATCTCAATGCTTATACCAAACCTGAGACCCTTCCTATAGCATGAGATGTGATATCCAACTGCTTCCCATTCCAATCCTGAGACCCTTCCTATAGCATGAGATGTGATATCTCTATGCTTCTAATACCAAACCTGAGATCCTTCCTCTAACATGAAATGTGATATCCAACTCCTTCCCTTTCCAAACCTAAGAGCCTACCTATAGCATGAGATGTGATATCCAAGTCCTTCACATTCCAACCCTTAGACCCTTCCTACAGCATGCAATATGATATCTCAATGATTCTAATAACAAACCTGAGACCCGTCCTATAACATGAGATGGGATATCCAACTCCTTCCCATTCCAATCCTGAGACTCTTCCGATAGCAGAGATGTGATATCTCAATGCTTATACCAAACCTGAGACCCTTCCTATAACATGAGATGTGATATCCAAATCCTTCCCGTTCCAAACCTGAGACCCTTCCTTTAGCATGAGATGTGATATCCAGCTCCTTCCCATTCCAATCCTGAGACACTTCCGATAGCATGAGATGTGATATCTCAATGCTTCTAATATCAAAACTGAGACCCTCCCTATAGCATGATATGTGATATCTAAGTCCTTCCCATTCCAATCCTGAGACCCTCCCTATAGCATGAGATGTGATATCCAACTCCTTCCCATTCCAATCCTGAGACCCTTCCTATAGCATGAGATATGATATCTCAATACTTCTAATACCAAACGTGAGATCCTTCCGATAACATGAGATGTGATATCCAAGTCCTTCCCATTCCAATCCTGAGACCCTTCCTATAGCATGAGATGTGATATCTCAATGCTTCTAATACCAAACCTGAGACCCGTAATATAACATGAGATGTGATATCCAAATCCTTCCCCTTCCAAACCTTAGACCCTTCCTTTATCATGAGATGTGATATCCAACTCCTTCCCATTCCAATCCTGAGACCCTTCCGATATCATGAGATGTGATATCTCAAAGCTTCTAATATCAAACTTGAGACCCTCCCTATAGCATGAGATGTGATATCCAAGTCCTTCCCATTCCAATCCTGAGACCCTTCCTATAGCATGAGATGTGATATCTCAATGCTTCTAATACCAAACCTGAGACCCTTCCTATAACATGAGATGGGAATATCCAACTCCTTCCCATTCCAATCCTGAGACCCTTCCGATAGCAGAGATGTGATATCTCAATGCTTATACCAAACCTGAGATCCTTCCTATAACATGAAATGTGATATCCAACTCCTTCCCATTCCAATCCTGAGACACTTCCTATAGCATGAGATGTGATATCTCACTGCTTATACCAAACCTGAGACCCTTCCCATAGCATGAGATGTGATATCCAACTCCTTCCCATTCCAATCCTCAGACCCTTCCTATAGCATGAGATGTGATATCTCAATGCTTCTAATATCAAACTTGAGACCCTACCTATAGCATGAGATGTGATATCCAAGTCCTTCCCATTCCAATCCTGAGACACTTCCTATAGCATGAGATGTGATATCTCAATGCTTCTAATACCAAACCTGAGACTCTTCCTATAACATGAGATGGGATATCCAACTCCTTCCCATTCCAATCCTGAGACCCTTTTGATAGCAGAGATGTGATATCTCAATGTTTATACCAAACCTGAGACCCTTCCTACGGCATGAGATGTCATATTCAACTCCTTCCCATTCCAATCCTGAGACCCTTCCTATAGCATGAGATGTGATATCCAACTCCTTCCCATTCCAATCCTGAGACCCTTCCTATAGCATGAGATGTGATGTCTCAATGCTTCTAATACCAAACCTGAGATCCTTCCTATAACATGAGATGTGATATCCAACTCCTTCCATTCCAATCCTGGACCCTTCCTATAGCATGAGATGTGATATCTCAATGCTTATACCAAACCTGAGACCCTTCCTATAGCATGAGATGTGATATCCAACTCCTTCCCATTCCAATCCTGAGACCCTTCCTATAGCCTGAGATGTGATATCTCAATGCCTCTAATACCAAACCTGAGATCCTTCCTCTAACATGAAATGTGATATCCAACTCCTTCACTTTCCAAACCTGAGAGCCTATCTATAGCATGAGATGTGATATCCAAGTCCTTCCCATTCCAATCCTTAGACCCTTCCTACAGCATGCAATATGATATCTCAATGATTCTAATAAAAAACCTGAGACCCGTCCTATAACATGAGATGGGATATCCAACTCCTTCCCATTCCAATCCTGAGACACTTCCGATAGCAGAGATGTGATATCTCAATGTTTATACCAAACCTGAGACCCTTCCTATAACATGAGATGTGATATCCAACTCCTTCCCGTTCCAAACCTGAGACCCTTCCTTTAGCATGAGATGTGATATCCAGCTCCTTCCCATTCCAATCCTGAGACACTTCCGATAGCATGAGATGTGATATCTCAATGCTTCTAATATCAAAACTGAGACCCTCCCTATAGCATGATATGTGATATCTAAGTCCTTCCCATTCCAATCCTGAGACCCTTCCTATAGCTTGAGATGTGATATCTCAATGCTTCTACCAAACCTGAGACCCTTCCTTTAGCATGAGATGTGATATCCAACTCCTTCCCATTCCAATCCTGAGACCCTTCCTATAGCATGAGAGGTGATATCTCAATACTTCTAATACCAAACCTGAGATCCATCCTATAACATGAGATGTGATATCCAAATCCTTCCCCTTCCAAACCTGAGACCCGCCCTTTAGCATGAGATGTGATATCCAACTCCTTCCCATTCCAATCCTGAGACCCTTCTGATAGCATAAGATATGATATCTCAATGCTTCTATACCAAACCTGAGAGCCTTCCGATAGCATGAGATGTGATATCTCAATACTTCTAATACCAAACCTGAGATCCTTCCTATAACATGAGATGTGATATCCAAATCCTTATCTTCCAAACCTGAGACCCTCCGTTTAGCATGAGATGTGATATCCAACTCCTTCCCATTCCAATCCTGAGACTCTTCTGATAGCATAAGATATGATATCTCAATGCTTCTATACCAAACCTGAGATCCTTCTGATAGCATGAGATGTGATATCTCAATACTTCTAATACCAAACCTGAGATCCTACCTCTAACATGAAATGTGATATCCAACTCTTTCCCCTTGCAAACCTGAGAGCCTTCCTATAGCATGAGATGTGATATCCAAGTCCTTCCCATTCCAATCCTGAGACCCTTCCTATAACATGAGATGTGATACCCAACTCCTTCCCATTCCAACCTGAGACCCTTCCTATAGCATGAGATGGGATATCCAACTCCTTCCAAATCCAATCCCGATACCCTTCCGATAGCATGAGATCTGATATCCCAATGCTTCTACCAAACCTGAGACCCATACTATGGCATGAGATGTGATATCAAACTCCTTCCCATTCCAATTCTGAGACCCTTCCTATACCATGAGACTTGATATCTCAATGCTTCTAATACCAAACCTGAGACCCGTCCTATAACATGAGATGTGATATCCAAATGCTTCCCCTTCCAAACCTTAGACCCTTCCTTTATCATGAGATGTGATAGCCAACTCCTTCCCATTCCAATCTTGAGACCCTTCCGATATCATGAAATGTGATATCTCAATGCTTCTAATATCAAACTTGAGACCCTCCCTATAACATGAGACGGGAATATCCAACTCCTTCCCATTCCAATCCTGAGACCCTTCCGATAGCAGAGATGTGATATCTCAATGCTTATACCAAACCTGAGATCCTTCCTATAACATGAGATGTGATATCCAACTCCTTCCCATTCCAATCCTGAGACACTTCCTATAGCATGAGATGTGATATCTCACTGCTTATACCAAACCTGAGACCCTTCCTATAGCATGAGATGTAATATCCAACTCCTTCCCATTCCAATCCTGAGACCCTTCCTATAGCATGAGATGTGATATCTCAATGCTTCTAATATCAAACTTGAGACCCTCCCTATAGCATGAGATGTGATACCCAAGTCCTTCCCATTCCAATCCTGAGACACTTCCTATAGCATGAGATGTGATATCCAACTGCTTCCCATTCCAATCCTGAGACCCTTCCTATAGCATGAGATGTGACATCTCTATGCTTCTAATACCAAACCTGAGATCCTTCCTCTAACATGAAATGTGATATCCAACTCCTTCCCTTTCCAAACCTAAGAGCCTATCTATAGCATGAGATGTGATATCCAAGTCCTTCACATTCCAACCCTTAGACCCTTCCTACAGCATGCAATATGATATCTCAATGATTCTAATAACAAACCTGAGACCCGTCCTATAACATGAGATGGGATATTCAACTCCTTCCCATTCCAATCCTGAGACTCTTCCGATAGCAGAGATGTGATATCTCAATGCTTATACCAAACCTGAGACCCTTCCTATAACATGAGATGTGATATCCAAATCCTTCCCGTTCCAAACCTGAGACCCTTCCTTTAGCATGAGATGTGATATCCAGCTCCTTCCCATTCCAATCCTGAGACACTTCCGATAGCAGAGACGTGATATCTCAATGCTTCTACCAAACCTGAGACCCTTCCTTTAGCATGAGATGTGATATCCAAATCCTTCCCAATCCAATCCTGAGACCCTTCCGATAGCAGAGACGTGATATCTCAATGCTTCTACCAAACCTGAGACCCTTCCTTTAGCATGAGATGTGATATCCAAATCCTTCACATTCCAATCCTGAGACCCTTCCTATAGCATGAGATGTGATATCTCAATGCTTCTAATACCAAACCTGAGATCCTTCCTCTAACATGAAATGTGATATCCAACTCCTTCCCTTTCCAAACCTAAGAGCCTATCTATAGCATGAGATGTGATATCCAAGTCCTTCACATTCCAACCCTTAGACCCTTCCTACAGCATGCAATATGATATCTCAATGATTCTAATAACAAACCTGAGACCCGTCCTATAACATGAGATGGGATATCCAACTCCTTCTCATTCCAATCCTGAGACACTTCCGATAGCAGAGATGTGATATCTCAATGCTTATACCAAACCTGAGACCCTTCCTATAACATGAGATGTGATATCCAAATCCTTCCCGTTCCAAACCTGAGACCCTTCCTTTAGCATGAGATGTGATATCCAGCTCCTTCCCATTCCAATCCTGAGACACTTCCGATAGCATGAGATGTGATATCTCAATGCTTCTAATATCAAAACTGAGACCCTCCCTATAGCATGATATGTGATATCTAAGTCCTTCCCATTCCAATCCTGAGACCCTCCCTATAGCATGAGATGTGATATCCAACTCCTTCTCATTCCAATCCTGAGACCCTTCCTATAGCATGAGATATGATATCTCAATACTTCTAATACCAAACGTGAGATCCTTCCGATAACATGAGATGTGATATCCAAATCCTTCCCCTTCCAAACCTGAGACCCTCCCTTTAGCATGAGATGTGATATCCAACTCCTTCCTATTCCAATCCTGAGACTCTTCTGATAGCATGAGATGTGATATCTCAATGCTTCTAATACCAAACCTGAGATCCTTCCGATAGCATGAGATGTGATATCTCAATGCTTCTAATACCAAACCTGAGATCCTTCCTATAACATGAGATGTGATATCCAAATCCTTCCCCTTCCAAACCTGAGACCCTCCCTTTAGCATGAGATGTGATATCCAACTCCTTCCCATTCCATTCCTGAGACCCTTCTGATAGCATGAGATGTGATATCTCAATGCCTCTAATACCAAACCTGAGATCCTACCTCTAACATGAAATGTGATATCCAACTCTTTCCCCTTCCAAACCTGAGAGCCTTCCTATAGCATGAGATGTGATATCCAAGTCCTTCCCATTCCAATCCTGAGACCCTTCCTATAGCTTGAGATGTGATATCCAACTCCTTCCCATTCCAATTCTGAGACCCTTCCTATACTATGAGACTTGATATCTCAATGCTTCTAATACCAAACCTGAGACCCGTAATATAACATGAGATGTGATATCCAAATCCTTCCCCTTCCAAACCTTAGACCCTTCCTTTATCATGAGATGTGATATCCAACTCCTTCCCATTCCAATCCTGAGACCCTTCCGATATCATGAGATGTGATATCTCAAAGCTTCTAATATCAAACTTGAGACCCTCCCTATAGCATGAGATGTGATATCCAAGTCCTTCCCATTCCAATCCTGAGACCCTTCCTATAGCATGAGATGTGATATCTCAATGCTTATACCAAACCTGAGACCCTTCCTATAGCATGAGATGTGATATCCAACTGCTTCCCATTCCAATCCTGAGACCCTTCCTATAGCATGAGATGTGATATCTCTATGCTTCTAATACCAAACCTGAGATCCTTCCTCTAACATGAAATGTGATATCCAACTCCTTCCCTTTCCAAACCTAAGAGCCTACCTATAGCATGAGATGTGATATCCAAGTCCTTCACATTCCAACCCTTAGACCCTTCCTACAGCATGCAATATGATATCTCAATGATTCTAATAACAAACCTGAGACCCGTCCTATAACATGAGATGGGATATCCAACTCCTTCCCATTCCAATCCTGAGACTCTTCCGATAGCAGAGATGTGATATCTCAATGCTTATACCAAACCTGAGACCCTTCCTATAACATGAGATGTGATATCCAAATCCTTCCCGTTCCAAACCTGAGACCCTTCCTTTAGCATGAGATGTGATATCCAGCTCCTTCCCATTCCAATCCTGAGACACTTCCGATAGCATGAGATGTGATATCTCAATGCTTCTAATATCAAAACTGAGACCCTCCCTATAGCATGATATGTGATATCTAAGTCCTTCCCATTCCAATCCTGAGACCCTCCCTATAGCATGAGATGTGATATCCAACTCCTTCCCATTCCAATCCTGAGACCCTTCCTATAGCATGAGATATGATATCTCAATACTTCTAATACCAAACGTGAGATCCTTCCGATAACATGAGATGTGATATCCAAGTCCTTCCCATTCCAATCCTGAGACCCTTCCTATAGCATGAGATGTGATATCTCAATGCTTCTAATACCAAACCTGAGACCCGTAATATAACATGAGATGTGATATCCAAATCCTTCCCCTTCCAAACCTTAAACCCTTCCTTTATCATGAGATGTGATATCCAACTCCTTCCCATTCCAATCCTGAGACCCTTCCGATATCATGAGATGTGATATCTCAAAGCTTCTAATATCAAACTTGAGACCCTCCCTATAGCATGAGATGTGATATCCAAGTCCTTCCCATTCCAATCCTGAGACCCTTCCTATAGCATGAGATGTGATATCTCAATGCTTCTAATACCAAACCTGAGACCCTTCCTATAACATGAGATGGGAATATCCAACTCCTTCCCATTCCAATCCTGAGACCCTTCCGATAGCAGAGATGTGATATCTCAATGCTTATACCAAACCTGAGATCCTTCCTATAACATGAGATGTGATATCCAACTCCTTCCCATTCCAATCCTGAGACACTTCCTATAGCATGAGATGTGATATCTCACTGCTTATACCAAACCTGAGACCCTTCCCATAGCATGAGATGTGATATCCAACTCCTTCCCATTCCAATCCTCAGACCCTTCCTATAGCATGAGATGTGATATCTCAATGCTTCTAATATCAAACTTGAGACCCTACCTATAGCATGAGATGTGATATCCAAGTCCTTCCCATTCCAATCCTGAGACACTTCCTATAGCATGAGATGTGATATCTCAATGCTTCTAATACCAAACCTGAGACTCTTCCTATAACATGAGATGGGATATCCAACTCCTTCCCATTCCAATCCTGAGACCCTTTTGATAGCAGAGATGTGATATCTCAATGTTTATACCAAACCTGAGACCCTTCCTACGGCATGAGATGTCATATTCAACTCCTTCCCATTCCAATCCTGAGACCCTTCCTATAGCATGAGATGTGATATCCAACTCCTTCCCATTCCAATCCTGAGACCCTTCCTATAGCATGAGATGTGATGTCTCAATGCTTCTAATACCAAACCTGAGATCCTTCCTATAACATGAGATGTGATATCCAACTCCTTCCATTCCGATCCTGGTCCCTTCCTATAGCATGAGATGTGATATCTCAATGCTTATACCAAACCTGAGACCCTTCCTATAGCATGAGATGTGATATCCAACTCCTTCCCATTCCAATCCTGAGACCCTTCCTATAGCCTGAGATGTGATATCTCAATGCCTCTAATACCAAACCTGAGATCCTTCCTCTAACATGAAATGTGATATCCAACTCCTTCACTTTCCAAACCTGAGAGCCTATCTATAGCATGAGATGTGATATCCAAGTCCTTCCCATTCCAATCCTTAGACCCTTCCTACAGCATGCAATATGATATCTCAATGATTCTAATAAAAAACCTGAGACCCGTCCTATAACATGAGATGGGATATCCAACTCCTTCCCATTCCAATCCTGAGACACTTCCGATAGCAGAGATGTGATATCTCAATGTTTATACCAAACCTGAGACCCTTCCTATAACATGAGATGTGATATCCAACTCCTTCCCGTTCCAAACCTGAGACCCTTCCTTTAGCATGAGATGTGATATCCAGCTCCTTCCCATTCCAATCCTGAGACACTTCCGATAGCATGAGATGTGATATCTCAATGCTTCTAATATCAAAACTGAGACCCTCCCTATAGCATGATATGTGATATCTAAGTCCTTCCCATTCCAATCCTGAGACCCTTCCTATAGCTTGAGATGTGATATCTCAATGCTTCTACCAAACCTGAGACCCTTCCTTTAGCATGAGATGTGATATCCAACTCCTTCCCATTCCAATCCTGAGACCCTTCCTATAGCATGAGACTTGATATCTCAATGCTTCTAATACCAAACCTGAGACCCGTCCTATAACATGAGATGTGATATCCAAATGCTTCCCCTTCCAAACCTTAGACCCTTCCTTTATCATGAGATGTGATAGCCAACTCCTTCCCATTCCAATCTTGAGACCCTTCCGATATCATGAAATGTGATATCTCAATGCTTCTAATATCAAACTTGAGACCCTCCCTATAACATGAGACGGGAATATCCAACTCCTTCCCATTCCAATCCTGAGACCCTTCCGATAGCAGAGATGTGATATCTCAATGCTTATACCAAACCTGAGATCCTTCCTATAACATGAGATGTGATATCCAACTCCTTCCCATTCCAATCCTGAGACACTTCCTATAGCATGAGATGTGATATCTCACTGCTTATACCAAACCTGAGACCCTTCCTATAGCATGAGATGTAATATCCAACTCCTTCCCATTCCAATCCTGAGACCCTTCCTATAGCATGAGATGTGATATCTCAATGCTTCTAATATCAAACTTGAGACCCTCCCTATAGCATGAGATGTGATACCCAAGTCCTTCCCATTCCAATCCTGAGACACTTCCTATAGCATGAGATGTGATATCCAACTGCTTCCCATTCCAATCCTGAGACCCTTCCTATAGCATGAGATGTGACATCTCTATGCTTCTAATACCAAACCTGAGATCCTTCCTCTAACATGAAATGTGATATCCAACTCCTTCCCTTTCCAAACCTAAGAGCCTATCTATAGCATGAGATGTGATATCCAAGCCCTTCACATTCCAACCCTTAGACCCTTCCTGCAGCATGCAATATGATATCTCAATGATTCTAATAACAAACCTGAGACCCGTCCTATAACATGAGATGGGATATTCAACTCCTTCCCATTCCAATCCTGAGACTCTTCCGATAGCAGAGATGTGATATCTCAATGCTTATACCAAACCTGAGACCCTTCCTATAACATGAGATGTGATATCCAAATCCTTCCCGTTCCAAACCTGAGACCCTTCCTTTAGCATGAGATGTGATATCCAGCTCCTTCCCATTCCAATCCTGAGACACTTCCGATAGCATGAGATGTGATATCTCAATGCTTCTAATATCAAAACTGAGACCCTCCCTATAGCATGATATGTGATTTCTAAGTCCTTCCCATTCCAATCCTAAGACCCTCCCTATAGCATGAGATGTGATATCCAACTCCTTCCCATTCCAATCCTGAGACCCTTCCTATAGCATGAGATATGATATCTCAATACTTCTAATACCAAACGTGAGATCCTTCCGATAACATGAGATGTGATATCCAAATCCTTCCTCTTCCAAACCTGAGACCCTCCCTTTAGCATGAGATGTGATATCCAACTCCTTCCTATTCCAATCCTGAGACTCTTCTGATAGCATGAGATGTGATATCTCAATGCTTCTAATACCAAACCTGAGATCCTTCCGATAGCATGAGATGTGATATCTCAATGCTTCTAATACCAAACCTGAGATCCTTCCTATAACATGAGATGTGATATCCAAATCCTTCCCCTTCCAAACCTGAGACCCTCCCTTTAGCATGAGATGTGATATCCAACTCCTTCCCATTCCATTCCTGAGACCCTTCTGATAGCATGAGATGTGATATCTCAATGCCTCTAATACCAAACCTGAGATCCTACCTCTAACATGAAATGTGATATCCAACTCTTTCCCCTTCCAAACCTGAGAGCCTTCCTATAGCATGAGATGTGATATCCAAGTCCTTCACATTCCAATCCTGAGACCCTTCCTATAGCTTGAGATGTGATATCCAACTCCTTCCCATTCCAATTCTGAGACCCTTCCTATACTATGAGACTTGATATCTCAATGCTTCTAATACCAAACCTGAGACCCGTAATATAACATGAGATGTGATATCCAAATCCTTCCCCTTCCAAACCTTAGACCCTTCCTTTATCATGAGATGTGATATCCAACTCCTTCCCATTCCAATCCTGAGACCCTTCCGATATCATGAGATGTGATACCTCAAAGCTTCTAATATCAAACTTGAGACCCTCCCTATAGCATGAGATGTGATATCCAAGTCCTTCCCATTCCAATCCTGAGACCCTTCCTATAGCATGAGATGTGATATCTCAATGCTTATACCAAACCTGAGACCCTTCCTATAGCATGAGATGTGATATCCAACTGCTTCCCATTCCAATCCTGAGACCCTTCCTATAGCATGAGATGTGATATCTCTATGCTTCTAATACCAAACCTGAGATCCTTCCTCTAACATGAAATGTGATATCCAACTCCTTCCCTTTCCAAACCTAAGAGCCTATCTATAGCATGAGATGTGATATCCAAGTCCTTCACATTCCAACCCTTAGACCCTTCCTACAGCATGCAATATGATATCTCAATGATTCTAATAACAAACCTGAGACCCGTCCTATAACATGAGATGGGATATCCAACTCCTTCCCATTCCAATCCTGAGACTCTTCCGATAGCAGAGATGTGATATCTCAATGCTTATACCAAACCTGAGACCCTTCCTATAACATGAGATGTGATATCCAAATCCTTCCCGTTCCAAACCTGAGACCCTTCCTTTAGCTTGAGATGTGATATCCAGCTCCTTCCCATTCCAATCCTGAGACACTTCCGATAGCATGAGATGTGATATCTCAATGCTTCTAATATCAAAACTGAGACCCTCCCTATAGCATGATATGTGATATCTAAGTCCTTCCCATTCCAATCCTGAGACCCTCCCTATAGCATGAGATGTGATATCCAACTCCTTCCCATTCCAATCCTGAGACCCTTCCTATAGCATGAGATATGATATCTCAATACTTCTAATACCAAACGTGAGATCCTTCCGATAACATGAGATGTGATATCCAAATCCTTCCCCTTCCAAACCTGAGACCCTCCCTTTAGCATGAGATGTGATATCCAACTCCTTCCTATTCCAATCCTGAGACTCTTCTGATAGCATGAGATGTGATATCTCAATGCTTCTAATACCAAACCTGAGATCCTTCCGATAGCATGAGATGTGATATCTCAATGCTTCTAATACCAAACCTGAGATCCTTCCTATAACATGAGATGTGATATCCAAATCCTTCCCCTTCCAAACCTGAGACCCTCCCTTTAGCATGAGATGTGATATCCAACTCCTTCCCATTCCATTCCTGAGACCCTTCTGATAGCATGAGATGTGATATCTCAATGCCTCTAATACCAAACCTGAGATCCTACCTCTAACATGAAATGTGATATCCAACTCTTTCCCCTTCCAAACCTGAGAGCCTTTCTATAGCATGAGATGTGATATCCAAGTCCTTCCCATTCCAATCCTGAGACCCTTCCTATAGCTTGAGATGTGATATCCAACTCCTTCCCATTCCAATTCTGAGACCCTTCCTATACTATGAGTCTTGATATCTCAATGCTTCTAATACCAAACCTGAGACCCGTAATATAACATGAGATGTGATATCCAAATCCTTCCCCTTCCAAACCTTAGACCCTTCCTTTATCATGAGATGTGATATCCAACTCCTTCCCATTCCAATCCTGAGACCCTTCCGATATCATGAGATGTGATACCTCAAAGCTTCTAATATCAAACTTGAGACCCTCCCTATAGCATGAGATGTGATATCCAAGTCCTCCCCATTCCAATCCGGAGACCCTTCCTATAGCATGAGATGTGATATCTCAATGCTTATACCAAACCTGAGACCCTTCCTATAGCATGAGATGTGATATCCAACTGCTTCCCATTCCAATCCTGAGACCCTTCCTATAGCATGAGATGTGATATCTCTATGCTTCTAATACCAAACCTGAGATCCTTCCTCTAACATGAAATGTGATATCCAACTCCTTCCCTTTCCAAACCTAAGAGCCTATCTATAGCATGAGATGTGATATCCAAGTCCTTCACATTCCAACCCTTAGACCCTTCCTACAGCATGCAATATGATATCTCAATGATTCTAATAACAAACCTGAGACCCGTCCTATAACATGAGATGGGATATCCAACTCCTTCCCATTCCAATCCTGAGACTCTTCCGATAGCAGAGATGTGATATCTCAATGCTTATACCAAACCTGAGACCCTTCCTATAACATGAGATGTGATATCCAAATCCTTCCCGTTCCAAACCTGAGACCCTTCCTTTAGCATGAGATGTGATATCCAGCTCCTTCTCATTCCAATCCTGAGACACTTCCGATAGCATGAGATGTGATATCTCAATGCTTCTAATATCAAAACTGAGACCCTCCCTATAGCATGATATGTGATATCTAAGTCCTTCCCATTCCAATCCTGAGACCCTCCCTATAGCATGAGATGTGATATCCAACTCCTTCCCATTCCAATCCTGAGACCCTTCCTATAGCATGAGATATGATATCTCAATACTTCTAATACCAAACGTGAGATCCTTCCGATAACATGAGATGTGATATCCAAATCCTTCCCCTTCCAAACCTGAGACCCTCCCTTTAGCATGAGATGTGATATCCAACTCCTTCCTATTCCAATCCTGAGACTCTTCTGATAGCATGAGATGTGATATCTCAATGCTTCTAATACCAAACCTGAGATCCTTCCGATAGCATGAGATGTGATATCTCAATGCTTCTAATACCAAACCTGAGATCCTTCCTATAACATGAGATGTGATATCCAAATCCTTCCCCTTCCAAACCTGAGACCCTCCCTTTAGCATGAGATGTGATATCCAACTCCTTCCCATTCCATTCCTGAGACCCTTCTGATAGCATGAGATGTGATATCTCAATGCCTCTAATACCAAACCTGAGATCCTACCTCTAACATGAAATGTGATATCCAACTCTTTCCCCTTCCAAACCTGAGAGCCTTCCTATAGCATGAGATGTGATATCCAAGTCCTTCCCATTCCAATCCTGAGACCCTTCCTATAGCTTGAGATGTGATATCCAACTCCTTCCCATTCCAATTCTGAGACCCTTCCTATACTATGAGACTTGATATCTCAATGCTTCTAATACCAAACCTGAGACCCGTAATATAACATGAGATGTGATATCCAAATCCTTCCCCTTCCAAACCTTAGACCCTTGCTTTATCATGAGATGTGATATCCAACTCCTTCCCATTCCAATCCTGAGACCCTTCCGATATCATGAGATGTGATATCTCAAAGCTTCTAATATCAAACTTGAGACCCTCCCTATAGCATGAGATGTGATATCCAAGTCCTTCCCATTCCAATCCTGAGACCCTTCCTATAGCATGAGATGTGATATCTCAATGCTTCTAATACCAAACCTGAGACCCTTCCTATAACATGAGATGGGAATATCCAACTCCTTCCCATTCCAATCTTGAGACCCTTCCGATAGCAGAGATGTGATATCTCAATGCTTATACCAAACCTGAGATCCTTCCTATAACATGAGATGTGATATCCAACTCCTTCCCATTCCAATCCTGAGACACTTCCTATAGCATGAGATGTGATATCTCACTGCTTATACCAAACCTGAGACCCTTCCCATAGCATGAGATGTGATATCCAACTCCTTCCCATTCCAATCCTCAGACCCTTCCTATAGCATGAGATGTGATATCTCAATGCTTCTAATATCAAACTTGAGACCCTACCTATAGCATGAGATGTGATATCCAAGTCCTTCCCATTCCAATCCTGAGACACTTCCTATAGCATGAGATGTGATATCTCAATGCTTCTAATACCAAACCTGAGACTCTTTCTATAACATGAGATGGGATATCCAACTCCTTCCCATTCCAATCCTGAGACCCTTTTGATAGCAGAGATGTGATATCTCAATGTTTATACCAAACCTGAGACCCTTCCTACGGCATGAGATGTCATATTCAACTCCTTCCCATTCCAATCCTGAGACCCTTCCTATAGCATGAAATGTGATATCCAACTCCTTCCCATTCCAATCCTGAGACCCTTCCTATAGCATGAGATGTGATGTCTCAATGCTTCTAATACCAAACCTGAGATCCTTCCTATAACATGAGATGTGATATCCAACTCCTTCCATTCCAATCCTGGACCCTTCCTATAGCATGAGATGTGATATCTCAATGCTTATACCAAACCTGAGACCCTTCCTATTGCATGAGATGTGATATCCAACTCCTTCCCATTCCAATCCTGAGACCCTTCCTATTGCCTGAGATGTGATATCTCAATGCCTCTAATACCAAACCTGAGATCCTTCCTATAGCATGAGATGTGATATCCAAGTCCTTCCCATTCCAATCCTTAGACCCTTCCAACAGCATGTAATATGATATCTCAATGATTCTAATAAAAAACCTGAGACCCGTCCTATAACATGAGATGGGATATCCAACTCCTTCCCATTCCAATCCTGAGACACTTCCGATAGCAGAGATGTGATATCTCAATGTTTATACCAAACCTGAGACCCTTCCTATAACATGAGATGTGATATCCAACTCCTTCCCGTTCCAAACCTGAGACCCTTCCTTTAGCATGAGATGTGATATGCAGCTCCTTCCCATTCCAATCCTGAGACACTTCCGATAGCATGAGATGTGATATCTCAATGCTTCTAATATCAAAACTGAGACCCTCCCTATAGCATGATATGTGATATCTAAGTCCTTCCCATTCCAATCCTGAGACCCTTCCTATAGCATGAGATGTGATATCTCAATGCTTCTACCAAACCTGAGACCCTTCCTTTAGCATGAGATGTGATATCCAACTCCTTCCCATTCCAATCCTGAGACCCTTCCTATAGCATGAGAGGTGATATCTCAATACTTCTAATACCAAACCTGAGATCCTTCCGATAACATGAGATGTGATATCTCAATACTTCTAATACCAAACCTGAGATCCATCCTATAACATGAGATGTGATATCCAAATCCTTCCCCTTCCAAACCTGAGACCCTCCCTTTAGCATGAGATGTGATATCCAACTCCTTCCCATTCCAATCCTGAGACCCTTCTGATAGCATAAGATATGATATATCAATGCTTCTATACCAAACCTGAGATCCTTCCGATAGCATGAGATGTGATATCTCAATACTTCTAATACCAAACCTGAGATCCTTCCTATAACATGAGATGTGATATCCAAATCCTTATCTTCCAAACCTGAGACCCTCCCTTTAGCATGAGATGTGATATCCAACTCCTTCCCATTCCAATCCTGAGACTCTTCTGATAGCATAAGATATGATATCTCAATGCTTCTATACCAAACCTGAGATCCTTCTGATAGCATGAGATGTGATATCTCAATACTTCTAATACCAAACCTGAGATCCTACCTCTAACATGAAATGTGATATCCAACTCTTTCCCCTTGCAAACCTGAGAGCCTTCCTATAGCATGAGATGTGATATCCAAGTCCTTCCCATTCCAATCCTGAGACCCTTCCTATAACATGAGATGTGATATCCAACTCCTTCCCATTCCAACCTGAGACCCTTCCTATAGCATGAGATGGGATATCCAACTCCTTCCAAATCCAATCCCGATACCCTTCCGATAGCATGAGATCTGATATCCCAATGCTTCTACCAAACCTGAGACCCATACTATGGCATGAGATGTGATATCAAACTCCTTCCCATTCTAATCCTGAGACCCTTCCTATAGCTTGAGATGTGATATCCAACTCCTTCCCATTCCAATTCTGAGACCCTTCCTATACCATGAGACTTGATATCTCAATGCTTCTAATACCAAACCTGAGACCCGTCCTATAACATGAGATGTGATATCCAAATCCTTCCCCTTCCAAACCTTAGACCCTTCCTTTATCATGAGATGTGATAGCCAACTCCTTCCCATTCCAATCTTGAGACCCTTCCGATATCATGAAATGTGATATCTCAATGCTTCTAATATCAAACTTGAGACCCTCCCTATAACATGAGATGGGAATATCCAACTCCTTCCCATTACAATCCTGAGACCCTTCCGATAGCAGAGATGTGATATCTCAATGCTTATACCAAACCTGAGATCCTTCCTATAACATGAGATGTGATATCCAACTCCTTCCCATTCCAATCCTGAGACACTTCCTATAGCATGAGATGTGATATCTCACTGCTTATACCAAACCTGAGACCCTTCCTATAGCATGAGATGTGATATCCAACTCCTTCCCATTCCAATCCTGAGACCCTTCCTATAGCATGAGATGTGATATCTCAATGCTTCTAATATCAAACTTGAGACCCTCCCTATAGCATGAGATGTGATACCCAAGTCCTTCCCATTCCAATCCTGAGACACTTCCTATAGCATGAGATGTGATATCCAACTGCTTCCCATTCCAATCCTGAGACCCTTCCTATAGCATGAGATGTGATATCTCTATGCTTCTAATACCAAACCTGAGATCCTTCCTCTAACATGAAATGTGATATCCAACTCCTTCCCTTTCCAAACCTAAGAGCCTATCTATAGCATGAGATGTGATATCCAAGTCCTTCACATTCCAACCCTTAGACCCTTCCTACAGCATGCAATATGATATCTCAATGATTCTAATAACAAACCTGAGACCCGTCCTATAACATGAGATGGGATATTCAACTCCTTCCCATTCCAATCCTGAGACTCTTCCGATAGCAGAGATGTGATATCTCAATGCTTATACCAAACCTGAGACCCTTCCTATAACATGAGATGTGATATCCAAATCCTTCCCGTTCCAAACCTGAGACCCTTCCTTTAGCATGAGATGTGATATCCAGCTCCTTCCCATTCCAATCCTGAGACACTTCCGATAGCATGAGATGTGATATCTCAATGCTTCTAATATCAAAACTGAGACCCTCCCTATAGCATGATATGTGATATCTAAGTCCTTCCCATTCCAATCCTGAGACCCTCCCTATAGCATGAGATGTGATATCCAACTCCTTCCCATTCCAATCCTGAGACCCTTCCTATAGCATGAGATATGATATCTCAATACTTCTAATACCAAACGTGAGATCCTTCCGATAACATGAGATGTGATATCCAAATCCTTCCCCTTCCAAACCTGAGACCCTCCCTTTAGCATGAGATGTGATATCCAACTCCTTCCTATTCCAATCCTGAGACTCTTCTGATAGCATGAGATGTGATATCTCAATGCTTCTAATACCAAACCTGAGATCCTTCCGATAGCATGAGATGTGATATCTCAATGCTTCTAATACCAAACCTGAGATCCTTCCTATATCATGAGATGTGATATCCAAATCCTTCCCCTTCCAAACCTGAGACCCTCCCTTTAGCATGAGATGTGATATCCAACTCCTTCCCATTCCATTCCTGAGACCCTTCTGATAGCATGAGATGTGATATCTCAATGCCTCTAATACCAAACCTGAGATCCTACCTCTAACATGAAATGTGATATCCAACTCTTTCCCCTTCCAAACCTGAGAGCCTTCCTATAGCATGAGATGTGATATCCAAGTCCTTCCCATTCCAATCCTGAGACCCTTCCTATAGCTTGAGATGTGATATCCAACTCCTTCCCATTCCAATTCTGAGACCCTTCCTATACTATGAGACTTGATATCTCAATGCTTCTAATACCAAACCTGAGACCCGTAATATAACATGAGATGTGATATCCAAATCCTTCCCCTTCCAAACCTTAGACCTTCCTTTATCATGAGATGTGATATCCAACTCCTTCCCATTCCAATCCTGAGACCCTTCCGATATTATGAGATGTGATATCTCAATGCTTCTAATACCAAACCTGAGACCCTTCTTATAACATGAGATGGGAATATCCAACTCCTTCCCATTCCAATCCTGAGACCCTTCCGATAGCAGAGATGTGATATCTCAATGCTTATACCAAACCTGAGATCCTTCTTATAACATGAGATGTGATATCCAACTCCTTCCCATTCCAATCCTGAGACACTTCCTATAGCATGAGATGTGATATCTCACTGCTTATACCAAACCTGAGACCCTTCCCATAGCATGAGATGTGATATCCAACTCCTTCCCATTCCAATCCTCAGACCCTTCCTATAGCATGAGATGTGATATCTCAATGCTTCTAATATCAAACTTGAGACCCTACCTATAGCATGAGATGTGATATCCAAGTCCTTCCCATTCCAATCCTGAGACACTTCCTATAGCATGAGATGTGATATCTCAATGCTTCTAATACCAAACCTGAGACTCTTCCTATAACATGAGATGGGATATACAACTCCTTCCCATTCCAATCCTGAGACCCTTTTGATAGCAGAGATGTGATATCTCAATGTTTATACCAAACCTGAGACCCTTCCTACGGCATGAGATGTCATATTCAACTCCTTCCCATTCCAATCCTGAGACCCTTCCTATAGCATGAGATGTGATATCCAACTCCTTCCCATTCCAATCCTGAGACCCTTCCTCAATGCTTCTAATACCAAACCTGAGACTCTTCCTATAACATGAGATGGGATATCCAACTCCTTTCCATTCCAATCCTGAGACCCTTTCGATAGCAGAGATGTGATATCTCAATGTTTATACCAAACCTGAGACCCTTCCTACGGCATGAGATGTCATATTCAACTCCTTCCCATTCCAATCCTGAGACCCTTCCTATAGCATGAGATGTGATACCCAACTCCTTCCCATTCCAATCCTGAGACCCTTCCTATAGCATGAGATGTGATGTCTCAATGCTTCTAATACCAAACCTGAGATCCTTCCTATAACATGAGATGTGATATCCAACTCCTTCCATTCCAATCCTGGACCCTTCCTATAGCATGAGATGTGATATATCAATGCTTATACCAAACCTGAGACCCTTCCTATAGCATGAGATGTGATATCCAACTCCTTCCCATTCCAATCCTGAGACCCTTCCTATAGCCTGAGAGGTGATATCTCAATACTTCTAATACCAAACCTGAGATCCTTCCGATAACATGAGATGTGATATCTCAATACTTCTAATACCAAACCTGAGATCCATCCTATAACATGAGATGTGATATCCAAATCCTTCCCCTTCCAAACCTGAGACCCTCCCTTTAGCATGAGATGTGATATCCAACTCCTTCCCATTCCAATCCTGAGACCCTTCTGATAGCATAAGATATGATATCTCAATGCTTCTATACCAAACCTGAGATCCTTCCGATAGCATGAGATGTGATATCTCAATACTTCTAATACCAAACCTGAGATCCTTCCTATAACATGAGATGTGATATCCAAATCCTTATCTTCCAAACCTGAGACCCTCCCTTTAGCATGAGATGTGATATCCAACTCCTTCCCATTCCAATCCTGAGACTCTTCTGATAGCATAAGATATGATATCTCAATGCTTCTATACCAAACCTGAGATCCTTCTGATAGCATGAGATGTGATATCTCAATACTTCTAATACCAAACCTGAGATCCTACCTCTAACATGAAATGTGATATCCAACTCTTTCCCCTTGCAAACCTGAGAGCCTTCCTATAGCATGAGATGTGATATCCAAGTCCTTCCCATTCCAATCCTGAGACCCTTCCTATAACATGAGATGTGATATCCAACTCCTTCCCATTCCAACCTGAGACCCTTCCTATAGCATGAGATGGGATATCCAACTCCTTCCAAATCCAATCCCGAAACCCTTCCGATAGCATGAGATCTGATATCCCAATGCTTCTACCAAACCTGAGACCCATACTATGGCATGAGATGTGATATCAAACTCCTTCCCATTCTAATCCTGAGACCCTTCCTATAGCTTGAGATGTGATATCCAACTCCTTCCCATTCCAATTCTGAGACCCTTCCTATACCATGAGACTTGATATCTCAATGCTTCTAATACCAAACCTGAGACCCGTCCTATAACATGAGATGTGATATCCAAATCCTTCCCCTTCCAAACCTTAGACCCTTCCTTTATCATGAGATGTGATATCCAACTCCTTCCCATTCCAATCCTGAGACCCTTCCTATAGCATGAGATGTGATGTCTCAATGCTTCTAATACCAAACCTGAGACCCGTCCTATAACATGAGATGTGATATCCAAATCCTTCCCCTTCCAAACCTTAGACCCTTCCTTTATCATGAGATGTGATATCCAACTCCTTCCCATTCCAATCCTGAGACCCTTCCTATAACATGAGATGTGATATCCAACTCCTTCCCATTCCAATCCTGAGACCCTTATGATAGCATGAGATGTGATATCTCAATGCCTCTTATACCAAACCTGAGATCCTTCCGATAGCATGAGATGTGATATTTCAATGCTTCTAATACCAAACCTGAGATCCTTCCTATAATATGAGATGTGATTTCCAAATCCTTCCCCTTCCAAACCTGAGACCCTCCCTTTAGCATGAAATGTGATATCCAACACCTTCCCATTCCAATCCTGAGACCCTTCCTATAGCATAAGATGTGATATCCAAATCCTTCCTATTCCAATCCTGAGACCCTTCCTATAGCATGAGATGTGATATCTCAATGCTTATACCAAACCTGAGACCCTTCCTATAGCATGAGATGTGATATCCAACTCCTTCCCATTCCAATCCTGAGACCCTTCCTATAGCATGAGATGTGATGTCTCAATGCTTCTAATACCAAACCTGAGATCCTTCCTATAACATGAGATGTGATATCCAACTCCTTCCCATTCCAATCCTGAGACCCTTATGATAGCATGAGATGTGATATCTCAATGCCTCTTATACCAAACCTGAGATCCTTCCGATAGCATGAGATGTGATATTTCAATGCTTCTAATACCAAACCTGAGATCCTTCCTATAATATGAGATGTGATTTCCAAATCCTTCCCCTTCCAAACCTGAGACCCTCCCTTTAGCATGAAATGTGATATCCAACTCCTTCCCATTCCAATCCTGAGACCCTTCTGATAGCATGAGATGTGATATCTCAATGCCTCTAATACCAAACCTGAGATCCTACCTCTAACATGAAATGTGATATCCATCTCCTTCCCTTTCCAAACCTGAGACCCTGCCTATAGCATGAGATGTGATATCCAAGTCCTTCCCATTCCAATCCTGAGACCCTTCCTATAGCATGTGATGTGATATCTCAATGCTTATACCAAACCTGAGACCCTTCCTATGGCATGAGATGTCATACACAACTCCTTCCCATTCCAACCCTGAGACCCTTCCTATAGCATGAGATGTGATATCTCAATGCTTATACCAAACCTGAGACCCTTCCTATAGCATGAGATGTGATATCCAACTTCTTCCCATTCCAATCCTGAGACCCTTCCTATAGCATGAGATATAATATCTCAATGCTTATACCAAACCTGAGACCCTTCCTATAGCATAAGATGTGATATCCAAATCCTTCCCATTCCAATCCTGAGACCCTTCCTATAGCATGAGATGTGATATCTCAATGCTTATACCAAACCTGAGACCCTTCCTATAGCATGAGATGTGATATCCAACTCCTTCCCATTCCAATCCTGAGACCCTTCCTATAGCATGAGATGTGATGTCTCAATGCTTCTAATACCAAACCTGAGATCCTTCCTATAACATGAGATGTGATATCCAACTCCTTCCCATTCCAATCCTGAGACCCTTATGATAGCATGAGATGTGATATCTCAATGCCTCTTACACCAAACCTGAGATCCTTCCGATAGCATGAGATGTGATATCTCAATGCTTCTAATACCAAACCTGAGATCCTTCATATAATATGAGATGTGATTTCCAAATCCTTCCCCTTCCAAACCTGAGACCCTCCCTTTAGCATGAAATGTGATATCCAACTCCTTCCCATTCCAATCCTGAGACCCTTCTGATAGCATGAGATGTGATATCTCAATGTCTCTAATACCAAACCTGAGATCCTACCTCTAACATGAAATGTGATATCCATCTCCTTCCCTTTCCAAACCTGAGACCCTGCCTATAGCATGAGATGTGATATCCAAGTCCTTCCCATTCCAATCCTGAGACCATTCCTATAGCATGTGATGTGATATCTCAATGCTTATACCAAACCTGAGACCCTTCCTATGGCATGAGATGTCATATACAACTCCTTCCCATTCCAACCCTGAGACCCTTCCTATAGCATGAGATGTGATATCTCAATGCTTATACCAAACCTGAGACCCTTCCTATAGCATGAGATGTGATATCCAACTTCTTCCCGTTCCAAACCTGAGACCCTTCCTTTAGCATGAGATGTGATATCCAGCTCCTTCCCATTCCAATCCTGAGACACTTCTGATAGCATGAGATGTGATATCTCAATGCTTCTAATATCAAAACTGAGACCCTACCTATAGCATGATATGTGATATCTAAGTCCTTCCCATTCCAATCCTGAGACACTCCCTATAGCATGAGATGTGATATCCAACTCTTTCCCATTCCAATCCTGAGACCCTTCCTATAGCATGAGATATATCTCAATACTTCTAATACCAAACGTGAGATCCTTCCGATAACATGAGATGTGATATCCAAATCCTTCCCCTTCCAAACCTGAGACCCTCCCTTTAGCATGAGATGTGATATCCAACTCCTTCCCATTCCTATCCTGAGACCCTTCTGATAGCATGAGATGTGATATCTCAATGCTTCTAATACCAAACCTGAGATCCTTCCGATAGCATGAGATGTGATATCTCAATGCTTCTAATACCAAACCTGAGATCCTTCCTATAACATGAGATGTGATATCCAAATCCTTCCCCTTCCAAACCTGAGACCCTCCCTTTAGCATGAGATGTGATATCCAACTCCTTCCCATTCCATTCCTGAGACCCTTCTGATAGCATGAGATGTGATATCTCAATGCCTCTAATACCAAACCTGAGATCCTACCTCTAACATGAAATGTGATATCCAACTCTTTCCCCTTCCAAACCTGAGAGCCGTCCTATAGCATGAGATGTGATATCCAAGTCCTTCCCATTCCAATCCTGAGACCCTTCCTATAGCTTGAGATGTGATATCCAACTCCTTCCCATTCCAATTTTGAGACCCTTCCTATACTCTGAGACTTGATATCTCAATGCTTCTAATACCAAACCTGAGACCCGTAATATAACATGAGATGTGATATCCAAATCCTTCCCCTTCCAAACCTTAGACCCTTCCTTTATCATGAGATGTGATATCCAACTCCTTCCCATTCCAATCCTGAGACCCTTCCGATATCATGAGATGTGATATCTCAAAGCTTCTAATATCAAACTTGAAACCCTCCCTATAGCATGAGATGTGATATCCAAGTCCTTCCCATTCCAATCCTGAGACCCTTCCTATAGCATGAGATGTGATATCTCAATGCTTATACCAAACCTGAGACCCTTCCTATAGCTTGAGATGTGATATCCAACTCCTTCCCATTCCAATCCTGAGACCCTTCCTATAGCATGAGATGTGATATCTCAAGGCCTCTAATACCAAACCTGAGATCCTTCCTCTAACATGAAATGTGATATCCAACTCCTTCCCCTTCCAAACCTGAGAGCCTTCCTATAGCATGAGATATGATATCCAAGTCCTTCCCATTCCAATCCTGAGACCCTTCCTATAACATGAAATATCCAACTCCTTCCCATTCTAACCTGAGACCCTTCCTATAGCATGAGATGGGATATCCAACTCCTTCCAAATCCAATACTGATACCCTTCCGATAGCATGAGATGTGATATCCCAATGCTTCTACCAAACCTGAGACCCATACTATGGCATGAGATGTGATATCAAACTCCTTCCCATTCCAATCCTGAGACGCTTCCTATAGCTTGAGATGTGATATCCAACTCCTTCCCATTCCAATTCTGAGACCCTTCTTATACCATGAGACTTGATATCTCAATGCTTCTAATACCAAACCTGAGACCCGTCCTATAACATGAGATGTGATATCCAAATCCTTCCCCTTCCAAACCTTAGACCCTTCCTTTATCATGAGATGTGATATCCAACTCCTTCCCATTCCAATCCTGAGACCCTTCCGATATCATGAGATTTGTTATCTCAATGCTTCTAATATCAAACTTGAGACCCTCCCTATAGCATGAGATGTGACATCCAAGTTCTTCCCATTCCAATCCTGAGACCCTTCCTATAGCATGAGATGTGATATCTCAATGATTCTAATACCAAACCTGAGACTCTTCCTATAACATGAGATGGGATATCCAACTCCTTCCCATTCCAATCCTGAGACCCTTCCGATAGCAGAGATGTGATATCTCAATGCTTATACCAAACCTGAGACCCTTCCTAAGGCCTGAGATGTCATATACAACTCCTTCCCATTCCAATCCTGAGACCCTTCCTATAGCATGAGATGTGATATCTCAATGCTTATACCAAATCTGAGACCCTTCCTATAGCATGAGATGTGATATCCAACACCTTCCCATTCCAATCCTGAGACCCTTCCTATAGCATAAGATGTGATATCCAAATCCTTCCTATTCCAATCCTGAGACCCTTCCTATAGCATGAGATGTGATATCTCAATGCTTATACCAAACCTGAGAGCCTACCTATAGCATGAGATGTGATATCCAAGTCCATCCCATTCCAATCCTTAGACCCTTCCTACAGCATGCGATGTGATATCTCAATGATTCTAATACCAAACCAGAGACTCTTCCTATAACATGAGATGGGATATCCAACGCCTTCCCATTCCAATCCTGAGACCCTTCCGATAGCAGAGATGTGATATCTCAATGCTTATACCAAACCTGAGACCCTTCCTATGGCATGAGATGTCATATACAACTCCTTCCCATTCCAACCCTGAGACCCTTCCTATAGCATACGATGTGATATCTCAATGCTTCTAATACCAAACCTGAGACCCTTCCTATAACATGAGATGGGATATCCAACTCCTTCCCATTCCAATCCTGAGACCCTTCCGATAGCAGTGATGTGATATCTCAATGCTTATACCAAACCTGAGACCCTTCCTATGGCATGAGATGTCATATACAACTCCTTCCCATTCCAACCCTGAGACCCTTCCTATAGCATGAGATGTGATATCTCAATGCTTATACCAAACCTGAGACCCTTCCTATAGCATGAGATGTGATATCCAACTTCTTCCCATTCCAATCCTGAGACCCTTCTGAGATGTGATATCTCAATGCTTATACCAAACCTGAGACCCTTCCTATAGCTTGAGATGTGATATCCAACTCCTTCCCATTCCAATCCTGAGACCCTTCCTATAGCATGAGATGTGATATCTCAAGGCCTCTAATACCAAACCTGAGATCCTTCCTCTAACATGAAATGTGATATCCAACTCCTTCCCCTTCCAAACCTGAGAGCCTTCCTATAGCATGAGATATGATATCCAAGTCCTTCCCATTCCAATCCTGAGACCCTTCCTATAACATGAAATGTGATATCCAACTCCTTCCCATTCTAACCTGAGACCCTTCCTATAGCATGAGATGGGATATCCAACTCCTTCCAAATCCAATACTGATACCCTTCTGATAGCATGAGATGTGATATCCCAATGCTTCTACCAAACCTGAGACCCATAATATGGCATGGGATGTGATATCAAACTCCTTCCCATTCCAATCCTGAGACGCTTCCTATAGCTTGAGATGTGATATCCAACTCCTTCCCATTCCAATTCTGACACCCTTCTTATACTATGAGACTTGATATCTCAATGCTTCTAATACCAAACCTGAGACCCGTCCTATAACATGAGATGTGATATCCAAATCCTTCCCCTTCCAAACCTTAGACCCTTCCTTTATCATGAGATGTGATATCCAACTCCTTCCCATTCCAATCCTGAGACCCTTCCGATATCATGAGATTTGTTATCTCAATGCTTCTAATATCAAACTTACGACCCTCCCTATAGCATGAGATGTGACATCCAAGTCCTTCCCATTCCAATCCTGAGACCCTTCCTATAGCATGAGATGTGATATCTCAATGCTTCTAATACCAAACCTGAGACCCTTCCTATAACATGAGATGGGATATCCAACTCCTTCCCATTCCAATCCTGAGACCCTTCCGATAGCAGAGATGTGATATCTCAATGCTTATACCAAACCTGAGACCCTTCCTAAGGCCTGAGATGTCATATACAACTCCTTCCCATTCTAATCCTGAGACCCTTCCTATAGCATGAGATGTGATATCTCAATGCTTATACCAAATCTGAGACCCTTCCTATAGCATGAGATGTGATATCCAACACCTTCCCATTCCAATCCTGAGACCCTTCCTATAGCATGAGAAGTGATATCTCCATGCTTATACCAAACCTGAGACCCTTCCTATAGCATGAGATGTGATATCCAAATCCTTCCCATTCCAATCCTGAGACCCTTCCTATAGCATGAGATGTGATATCCAAGTCCATCCCATTCCAATTCTTAGACCCTTCCTACAGCATGCGATGTGATATCTCAATGATTCTAATACCAAACCAGAGACCCGTCCTTTAACATGAGATGGGATATCCAACTCCTTCCCATTCCAATCCTGAGCCACTCCTGATAGCAGAGATGTGATATCTCAATGCTTATACCAAACCTGAGACCCTTCCTATAACATGAGATGTGATATCCAACTCCTTCCCGTTCCAAACCTGAGACACTTCCTATAGCATATGTGATATCCAACTCCTTCCCATTCCAAACATGAGACCCTTCCTATAGCAAGAATGTAATATCCAACTCCTACCCATTCCAATCCTGAGACCATTCCTATAGCATGAGATGTGATATATCAATGCTTCTAATACCAAACCTGAGATCCTTCCTATGACATGAGATGTGATATCCAAATCCTTCCCATTCCAATCCTGAGACCCTTCCTATAACATGAGATGTGATATTCAACTCCTTCCCATTCCAACCTGAGACACTTCCTATAGCATGAGAAGGGATATCCAACTCCTTCCCAATCCAATCCTGAGAACCTTCCGATAGCAGAGATGTGATATCTCAATGCTTATACCAAACCTGAGACCCTTCCTTTGGCATGAGATGTGATATCCAACTCCTTGCCATTCAAATCCTGAGACCCTTCCTCTAGCATGAGATGTGATATCTCAATGCTTCTACCAAACCTGACACCCTTCCTTTAGCATGAGATGTGATATCCAAATCCTTCACATTCCAATCCTGAGACCCTTCCTATAGCATAAGATGTGATATCTCAATGCTTCTAATACCAAACCTGAGATCCTTCCTATAACATGAGATGTGATATCCAACTCCTTACCATTCAAATCCTGAGACCCTCCCTATAACAAGAGATGTCATATCCAACTCCTTCCCATTCCAAACCTGAGACCCTTCCTATAACATGAGATGTGATATCCAACTCCTTCCCATTCCAAACCTGAGACCCTTCCGATAGCATGAGATGT
This sequence comes from Ambystoma mexicanum, assembly GCF_040938575.1. Lineage (NCBI taxonomy): Eukaryota > Metazoa > Chordata > Amphibia > Caudata > Ambystomatidae > Ambystoma > Ambystoma mexicanum. The sequence goes on from NC_090938.1 coordinate 288,367,299, forward strand.
GATATCTCAATGCTTCAAAAACCAAACATGAGAACCATCCTATAACATGAGATGTGAAATCCAAATCCTTCCCTTCCCAAACCTGAGACTCTTCCTATAGCATGAGATGTGATATCTTAATGCTTCTACCAAACCTGAAACCCTTCCTATAGCATGAGATGTGATATCCAATTCCTTCCCATTCCAATCCTGAGACACATCCTATAGCATGAGATGTGATATCACAATGCTTCTAATACCAAACCTGAGACCCGTCCTATAACATGAGATGTGATATCCAAATCCTTCCCCTTCCAAACTTGAGACCCTTCCTTTAGCATGAGATGTGATATCCAGCTCCTCCCATTCCAATCCTGAGACCCTTCCGATAGCAGAGATGTGATATTTCAATGCTTATACCAAACCTGAGACCCTTCCCATAGCATGAGATGTGATATCCAACTCCTTCCCATTCCAATCCTGAGAACCTTCCTATAGCATGAGATGTGATATCTCAATGCTTCTAATACCAAACCTGAGATCCTTCCTATAACATGAGATGTGATATCCAACTCCTTCCCATTCCAATCCTGAGACCCTTCCTATAGCATGAGATGTGATATCTCAATGCTTCTAATACCAAACCTGAGATCCTTCCTATAACATGAGATGTGATATCCAACTCCTTCCCATTCCAATCCCGAGACCCTTCCTATAGCATGAGATGTGATATCTCAATGCTTCTAATACCAAACCTAAGGTCCTTCCTATAACATGAGATGTGATATCCAAATCCTTCCCATTCCAAACCTGAGACCCTCCCTTTAGCATGAGATGTGATATCCAACTCCTTCCCATTCCAATCCTGATACCCTTCTGATAGCATGAGATGTGATATCTCAATGCCTCTAATACCAAACCTGAGATCCTACCTCTAACATGAAATGTGATATCCAACTCCTTCCCTTTCCAAACCTGAGACTCTTCCTACAGCATGAGATGTGATATCCAAGTCCTTCCCATTACAATCCTGAGACCGTTCCTATAACATGAGATGTGATATCCAACTCCTTCTATTCCAACCTGAGACCCTTCCTATAGCATGAGATGGGATATCCAACTCCTTCCAAATCCAATCCTGATACCCTTCCGATAGCATGAGATGTGATATCCCAATGCTTCTACAAAACCTGAGACCCATACCATGGCATGAGATGTGATATCAAACTCCCGTCCTATACCATGAGACTTGATATCTCAATGCTTCTAATACCAAACCTGAGACCGGTCCAATAACATGAGATGTGATATCCAAATCCTTCCCCTTCCAAACCTTAGACCCTTCCTTTATCATGAGATGTGATATCCAAGTCCTTCCCATTCCATTCCTGAGACCCTTCCTATAGCATGAGATGTGATATCTCAATGCCTCTAAAACCAAACCTGAGATCATACCTCTAACATGAAATGTGATATCCAACTCCTTCCCCTTCCAACCCTGAGAGCCTTCCTATAGAATGAGATGTGATATCCAAGTCCTTCCCATTCCAATCCTGAGACCCTTCCTATAACATGAGATGTGATATCCAACTCCTTCCCATTCCAATCATGAGACCCTTCCTACAGCTTGAGATGTGATATCCAACTCCTTCTCATTCCAATTCTGAGACCCGTCCTATACCATGAGACTTGATATCTCAATGCTTCAAATACCAAACCTGAGACCGGTCCTATAACATGAGATGTGATACCCAAATCCGTCCCCTTCCAAACCTTAGACCCTTCCTATAGCATGAGATGTGATATCTCATTGCTTCTAATACCAAACCTGAGACCCTTCCTATAACGAGATGGGATATCCAACTCCTTCCCATTCCAATCCTGAGACCCTTCAGATAGCAGAGATGTGATATCCAACTCCTTCCCATTCCAAACCTGAGACCCTTCCTATAGCATGAGATGTTATAATGTAATGCTTCTAAAACCAAACCTGAGAACCATCCTATAACATGTGAAATCCAAATCCTTCCCTTACCAAACCTGAGACCCTTCCGATAGCATGAGATGTGATATCTCAATGCTTCTAAAACCAAACATGAGAACCATCATATAACATGAGATGTGAAATCCAAATCCTTCCCTTTCCAAACCTGAGACCTTTCCTATAGCTTGAGATGAAATATCAAACTCCTTCCCATTCCAATCCTGAGATAGCTTGAGATGTGATATCCAACTCCATCCCATTCCAATCCTGAGACCCTTCCGATAGCATGAGATGTGATAGCTCAATGCTTCTAATATCAAAACTGAGACCCTCCCTATAGTATGAGACGTGAATTCTAAGTCCTTCCCATTCCTTTCCTGAGACCCTTCCGATAGCAGAGATGTGATATCTCAATGCTTATACCAAACCTGATGACCCTTCCTATGGCATTAGATGTGATATCCAACTCCTTCCCATTCCAATCCTGAGTTCCTTCCTATAGCATGAGATGTGATATCTCAATGCTTCTATCAAACCTGATACCCTTCCTTTAGCATGAGATGTGATATCCAACTCCTTCCCATTCTAATCCTGAGACCCTTCCTATAACATGAGACGTGATATCCAACTCCTTCTCATTCCAATCCTGAGACTCCTCCTATAGCATGAGATGTGATATCTCAATGCTTCTAATACCAGACCTGGGACCGGTCCTATAACATGAGATATGATATCCAAATCCTTCCCCTTCCAAACCTGAGACCCTTCCTATAGCAAGAGATGTGATATCCAATTCCTTCCCATTCCAATCCTGAGACCCTTCCTATAACGAGATGTGATATCCAACTCCTTCCCATTCCAACCTGAGACCCTTCCTGTAGCATGAGAAGGGAGATCCAACTCCTTCCCATTCAAATCCTGAGACCCTTCCTATACCATGAGATGTGATATCTCAATGCTTCTAATACCAAACCTGGGACCCGTCCTATAACATGAGATACGTCCTATAACATGAGATATGATATCCAAATCCTTCCCCTTCCAAACCTGAGACCCTTCATTTAGCATGAGATGTGATATCCAATTCCTTCCCATTCCAATCCTGAGACCCTTCCTATAACGAGATGTGATATCCAACTCCTTCCCATTCCAACCTGAGACCCTTCCTGTAGCATGAGAAGGGAGATCCAACTCCTTCCCATTCCAATCCTGAGACCCTTCCTATACCATGAGATGTGATATCTCAATGCTTCTAATACCAAACCTGGGACCCGTCCTATAACATGAGATACGTCCTATAACATGAGATGTGATATCCAAATCCTTCCCATTTCAATCTTGAGACCCTTCCTATAACATGAGATGTGATATCCAACTCCTACCCATTCCAACCTGAGACCCTTCCTATAGCATGAGAAGGGATATCCAATTCCTTCCCAATCCAATCCTTAGACCCTTCCGATAGCAGAGATGTGATATCTCAATGCTTATACCAAACCTGAGACCCTTCCTTTAGCATGAGATGTGATATCCAAATCCTTCACATTCCAATCCTGAGACCCTTCCTATAGCATGAGATGTGATATCTCAATGCTTCTAATACAAAACCTGAGATCCTTCCTATACCATGAGATGTGATATCCAAGTCCTTCCCATTCCAATCCTGAGACCCTTCCTATAACATGAGATGTGATATCCAACTCCTTCTATTCCAACCTGAGCCCTTCCTATAGCATGAGATGGGATATCCAACTCCTTCCAAATCCAATCCTGATACCCTTCCGATAGCATGAGATGTGATATCCCAATGCTTCTACAAAACCTGAGACCCATACCATGGCATGAGATGTGATATCAAACTCCCGTCCTATACCATGAGACTTGATATCTCAATGCTTCTAATACCAAACCTGAGACCGGTCCAATAACATGAGATGTGATATCCAAATCCTTCCCCTTCCAAACCTTAGACCCTTCCTTTATCATGAGATGTGATATCCAAGTCCTTCCCATTCCATTCCTGAGACCCTTCCTATAGCATGAGATGTGATATCTCAATGCTTCTAATACCAAACCTGAGACCCTTCCTATAACATGAGATGTGATATCCAAATCCTTCCCATTCCAATCCTGAGACCCTTCCGATAGCAGAGATGTGATATCTCAATGCTTATACCAAACCTGAGACCCTCCCTACGGCATGAGATGTCATATACAACTCCTTCCCATTCCAATCCTGAGACCCTTCTGATAGCATAAGATATGATATCTCAATGCTTCTATACCAAACCTGAGATCCTTCCGATAGCATGAGATGTGATATCTCAATACTTCTAATACCAAACCTGAGATCCTTCCTATAACATGAGATGTGATATCCAAATCCTTATCTTCCAAACCTGAGACCCTCCCTTTAGCATGAGATGTGATATCCAACTCCTTCCCATTCCAATCCTGAGACTCTTCTGATAGCATAAGATATGATATCTCAATGCTTCTATACCAAACCTGAGATCCTTCTGATAGCATGAGATGTGATATCTCAATACTTCTAATACCAAACCTGAGATCCTACCTCTAACATGAAATGTGATATCCAACTCTTTCCCCTTGCAAACCTGAGAGCCTTCCTATAGCATGAGATGTGATATCCAAGTCCTTCCCATTCCAATCCTGAGACCCTTCCTATAACATGAGATGTGATATCCAACTCCTTCCCATTCCAACCTGAGACCCTTCCTATAGCATGAGATGGGATATCCAACTCCTTCCAAATCCAATCCCGATACCCTTCCGATAGTATGAGATCTGATATCCCAATGCTTCTACCAAACCTGAGACCCATACTATGGCATGAGATGTGATATCAAACTCCTTCCCATTCCAATTCTGAGACCCTTCCTATACCATGAGACTTGATATCTCAATGCTTCTAATACCAAACCTGAGACCCGTCCTATAACATGAGATGTGATATCCAAATCCTTCCCCTTCCAAAAATTAGACCCTTCCGATAGCAGAGATGTGATATCTCAATGCTTATACCAAACCTGAGATCCTTCCTATAACATGAGATGTGATATCCAACTCCTTCCCATTCCAATCCTGAGACCCTTCCTATAGCATGAGATGTGATATCTCAATGCTTCTAATACCAAACCTGAGACTCTTCCTATAACATGAGATGGGATATCCAACTCCTTTCCATTCCAATCCTGAGACCCTTTCGATAGCAGAGATGTGATATCTCAATGTTTATACCAAACCTGAGACCCTCCCTACGGCATGAGATGTCATATACAACTCCTTCCCATTCCAATCCTGAGACCCTTCCTATAGCATGAGATGTGATATCCAACTCCTTCCCATTCCAATCCTGAGACCCTTCCTATAGCATGAGATGTGATGTCTCAATGCTTCTAATACCAAACCTGAGATCCTTCCTATAACATGAGATGTGATATCCAACTCCTTCCATTCCAATCCTGAGACCCTTCCTATAGCATGAGATGTGAGATCTCAAGACCCTTCCTATAGCATGAGATGTGATATCCAACTCCTTCCCATTCCAATCCTGAGACCCTTCCTATAGCCTGAGATGTGATATCTGAATGCCTCTAATACCAAACCTGAGATCCTTCCTCTAACATGAAATGTGATATCCAACTCCTTCCCATTCCAACCTGAGACCCTTCCTATAGCATAAGATGGGATATCCAACTCCTTCCAAATCCAATCCTGATACCCTTCCGATAGCATGAGATCTGATATCCCAATGCTTCTACCAAACCTGAGACCCATACTATGGCATGAGATGTGATATCAAACTCCTTCCCATTCTAATCCTGAGACCCTTCCTATAGCTTGAGATGTGATATCCAACTCCTTCCCATTCCAATTCTGAGACCCTTCCTATACCATGAGACTTGATATCTCAATGCTTCTAATACCAAACCTGAGACCCGTCCTATAACATGAGATGTGATATCCAAATCCTTCCCCTTCCAAACCTTAGACCCTTCCGATAGCAGAGATGTGATATCTCAATGCTTATACCAAACCTGAGAGCCTTCCTATAACATGAGATGTGATATCCAACTCTTTCCCATTCCAATCCTGAGACCCTTCCTATAGCATGAGATGTGATATCTCAATGCTTCTAATACCAAACCTGAGACTCTTCCTATAACATGAGATGGGATATCCAACTCCTTTCCATTCCAATCCTGAGACCCTTTCGATAGCAGAGATGTGATATCGCAATGTTTATACCAAACCTGAGACCCTCCCTACGGCATGAGATGTCATATACAACTCCTTCCCATTCCAATCCTGAGACCCTTCCTATAGCATGAGATGTGATATCCAACTCCTTCCCGTTCCAATCCTGAGACCCTTCCTATAGCATGAGATGTGATGTCTCAATGCTTCTAATACCAAACCTGAGATCCTTCCTATAACAAGAGATGTGATATCCAACTCCTTCCATTCCAATCCTGAGACCCTTCCTATAGCATGAGATGTGATATCTCAAGACCCTTCCTATAGCATGAGATGTGATATCCAACTCCTTCCCATTCCAATCCTGAGACCCTTCCTATAGCCTGAGATGTGATATCTGAATGCCTCTAATACCAAACCTGAGATCCTTCCTCTAACATGAAATGTGATATCCAACTCCTTCACTTTCCAAACCTGAGAGCCTATCTATAGCAGAAGATGTGATATCCAAGTCCTTCCCATTCCAATCCTTAGACCCTTCCTACAGCATGCAATATAATATCTCAATGATTTTAATAAAAAACCTGAGACCCGTCCTATAACATGAGATGGGATATCCAACTCCTTCCCATTCCAATCCTGAGACACTTCCGATAGCAGAGATGTGATATCTCAATGTTTATACGAAACCTGAGACCCTTCCTATAACATGAGATGTGATATCCAACTCCTTCCCGTTCCAAACCTGAGACCCTTCCTTTAGCATGAGATGTGATATCCAGCTCCTTCCCATTCCAATCCTGAGACACTTCCGATAGCATGAGATGTGATATCTCAATGCTTCTAATATCAAAACTGAGACCCTCCCTATAGCATATGTGATATCTAAGTCCTTCCCTTTCCAATCCTGAGACCCTTCCTATAGCATGAGATGTGATATCCAACTCCTTCCCGTTCCAAACCTGAGACACTTCCGATAGCATGAGATGTGATATCTCAATGCTTCTAATATCAAAACTGAGACCCTCCCTATAGCATATGTGATATCTAAGTCCTTCCCATTCCAATCCTGAGACCCTTTCTATAGCATGAGATGTGATATCTCAATGCTTATCCTTGATTCCTGTAGTAAATTGCTTTCCTTTGCAGGCCGACTCCTCTCACGAATGCCTTGTCTGCATGCATTCTCTCCTGGCCATTCTCTCACCGTGGCTATTTGCCTACCCCCTTCCTCTCTCAGTGGATGGACTTCTCCATCCTAGCCTCCTACCACTCAACTCCGCCTACTTGGAGAATTCAACATGAACCTGCATGCTTCCTGACCTGGACTTTTACGAGATCTGCAACTCTTCATGTCGCTGGCCCTACACACTGCAGGGAATACTCAGGATTTTCTGATCTCAGACCTCCCCCTCTGTAACCCTCTCAACAATCCTCTCCCGTGGTGATCAAGTTCTCATCTCCAAAGAAGGCTAACTGCCAGCTGTTCCTCCTCAGAGGAGTTCTCCCTTTCTGTCCCTGCTCCCTGCGCGTTGCAAACACTCGCTTCCCTGCTCTCTGGTTTAGACGCTTTTCCTTCTCAGAGGCCTTCTTCCTTTCTGCCCTTTTCGCGTTGCAAGTACTCGCTTCCCAGCTCTCTGGTTTAGACGCGTGTTCCCTGCCTGTTGGGGGTCGCCATCCGCGCCCCCGATGCGGTCCCGCAAGCCCCACAACAGACAGCACACGGAGACACGGTGTTGTTCGTTCGGGCTTCCCGGTCGCTCTGCTGCGGCCGGGAACGCCCCCTTTATTTAAACACCACGCGGCGGCGTGACGCGTCACGCCGCCGCGTTCGCCCGTCATCGGGCAACGCCACACTCCTCCTTTTCCGGGAGGATCAACAAACATTGCAAACTCGTCAACTTTATTAACTTGAACCCACACTTATAAAAACTTCACTGCACACCCAAACTCGTGGACCCCTTTAATGACAGCCACCCCCATTCGGATCCCCAGACTCAGGGGCCATCTGCCCCACCACATAGTCACTGAGGTAGGCGGGCTTCCCACGCCCAGGTCTCTGGGGGTACCTCCGGCCTACCTCTGGCACTTGATGCCCCTCGGCTCCTTCACCTCGGATGGGAGACTCCGGCACTTCGGCCGGGAAACTGTCATTGAACAACGTGTAGGGGGGATCAGGCTCAGGGGGGGTTTCAGTTCGCGAATCACCCAACTTCTTAAAGAAACTAACGTTCCGGGTGACGGCCGACCTGCCGTCCGAGGCCGTGATCATGGAACCCTTCACCGCCACCACGTCCAGGGGGTCGGGTTCGTAGGGGAGTGATAGTTTGCCCTGGGGACGTCTATTCCGTATTAAAACCTCATCCCCTGGCTCAAGACTCTGTGGTTGGAGGCCCCGTCGTAGATTTTCCTGCTCAATCCGAAGCCGTCTTTCACTCTCAACACGATTATCATCGATGACCCCTGGTTCCCTGTCCCCCACTTCCGGCAGCAGTCCTCGGGGGCACCTCTGGAACAACACTTCCGCCGGGGCCACTCCAGTGGCGGCGTGGGGAGTGGTGCGATACACACGGAGAAACTGGTACAGGGCCCGTTGTAGTGATTGGCCTTGTCCCTGAGCAATTCTGAATGTTTTGTTCAAGGTCCGCATGAGTCTCTCGGCATCCCCATTGGCCCGGGGCCACAGGGGGGACACCTTCCGGTGATGTACTCCACAGCTCTCCATCAGCTCAGAGAATCTCTCACTTTGAAACGGTGAACCATTGTCGGAACAGAGCGTGTGTGGAAAACCATGGGCCGCAAATATTTTCTCAACGGCGATCACCACATGTTCGAATGCTACGGACTCCACGAACTCAACCTCTGGATATCTGGAGTATTCATCTATGATCACCAGGAAATGGGTCCCCACCGATGTCGAGCCAAAGTCCGCATGGACGATCTCCCACGGCCTCGTGCCCCGGGGCATGGCCTGAATGGCGGGCTCCCGTTGGAGGGGGGATGCCGCTTGACACCACACACATGCGGCCACGAACTCGTCGACCTTCCTCTCGAGCTCGGGAAACCAAACCTTCAAACGGAGTCGCGCCTTGGTCTTGGCAGCTCCTTGATGACCATGGTGTGCAAGGCTGATTACCTCAAGAACCTTTGACTGTGGAACGACAATGCGGTCCCCCCGGAGCAGCAGCCCGGAGTTAGAGAAGGATAGCTCTTCCTTGACCTTCCACAACTGTTCCAGGCATGCTCTCGCTCCTGGCGTGCGTCCAGCCCCGGCCTCCAGCACGGACTTCCAGGACCCACTGTGCATGGCTTGTTTCAGAATTCGGAAGCACTCATCTCCTGCGGCGGCGACTTCCAGTTCTTCTATGGACATCGCGTTTGGTGTTGCCGCCTCCACGACCATGCGTATGTGACTGTCAGTTTCCTCTTCACAGGCCTCGTCCTCCTCTCCCCCACTCGCTCCCGGATGGCGGGATAGATAGTCCGCCGCATTGTTAGCTCCTGGTCTGTAAACAAGTGTTACGGAGTATTCCAGTAGGGCCAGCATCCATCTCTCGATCATTGCCGGGGGTTTAGATGAGGACCCCGCCAGTATTGGGATCAGTGGCTTGTGGTCTGTCACCACCGTCACCGGGCGCCCCAGCACGTAGAGCCGGAAATGGCGGCAGCCCCACAACAACGCTAGAGCCTCCCGTTCGATTTGGGAGTACCTCTGTTCCGTGTCCGTGAGAGCCTTGCTGGCGTACGCCACGGGCTTGATGGTCCCAGTGATATCAATTTGGGTCAACACAGCGCCCAGCCCGAAAGGGCTCGCGTCTACCACAATTTCGGACTCCAGCGCTGGGTCGAAGAATGCCATCGTATCCTCCCTGGCGAGGGCACCTTTGATGTCGTCGAAGGCAGCTTGTTCCAGTGGGCCCCAGTGCCACAGCGTGTCCTTCTTGGTGAGCGCCCGGAGGGGTTCCGATCTTGAGGCCAGACTTTGGATGAACCGCCCACAGTATGTGACCATACCTAGGAAGCTCCTCACCTCCGTGACAGACTCAGGTGCTTTTGCCGCCTTAATGTCTTGGACTTTCTTTGGATCTGGCGATACCCCACCCTCCTTAAATATGAATCCAAAGAACTCGATCGACGAGCGCAGGAACTCACATTTTTCCCGGTGAAGGGTGAGGCCCAGCGACAGGAGCCGCTCCAGGGTCTTGTCCAGTCTCTGCATGTGGTCCGCTTCGGTCCTGGCAAACACCAGAATGTCATCACTTATATTCAGGACGCCCTCCAGATCTGCCAGCGCGCCCCTGATGATATTCTGGAATACCTCGGCGGCCGATGACACTCCAAAACTCAGCCGCTTGTACCGGTACAATCCCCGATGGGTGGTGAAGGTCGTAATGTACCGGGACTCAGGGTGGAGTACGACTTGATGGTAGCCCGCTCGGAGGTCCAGCTTGGAGAATACGCGAGCCCCTTGAACCTCCGCAATAATGTCATCAATAGTCGGTGTAAGGTGCCGCTCCCTTCGGATGGCCTTATTGGGGAGCCTCATGTCGACGCAAATGCGTACTGAGTCAGGTTGCTTGGGCTTTCTGGCAACCACGATCGGGGACACCCACGGTGTCGGGCCCTCCACTTTCTCGATGATGTCGAGTTGTACCAAATTGTCTAACTCTTTGTCCACAAGTTCTCTGAGGTGGAATGGCACTCTGCGATGTTTCAGCGCCACCGGTTGCACGGACTCGTCAATATGCAATCGGATCGGTTCTCCAGCCATCTTGCCGATCCCCTTGAAGAGCTTGGCATAGCGGTCTAGGAGGTCGCTGATGTCCTCTCGGTGCACGGCGTACGCAAATTTTACGATTCCCAACGCCTCCGCAGCCGCACAACTGAGCAAGGTGTTGCTACTGATTGGTGTTACGTAGAATCGAGCCTTGATGTGCGACCCATCATGTTCCACCTGCGCTATAAATGCCCCGTCCAGTGGTATGGGATCTTGACCACCAAACGCAAATATGCGGGCCCTCGGCGTTACCAAAACTGGGGAAGGCCTGAGAGAGTCATAATGTTCCCTGGCCATCACATTGACCGAGGCACCTGTGTCCACCAGGACTGGGACCGGGGCGTTGTTGATCCCTACAATACACCGTGGTTGCCTTCTGCTCTTTCCTTTAAGCATCCCCACGCTCGAGATGATGAATATGTTTTCCTCGTCCTCTTCATCCGCCACCTCCGCCTGAGGATCACCTTCACCCTGTTCCACCTGGGCTACGCTGGGCTGCTGGTATTGGCGAGGGGCCCATATCCTAGCCTGACCTCTCGGCACCATCACGGGCAGGGCGGCCCGGCACACCCTCGAGAAATGATCTGCCAGTCCGCATCTTCCACAGACCTTTCCGGCCGCCGGGCACTCCGCGGTATGAGGGAGGTCGTAGCCACACTTTTGGCATGACTCACCGGCTCTCCCTGCCCTGTCTCTGGGTCCTCCGCCTGGACGCCTCACTCCTCGCCCACCTCGCCACACGGCACACACCTCCTCCGACCTCACTGATCGAGATCCAGACTCCATCTTGACGGCCCTGGCCTCCGCTACCTCATGGCACCGGCCTAGTTCCAGTATGCGCTGTAGCGTGATACCGGGCTCCCGGAGGATTTGTCTCCTGAGTTTTCCGGAAGAACATGCTTGAATGAGCATAGTGCGCATCATGTCGTCCGCATCACCCCATGCACATCCCAGAGAGAGACGGCGTAGGCGACCATAGAAAGTGTCTAGCGTCTCTTCCTCCTTCTGTTTGGCCGAGAGCATGATAAATCTCTCATAGTCCGCGTTGGCGAGGGGGATAAAATGATTCAGGAGTGCCGCTTTGGCCGCATCATATGTGTTGTTGGCAGGCGTCAGGGACTCAAAAATGTCTTGGACTGCCGACCCAGCCGAGTACAGCATAGTGGCAATTCGGCTGTCGTCATCCGTCACGTGTGCCGCCCTGAAATACATGTCCAGACGACTCACCCATCTCCTCCATCGAGGCCCCATGCTTGAGGGCGGACCCGATGCATCAAACTCCGGGATGGGCTGCAGAGCTGCATGTGCGATGGGCACCGGGAGTTGAGCCATGATGGGGGGTGCAGGTTGACCCAGTGGCCGACCTGGTGTTGCAGCAGCAGGCTGTTGGTTGGTCAGCGGGGCAGTCACCTGGCTCTGATCCCGGGGCTGCGACGTTAATGAAGAGTCACTGTCAGCACCATCCGATTCATCCATGGACTTGAGCGCACAGGCACCCCCAGCCACAGCGTTGGGGGCCGCAACTCAGACCCACCTGATGATGAAGGAGACGAAAAAGAATGCACAGCACACTGATGATGAGGGAGATGAAGAAAATTGCATGCAGCCACTGTGTCATGTCCCTTCCACCTCAGAAAGTTCCAAAAATTAAGCCTGGAGCATTGGATTGGTATCAGGCAAGCCCAGTCATGGCAATCCTTCTCCGGGCTTCTACACGACGTGTGAGTCCCAGGAAAACTCAAAAAACCATTTCACAGGTATGGGCGTGCAGATGGAGCTGTCCGCTCCTGATGTGTCCAAAAATTAGGCCCATAAAGTGATTCCGCTCCGAACCGGAGCCTTCGAAATATTTATGGCCTTCAAACAAAATGGCCGCCGGCCGCGTGTGCGTCCTCGCGACCCGGCCTTGATCGGAGCGAATCTTCGATCCGCTCCCACGAGAAAAATTGTGATGAATACATTCACCGCCGGGCCCGGGTCTCCTCTACACCTCATCGCCACTGTTGGGGGTCGCCATCCGCGCCCCCGATGCGGTCCCGCAAGCCCCACAACAGACAGCACACGGAGACACGGTGTTGTTCGTTCGGGCTTCCCGGTCGCTCTGCTGCAGCCGGGAACGCCCCCTTTATTTAAACACCACGCGGCGGCGTGACGCGTCACGCCGCCGCGTTCGCCCGTCATCGGGCAACGCCACACTGCCTTCTGCCCCTCTTCCCGCTGCCTTCAAATCAAAAAATGAGCTCCAAAAGATACACAGTGCTCAGAATGCTCTATAACACCCATTATTCAACATATAGCCGTAACCCGCTAGACGTATTGAAACGTGCTGTAAACTAGCAAAAACAGCTAGAAAATGTACTTTCCTCGCGTTTTTGTAAATGCTAATTCTGATGGGTTCCCATGTATGTACTGTCCGTGCGTTTGTTGTCGAATCCTGAAGTTTTTAACCACTGTTCTCCCATACAAGGGGGGGGTCAACGTCTACTGCTGTTCACAGGCTGAATGTATACGGTTGAAATCTTCAAGGAATTATCAGCTTTCCTGACTGTTTTGGAACGTGTATTTGCCATCTGTTAATGCAGTCGCCCTGTGTTCATCGTCCCTTCTACTTTACAGGCTGCACTCCCCTGGTGATCACATTCTCCTCTCCAGAGCAGGCTGACTACCAGCTGCTCCTCCTCATAGGCGTTCATCCTTTCTGTCCCTGCTCCCTGCACCGTTTCGCGTTGCATGTACTCGCTTCCCAGCTCTCTGGTTTAGATGCGTGTTCCCTGCCTTCTCTCCTCTTCCTACAGCCTTCCAATGAGCTCCACAAGATACAGTGTTCAGAATGCTTTATAACACCCATTATTCAACATATAGCTGTAACCCGCTAGACGTATTGAAACGTGCTAAAAACGAGCAGAAACAGCTAGAAAATGTACTTTCCTCGCGTTTTGGTAAATGCGAATTCTGGTGGATTCCCATTTTGTACTCTGTTCGTGCGTTTGTTCAGTCGAATCCTGGTCTTTTGAACCACTCTTCTCCCATACAAGGGAGGGTCAAAATGTGTTGTTCACAGGCTGAATTTATACTGCTGAAATGCTCGCTTGCCTGCTCTCTGGTTTAGACGCGTGTACCCTGCATTTACCAAAACGCGAGGGAAGTACATTTTCTAGCTATTTTTGCTAGTTTTTAGCACGTTTCAATACGTCTAGCGGGTTACAGCTATATGTTGAATAATGGGGTTATAAAGCATTCTGAACACTATCTTGTGGAGCTCATTGGAAGGCTGTAGGAAGAGGAGAGAAGGCAGGGAACACGCATCTAAACCAGAGAGCTGGGAAGCGAGTACATGCAACGCGAAACGGTGCAGGGAGCAGGGACAGAAAGGTGGAACGCCTCTGAGGAGGAGCAGCTGGTAGTTAGCCTGCTCTGGAGAGGAGAATGTGATCACCACGGGAGTGCAGCCTTGAAACAAGAAGGGACGATGAAAACATGCTGACTGGAATAACAGATGGCAAATACACTTTCCAGAACAGTCGGTTTACCCGATAATGCATTGACGATTTCAGCAGTATACATTCAGCCTGTGAACAGTAGATTTTGATCCCCCCCTTGTATGGGTGACGAGTGGTTAAAAACATCAGGATTCGACTGAACAAATGCACGGAGTACAAAATGGGAATCCACCAGAATTCGTATTTACCAAAACGCGAGGAAAGAACATTTTCTAGCTATTTTGCTAGTTTTTAGCACTTTTCAATACGTCTAGCGGGTTACAGCTATATCTTGAATAATGGGTGTTATAAAGCATTCTGAGCACCGTGTATCTTTTGAAGCTCATTTGTTGATTTGAAGGCAGCGGGAAGAGGAGAGAAGGCAGGGAACACACGTCTAAACCAGAGAGCTGTGAAGCGAGTTGTTTTCTGCAACGCGAAACGATGCAGAGAACAGGCACAGAAAGGAAGAAGGAAAAGCGTCTAAACCAGAGAGCAGGGAAGCGAGTGTTTGCAACGCGAAACGGTGCAGAGAGCAGGGACAGAAAGGGAGAATTCCACTGAGGAGGAACAGCTGGTAGTTAGCCTTCTTTGGAGATGAGAACTTGATCACCACGGGAGAGGATTGTTGAGAGGGTTACATAGGGGGATGTCTGAGATCAGAAAATCCTGAGTATTCCCTGCAGTGTGTAGGGCCAGAGACATGAAGAGTTGCAGATCTCGTAAAAGTCCAGGTCAGGAAGCATACAGGTTCATTTTGAATTCTCCAAGTAGGCGGAGTTGAGTGGTAGGAGGCTAGGATGGAGAAGTCCATCCACTGAGAGAGGAAGGGGGTAGGCAAATAGCCACGGTGAGAGAATGGCCAGGAAAGAGAGAATGCATGCAGACAAGGCATTCGTGAGAGGAGTCGGCCTGCAAAGGAAAGCAATTTACTACAGGAATCAAGGATACTCCCCCTCATGAACGGTTGGATCTGGGCATGGAGAGGAACTTGTCATCAGGGAGGAAAGTGTCAGAGCTCGAGACAGCGCTGGCCGTCATCCATGTCTCGGTTAGACCAAGGACATCAAGGTCGGGTTCTTCCAGGAAATGGCAGATGTCAGATGAGTGTTAACTGAGTGAGAGTTGAGAGTGGGGAGGGGTACAAATCAGTAATCCTTGCGGAGGTGTAGAAGGAGCCTGACCTAGGGCACATGAGGAAGGAGAGAGGAAAGGAAGCAGAAGAAGGGAGAGAAGACACAGCAGGAGTGCATTATCAATCCGGGAGCTAGGAGTGGTGAGGTTAGACGGGGAGGTCTGAGTCTCAGGATTTGAATGGGAAGTTCGATATCACATGTCATGCTATAGGAAGAGTCTCAGGATTGGAATGGGAAGGAGTTGGATATGATATCTCTTGTTATAGGGAGGATCTCAGGTTTGGTATTAGAAGCACTGAGATATCAAATCACATCCTATCGGAAGGGTCTCGGGTTTGGTATTGGAAGAAATGAGATTTCAAATCTCAGGCTGTGGGAATGGTCTAGGCTAGGGTATGGTATTGGAAGGGGTGAAAAATCACATTTCATGCTACAGGAAGGGTCACAAGTTTGGAATGGGAAGGAGTTGGATTTCACATATACTACGGGAAGGGCCTCAAGTTTGGTATTAGAAGCATAGAGATATCACATCTCATGTTATAGGAAGGGTCTCGATTGGAATGGGAAGGAGTTGGATATCACATCTCATGTTATAGGGAGGGTCTCAGTTTTCATATTAGAAGCATTGAGATATCACATATGCTATTGGAAGGGTCTCAGTATTGGAATGGGAAGGAGTTGGATATCACATCACATGTTAGAGGGAGGGTCTCAGTTTTGATATTAGAAGCATTGAGATATCACATATACTATTGGAAGGGTCTCAGTATTGGAATTGGAAGGAGTTGGATATCACATATGCTAAAGGAAGGGTCTCAGGTTTGGAATGGGAAGGAGTTGAATATCACATCTCATGCTAAAGGAAGGGTCATCAGGTTCGGTATAAGCATTGAGATATCACATCTCTGCTATCGGAAGGGTCTCAGGATAGGAATGGGAAGGACTTAGAATTCACATCTCATACTATAGGGAGGGTCTCAGTTTTGATATTAGAAGCATTGAGCTATCACATCTCATGCTTTCGGAAGGGTCTCAGGATTGGAATGGGATGGAGTTGGATATCACATCTCAAGCTATCTCAGGATTGGAATGGGAAGGAGTTTGATATTTCATCTCAAGCTATAGGAAGGGTCTCAGGTTTGGAAAGGGAAGGATTTGGATTTCACATCTCATGTTATAGGATGGTTCTCATGTTTGGTTTTAGAAGCATTGAGATATCACATCTCATGCTATAGGAAGGGTCTAAGGTTTGGAAGGGGACGGATTTGGGTATCACATCTCATGTTATAGGACCGGTCTCAGGTTTGGTATTTGAAGCATTGAGATATCAAGTCTCATGGTATAGGACGGGTCTCAGAATTGGAATGAGAAGGAGTTGGATATCACATCTCAAGCTATAGGAAGGGTCTCATGATTGGAATGGGAAGGAGTTGGATATCACATCTCATGTTATAGGAAGGGTCTCAGGATTGGAATGGGAAGGACTTGGATATCACATCTCATTCTATAGGAAGGCTCTCAGGGTTGGAAGGGGAAGGAGTTGGATATCACATTTCATGTTAGAGGTAGGATCTCAGATTTGGTTTTAGAGGCATTGAGATATCACATCTCATGCCATCAGAAGGGTCTCAGGATTGGAATGGGAAGGAGTTGGATATCAAATCTCATGCTAAAGGGATGGTCTAAGGTTTGGAAGGGGAGGGATTTGGACATCATATCTCATGTTATTGGAAGGATCTCAGGTTTGGTATTAGAAGCATTGAGATATCACATCTCATGCTATCGGAAGGGTCTTAGGTTTGGTATAAGCATTGAGACATCACATCTCTGCTATCGGAAGGGTCTCAGGATTGGAATGGGAAGGATTTGGATATCACAATTCATGTTATAGGAAGGGTCTCAGGTTTGGTATTAGAAGCATTGATATCACATCTCATGCTATAGGAAGCGTCTCAGGATTGGAATGGGAAGGACTTGGATATCACATCTCATGTTATAGGAAGGGTCTCAGGTTTGGTATTAGAAGCATTGAGATATCACATCTCATGCTATAGGAAGGGTCTCAGGAATGGAATGGGAAGGACTTGGATATCACATCTCATGATAAAGGAAGGGTCTAAGGTTTGGAAGGGGAAGGATTTGGATATCACATCTCATGTTATTGGACCGGTCTCAGGTTTGGTATTAGAAGCATTGAGATATCAAGTCTCATGGTATAGGACGGGAGTTTGATATCACATCTCATGCCATGGTATGGGTCTCAGGTTTTGGAGAAGCATTTGTATATCACATCTCATGCTATCGGAAGGGTATCAGGATTGGATTTGGAAGGAGTTGGATATCCCATCTCATGCTATAGGAAGGGTCTCAGGTTGGAATAGAAGGAGTTGGATATCACATCTCATGTTATATACAGGAAGGGTCTCAGGATTGGAATGGGAAGGACTTGGATATCACATCTCATGCTGTAGGAAGGGTCTCAGGTTTGGAAAAGGAAGGAGTTGGATATCACATTTCATGTTAGAGGTAGGATCTCAGGTTTGGTATTAGAGGCATTGAGATATCACATCTCATGCTATCAGAAGGGTATCAGGATTGGAATGGGAAGGAGTTGGATATCACATCTCATGCTAAAGGGAGGGTCTCAGGTTTGGAATGGGAAGGATTTGGATATCACATCTCATGTTATAGGAAGGACCTTAGGTTTGGTACTAGAAGCATTGAGATATCACATCTCATGCTATAGGAAGGGTCTCGGGATTGGAATGGGAAGGAGTTGGATATCACATCTCATGTTATAGGAAGGATCTCAGGTTTGGTATTAGAAGCATTGAGATATCACATCTCATGCTATAGGAAGGGTCTCAGGATTGGAATGGGAAGGAGTTGGATATCACATCTCATGCTATGGGAAGGGTCTCAGGTTTGGTATAAGCATTGAAATATCACATCTCTGCTATCGGAAGGGTCTCAGGATTGGAATGGGAGGAGCTGGATATCACATCTCATGCTATGGGAAGGGTCTCAGGTTTGGTATAAGCATTGAAATATCACATCTCTGCTATCGGAAGGGTCTCAGGATTGGAATGGGAGGAGCTGGATATCACATCTCATGCTAAAGGAAGGGTCTCAGGTTTGGAAGGGGAAGGAGTTGGATATCACATCTCATGCTAAAGGGAGGGTCTCAGGTTTGGAATGGGAAGGATTTGGATATCACATCTCATGTTGTAGGAAGGACCTTAGGTTTGGTATTAGAAGCATTGAGATATCACATCTCATGCTATAGGAAGGGTCTCGGGATTGGAATGGGAAGGAGTTGGATATCACATCTCATGTTATTGGAAGGATCTCAGGTTTGGTATTAGAAGCATTGAGATATCACATCTCATGCTATCGGAAGGGTCTTAGGTTTGGTATAAGCATTGAGATATCACATCTCTGCTATCGGAAGGGTCTCAGGATTGGAATGGGAAGGATTTGGATATCATAATTCATGTTATAGGAAGGGTCTCAGGTTTGGTATTAGAAGCATTGAGATATCACATCTCATGCTATAGATAGGGTCTCAGGATTGGAATGGGAAGGACTTGGATATCACATCTCATGTTATAGGAAGGGTCTCAGGTTTGGTATTAGAAGCATTGAGATATCACATCTCATGCTATAGGAAGGGTCTCAGGAATGGAATGGGAAGGACTTGGATATCACATCTCATGATAAAGGAAGGGTCTAAGATTTGGAAGGGGAAGGATTTGGATATCACATCTCATGTTATTGGACCGGTCTCAGGTTTGGTATTAGAAGCATTGAGATATCAAGTCTCATGGTATAGGACGGGAGTTTGATATCACATCTCATGCCATGGTATGGGTCTCAGGTTTTGTAGAAGCATTGGTATATCACATCTCATGCTATCGGAAGGGTATCAGGATTGGATTTGGAAGGAGTTGGATATCCCATCTCATGCTATAGGAAGGGTCTCAGGTTGGAATAGAAGGAGTTGGATATCACATCTCATGTTATAGGAAGGGTCTCAGGATTGGAATGGGAAGGACTTGGATATCACATCTCATGCTGTAGGAAGGGTCTCAGGTTTGGGAAAGGAAGGAGTTGGATATCACATTTCATGTTAGAGGTAGGATCTCAGGTTTGGTATTAGAGGCATTGAGATATCAGATCTCATGCTATCAGAAGGGTATCAGGATTGGAATGGGAAGGAGTTGAATATCACATCTCATGCTAAAGGGAGGGTCTCAGGTTTGGAATGGGAAGGATTTGGATATCACATCTCATGTTATAGGAAGGACCTTAGGTTTGGTATTAGAAGTATTGAGATATCACATCTCATGCTATAGGAAGGGTCTCGGGATTGGAATGGGAAGGAGTTGGATATCACATCTCATGTTATAGGAAGGATCTCAGGTTTGGTATTAGAAGCATTGAGATATCACATCTCATGCTATAGGAAGGGTCTCAGGATTGGAATGGGAAGGAGTTGGATATCACATCTCATGCTATGGGAAGGGTCTCAGGTTTGGTATAAGCATTGAAATATCACATCTCTGCTATCGGAAGGGTCTCAGGATTGGAATGGGAGGAGCTATATATCACATCTCATGCTAAAGGAAGGGTCTCAGGTTTGGAAGGGGAAGGATTTGGATATCACATCTCATGTTATAGGACGGGTCTCAGGTTTGGTATTAGAAGCATTGTGATATCACATCTCATGCTATAGGATGTGTCTCAGGATTGGAATGGGAAGGAGTTGGATATCACATCTCATGCTATAGGAAGGGTTTCAGGTTTGGTAGAAGCATTGAGATATCACATCTCATGCTATAGGAAGAGTCTCAGGTTTGGGAAGGGAAGGATTTGGATTTCACATCTCATGTTATAGGATGGTTCTCATGTTTGGTTTTTGAAGCATTGAGATATCACATCTCATGCTATCGGAAGGGTCTCAGGTTTGGAATGGGAAGGAGTTGGATATCAGATCTCATGTTATAGGAAGGGTCTCAGGTTTGGAATGGGAAGGAGTTGGATATGACATCTCTTGTTATAGGGAGGGTCTCAGGATTTGAATGGTAAGGAGTTGGATATCACATCTCATGCTATAGGAAGGGTCTCAGGTTGGAATGGGAAGGAGTTGGATATCACATCTCATGTTATATACAGGAAGGGTCTCAGGATTGGAATGGGAAGGATTTGGATATCACATCTCTTGCTATAGGAAGAGTCTCAGATTTTTTATTAGAAACATTGAGATATCACATCTCATGCTATAGGAAGGGTTTTAGGATTGGAATGGGAAGTATTTGGATATCACATCTCATGCTAAAGGAAGGGTCTCAGGTTTGGAAGGGGAAGGATTTGGATATCACATCTCATCCAATAGGAAGGGTCTCAGGTTTGGAATGGGAAGGAATTGGATATCACATCTCATGTTATAGGAAGGGTCTCAGGTTTTTTATTAGAAACATTGAGATATCACATCTCATGTTATAGGACGGTTCCCAGGTTTGGTATTAGAAGCATTGAGATATCACATCTCATGGTATAGGAAGGGTCTCAGGGTTGGAATGGGAAGGAGTTGGATATCACATCTCATCCAATAGGAAGGGTCTCAGGTTTGGAATGGGAAGGAATTGGATATCACATCTCATGTTATAGGAAGGATCTCAGGTTTGGTATTAGAAGCATTGAGATATCACATCTCATGCTATAGGAAGGGTCTCAGGATTGGAATGTGAAGGATTTGGATATCACATCTCATGCTAAAGGAAGGGTCTCAGGTTTGGTAGAAGCATTGAGATATCACATCTCATGCTATAGGAAGGGTCTCAGGATTTGAATGGCAAGGAGTTGGATATCACATCTCATGCCATAGGAAGGGTCTCAGGTTTGGTATAAGCATTGAGATATCACATCTCTGCTATCGGAAGGTTCTCAGGATTGGATTGGGAAGGAGTTGGATATCCCTTCCCATGCTATAGGAAGTGTCTCAGGTTGGAATGGGAAGGAGTTGAATATCACATCTCATGTTATAGGAAGGGTCTCAGGATTGGAATGGGAAGGATTTGGATATCACATCTCTTGCTATAGGAAGGGTCTCAGGATTGGAATGGGAAGGATTTGGATATCACATCTCATGTCATAGGAAGGATCTCAGGTTTGGTATTAGAAGCATTGATATATCACATCTCATGCTATAGGAATGGTCTCAGGATTGGAATGGGTAGGAGTTGGATATTACATTCTTGCTATAGTAAGGGTCTCATGTTTGGAATGGGAAGGAGTTGGATATCACATATGCTATAGGAAGTGTCTCAGGTTTGGAACGGGAAGGAGTTGGATATCACATCTCATGTTATAGGAAGGGTCTCAGGTTTGGTATAAGCATTGAGATATCACATCTCTGCTATCAGGAGTGGCTCAGGATTGGAATGGGAAGGAGTTGGATATCCCATCTCATGTTAAAGGACGGGTCTCTGGTTTGGTATTAGAATCATTGAGATATCACATCGCATGCTGTAGGAAGGGTCTAAGGATTGGAATGGGATGGACTTGGATATCACATCTCATGCTATAGGTAGGCTCTCAGGTTTGGTATAAGCATTGAGATATCACATCTCATGCTATAGGAAGGGTCTCAGGATTGGAATGGAAAGGATTTGGATATCACATCTCATGCTATAGGAAGGGTCTCAGATTTGGTATAAGCATTGAGATATCACATCTCATGCTATAGGAAGGGTCTCAGGATTGGAATGGGAAGGAGTTGTATATGACATCTCAAGCCTTAGGAAGGGTCTCAGGTTTGGTATAAGCATTGAGATATCACATCTCTGCTATCGGAAGGGTCTCAGGATTGGAATGGGAAGGAGTTGGATATCCCATCTCATGTTATAGGAAGGGTCTCAGGTTTGGTATTAGAAGCATTGAGATATCACATCTCATGCTATAGGAAGGGTCTCAGGATTGGAATGGGAAGGACTTGGATGTCACATCTCATGCTATAGGGAGGGTCTCAAGTTTGATATTAGAAGCATTGAGATAACAAATCTCATGATATCGGAAGGGTCTCAGGATTGGAATGGGAAGGAGTTGGATATCACATCTCATTATAAAGGAAGGGTCTAAGGTTTGGAAGGGGAAGGATTTGGATATCACATCTCATGTTATAGGACGGGTCTCAGGTTTGGTATTAGAAGCATTGAGATATCAAGTCTCATGGTATAAGAAGGGTCTCAGAATTGGAATGGGAAGGAGTTGGATATCACATCTCAAGCTATAGGAAGCGTCTCAGGATTGGAATGGGAAGGAGTTTGATATCACATCTCATGCCATAGTATGGGTCTCAGGTTTGGTAGTAGCATTGGGATATCACATCTCATGCTATATGAAGGGTCTCAGGATTGGAATGGGAAGAAGTTGGATATCACATCTCAAGCTATAGGAAGGGTCTCAGGTTTGGTATAAGCATTGAGATATCACATCTCATGCTATAGGAAGGGTCTCAGGGTTGGAATGGGAAGGAGTTGTATATGACATCTCATGCCATAGGAAGGGTCTCAGGTTTGGTATAAGCATTGAGATATCACATCACATGCTATAGGAAGGGTCTCAGTATTGGAATGGGAAGGACTTGGATATCACATCACATGCTATAGGAAGGGTCTCAGGACTGGAATGGGAAGGACTTGGATATCACATCTCATGCTATAGGCAGGGTCTCAGGTTTGGAAAGGGAAGGAGATGGATATCACATTTCATGTTAGAGGTAGGATCTCAGGTTTGGTATTAGAGGCAATGAGATATCACATCTCATGCTATAAGAAGGGTCTCAGGATTGGAATGGGAAGGAGTTGGATATCACATTTCATGCTAAAGGGTGGGTCTCAGGTTTGAAAGGGGAAGGATTTGGAAATCACATCTCATATTATAGGAAGGATCTCAGGTTTGGTATTAGAAGCATTGGAATATCACATCTCATGCTATCGGAAGGATATCAGGTTTGGTATAAGAGGCATTGAGATATCACATCTCATGCTATCATAAGGGTCTCAGGATTGGAATGGGAAGGAGTTGGATATCACATCTCATGTTATAGGAAGGATCTCAGGTTTGGTATTAGAAGCATTGAGACATCACATCTCATGCTATAGGAAGGGTCTCAGGATTGGAATGGGAAGGAGTTGGATATCACATCTCATGCTATAGGAAGGGTCTCAGGTTTGGTATAAGCATTGAGATATCACATCTCATGCTATAGGAAGGGTCTCAGGATTGGAATGGGAAGGATTTGGATATCACATCTTATGCTATAGGAAGGGTCTCAGGTTTGGTATAAGCACTGCGATATCACATCTCATGCTATAGGAAGGGTCTCAGGATTGGAATGGGAAGAAGTTGGATATCACATCTCATGCTATAGGAAGGGTCTCAGGTTTGGTATAAGCATTGAGATATCACATCTCATGCTATAGGAAGGGTCTCAGGGTTGGAATGGGAAGGAGTTGTATATGACATCTCATGCCATAGGAAGGGTCTCAGGTTTGGTATAAGCATTGAGATATCACATCACATGCTATAGGAAGGGTCTCACGATTGGAATGGGAAGGACTTGGATATCACATCTCATGCTATAGGCAGGGTCTCAGGTTTGGAAAGGGAAGGAGATGGATATCACATTTCATGTTAGAGGTAGGATCTCAGGTTTGGTTTTAGAGGCATTGAGATATCACATCTCATGCTATCAGAAGGGTCTCAGGATTGGAATGGGAAGGAGTTGGATATCACATTTCATGCTAAAGGGAGGGTCTCAGGTTTGGAAGGGGAAGGATTTGGAAATCACATCTCATATTATAGGAAGGATCTCAGGTTTGGTATTAGAAGCATTGAGATATCACATCTCATGCTATCGGAAGGATCTCAGGTTTGGTATAAGAGGCATTGAGATATCACATCTCATGCTATCATAAGGGTCTCAGGATTGGAATGGGAAGGAGTTGGATATCACATCTCATGTTATAGGAAGGATCTCAGGTTTGGTATTAGAAGCATTGAGACATCACATCTCATGCTATAGGAAGGGTCTCAGGATTGGAATGGGAAGGAGTTGGATATCACATCTCATGCTATAGGAAGGGTCTCAGGTTTGGTATAAGCATTGAGATATCACATCTCATGCTATAGGAAGGGTCTCAGGATTGGAAAGGGAAGGATTTGGATATCACATCTTATGCTATAGGAAGGGTCTCAGGTTTGGTATAAGCATGGAGATATCACTTCTCATGCTATAGGAAGGGTCTCAGGATAGGAATGGGAAGGAGTTGGATATCACATCTCATGCTATAGGAAGGGTCTCAGATTTGGTATAAGCATTGAGATATCACATCTCATGCTATAGGAAGGGTCTCAGGATTGGAATGGGAAGGAGTTGTATATGACATCTCAGGCCATAGGAAGGGTCTCAGATTTGGTATAAGCATTGAGATATCACATCTCATGATATCGGAAGGGTCTCAGGATTGGAATGGGAAGGAGTTGGATATCACATTTCATGATAAAGGAAGGGTCTAAGGTTTGGAAGGGGAAGGATTTGGATATCACATCTCATGTTATAGGACGGGTCTCAGGTTTGGTATTAGAAGCATTGAGATATCAAGTCTCATGGTATAAGAAGGGTCTCAGGATTGGAATGGGAAGGAGTTTGATATCACATCTTATGCCATAGTATGGGTCTCAGGTTTGGTAGAAGCATTGGGATATCACATCTCATGCTATCGGAAGGGTATCAGTATTGGATTTGGAAGGAGTTGGATATCCCATCTCATGCTATAGGAAGGGTCTCAGGTTGGAATGGGAAGGAGTTGGATATCACATTTCATGTTATAGGAAGGGTCTCAGGATTGGAATGGGAAGGACTTGGATATCATATCTCTTGCTATAGGAAGGCTCTCAGGTTTTGAAGGGGAAGGAGTTGGATATCACATTTCATGTTAGAGGAAGGATCTCAGGTTTGGTATTAGAGGCCTTGAGATATCACATCTCATGCTATAGGAAGGGTCTCAGGATTGGAATGGGAAGGAGTTGGATATCACATCTCAAGCTATAGGAAGGGTCTCAGGTTTGGTATAAGCATTGAGATATCACATCTCATGCTATAGGAAGGGTCTCCTGATTGGAATGGGAAGAAGTTGGATATCACATCTCATGCTATAGGAAGGGTCTCAGGTTTGGTATAAGCATTGAGATATCACATCTCATGCTATAGGAAGGGTCTCAGGATTGGAATGGGAAGGAGTTGTATATGCCATCTCATGCCATAGGAAGGGTCTCAGGTTTGGTATAAGCATTGAGATATCACATCACATGCTATAGGAAGGGTCTCAGGATTGGAATGGGAAGGACTTGGATATCACATATCATGCTATAGGCAGGGTCTCAGGTTTGGAAAGGGAAGGAGATGGATATCACATTTCATGTTAGAGGTAGGATCTCAGGTTTGGTATTAGAGGCATTGAGAAATCACATCTCATGCTATCAGAAGGGTCTCAGGATTGGAATGGGAAGGAGTTGGATATCACATCTCATGCTAAAGGGAGGGTCTCAGGTTTGGAAGGGGAAGGATTTGGAAATCACATCTCATATTATAGGAAGGATCTCAGGTTTGGTATTAGAAGCATTGAGATATCACATCTCATGCTATCGGAAGGATCTCAGGTTTGGTATAAGAGGCATTGAGATATCACATCTCATGCTATCATAAGGGTCTCAGGATTGGAATGGGAAGGAGTTGGATATCACATCTCATGTTATAGGAAGGATCTCAGGTTTGGTATTGGAAGCATTGAGACATCACATCTCATGCTATAGGAATGGTCTCAGGATTGGAATGGGTAGGAGTTGGATATTACATTCTTGCTATAGGAAGGGTCTCATGTTTGGAATGGGAAGGAGTTGGATATCACATATCCTATAGGAAGTGTCTCAGGTTTGGAACGGGAAGGAGTTGGATATCACATCTCATGTTATAGGAAGGGTCTCAGGTTTGGTATAAGCATTGAGATATCACATCTCTGCTATCAGGAGTGGCTCAGGATTGGAATGGGAAGGAGTTGGATATCCCATCTCATGTTAAAGGACGGGTCTCTGGTTTGGTATTAGAATCATTGAGATATCACATCGCATGCTGTAGGAAGGGTCTAAGGATTGGAATGGGATGGACTTGGATATCACATCTCATGCTATAGGTAGGCTCTCAGGTTTGGTATAAGCATTGAGATATCACATCTCATGCTATAGGAAGGGTCTCAGGATTGGAATGGGAAGGATTTGGATATCACATCTCATGATATAGGAAGGGTCTCAGGTTTGGTATAAGCATGGAGATATCACTTCTCATGCTATAGGAAGGGTCTCAGGATTGGAATGGGAAGGTGTTGGATATCACATCTCATGCTATAGGAAGGGTCTCAGATTTGGTATAAGCATTGAGATATCACATCTCATGCTCTAGGAAGGGTCTCAGGATTGCAATGGGAAGGAGTTGTATATGACATCTCAGGCCTTAGGAAGGGTCTCAGGTTTGGTATAAGCATTGAGATATCACATCTCTGCTATCGGAAGGGTCTCAGGATTGGAATGGGAAGGAGTTGGATATCCCATCTCATGTTATAGGAAGGGTCTCAGGTTTGGTATTAGAAGCATTGAGATATCACATCTCATGCTATAGGAAGGGTCTCAGGATTGGAATGGGAAGGACTTGGATGTCACATCTCATGCTAAAGGGAGGGTCTCAAGTTTGATATTAGAAGCATTGAGATAACAAATCTCATGATATCGGAAGGGTCTCAGGATTGGAATGGGAAGGAGTTGGATATCACATCTCATTATAAAGGAAGGGTCTAAGGTTTGGAAGGGGATGGATTTGGATATCACATCTCATGTTATAGGACGGGTCTCAGGTTTGGTATTAGAAGCATTGAGATATCAAGTGTCATGGTATATGAAGGGTCTCAGAATTGGAATGGGAAGGAGTTGGATATCACATCTCAAGCTATAGGAAGCGTCTCAGGATTGGAATGGGAAGGAGTTTGATATCACATCTCATGCCATAGTATGGGTCTCAGGTTTGGTAGAAGCATTGGGATATCACATCTCATGCTATCGGAAGGGTATCAGTATTGGATTTGGAAGGAGTTGGATATCCCATCTCATGCTATAGGAAGGGTCTCAGGTTAGAATGGGAAGGAGTTGGATATCACATTTCATGTTATAGGAAGGGTCTCAGGATTGGAATGGGAAGGACTTGGATATCATATCTCATGCTATAGGAAGGCTCTCAGGTTTGGAAGGGGAAGGAGTTGGATATCACATTTCATGTTAGAGGAAGGATCTCAGGTTTGGTATTAGAGGCCTTGAGATATCACATCTCATGCTATAGGAAGGGTCTCAGGATTGGAATGGGAAGGAGTTGGATATCACATCTCAAGCTATAGGAAGGGTCTCAGGTTTGGTATAAGCATTGAGATATCACATCTCATGCTATAGGAAGGGTCTCAGGATTGGAATGGGAAGAAGTTGGATATCACATCTCATGCTATAGGAAGGGTCTCAGGTTTGGTATAAGCATTGAGATATCACATCTCATGCTATAGGAAGGGTCTCAGGGTTGGAATGGGAAGGAGTTGTATATGACATCTCATGCCATAGGAAGGGTCTCAGGTTTGGTATAAGCATTGAGATATCACATCACATGCTATAGGAAGGGTCTCAGGATTGGAATGGGAAGGACTTGGATATCACATCTCATGCTATAGGCAGGGTCTCAGGTTTGGAAAGGGAAGGAGATGGATATCACATTTCATGTTAGAGGTAGGATCTCAGGTTTGGTATTAGAGGCATTGAGATATCACATCTCATGCTATCAGAAGGGTCTCAGGATTGGAATGGGAAGGAGTTGGATATCAAATCTCATGCTAAAGGGATGGTCTAAGGTTTGGAAGGGGAGGGATTTGGACATCATATCTCATGTTATTGGAAGGATCTCAGGTTTGGTATTAGAAGCATTGAGATATCACATCTCATGCTATCGGAAGGGTCTTAGGTTTGGTATAAGCATTGAGATATCACATCTCTGCTATCGGAAGGGTCTCAGGATTGGAATGGGAAGGATTTGGATATCACAATTCATGTTATAGGGAGGGTCTCAGTTTTCATATTAGAAGCATTGAGATATCACATATGCTATTGGAAGGGTCTCAGTATTGGAATGGGAAGGAGTTGGATATCACATCTCATGTTATAGGGAGGGTCTCAGTTTTGATATTAGAAGCATTGAGATATCACATATGCTATTGGAAGGGTCTCAGTATTGGAATTGGAAGGAGTTGGATATCACATATGCTAAAGGAAAGGTCTCAGGTTTGGAATGGGAAGGAGTTGGATATCACGTCTCATGTTATAGGGAGGGTCTCAGGTTTGGAATGGGAAGGAGTTGAATATCACATCTCATGCTAAAGGAAGGGTCATCAGGTTCGGTATAAGCATTGAGATATCACATCTCTGCTATCGGAAGGGTCTCAGGATAGGAATGGGAAGGACGTAGATTTCACATCTCATACTATAGGGAGGGTCTCAGTTTTGATATTAGAAGCATTGAGCTATCACATCTCATGCTATCGGAAGGGTCTCAGGATTGGAATGGGATGGAGTTGGATATCACATCTCAAGCTATCTCAGGATTGTAATGGGAAGGAGTTTGATATCACATATCAAGCTATAGGAAGGGTCTCAGGTTTGGAAGGGGAAGGATTTGGATCTCACATCTCAAGCTATCTCAGGATTGGAATGGGAAGGAGTTTGATATTTCATCTCAAGCTATAGGAAGGGTCTCAGGTTTGGAAAGGGAAGGATTTGGATTTCACATCTCATGTTATAGGATGGTTCTCATGTTTGGTTTTAGAAGCATTGAGATATCACATCTCATGCTATGGGAAGGGTCTCAGGTTTGGAATGGGAAGGAGTTGGTTATCACATCTCATGCTAAAGGAAAGGTCTCAGGTCTGGAAGGGGAAGGATTTGGATCTCACATCTCATGTTTTAGGACGGGTCTCAGGTTTGGTATTAGAAGCATTGAACTATCACATCTCATGGTATAGGAAGGGTCCCAGGATTGGAATGGGAAGGAGTTGGATATCACATTGAATGGGAAGGAGTTTGATATCACATCTCAAGCTATAGGAAGGGTCTCAGGTTTGGAAGGGGAAGGATTTGGATCTCACATCTCAAGCTATCTCAGGATTGGAATGGGAAGGAGTTTGATATTTCATCTCAAGCTATAGGAAGGGTCTCAGGTTTGGAAAGGGAAGGATTTGGATTTCACATCTCATGTTATAGGAAGAGTCTCAGGTTTGGTATTAGAAGCATTGAGATATCACATCTCATGCTATAGGAAGGGTCTCAGGATTGGAATGGGAAGAACTTGGATGTCACATCTCATGCTATAGGGAGGGTCTCAAGTTTGATATTAGAAGCATTGAGATAACAAATCTCATGATATCGGAAGGGTCTCAGGATTGGAATGGGAAGGAGTTGGATATCACATCTCATGATAAAGGAAGGGTCTAAGGTTTGGAAGGGGAAGGATTTGGATATCACATCTCATGTTATATTACGGGTCTCAGGTTTGGTATTAGAAGCATTGAGATATCAAGTCTCATAGTATAGGAAGGGTCTCAGAATTGGAATGGGAAGGAGTTGGATATCACATCTCAAGCTATAGGAAGGGTCTCAGGATTGGAATGGGAAGGACTTGGATATCACATCTCATGCTATAGGAAGGCTCTCAGGTTTGGAAGGGGAAGGAGTTGGATATCACATTTCATGTTAGAGGTAGGATCTCAGGTTTGGTATTAGAGGCATTGAGATATCACAACTCATGCTATCAGAAGGGTCTCAGGAATGGAATGGGAAGGAGTTGGATATCACATCTCATGCTAAAGGGAGGGTCTCAGGTTTGGAAGGGGAAGGATTTGGATATCACATCTCATGTTATAGGAAGGATCTCAGGTTTGGTATTAGAAGCATTGAGATATCACATCTCATGCTATCGGAAGGATCTCAGGTTTGGTATTAGAAGCATTGAGATATCACATCTCATGCTATCAGAAGAGTCTCAGGATTGGAATAGGAAGGAGTTGGATATCACATCTCATGCTAAAGGGAGGGTCTCAGGTTTGGAAGGGGAAGGATTTGGATATCACATCTCATGTTATCGGAAGGATCTCACGTTTGGTATTAGGAGTATTGAGATATCATATCTCATGCTATAGGAAGGGTCTCAGGATTGGAATGGGAAGGAGTTGGATATCACATCTCATGCTATAGGGAGGGTCTCAGGATTGGAATGGGAAGGACTTAGATATCACATATCATGCTATAGGGAGGGTCTCAGTTTTGATATTAGAAGCATTGAGATATCACATCTCATGCTATCGGAAGTGTCTCAGGATTGGAATGGGAAGGAGCTGGATATCACATCTCATGCTAAAGGAAGGGTCTCAGGTTTGGAACGGGAAGGATTTGGATATCACATCTCATGTTATAGGAAGGGTCTCAGGTTTGGTATAAGCATTGAGATATCACATCTCTGCTATCGGAAGAGTCTCAGGATTGGAATGGGAAGGAGTTGAATATCCCATCTCATGTTATAGGACGGGTCTCAGGTTTGTTATTAGAATCATTGAGATATCATATTGCATGCTGTAGGAAGGGTCTAAGGGTTGGAATGTGAAGGACTTGGATATCACATCTCATGCTATAGATAGGCTCTTAGGTTTGGAAAGGGAAGGAGTTGGATATCACATTTCATGTTAGAGGAAGGATCTCAGGTTTGGTATTAGAAGCATAGAGATATCACATCTCATGCTATAGGAAGGGTCTCAGGATTGGAATGGGAAGCAGTTGGATATCACATCTCATGCTATAGGAAGGGTCTCAGGATTGGAATGGGAAGGACTTGGATATCACATCTCATGCTATAGGAAGGCTCTCAGGTTTGGAAGGGGAAGGAGTTGGATATCACATTTCATGTTAGAGGTAGGATCTCAGGTTTGGTATTAGAGGCATTGAGATATCACATCTCATGCTATCAGAAGGGTCTCAGGAATGGAATGGGAAGGAGTTGGATATCACATCTCATGCTAAAGGGAGGGTCTCAGGTTTGGAAGGGGAAGGATTTGGATATCACATCTCATGTTATAGGAAGGATCTCAGGTTTGGTATTAGAAGCATTGAGATATCACATCTCATGCTATCGGAAGGATCTCAGGTTTGGTATTAGAAGCATTGAGATATCACATCTCATGCTATCAGAAGAGTCTCAGGATTGGAATAGGAAGGAGTTGGATATCACATCTCATGCTAAAGGGAGGGTCTCAGGTTTGGAAGGGGAAGGATTTGGATATCACATCTCATGTTATCGGAAGGATCTCACGTTTGGTATTAGGAGTATTGAGATATCATATCTCATGCTATAGGAAGGGTCTCAGGATTGGAATGGGAAGGAGTTGGATATCGCATCTCATGCTATAGGGAGGGTCTCAGGATTGGAATGGGAAGGACTTAGATATCACATATCATGCTATAGGGAGGGTCTCAGTTTTGATATTAGAAGCATTGAGATATCACATCTCATGCTATCGGAAGTGTCTCAGGATTGGAATGGGAAGGAGCTGGATATCACATCTCATGCTAAAGGAAGGGCCTCAGGTTTGGAACGGGAAGGATTTGGATATCACATCTCATGTTATAGGAAGGGTCTCAGGTTTGGTATAAGCATTGAGATATCACATCTCTG
Organism: Ambystoma mexicanum; assembly: GCF_040938575.1. NCBI lineage: Eukaryota > Metazoa > Chordata > Amphibia > Caudata > Ambystomatidae > Ambystoma > Ambystoma mexicanum. The sequence goes on from NC_090938.1 coordinate 288,399,739, forward strand.
CTATCGGAAGAGTCTCAGGATTGGAATGGGAAGGAGTTGAATATCCCATCTCATGTTATAGGACGGGTCTCAGGTTTGTTATTAGAATCATTGAGATATCATATTGCATGCTGTAGGAAGGGTCTAAGGGTTGGAATGTGAAGGACTTGGATATCACATCTCATGCTATAGATAGGCTCTTAGGTTTGGAAAGGGAAGGAGTTGGATATCACATTTCATGTTAGAGGAAGGATCTCAGGTTTGGTATTAGAAGCATAGAGATATCACATCTCATGCTATAGGAAGGGTCTCAGGATTGGAATGGGAAGCAGTTGGATATCACATCTCATGCTATAGGAAGTGTCTCAGGATTGGAATGGGACGGACTTGGGTATCACATCTCATGCTATAGGGAGGGTCTCAAGTTTGATATTAGAAGCATTGAGATATCACATCTCATGCTATAGGAAGGGTCTCAGGATTGGAATGGGAAGGAGTTGGATATCACATCTCATGCTATAGGAAGGGTCTCAGGTTTGGTATAAGCAGTGAGATATCACATCTCATGCTATAGGAAGTGCCTCAGGATTGGAATGGGAAGGAGTTGGATATCACATCTCATGTTATAGGAAGGATCTCAGGTTTGGTATAAGCATTGAGATATCACATCTCTGCTATCGGAAGGGTCTCAGGATTGGAATGGGAAGGAGTTGGATATTCCCATCTCATGTTATAGGGAGGATCTCAAGTTTGATATTAGAAGCATTGAGATATCACATTTCATGATATCGGAAGGGTCTCAAGATTGGAATGCTTATACCAAACCTGAGACCCTTCTTATAGCATGAGATGTGATATCCAACTCCTTCCCATTCCAATCCTGAGACCCTTCCTATAGCCTGAGATGTGATATCTGAATGCTTCTAATACCAAACCTGAGATCCTTCCTCTAACATGAAATGTGATATCCAACTCCTTCACTTTCCAAACCTGAGAGCCTATCTATAGCATGAGATGTGATATCCAAGTCCTTCCCATTCCAATCCTTAGACCCTTCCTACAGCATGCAATATGATATCTCAATGATTCTAATAAAAAACCTGAGACCCGTCCTATAACATGAGATGGGATATCCAACTCCTTCCCATTCCAATCCTGAGACACTTCCGATAGCAGAGATGTGATATCTCAATGTTTATACCAAACCTTAGACCCTTCCTATAACATGAGATGTGATATCCAACTCCTTCCCATTCCAAACCTGAGACCCTTCCTTTAGCATGAGATGTGATATCCAGCTCCTTCCCATTCCAATCCTGAGACACTTCCGATAGCATGAGATGTGATATCTCAATGCTTCTAATATCAAAACTGAGACCCTCCCTATAGCATGATATGTGATATCTAAATCCTTCCCATTCCAATCCTGAGACCCTTCCTATAGCATGAGATGTGATATCTCAATGCTTCTACCAAACCTGAGACCCTTCCTTTAGCATGAGATGTGATATCCAACTCCTTCCCATTCCAATCCTGAGACCCTTCCTATAGCATGAGAGGTGATATCTCAATACTTCTAATACCAAACCTGAGATCCTTCCGATAACATGAGATGTGATATCTCAATACTTCTAATACCAAACCTGAGATCCATCCTATAACATGAGATGTGATATCCAAATCCTTCCCCTTCCAAACCTGAGACCCTCCCTTTAGCATGAGATGTGATATCCAAATCCTTCCCATTCCAATCCTGAGACCCTTCTGATAGCATAAGATATGATATCTCAATGCTTCTATACCAAACCTGAGATCCTTCCGATAGCATGAGATGTGATATCTCAATACTTCTAATACCAAACCTGAGATCCTTCCTATAACATGAGATGTGATATCCAAATCCTTATCTTCCAAACCTGAGACCCTCCCTTTAGCATGAGATGTGATATCCAACTCCTTCCCATTCCAATCCTGAGACTCTTCTGATAGCATTAGATATGATATCTCAATGCTTCTATACCAAACCTGAGATCCTTCTGATAGCATGAGATGTGATATCTCAATACTTCTAATACCAAACCTGAGATCCTACCTCTAACATGAAATGTGATATCCAACTCTTTCCCCTTGCAAACCTGAGAGCCTTCCTATAGCATGAGATGTGATATCCAAGTCCTTCCCATTCCAATCCTGAGACCCTTCCTATAACATGAGATGTGATATCCAACTCCTTCCCATTCCAACCTGAGACCCTTCCTATAGCATGAGATGGGATATCCAACTCCTTCCAAATCCAATCCCGATACCCTTCCGATAGCATGAGATCTGACATCCCAATGCTTCTACCAAACCTGAGACCCATACTATGGCATGAGATGTGATATCAAACTCCTTCCCATTCTAATCCTGAGACCCTTCCTATAGCTTGAGATGTGATATCCAACTCCTTCCCATTCCAATTCTGAGACCCTTCCTATACCATGAGACTTGATATCTCAATGCTTCTAATACCAAACCTGAGACCCGTCCTATAACATGAGATGTGATATCCAAATCCTTCCCCTTCCAAACCTTAGACCCTTCCGATAGCAGAGATGTGATATCTCAATGCTTATACCAAACCTGAGATCCTTCCTATAACATGAGATGTGATATCCAACTCCTTCCCATTCCAATCCTGAGACACTTCCTATAGCATGAGATGTGATATCTCACTGCTTATACCAAACCTGAGACCCTTCCTATAGCATGAGATGTGATATCCAACTCCTTCCCATTCCAATCCTGAGACCCTTCCTATAGCATGAGATGTGATATCTCAATGCTTCTAATATCAAACTTGAGACCCTCCCTATAGCATGAGATGTGATACCCAAGTCCTTCCCATTCCAATCCTGAGACACTTCCTTTATCCTGAGATGTGATATCCAACTCTTTCCCATTCCAATCCTGAGACCCTTCCGATATCATGAGATGTGATATCTCAAAGCTTCTAATATCAAACTTGAGACCCTCCCTATAGCATGAGATGTGATATCCAAGTCCTTCCCATTCCAATCCTGAGACACTTCCTATAGCATGAGATGTGATATCTCACTGCTTATACCAAACCTGAGACCCTTCCCATAGCATGAGATGTGATATCCAACTCCTTCCCATTCCAATCCTCAGACCCTTCCTATAGCATGAGATGTGATATCTCAATGCTTCTAATATCAAACTTGAGACCCTACCTATAGCATGAGATGTGATATCCAAGTCCTTCCCATTCCAATCCTGAGACACTTCCTATAGCATGAGATGTGATATCTCAATGCTTCTAATACCAAACCTGAGACTCTTCCTATAACATGAGATGGGATATCCAACTCCTTCCCATTCCAATCCTGAGACCCTTTTGATAGCAGAGATGTGATATCTCAATGTTTATACCAAACCTGAGACCCTTCCTACGGCATGAGATGTCATATTCAACTCCTTCCCATTCCAATCCTGAGACCCTTCCTATAGCATGAGATGTGATATCCAACTCCTTCCCATTCCAATCCTGAGACCCTTCCTATAGCATGAGATGTGATGTCTCAATGCTTCTAATACCAAACCTGAGATCCTTCCTATAACATGAGATGTGATATCCAACTCCTTCCATTCCAATCCTGAGACCCTTCCTATAGCATGAGATGTGATATCTCAATGCTTATACCAAACCTGAGACCCTTCCTATAGCATGAGATGTGATATCCAACTCCTTCCCATTCCAATCCTGAGACCCTTCCTATAGCCTGAGATGTGATATCTCAATGCCTCTAATACCAAACCTGAGATCCTTCCTCTAACATGAAATGTGATATCCAACTCCTTCACTTTCCAAACCTGAGACCCTTCCTATAGCATGAGATGTGATGTCTCAATGCTTCTAATACCAAACCTGAGATCCTTCCTATAACATGAGATGGGATATCCAACTCCTTCCCATTCCAATCCTGAGACACTTCCGATAGCATGAGATGTGATATCCAGCTCCTTCCCATTCCAATCCTGAGACACTTCCGATAGCATGAGATGTGATATCTCAATGCTTCTAATATCACAACTGAGACCCTCCATATAGCATGATATGTGATATCTAAGTCCTTCCCATTCCAATCCTGAGACCCTTCCTATAGCATGAGATGTGATATCTCAATGCTTCTACCAAACCTGAGACCCTTCCTTTAGCATGAGATGTGATATCCAACTCCTTCCCATTCCAATCCTGAGACCCTTCCTATAGCATGAGATTTGATATCTCAATACTTCTAATACCAAACCTGAGATCCTTCCGATAACATGAGATGTGATATCTCAATACTTCTAATACCAAACCTGAGATCCATCCTATAACATGAGATGTGATATCCAAATCCTTCCCCTTCCAAACCTGAGACCCTCCCTTTAGCATGAGATGTGATATCCAACTCCTTCCCATTCCAATCCTGAGACCCTTCTGATAGCATAAGATATGATATCTCAATGCTTCTATACCAAACCTGAGATCCTTCCGATAGCATGAGATGTGATATCTCAATACTTCTAATACCAAACCTGAGATCCTTCCTATAACATGAGATGTGATATCCAAATCCTTATCTTCCAAACCTGAGACCCTCCCTTTAGCATGAGATGTGATATCCAACTCCTTCCCATTCCAATCCTGAGACTCTTCTGATAGCATAAGATATGATATCTCAATGCTTCTATACCAAACCTGAGATCCTTCTGATAGCATGAGATGTGATATCTCAATACTTCTAATACCAAACCTGAGATCCTACCTCTAACATGAAATGTGATATCCAACTCTTTCCCCTTGCAAACCTGAGAGCCTTCCTATAGCATGAGATGTGATATCCAAGTCCTTCCCATTCCAATCCTGAGACCCTTCCTATAACATGAGATGTGATATCCAACTCCTTCCCATTCCAACCTGAGACCCTTCCTATAGCATGAGATGGGATATCAAACTCCTTCCAAATCCAATCCCGATACCCTTCCGATAGCATGAGATGTGATATCCCAATGCTTCTACCAAACCTGAGACCCATACTATGGCATGAGATGTGATATCAAACTCATTCCCATTCTAATCCTGAGACCCTTCCTATAGCTTGAGATGTGATATCCAACTCCTTCCCATTCCAATTCTGAGACCCTTCCTATACCATGAGACTTGATATCTCAATGCTTCTAATACCAAACCTGAGACCCGTCCTATAACATGAGATGTGATATCCAAATCCTTCCCCTTCCAAACCTTAGACCCTTCCTTTATCATGAGATGTGATATCCAACTCCTTCCCATTCCAATCTTGAGACCCTTCCGATATCATGAAATGTGATATCTCAATGCTTCTAATATCAAACTTGAGACCCTCCCTATAGCATGAGATGTGATATCTCAATGCTTCTAATACCAAACCTGAGACCCTTCCTATAACATGAGATGGGAATATCCAACTCCTTCCCATTCCAATCCTGAGACCCTTCCGATAGCAGAGATGTGATATCTCAATGCTTATACCAAACCTGAGATCCTTCCTATAACATGAGATGTGATATCCAACTCCTTCCCATTCCAATCCTGAGACACTTCCTATAGCATGAGATGTGATATCTCACTGCTTATACCAAACCTGAGACCCTTCCTATAGCATGAGATGTGATATCCAACTCCTTCCCATTCCAATCCTGAGACCCTTCCTATAGCATGAGATGTGATATCTCAATGCTTCTAATATCAAACTTGAGACCCTCCCTATAGCATGAGATGTGATGCCCAAGTCCTTCCCATTCCAATCCTGAGACACTTCCTATAGCATGAGATGTGATATCTCAATGCTTCTAATACCAAACCTGAGACTCTTCCTATAACATGAGATGGGATATCCAACTCCTTCCCATTCCAATCCTGAGACCCTTTCGATAGCAGAGATGTGATATCCAAGTCCTTCCCCTTCCAAACCTTAGACCCTTCCTTTATCATGAGATGTGATATCCAACTTCTTCCCATTCCAATCTTGAGACCCTTCCGATATTATGAAATGTGATATCTCAATGCTTCTAATATCAAACTTGAGACCCTCCCTATAGCATGAGATGTGATATCCAAGTCCTTCCCATTCCAATCCTGAGACCCTTCCTATAGCATGAGATGTGATATCTCAATGCTTCTAATACCAAACCTGAGACCCTTCCTATAACATGAGATGGGAATATCCAACTCCTTCCCATTCCAATCCTGAGACCCTTCCGATAGCAGAGATGTGATATCTCAATGCTTATACCAAACCTGAGATCCTTCCTATAACATGAGATGTGATATCCAACTCCTTCCCATTCCAATCCTGAGACACTTCCTATAGCATGAGATGTGATATCTCACTGCTTATACCAAACCTGAGACCCTTCCTATAGCATGAGATGTGATATCTCAATGCTTCTAATATCAAACTTGAGACCCTCCCTATAGCATGAGATGTGATACCCAAGTCCTTCCCATTCCAATCCTGAGACACTTCCTATAGCATGAGATGTGATATCTCAATGCTTCTAATACCAAACCTGAGACTCTTCCTATAACATGAGATGGGATATCCAACTCCTTCCCATTCCAATCCTGAGACCCTTTCGATAGCAGAGATGTGATATCTCAATGTTTATACCAAACCTGAGACCCTCCCTACGGCATGAGATGTCATATACAACTCCTTCCCATTCCAATCCTGAGACCCTTCCTATAGCATGAGATGTGATATCCAACTCCTTCCCATTCCAATCCTGAGACCCTTCCTATAGCATGAGATGTGATGTCTCAATGCTTCTAATACCAAACCTGAGATCCTTCCTATAACATGAGATGTGATATCCAACTCCTTCCAGTCCAATCCTGAGACCCTTCCTATAGCATGAGAAGTGATATCTCAATGCTTATAACAAAACCTGAGACCCTTCTTATAGCATGAGATGTGATATCCAACTCCTTCGCATTCCAATCCTGAGACCCTTCCTATAGCCTGAGATGTGATATCTCAATGCCTCTAATACCAAACCTGAGATCCTTCCTCTAACATGAAATGTGATATCCAACTCCTTCACTTTCCAAACCTGAGAGCCCATCTATAGCATGAGATGTGATATCCAAGTCCTTCCCATTCCAATCCTTAGACCCTTCCTACAGCATGCAATATGATATCTCAATGATTTTAATAAAAAACCTGAGACCCGTCATATAACATGAGATGGGATATCCAACTCCTTCCCATTCCAATCCTGAGACACTTCCGATAGCAGAGATGTGATATCTCAATGTTTATACCAAACCTGAGACCGTTCCTATAACATGAGATGTGATATCCAACTCCTTCCCGTTCCAAACCTGAGACCCTTCCTTTAGCATGAGATGTGATATCTCACTGCTAATACCAAACCTGAGACCCTTCCTATAGCATGAGATGTGATATCTCAATGCTTCTAATATCAAACTTGAGACCCTCCCTATAGCATGAGATGTGATACCCAAGTCCTTCCCATTCCAATCCTGAGACACTTCCTATAGCATGAGATATGATATCTCAATGCTTCTAATACCAAACCTGAGACTCTTCCTATAACATGAGATGGGATATCCAACTCCTTCCCATTCCAATCCTGAGACCCTTTCGATAGCAGAGATGTGATATCTCAATGTTTATACCAAACCTGAGACCCTCCCTACGGCATGAGATGTCATATACAACTCCTTCCCATTCCAATCCTGAGACCCTTCCTATAGCATGAGATGTGATATCCAACTCCTTCCCATTCCAATCCTGAGACCCTTCCTATAGCATGAGATGTGATGTCTCAATGCTTCTAATACCAAACCTGAGATCCTTCCTATAACATGAGATGTGATATCCAACTCCTTCCATTCCAATCCTGAGACCCTTCCTATAGCATGAGAAGTGATATCTCAATGCTTATAACAAAACCTGAGACCCTTCCTATAGCATGAGATGTGATATCCAACTCCTTCGCATTCCAATCCTGAGACCCTTCCTATAGCCTGAGATGTGATATCTCAATGCCTCTAATACCAAACCTGAGATCCTTCCTCTAACATGAAATGTGATATCCAACTCCTTCACTTTCCAAACCTGAGAGCCTATCTATAGCATGAGATGTGATATCCAAGTCCTTCCCATTCCAATCCTTAGACCCTTCCTACAGCATGCAATATGATATCTCAATGATTTTAATAAAAAACCTGAGACCCGTCATATAACATGAGATGGGATATCCAACTCCTTCCCATTCCAATCCTGAGACCTTTCCGATAGCAGAGATGTGATATCTCAATGCTTATACCAAACCTGAGAACCTTCCTATGGCCTGAGATGTCATATACAACTCCTTCCCATTCCAATCCTGAGACACTTCCGATAGCAGAGATGTGATATCTCAATGTTTATACCAAACCTGAGACCGTTCCTATAACATGAGATGTGATATCCAACTCCTTCCCGTTCCAAACCTGAGACCCTTCCTTTAGCATGAGATGTGATATCCAGCTCCTTCCCATTCCAATCCTGAGACACTTCCGATAGCATGAGATGTGATATCTCAATGCTTCTAATATCAAAACTGAGACCCTCCCTATAGCATGATATGTGATATCTAAGTCCTTCCCATTCCAATCCTGAGACCCTTCCTATAGCATGAGATGTGATATCTCAATGCTTATCCTTGATTCCTGTAGTAAATTGATTTCCTTTGCAGGCCGACTCCTGTCACGAATGCCTTGTCTGCATGCATTCTCTCCTGCCCATTCTCTCACCGTGGCTATTTGCCTACCCCCTTCCTCTCTCAGTGGATGGACTTCTCCATCCTAGCCTCCTACCACTCAACTCCGCCTACTTGGAGAATTCAACATGAACCTGTATGCTTCCTGACCTGGACTTTTACGAGATCTGCAACTCTTCATGTCGCTGGCCCTACACACTGCAGGGAATACTCAGGATTTTCTGATCTCAGACCTCCCCCTCTGTAACCCTCTCAACAATGCTCTCCCGTGGTGATCAAGTTCTCATCTCCAAAGAAGGCTAACTGCCAGCTGTTCCTCCTCAGAGGAGTTCTCCCTTTCTGTCCCTGCTCCCTGCACAGTTTCGCGTTGCAAACACTCGCTTCCCTGCTCTCTGGTTTAGACGCTTTTCCTTCTCAGAGGCCTTCTTCCTTTCTGCCCTTTTCGCGTTGCAAGTACTCGCTTCCCAGCTCTCTGGTTTAGACGCGTGTTCCCTGCCTTCTCTCCTCTTCCCGCTGCCTTCAAATCAAAAAATGAGCTCCAAAAGATACACAGTGCTCAGAATGCTCTATAACACCCATTATTCAACATATAGCTGTAACCCGCTAGACGTATTGAAACGTGCTAAAAACGAGCAGAAACAGCTAGAAAATGTACTTTCCTCGCGTTTTGGTAAATGCGAATTCTGGTGGATTCCCATTTTGTACTCTGTTCGTGCGTTTGTTCAGTCGAATCCTGGTCTTTTGAACCACTCTTCTCCCATACAAGGGAGGGTCAATATGTGTTGTTCATAGGCTGAATTTATACTGCTGAAATACTCGCTTCCCTGCTCTCTGGTTTAGACGCGTGTACCCTGCATTTACCAAAACGCGAGGGAAGTACATTTTCTAGCTGTTTTTGCTAGTTTTTAGCACGTTTCAATACGTCTAGCGGGTTACAGCTATATGTTGAATAATGGGTGTTATAAAGCATTCTGAACACTGTATCTTGTGGTACAAGAGGAGAGAAGGCAGGGAACACGCATCTCAACCAGAGAGCTGGGAAGCGAGTACATGCAACGCGAAACGGTGCAGGGAGCAGGGACAGAAAGGTGGAACGCCTCTGAGGAGGAGCAGCTGGTAGTTAGCCTGCTCTGGAGAGGAGAATGTGATCACCACGGGAGTGCAGCCTTGAAACAAGAACGGACGATGAAAACATGCTGACTGGAATAACAGATGGCAAATACACTTTCCAGAACAGTCGGTTTACCCGATAATGCATTGACGATTTCAGCAGTATACATTCAGCCTGTGAACAGTAGATTTTGATCCCCCCCTTGTATGGGTGACGAGTGGTTAAAAACATCAGGATTCGACTGAACAAATGCACGGAGTACAAAATGGGAATCCACCAGAATTCGTATTTACCAAAACGCGAGGAAAGAACATTTTCTAGCTATTTTTGCTAGTTTTTAGCACTTTTCAATACGTCTAGCGGGTTACAGCTATATCTTGAATAATGGGTGTTATAAAGCATTCTGAGCACTGTGTATCTTTTGGAGCTCATTTTTTGATTTGAAGGCAGCGGGAAGAGGAGAGAAGGCAGGGAACACGCGTCTAAACCAGAGAGCTGGGAAGCGAGTACTTGCAACGCGAAAAGGGCAGAAAGGAAGAAGGCCTCTGAGAAGGAAAAGCGTCTAAACCAGAGAGCAGGGAAGCGAGTGTTTGCAACGCGAAACTGTGCAGGGAGCAGGGACAGAAAGGGAGAACTCCTCTGAGGAGGAGCAGCTGGCAGTTAGCCTTCTTTGGAGATGAGAACTTGATCACCACGGGAGAGGATTGTTGAGAGGGTTACATAGGTGGATGTCTGAGATCAGAAAATCCTGAGTATTCCCTGCAGTGTGTAGGGCCAGAGACATGAAGAGTTGCAGATCTCGTAAAAGTCCAGGTCAGGAAGCATACAGGTTCATTTTGAATTCTCCAAGTAGGCGGAGTTGAGTGGTAGGAGGCTAGGATGGAGAAGTCCATCCACTGAGAGAGGAAGGGGGTAGGCAAATAGCCACGGTGAGAGAATGGCCAGGAAAGAGAGAATGCATGCAGACAAGGCATTCGGGAGAGGAGTCGGCCTGCAAAGGAAAGCAATTTACTACAGGAATCAAGGATACTCCCCCTCAAGAACGGTGGATCTGGGCATGGAGAGGAACTTGTCATCAGGGAGGAAAGTGTCAGAGCTCGAGACAGCGCTGGCCGTCATCCATGTCTCGGTTAGACCAAGGACATCAAGGTCGGGTTCTTCGAGGAAATGGCAGATGTCAGATGAGTGTTAACTGAGTGAGAGTTGAGAGTGGGGAGGGGTACAAATCAGTAATCCTTGCGGAGGTGTAGAAGGAGCCTGACCTAGGGCACATGAGGAAGGTGAGAGGAAAGGAAGCAGAAGAAGGGAGAGAAGACACAGCAGGAGTGCATTATCAATCCGGGAGCTAGGAGTGGTGAGGTTAGACGGGGAGGTCTGAGTCTCAGGATTTGAATGGGAAGTTCGATATCACATGTCATGCTATAGGAAGAGTCTCAGGATTGGAATGGGAAGGAGTTGGATATGATATCTCTTGTTATAGGGAGGGTCTCAGGTTTGGTATTAGAAGAACTGAGATATCAAATCACATCCTATCGGAAGGGTCTCGGGTTTGGTATTGGAAGAAATGAGATTTCAAATCTCAGGCTGTGGGAATGGTCTCGGGTATGGTATTGGAAGGGGTGAAAAATCACATTTCATGCTACAGGAAGGGTCACAAGGTTGGAACGGGAAGGAGTTGGATTTCACATATACTACGGGAAGGGCCTCAGGTTTGGTATTAGAAGCATAGAGATATCACATCTCATGTTATAGGAAGGGTCTCGATTGGAATGGGTAGGAGTTGGATATCACATCTCATGTTATAGGGAGGGTCTCAGTTTTGATATTAGAAGCATTGAGATATCACATATGCTATTGGAAGGGTCTCAGTATTGGAATGGGAAGGAGTTGGATATCACATCTCATGTTATAGGGAGGGTCTCAGTTTTGATATTAGAAGCATTGAGATATCACATATGCTATTGGAAGGGTCTCAGTATTGGAATTTCTAAGGAGTTGGATATCACATCTCATGCTATCGGAAGGGTCTCAGGATTGGAATGGGAAGTAGTTGGATATCACATATGCTAAAGGAAAGGTCTCAGGTTTGGAATGGGAAGGAGTTGGATATCACGTCTCATGTTATAGGAAGGGTCTCAGGATTGGAATGGGAAGGAGTTGAATATCACATCTCATGCTAAAGGAAGGGTCATCAGGTTCGGTATAAGCATTGAGATATCACATCTCTGCTATCGGAAGGGTCTCAGGATAGGAATGGGAAGGACTTAGATTTCACATCTCATACTATAGGGAGGGTCTCAGTTTTGATATTAGAAGCATTGAGCTATCACATCTCATGCTATCGGAAGGGTCTCAGGATTGGAATGGGATGGAGTTGGATATCACATCTCAAGCTATCTCAGGATTGTAATGGGAAGGAGTTTGATATCACATATCAAGCTATAGGAAGGGTCTCAGGTTTGGAAGGGGAAGGATTTGGATCTCACATCTCAAGCTATCTCAGGATTGGAATGGGAAGGAGTTTGATATTTCATCTCAAGCTATAGGAAGGGTCTCAGGTTTGGAAAGGGAAGGATTTGGATTTCACATCTCATGTTATAGGATGGTTCTCATGTTTGGTTTTAGAAGCATTGAGATATCACATCTCATGCTATGGGAAGGGTCTCAGGTTTGGAATGGGAAGGAGTTGGATATCACATCTCATGCTAAAGGAAAGGTCTCAGGTCTGGAAGGGGAAGGATTTGGATCTCACATCTCATGTTTTAGGACGGGTCTCGGGTTTGGTATTAGAAGCATTGAAATATCACAGCTCATGGTATAGGAAGGGTCCCAGGATTGGAATGGGAAGGAGTTGGATATCACATTGAATGGGAAGGAGTTTGATATCAAATCTCAAGCTATAGGAAGGGCCTCAGATTTGGAAAGGGAATGATTTGTATTTCACATCTCATGTTATAGGATGGTTCTCATGTTTGGTTTTAGAAGCATTGAAATATCACATCTCATGCTATCGGAAGGGTCTCAGGTTTGGAATGGGAAGGAGTTTGATATCACATCTCATGTTAGAGGTAGGATCTCAGGTTTGGTATTAGAGGCATTGAGATATGACATCTCATGCCATCAGAAGGGTCTCAGGATTGGAATGGGAAGGAGTTGGATATCACATCTCATGCTAAAGGGAGGGTCTAAGGTTTGGAAGGGGAAGGATTTGGACATCACATCTCATGTTATTGGAAGGATCTGAGGTTTGGTATTAGAAGCATTGAGATATCACATCTCTTGCTATCGGAAGGGTCTCAGGTTTGGTATACGCATTCAGATATCACATCTCTGCTATAGGAAGGGTCTCAGGATTGGAATGGGAAGGATTTGGATATCACATCTCATGTTATAGGAAGGGTCTCAGGTTTGGTATTAGAAGCATTGAGATATCACATCTCATGCTATAGGAAGGGTCTCAGGAATTGAATGGGAAGGACTTGGATATCACATCTCATGATAAAGGAAGGGTCTAAGGTTTGGAAGGGGAAGGATTTGGATATCACATCTCATGTTATTGGACCGGTCTCAGGTTTGGTATTAGAAGCATTGAGATATCAAGTCTCATGGTATAGGACGGGAGTTTGATATCACATCTCATGCCATGGTATGGGTCTCAGGTTTTGTAGAAGCATTGGGATATCACATCTCATGCTATCGGAAGGGTATCAGGATTGGATTTGGAAGGAGTTGGATATCCCATCTCATGCTATAGGAAGGGTCTCAGGTTGGAATAGAAGGAGTTGGATATCACATCTCATGTTATAGGAACGGTCTCAGGATTGGAATGGGAAGGACTTGGATATCACATCTCATGCTGTAGGAAGGGTCTCAGGTTTGGAAAAGGAAGGAGTTGGATATCACATTTCATGTTAGAGGTAGGATCTCAGGTTTGGTATTAGATGCATTGAGATATCACATCTCATGCTATCAGAAGGGTATCAGGATTGGAATGGGAAGGAGTTGGATATCACATCTCATGCTAAAGGGAGGGTCTCAGGTTTGGAATGGGAAGGATTTGGATATCACATCTCATGTTATAGGAAGGACCTTAGGTTTGGTATTAGAAGCATTGAGATATCACATCTCATGCTATAGGAAGGGTCTCGGGATTGGAATGAGAAGGAGTTGGATATCACATCTCATGTTATAGGAAGGATCTCAGGTTTGGTATTAGAAGCATTGAGATATCACATCTCATGCTATAGGAAGGGTCTCAGGATTGGAATGGGAAGGAGTTGGATATCACATCTCATGTTATAGGAAGGATCTCAGGTTTGGTATTTGAAGCATTGAGATATCACATCTCATGCTATAGGAAGGGTCTCAGGATTGGAATGGGAAGGAGTTGGATATCACATCTCATGCTATGGGAAGGGTCTCAGGTTTGGTATAAGCATTGAAATATCACATCTCTGCTATCGGAAGGGTCTCAGGATTGGAATGGGAGGAGCTGGATATCACATCTCATGCTAAAGGAAGGGTCTCAAGTTTGGAAGGGGAAGGATTTGGATATCACATCTCATGTTATAGGACGGGTCTCAGGTTTGGTATTAGAAGCATTGTGATATCACATCTCATGCTATAGGATGTGTCTCAGGATTGGAATGGGAAGGAATTGGATATCACATCTCATGCTATAGGAAGGGTTTCAGGTTTGGTAGAAGCATTAAGATATCACATCTCATGCTATAGGAAGAGTCTCAGGTTTGGGAAGGGAAGGATTTGGAATTCACATCTCATGTTATAGGATGGTTCTCATGTTTGGTTTTTGAAGCATTGAGATATCACATCTCATGCTATCGGAAGGGTCTCAGGTTTGGAATGGGAAGGAGTTGGATATCACATCTCATGTTATAGGAAGGGTCTCAGGTTTGGAATGGGAAGGAGTTGGATATGACATCTCTTGTTATAGGGAGGGTCTCAGGATTTGAATGGTAAGGAGTTGGATATCACATCTCATGTTATAGGAAGGATCTCAGGTTTGGTATTAGAAGCATTGAGATATCACATCTTATGCTATAGGAAGGGTCTCAGGATTGGAATGTGAAGGATTTGGATATCACATCTCATGCTAAAGGAAGGGTCTCAGGTTTGGTAGAAGCATTGAGATATCACATCTCATGCTATAGGAAGGGTCTCAGGATTTGAATGGCAAGGAGTTGGATATCACATCTCATGCCAAAGGAAGGGTCTCAGGTTTGGTATAAGCATTGAGATATCACATCTCTGCTATCGGAAGGTTCTCAGGATTGGATTGGGAAGGAGTTGGATATCCCTTCTCATGCTATAGGAAGTGTCTCAGGTTGGAATGGGAAGGAGTTGAATATCACATCTCATGTCATAGGAAGGATCTCAGGTTTGGTATTAGAAGCATTGATATATCACATCTCATGCTATAGGAATGGTCTCAGGATTGGAATGGGTAGGAGTTGGATATTACATTCTTGCTATAGGAAGGGTCTCATGTTTGGAATGGGAAGGAGTTGGATATCACATATGCTATAGGAAGTGTCTCAGGTTTGGAACGGGAAGGAGTTGGATATCACATCTCATGTTATAGGAAGGGTCTCAGGTTTGGTATAAGCATTGAGATATCACATCTCTGCTATCAGGAGTGGCTCAGGATTGGAATGGGAAGGAGTTGGATATCCCATCTCATGTTAAAGGACGGGTCTCTGGTTTGGTATTAGAATCATTGAGATATCACATCGCATGCTGTAGGAAGGGTCTAAGGATTGGAATGGGATGGACTTGGATATCACATCTCATGCTATAGGAAGGGTCTCAGGATTGGAATGGGAAGGATTTGGATATCACATCTCATGCTATAGGAAGGGTCTCAGGTTTGGTATAAGCATTGAGATATCACATCTCATGCTATAGGAAGGGTCTCAGGATTAGAATGGGAAGGAGTTGTATATGACATCTCAGGCCTTAGGAAGGGTCTCAGGTTTGGTATAAGCATTGAGATATCACATCTCTTCTATCGGAAGGGTCTCAGGATTGGAATGGGAAGGAGTTGGATATCCCATCTCATGTTATAGGAAGGGTCTCAGGTTTGGTATTAGAAGCATTGAGATATCACATCTCATGCTATAGGAAGGGTCTCAGGATTGGAATGGGAAGGACTTGGATGTCACATCTCATGCTATAGGGAGGGTCGTAAGTTTGATATTAGAAGCATTGAGATAACAAATCTCATGATATCGGAAGGGTCTCAGGATTGGAATGGGAAGGAGTTGGATATCACATCTCATGATAAAGGAAGGGTCTAAGGTTTGGAAGGGGAAGGATTTGGATATCACATCTCATGTTATAGGACGGGTCTCAGGTTTGGTATTAGAAGCATTGAGATATCAAGTCTCATGGTATAAGAAGGGTGTCAGAATTGGAATGGGAAGGAGTTGGATATCACATCTCAAGCTATAGGAAGCGTCTCAGGATTGGAATGGGAAGGAGTTTGATATCACATCCCATGCCATAGTATGGGTCTCAGGTTTGGTAGAAGCATTGGGATATCACATCTCATGCTATCAGAAGGGTATCAGTATTGGATTTGGAAGGAGTTGGATATCCCATCTCATGCTATAGGAAGGGTCTCAGGTTAGAATGGGAAGGAGTTGGATATCACATTTCATGTTATAGGAAGGGTCTCAGTATTGGAATGGGAAGGACTTGGATATCATATCTCATGCTATAGGAAGGCTCTCAGGTTTGGAAGGGGAAGGAGTTGGATATCACATTTCATGTTAGAGGAAGGATCTCAGGTTTGGTATTAGAGGCCTTGAGATATCACATCTCATGCTATAGGAAGGGTCTCAGGATTGGAATGGGAAGGAGTTGGATATCACATCTCAAGCTATAGGAAGGGTCTCAGGTTTGGTATAAGCATTGAGATATCACATCTCAGAAGGGTCTCAGGATTGGAATGGGAAGAAGTTGGATATCACATCTCATGCTATAGGAAGGGTCTCAGGTTTGGTATAAGCATTGAGATATCACATCTCATGCTATAGGAAGGGTCTCAGGGTTGGAATGGGAAGGAGTTGTATATGACATCTCATGCCATAGGAAGGGTCTCAGGTTTGGTATAAGCATTGAGATATCACATCACTGCTATCGGAAGGGTCTCAGGATTGGAATGGGAAGGAGTTGGATATCCCATCTCATGTTATAGGAAGGGTCTCAGGTTTGGTATTAGAAGCATTGAGATATCACATTGTATGCTATAGGAAGGGTCTCAGGGTTGGAATGGGAAGGAGTTGTATATGACATCTCATGCCATAGGAAGGGTCTCAGGTTTGTAATAAGCATTGAGATATCACATCTCTGCTATCGGAAGGGTCTCAGGATTGGAATGGGAAGGAGTTGGATATCCCATCTCATGTTATAGGAAGGGTCTCAGGTTTGGTATTAGAAGCATTGAGATATCACATCTCATGCTATAGGAAGGGTCTCAGGATTGGAATGGGAAATAGTTGGATATCACATCTCATGCTATAGGAAGGGTCTCAGGTTTGGTATAAGCATTGAGATATCACATCTCATGCTATAGGAAGGGTCTCAGGATTGGAATAGGAAGGATTTGGATATCACATCTTATGCTATAGGAAGGGTCTCAGGATTGGAATGGGAAGGTGTTGGATATCACATCTAATGCTATAGGAAGGGTCTCAGATTTGGTATAAGCATTGAGATATCACATCTCATGCTATAGGAAGGGTCTCAGGATTGGAATGGGAAGGAGTTGTATATGACATCTCAGGCCTTAGGAAGGGTCTCAGGTTTGGTATAAGCATTGAGATATCACATCTCTGCTATCGGAAGGGTCTCAGGATTGGAATGGGAAGGAGTTGGATATCCCATCTCATGTTATAGGAAGAGTCTCAGGTTTGGTATTAGAAGCATTGAGATATCACATCTCATGCTATAGGAAGGGTCTCAGGATTGGAATGGGAAGAACTTGGATGTCACATCTCATGCTATAGGGAGGGTCTCAAGTTTGATATTAGAAGCATTGAGATAACAAATCTCATGATATCGGAAGGGTCTCAGGATTGGAATGGGAAGGAGTTGGATATCACATCTCATGATAAAGGAAGG
Organism: Ambystoma mexicanum; assembly: GCF_040938575.1. Classification (NCBI taxonomy): domain Eukaryota; kingdom Metazoa; phylum Chordata; class Amphibia; order Caudata; family Ambystomatidae; genus Ambystoma; species Ambystoma mexicanum. Next base: position 288,417,794 of record NC_090938.1, read on the forward strand.
GTCTAAGGTTTGGAAGGGGAAGGATTTGGATATCACATCTCATGTTATAGGACGGGTCTCAGGTTTGGTATTAGAAGCATTGAGATATCAAGTCTCATGGTATAAGAAGGGTCTCAGAATTGGAATGGGAAGGAGTTGGATATCACATCTCAAGCTATAGGAAGCGTCTCAGGATTGGAATGGGAAGGAGTTTGATATCACATCTCATGCCATAGTATGGGTCTCAGGTTTGGTAGAAGGATTGGGATATCACATCTCATGCTATCGGAAGGGTATCAGTATTGGATTTGGAAGGAGTTGGATATCCCATCTCATGCTATAGGAAGGGTCTCAGGTTAGAATGGGAAGGAGTTGGATATCACATTTCATGTTATAGGAAGGGTCTCAGGATTGGAATGGGAAGGACTTGGATATCATATCTCATGCTATAGGAAGGGTTTCAGGATTGGAATGGGTAGGAGTTGGATATCACATCTCAAGCTATAGGAAGGGTCTCAGGTTTGGTATAAGCATTGAGATATCACATCTCATGCTATAGGAAGGGTCTCAGGATTGGAATGGGAAGAAGTTGGATATCACATCTCATGCTATAGGAAGGGTCTCAGGTTTGGTATAAGCATTGAGATATCACATCTCATGCTATAGGAAGGGTCTCAGGATTGGAATGGGAAGAAGTTGGATATCACATCTCATGCTATAGGAAGGGTCTCAGGTTTGGTATAAGCATTGAGATATCACATCTCATGCTATAGGAAGGGTCTCAGGATTGGAATGGGAAGAAGTTGGATATCACATCTCATGCTATAGGAAGGGTCTCAGGTTTGGTATAAGCATTGAGATATCACATCTCATGCTATAGGAAGGGTCTCAGGATTGGAATGGGAAGAAGTTGGATATCACATCTCAAGCTATAGGAAGGGTCTCAGGTTTGGTATAAGCATTGAGATATCACATCTCATGCTATAGGAAGGGTCTCAGGATTGGAATGGGAAGAAGTTGGATATCACATCTCATGCTATAGGAAGGGTCTCAGGTTTGGTATAAGCATTGAGATATCACATCTCATGCTATAGGAAGGGTCTCAGGATTGGAATGGGAAGAAGTTGGATATCACATCTCATGCTATAGGAAGGGTCTCAGGTTTGGTATAAGCATTGAGATATCCCATCTCATGTTATAGGAAGGGTCTCAGGTTTGGTATTAGAAGCATTGAGATATCACATCTCATGCTATAGGAAGGGTCTCAGGATTGGAATGGGAAGGACTTGGATGTCACATCTCATGCTATAGGGAGGGTCGTAAGTTTGATATTAGAAGCATTGAGATAACAAATCTCATGATATCGGAAGGGTCTCAGGATTGGAATGGGAAGGAGTTGGATATCACATCTCATGATAAAGGAAGGGTCTAAGGTTTGGAAGGGGAAGGATTTGGATATCACATCTCATGTTATAGGACGGGTCTCAGGTTTGGTATTAGAAGCATTGAGATATCAAGTCTCATGGTATAAGAAGGGTCTCAGAATTGGAATGGGAAGGAGTTGGATATCACATCTCAAGCTATAGGAAGCGTCTCAGGATTGGAATGGGAAGGAGTTTGATATCACATCTCATGCCATAGTATGGGTCTCAGGTTTGGTAGAAGGATTGGGATATCACATCTCATGCTATCGGAAGGGTATCAGTATTGGATTTGGAAGGAGTTGGATATCCCATCTCATGCTATAGGAAGGGTCTCAGGTTAGAATGGGAAGGAGTTGGATATCACATTTCATGTTATAGGAAGGGTCTCAGGATTGGAATGGGAAGGACTTGGATATCATATCTCATGCTATAGGAAGGGTTTCAGGATTGGAATGGGTAGGAGTTGGATATCACATCTCAAGCTATAGGAAGGGTCTCAGGTTTGGTATAAGCATTGAGATATCACATCTCATGCTATAGGAAGGGTCTCAGGATTGGAATGGGAAGAAGTTGGATATCACATCTCATGCTATAGGAAGGGTCTCAGGTTTGGTATAAGCATTGAGATATCACATCTCATGCTATAGGAAGGGTCTCAGGATTGGAATGGGAAGAAGTTGGATATCACATCTCATGCTATAGGAAGGGTCTCAGGTTTGGTATAAGCATTGAGATATCACATCTCATGCTATAGGAAGGGTCTCAGGATTGGAATGGGAAGAAGTTGGATATCACATCTCATGCTATAGGAAGGGTCTCAGGTTTGGTATAAGCATTGAGATATCACATCTCATGCTATAGGAAGGGTCTCAGGATTGGAATGGGAAGAAGTTGGATATCACATCTCAAGCTATAGGAAGGGTCTCAGGTTTGGTATAAGCATTGAGATATCACATCTCATGCTATAGGAAGGGTCTCAGGATTGGAATGGGAAGAAGTTGGATATCACATCTCATGCTATAGGAAGGGTCTCAGGTTTGGTATAAGCATTGAGATATCACATCTCATGCTATAGGAAGGGTCTCAGGATTGGAATGGGAAGAAGTTGGATATCACATCTCATGCTATAGGAAGGGTCTCAGGTTTGGTATAAGCATTGAGATATCCCATCTCATGTTATAGGAAGGGTCTCAGGTTTGGTATTAGAAGCATTGAGATATCACATCTCATGCTATAGGAAGGGTCTCAGGATTGGAATGGGAAGGACTTGGATGTCACATCTCATGCTATAGGGAGGGTCGTAAGTTTGATATTAGAAGCATTGAGATAACAAATCTCATGATATCGGAAGGGTCTCAGGATTGGAATGGGAAGGAGTTGGATATCACATCTCATGATAAAGGAAGGGTCTAAGGTTTGGAAGGGGAAGGATTTGGATATCACATCTCATGTTATAGGACGGGTCTCAGGTTTGGTATTAGAAGCATTGAGATATCAAGTCTCATGGTATAAGAAGGGTGTCAGAATTGGAATGGGAAGGAGTTGGATATCACATCTCATGCTATCAGAAGGGTATCAGTATTGGATTTGGAAGGAGTTGGATATCCCATCTCATGCTATAGGAAGGGTCTCAGGTTAGAATGGGAAGGAGTTGGATATCACATTTCATGTTATAGGAAGGGTCTCAGTATTGGAATGGGAAGGACTTGGATATCATATCTCATGCTATCGGAAGGCTCTCAGGTTTGGAAGGGGAAGGAGTTGGATATCACATTTCATGTTAGAGGAAGGATCTCAGGTTTGGTATTAGAGGCCTTGAGATATCACATCTCATGCTATAGGAAGGGTCTCAGGATTGGAATGGGAAGGAGTTGGATATCACATCTCAAGCTATAGGAAGGGTCTCAGGTTTGGTATAAGCATTGAGATATCACATCTCAGAAGGGTCTCAGGATTGGAATGGGAAGAAGTTGGATATCACATCTCATGCTATAGGAAGGGTCTCAGGTTTGGTATAAGCATTGAGATATCACATCTCATGCTATAGGAAGGGTCTCAGGGTTGGAATGGGAAGGAGTTGTATATGACATCTCATGCCATAGGAAGGGTCTCAGGTTTGGTATAAGCATTGAGATATCACATCACTGCTATCGGAAGGGTCTCAGGATTGGAATGGGAAGGAGTTGGATATCCCATCTCATGTTATAGGAAGGGTCTCAGGTTTGGTATTAGAAGCATTGAGATATCACATTGTATGCTATAGGAAGGGTCTCAGGGTTGGAATGGGAAGGAGTTGTATATGACATCTCATGCCATAGGAAGGGTCTCAGGTTTGTAATAAGCATTGAGATATCACATCTCTGCTATCGGAAGGGTCTCAGGATTGGAATGGGAAGGAGTTGGATATCCCATCTCATGTTATAGGAAGGGTCTCAGGTTTGGTATTAGAAGCATTGAGATATCACATCTCATGCTATAGGAAGGGTCTCAGGATTGGAATGGGAAATAGTTGGATATCACATCTCATGCTATAGGAAGGGTCTCAGGTTTGGTATAAGCATTGAGATATCACATCTCATGCTATAGGAAGGGCCTCAGGATTGGAATAGGAAGGATTTGGATATCACATCTTATGCTATAGGAAGGGTCTCAGGATTGGAATGGGAAGGTGTTGGATATCACATCTAATGCTATAGGAAGGGTCTCAGATTTGGTATAAGCATTGAGATATCACATCTCATGCTATAGGAAGGGTCTCAGGATTGGAATGGGAAGGAGTTGTATATGACATCTCAGGCCTTAGGAAGGGTCTCAGGTTTGGTATAAGCATTGAGATATCACATCTCTGCTATCGGAAGGGTCTCAGGATTGGAATGGGTAGGAGTTGGATATCACATCTCAAGCTATAGGAAGGGTCTCAGGTTTGGTATAAGCATTGAGATATCACATCTCATGCTATAGGAAGGGTCTCAGGATTGGAATGGGAAGAAGTTGGATATCACATCTCATGCTATAGGAAGGGTCTCAGGTTTGGTATAAGCATTGAGATATCACATCTCATGCTATAGGAAGGGTCTCAGGGTTGGAATGGGAAGGAGTTGTATATGACATCTCATGCCATAGGAAGGGTCTCAGGTTTGGTATAAGCATTGAGATATCACATCACATGCTATAGGAATGGTCTCAGGATTGGAATGGGAAGGACTTGGATATCACATCTCATGCTATAGGCAGGGTCTCAGGTTTGGAAAGGGAAGGAGATGGATATCACATTTCATGTTAGAGGTAGGATCTCAGGTTTGGTATTAGAGACATTGAGATATCACATCTCATGCTATCAGAAGGGTCTCAGGATTGGAATGGGAAGGAGTTGGATATCACATTTCATGCTAAAGGGAGGGTCTCAGGTTTGGAAGGGGAAGGATTTGGAAATCACATCTCATATTATATGAAGGATCTCAGGTTTGGTATTAGAAGCATTGAGATATCACATCTCATGCTATCGGAAGGATCTCAGGTTTGGTGTAAGAGGCATTGAGATATCACATCTCATGCTATCATAAGGGTCTCAGGATTGGAATGGGAAGGAGTTGGATATCACATCTCATGTTATAGGAAGGATCTCAGGTTTGGTATTAGAAGCATTGAGACATCACATCTCATGCTATAGGAAGGGTCTCAGGATTGGAATGGGAAGGAGTTGGATATCACATCTCATGCTATAGGAAGGGTCTCAGGTTTGGTATAAGCATTGAGATATCACATCTCATGCTATAGGAAGGGTCTCAGGATTGGAATGGGAAGGATTTGGATATCACATCTTATGCTATAGGAAGGGTCTCAGGTTTGGTATAAGCATTGAGATATCATATCTCATGCTATAGGAAGGGCCTCAGGATTGGAATGGGAAGAAGTTGGATATCACATCTCATGCTATAGGAAGGGTCTCAGGTTTGGTATAAGCATTGAGATATCACATCTCATGCTATAGGAAGGGTCTCAGGGTTGGAATGGGAAGGAGTTGTGTATGACATCTCATGCCATAGGAAGGGTCTCAGGTTTGGTATAAGCATTGAGATATCACATCACATGCTATAGGAAGGGTCTCAGGATTGGAATGGGAAGGACTTGGATATCACATCTCATGCTATAGGCAGGGTCTCAGGTTTGGAAAGGGAAGGAGATGGATATCACATTTCATGTTAGAGGTAGGATCTCAGGTTTGGTATTAGAGGCATTGAGATATCACATCGCATGCTATCAGAAGGGTCTCAGGATTGGAATGGGAAGGAGTTGGATATCACATTTCATGCTAAAGGGAGGGTCTCAGGTTTGGAAGGGGAAGGATTTGGAAATCACATCTCATATTATAGGAAGGATCTCAGGTTTGGTATTAGAAGCATTGAAATATCACATCTCATGCTATCGGAAGGATCTCAGGTTTGGTATAAGAGGCATTGAGATATCACATCTCATGCTATCATAAGGGTCTCAGGATTGGAATGGGAAGGAGTTGGATATCACATCTCATGTTATAGGAAGGATCTCAGGTTTGGTATTAGAAGCATTGAGACATCACATCTCATGCTATAGGAAGGGTCTCAGGATTGGAATGGGAAGGAGTTGGATATCACATCTCATGCTATAGGAAGGGTCTCAGGTTTGGTATAAGCATTGAGATATCACATCTCATGCTATAGGAAGGGTCTCAGGATTGGAATAGGAAGGATTTGGATATCACATCTTATGCTATAGGAAGGGTCTCAGGATTGGAATGGGAAGGTGTTGGATATCACATTTCATGCTAAAGGGAGGGTCTCAGGTTTGGAAGGGGAAGGATTTGGAAATCACATCTCATATTATAGGAAGGATCTCAGGTTTGGTATTAGAAGCATTGAAATATCACATCTCATGCTATCGGAAGGATCTCAGGTTTGGTATAAGAGGCATTGAGATATCACATCTCATGCTATCATAAGGGTCTCAGGATTGGAATGGGAAGGAGTTGGATATCACATCTCATGTTATAGGAAGGATCTCAGGTTTGGTATTAGAAGCATTGAGACATCACATCTCATGCTATAGGAAGGGTCTCAGGATTGGAATGGGAAGGAGTTGGATATCACATCTCATGCTATAGGAAGGGTCTCAGGTTTGGTATAAGCATTGAGATATCACATCTCATGCTATAGGAAGGGTCTCAGGATTGGAATAGGAAGGATTTGGATATCACATCTTATGCTATAGGAAGGGTCTCAGGATTGGAATGGGAAGGTGTTGGATATCACAACTCATGCTATAGAAAGGGTATCCGATTTGGTATAAGCATTGAGATATCACATCTCATGCTTTAGGAAGGGTCTCAGGATTGGAATGGGAAGGAGTTGTATATGACATCTCAGGCCTTAGGAAGGGTCTCAGGTTTGGTATAAGCATTGAGATATCACATCTCTGCTATCGGAAGGGTCTCCGGATTGGAATGGGAAGGAGTTGGATATCCCATCTCATGTTATAGGAAGGGTCTCAGGTTTGGTATTAGAAGCATTGAGATATCACATCTCATGCTATAGGAAGGGTCTCAGGATTGGAATGGGAAGGACTTGGATGTCACATCTCATGCTATAGGGAGGGTCTCAAGTTTGATATTAGAAGCATTGAGATAACAAATCTCATGATATCGGAAGGGTCTCAGGATTGGAATGGGAAGGAGTTGGATATCACATCTCATGATAAAGGAAGGGTCTAAGGTTTGGAAGGGGAAGGATTTGGATATCACATCTCATGTTATAGGACGGGAATGCTTATACCAAACCTGAGACCCTTCCTACAGCATGCGATGTGATATCTCAATGATTCTAATACCAAACCAGAGACTCTTCCTATAACATGAGATGGGATATCCAACTCCTTCCCATTCCAATCCTGAGCCGCTTCCGATAGCAGAGATGTGATATCTCAATGCTTATACCAAACCTGAGACCCTTCCTATAACATGAGATGTGATATCCAACTCCTTCCCGTTCCAAACCTGAGACACTAACTATAGCATATGTGATATCCAACTCCTTCCCATTCCAAACATGAGACCCTTCCTATAGCAAGAAAGTAATATCCAACTCCTACCCATTCCAATCCTGAGACCCTTCCTATAGCAAGAGATGTGATATCCAAATCCTTCCCATTCCAATCCTGAGACCCTTCCTATAACATGAGATGTGATATCCAACTCCTTCCCATTCCAACCCGAGACACTTCCTATAGCATGAGAAGGGATATCCAACTCCTTCCCAATCCAATCCTGAGACCCTTCTGATAGCAGAGATGTGATATCCCAATGCTTATACCAAACCTGAGACACTTCCTATGGCATGAGATGTGATATCCAACTCCTTCCCAATCCAATCCTGAGACCCTTCCGATAGCAGAGACGTGATATCTCAATGCTTCTACCAAACCTGAGACCCTTCCTTTAGCATGAGATGTGATATCCAAATCCTTCACATTCCAATCCTGAGACCCTTCCTATAGCATGAGATGTGATATCTCAATGCTTCTAATACCAAACCTGAGATCCTTCCTATAACATGAGATGTGATATCCAATTCCTTCCCATTCCAAACCTGAGACCCTTCCTATTGGATGAGATGTGATATCCAACTCCTTGCCATTCCAACCCTGAGACCCTTCCTATAGCATGAGATGTGATGTCTCAATGCTTCTAATACCAAACCTGAGATCCTTCCTATAACATGAGATGTGATATCCAACTCCTTCCATTCCAATCCTGAGACCCGTCCTATAGCATGAGATGTGATATCTCAATGCTTATACCAAACCTGAGACCCTTCCTATAGCATGAGATGTGATATCCAACTGCTTCCCATTCCAATCCTGAGACCCTTCCTATAGCATGAGATGTGATATCTCAATGCTTCTAATACCAAACCTGAGATCCTTCCTCTAACATGAAATGTGATATCCAACTCCTTCCCTTTCCAAACCTAAGAGCCTATCTATAGCATGAGATGTGATATCCAAGTCCTTCCCATTCCAACCCTTAGACCCTTCCTACAGCATGCAATATGATATCTCAATGATTCTAATAACAAACCTGAGACCCGTCCTATAACATGAGATGGGATATCCAACTCCTTCCCATTCCAATCCTGAGACACTTCCGATAGCAGAGATGTGATATCTCAATGCTTATGCCAAACCTGAGACCCTTCCTATAACATGAGATGTGATATCCAAATCCTTCCCGTTCCAAACCTGAGACCCTTCCTTTAGCATGAGATGTGATATCCAGCACCTTCCCATTCCAATCCTGAGACACTTCCGATAGCATGAGATGTGATATCTCAATGCTTCTAATATCAAAACTGAGACCCTCCCTATAGCATGATATGTGATATCTAAGTCCTTCCCATTCCAATCCTGAGACCCTCCCTATAGCATGAGATGTGATATCCAACTCCTTCCCATTCCAATCCTGAGACCCTTCCTATAGCATGAGATATGATATCTCAATACTTCTAATACCAAACGTGAGATCCTTCCGATAACATAAGATGTGATATCCAAATCCTTCCCCTTCCAAACCTGAGACCCTCCCTTTAGCATGAGATGTGATATCCAACTCCTTCCTATTCCAATCCTGAGACTCTTCTGATAGCATGAGATGTGATATCTAAATGCTTCTAATACCAAACCTGAGATCCTTCCGATAGCATGAGATGTGATATCTCAATGCTTCTAATACCAAACCTGAGATCCTTCCTATAACATGAGATGTGATATCCAAATCCTTCCCCTTCCAAACCTGAGTCCCTCCCTTTAGCATGAGATGTGATATCCAACTCCTTCCCATTCCATTCCTGAGACCCTTCTGATAGCATGAGATGTGATATCTCAATGCCTCTAATACCAAACCTGAGTTCCTACCTCTAACATGAAATCTGATATCCAACTCTTTCCCCTTCCAAACCTGAGAGCCTTCCTATAGCATGAGATGTGATATCCAAGTCCTTCCCATTCCAATCCTGAGACCCTTCCTATAGCTTAAGATGTGATATCCAACTCCTTCCCATTCCAATTCTGAGACCCTTCCTATACTATGAGACTTGATATCTCAATGCTTCTAATACCAAACGTGAGACCCGTAATATAACATGAGATGTGATATCCAAATCCTTCCCCTTCCAAACCTTAGACCCTTCCTTTATCATGAGATGTGATATCCAACTCCTTCCCATTCCAATCCTGAGACCCTTCCGATATCATGAGATGTGATATCTCAAAGCTTCTAATATCAAACTTGAGACCCTCCCTATAGCATGAGATGTGATATCCAAGTCCTTCCCATTCCAATACTGAGACCCTTCCTATAGCATGAGATGTGATATCTCAATGCTTCTAATACCAAACCTGAGACCCTTCCTATAACATGAGATGGGAATATCCAACTCCTTCCCATTCCAATCCTGAGACCCTTCCGATAGCAGAGATGTGATATCTCAATGCTTATACCAAACCTGAGATCCTTCCTATAACATGAGATGTGATATCCAACTCCTTCCCATTCCAATCCTGAGACACTTCCTATAGCATGAGATGTGATATCTCACTGCTTATACCAAACCTGAGACCCTTCCCATAGCATGAGATGTGATATCCAACTCCTTCCCATTCCAATCCTCAGACCCTTCCTATAGCATGAGATGTGATATCTCAATGCTTCTAATATCAAACTTGAGACCCTACCTATAGCATGAGATGTGATATCCAAGTCCTTCTCATTCCAATCCTGAGACACTTCCTATAGCATGAGATGTGATATCCAACTCCTTCCCATTCCTATCCTGAGACCCTTCCTATAGCATGAGATATGATATCTCAATACTTCTAATACCAAACGTGAGATCCTTCCGATAACATGAGATGTGATATCCAAATCCTTCGCCTTCCAAACCTGAGACCCTCCCTTTAGCATGAGATGTGATATCCAACTCCTTCCCATTCCAATCCTGAGACCCTTCTGATAGCATGAGATGTGATATCTCAATGCTTCTAATACCAAACCTGAGATCCTTCCGATAGCATGAGATGTGATATCTCAATGCTTCTAATACCAAACCTGAGATCCTTCCTATAACATGAGATGTGATATCCAAATCCTTCCCCTTCCAAACCTGAGACCCTCCCTTTAGCATGAGATGTGATATCCAACTCCTTCCCATTCCATTCCTGAGACCCTTCTGATAGCATGAGATGTGATATCTCAATGCCTCTAATACCAAACCTGAGATCCTACCTCTAACATGAAATGTGATATCCAACTCTTTCCCCTTCCAAACCTGAGAGCCTTCCTATAGCATGAGATGTGATATCCAAGTCCTTCCCATTCCAATCCTGAGACCCTTCCTATAGCTTGAGATGTGATATCCAACTCCTTCCCATTCCAATTCTGAGACCCTTCCTATACTCTGAGACTTGATATCTCAATGCTTCTAATACCAAACCTGAGACCCGTAATATAACATGAGATGTGATATCCAAATCCTTCCCCTTCCAAACCTTAGACCCTTCCTTTATCATGAGATGTGATATCCAACTCCTTCCCATTCCAATCCTGAGACCCTTCCGATATCATGAGATGTGATATCTCAAAGCTTCTAATATCAAACTTGAGACCCTCCCTATAGCATGAGATGTGATATCCAAGTCCTTCCCATTCCAATCCTGAGACCCTTCCTATAGCATGAGATGTGATATCTCAATGCTTCTAATACCAAACCTGAGACCCTTCCTATAACATGAGATGGGAATATCCAACTCCTTCCCATTCCAATCCTGAAACCCTTCCGATAGCAGAGATGTGATATCTCAATGCTTATACCAAACCTGAGACCCTTCCTATGGCATGAGATGTGATATCCAACTCCTTGCCATTCAAATCCTGAGACCCTTCCGATAGCAGAGACGTGATATCTCAATGCTTCTACCAAACCTGAGACCCTTCCTTTAGCATGAGATGTGATATCCAAATCCTTCACATTCCAATCCTGAGACCCTTCCTATAGCATGAGATGTGATATCTCAATGCTTCTAATACCAAACCTGAGATCCTTCCTATACCATGAGATGTGATATCCAATTCCTTCCCATTCCAAACCTGAGACCCTTCCTATTGGATGAGTTGTGATATCCAACTCCTTCCCATTCCAACCCTGAGACCCTTCCTATAGCATGAGATGTGATGTCTCAATGCTTCTAATACCAAACCTGAGATCCTTCCTATAACATGAGATGTGATATCCAACTCCTTCCATTCCAATCCTGAGACCCGTCCTATAGCATGAGATGTGATATCTCAATGCTTATACCAAACCTGAGACCCTTCCTATAGCATGAGATGTGATATCCAACTACTTCCCATTCCAATCCTGAGACCCTTCCTATAGCATGAGATGTGATAGCTCAATGCTTCTAATACCAAACCTGAGATCCTTCCTCTAACATGAAATGTGATATCCAACTCCTTCCCTTTCCAAACCTAAGAGCCTATCTATAGCATGAGATGTGATATCCAGGTCCTTCCCATTCCAATCCTTAGACCCTTCCTACAGCATGCAATATGATATCTCAATGATTCTAATAACAAACCTGAGACCCGTCCTATAGCATGAGATATGATATCCAAGTCCTTCCCATTCCAATCCTGAGACCATTCCTATAACATGAAATGTGATATCCAACTCCTTCCCATTCCAACCTGAGACCCTTCCTATAGCATGAGATGGGATATCCAACTTCTTCCAAGTCCAATACTGATACCCTTCAGATAGCATGAGATGTGATATCCCAATGCTTCTACCAAACCTGAGACCCATACTATGGCATGAGATGTGATATCAAACTCCTTCCCATTCCAATCCTGAGACCCTTCCTATAGCTTGAGGTGTGATATCCAACTCCTTTCCATTCCAATTCTGAGACCCTTCTTATACCATGAGACTTGATATCTCAATGCTTCTAATACCAAACCTGAGACCCGTCCTATAACATGAGATGTGACATCCAAGTCCTTCCCATTCCAATCCTGAGACCCTTCCTATAGCATGAGATGTGATATCTCTATGCTTCTAATACCAAACCTGAGACCCTTCCTATAACATGAGATGGGATATCCAACTTCTTCCCATTCCAATCCTGAGACCCTTCCGATAGCAGAGATGTGATATCTCAATGCTTATACCAAACCTGAGAACCTTCCTATGGCCTGAGATGTCATATACAACTCCTTCCCATTCCAATCCTGAGACCCTTCCTTTGGCATGAGATGTGATATCTCAATGCTTATACCAAATCTGAGACCCTTCCTATAGCATGAGATGTGATATCCAATTCCTTCCCATTCCAATCCTGAGACCCTTCCTATAGCATGAGATGTGATATCTCAATGCTTATACCAAACCTGAGAGCCTACCTATAGCATGAGATGTGATATCCAAGTCCATCCCATTCCAATCCTTAGACCCTTCCTACAGCATGCGATGTGATATCTCAATGTTCTAATACCAAACCAGAGACTCTTCCTATAACATGAGATGGGATATCCAACGCCTTCCCATTCCAATCCTGAGCCGCTTCCGATAGCAGAGATGTGATATCTCAATGCTTATACCAAACCTGAGACCCTTCCTATAACATGAGATGTGATATCCAACTCCTTCCCGTTCCAAACCTGAGACACTAACTATAGCATATGTGATATCCAACTCCTTCCCATTCCAAACATGAGACCCTTCCTATAGCAAGAAAGTAATATCCAACTCCTACCCATTCCAATCCTGAGACCCTTCCTATAGCAAGAGATGTGATATCCAAATCCTTCCCATTCCAATCCAGAGACCCTTCCTATAACATGAGATGTGATATCCAACTCCTTCCCATTCCAACCTGAGACACTTCCTATAGCATGAGAAGGGATATCCAACTCCTTCCCAATCCAATCCTGACACCCTTCCGATAGCAGAGATGTGATATCTCAATGCGTATACCAAACCTGAGACCCTTCCAATGGCATGAGATGTGATATCCAACTCCTTCCCAATCCAATCCTGAGACCCTTCCGATAGCAGAGACGTTATATCTCAATGCTTCTACCAAACCTGAGACCCTTCCTTTAGCATGAGATGTGATATCCAAATCCTTCACATTCCAATCCTGAGACCCTTCCTATAGCATGAGATGTGATATCTCAATGCTTCTAATACCAAACCTGAGATCCTTCCTATAACATGAGATGTGATATCCAATTCCTTCCCATTCCAAACCTGAGACCCTTCCTATTGGATGAGATGTGATATCCAACTCCTTCCCATTCCAACCCTGAGACCCTTCCTATAGCATGAGATGTGATGTCTCAATGCTTCTAATACCAAACCTGAGATCCTTCCTATAACATGAGATGTGATATCCAACTCCTTCCATTCCAATCCTGAGACCCGTCCTATAGCATGAGATGTGATATCTCAATGCTTATACCAAACCTGAGACCCTTCCTATAGCATGAGATGTGATATCCAACTGCTTCCCATTCCAATCCTGAGACCCTTCCTATAGCATGAGATGTGATATCTCAATGCTTCTAATACCAAACCTGAGATCCTTCCTCTAACATGAAATGTGAAATCCAACTCCTTCCCTTTCCAAACCTAAGAGCCTATCTATAGCATGAGATGTGATATCCAAGTCCTTCCCATTCCAACCCTTAGACCCTTCCTACAGCATGCAATATGATATCTCAATGATTCTAATAACAAACCTGAGACCCGTCCTATAACATGAGACGGGATATCCAACTCCTTCCCATTCCAATCCTGAGACACTTCCGATAGCAGAGATGTGATATCTCAATGCTTATACCAAACCTGAGACCCTTCCTATAACATGAGATGTGATATCCAATTCCTTCCCATTCCAATCCTGAGACCCTTCCTATAGCATGAGATGTGATATCTCAATGCTTATACCAAACCTGAGAGCCTACCTATAGCATGAGATGTGATATCCAAGTCCATCCCATTCCCATCCTTTGACCCTTCCTACAGCATGCGATGTGATATCTCAATGATTCTAATACCAAACCAGAGACTCTTCCTATAACATAAGATGGGATATCCAACGCCTTCCCATTCCAATCCTGAGCCGCTTCCGATAGCAGAGATGTGATATCTCAATGCTTATACCAAACCTGAGACCCTTCCTATAACATGAGATGTGATATCCAACTCCTTCCCGTTCCAAACCTGAGACACTAACTATAGCATATGTGATATCCAACTCCTTCCCATTCCAAACATGAGACCCTTCCTATAGCAAGAAAGTAATATCCAACTCCTACCCATTCCAATCCTGAGACCCTTCCTATAGCAAGAGATGTGATATCCAAATCCTTCCCATTCCAATCCAGAGACCCTTCCTATAACATGAGATGTGATATCCAACTCCTTCCCATTCCAACCTGAGACACTTCCTATAGCATGAGAAGGGATATCCAACTCCTTCCCAATCCAATCCTGAGACCCTTCCGATAGCAGAGATGTGATATCTCAATGCGTATACCAAACCTGAGACCCTTCCTATGGCATGAGATGTGATATCCAACTCCTTCCCAATCCAATCCTGAGACGCTTCCGATAGCAGAGACGTGATATCTCAATGCTTCTACCAAACCTGAGACCCTTCCTTTAGCATGAGATGTGATATCCAAATCCTTCACATTCCAATCCTGAGACCCTTCCTATAGCATGAGATGTGATATCTCAATGCTTCTAATACCAAACCTGAAATCCTTCCTATAACATGAGATGTGATATCCAATTCCTTCCCATTCCAAACCTGAGACCCTTCCTATTGGATGAGATGTGATATCCAACTCCTTCCCATTCCAACCCTGAGACCCTTCCTATAGCATGAGATGTGATGTCTCAATGCTTCTAATACCAAACCTGAGATCCTTCCTATAACATGAGATGTGATATCCAACTCCTTCCATTCCAATCCTGAGACCCGTCCTATAGCATAAGATGTGATATCTCAATGCTTATACCAAACCTGAGACCCTTCCTATAGCATGAGATGTGATATCCAACTGCTTCCCATTCCAATCCTGAGACCCTTCCTATAGCATGAGATGTGATATCTCAATGCTTCTAATACCAAACCTGAGATCCTTCCTCTAACATGAAATGTGAAATCCAACTCCTTCCCTTTCCAAACCTAAGAGCCTATCTATAGCATGAGATGTGATATCCAAGTCCTTCCCATTCCAACCCTTAGACCCTTCCTACAGCATGCAATATGATATCTCAATGATTCTAATAACAAACCTGAGACCCGTCCTATAACATGAGACGGGATATCCAACTCCTTCCCATTCCAATCCTGAGACACTTCCGATAGCAGAGATGTGATATCTCAATGCTTATACCAAACCTGAGACCCTTCCTATAACATGAGATGTGATATCCAAATCCTTCCCGTTCCAAACCTGAGACCCTTCCTTTAGCATGAGATGTGATATCCAGCACCTTCCCATTCCAATCCTGAGACACTTCCGATAGCATGAGATGTGATATCTCAATGCTTCTAATATCAAACCTGAGACCCTCCCTATAGCATGATATGTGATATCTAAGTCCTTCCCATTCCAATCCTGAGACCCTCCCTATAGCATGAGATGTGATATCCAACTCCTTCCCATTCCAATCCTGAGACCCTTCCTATAGCATGAGATATGATATCTCAATACTTCTAATACCAAACGTGAGATCCTTCCGATAACATGAGATGTGATATCCAAATACTTCCCCTTCCAAACCTGAGACCCTCCCTTTAGCATGAGATGTGATATCCAACTCCTTCCTATTCCAATCCTGAGACTCTTCTGATAGCATGAGATGTGATATCTAAATGCTTCTAATACCAAACCTGAGATCCTTCCGATAGCATGAGATGTGATATCTCAATGCTTCTAATACCAAACCTGAGATCCTTCCTATAACATGAGATGTGATATCCAAATCCTTCCCCTTCCAAACCTGAGACCCTCCCTTTAGCATGAGATGTGATATCCAACTCCTTCCCATTCCATTCCTGAGACCCTTCTGATAGCATGAGATGTGATATCTCAATGCCTCTAATACCAAACCTGAGATCCTACCTCTAACATGAAATGTGATATCCAACGCTTTCCCCTTCCAAACCTGAGAGCCTTCCTATAGCATGAGATGTGATATCCAAGTCCTTCCCATTCCAATCCTGAGACCCTTCCTATAGCTTGAGATGTGATATCCAACTCCTTCCCATTCCAATTCTGAGACCCTTCCTATACTATGAGACTTGATATCTCAATGCTTCTAATACCAAACGTGAGACCCGTAATATAACATGAGATGTGATATCCAAATCCTTCCCCTTCCAAACCTTAGACCCTTCCTTTATCATGAGATGTGATATCCAACTCCTTCCCATTCCAATCCTGAGACCCTTCCGATATCATGAGATGTGATATCTCAAAGCTTCTAATATCAAACTTGAGACCCTCCATATAGCATGAGATGTGATATCCAAGTCCTTCCCATTCCAATCCTGAGACCCTTCCTATAGCATGAGATGTGATATCTCAATGCTTCTAATACCAAACCTGAGACCCTTACTATAACATGAGATGGGAATATCCAACTCCTTCCCATTCCAATCCTGAGACCCTTCCGATAGCAGAGATGTGATATCTCAATGCTTATACCAAACCTGAGATCCTTCCTATAACATGAGATGTGATATCCAACTCCTTCCCATTCCAATCCTGAGACACTTCCTATAGCATGAGATGTGATATCTCACTGCTTATACCAAACCTGAGACCCTTCCCATAGCATGAGATGTGATATCCAACTCCTTCCCATTCCAATCCTCAGACCCTTCCTATAGCATGAGATGTGATATCTCAATGCTTCTAATATCAAACTTGAGACCCTAGCTATAGCATGAGATGTGATATCCAAGTCCTTCCCATTCCAATCCTGAGACACTTCCTATAGCATGAGATGTGATATCCAACTCCTTCCCATTCCAATCCTGAGACCCTTCCTATAGCATGAGATATGATATCTCAATACTTCTATTATCAAACGTGAGATCCTTCCGATAACATGAGATGTGATATCCAAATCCTTCCCCTTCCAAACCTGAGACCCTCCCTTTAGCATGAGATGTGATATCCAACTCCTTCCCATTCCAATCCTGAGACCCTTCTGATAGCATGAGATGTGATATTTCAATGCTTCTAATACCAAACCTGAGATCCTTCCGATAGCATGAGATGTGATATCTCAATGTTTCTAATACCAAACCTGAGATCCTTCCTATAACATGAGATGTGATATCCAAATCCTTCCCTTCCAAACCTGAGACCCTCCCTTTAGCATGAGATGTGATATCCAACTCCTTCCCATTCCATTCCTGAGACCCTTCTGATAGCATGAGATGTGATATCTCAATGCCTCTAATACCAAACCTGAGATCCTACCTCTAACATGAAATGTGATATCCAACTCTTTCCCCTTCCAAACCTGAGAGCCTTCCTATAGCATGAGATGTGATGTCCAAGTCCTTCCCATTCCAATCCTGAGACCCTTCCTATAGCTTGAGATGTGATATCCAACTCCTTCCCATTCCAATTCTGAGACCCTTCCTATACTCTGAGACTTGATATCTCAATGCTTCTAATACCAAACCTGAGACCCGTAATATAACATGAGATGTGATTTCCAAATCCTTCCCCTTCCAAACCTTAGACCCTTCCTTTATCATGAGATGTGATATCCAACTCCTTCCCATTCCAATCCTGAGACCCTTCCGATATCATGAGATGTGATATCTCAAAGCTTCTAATATCAAACTTGAGACCCTCCCTATAGCATGAGATGTGATATCCAAGTCCTTCCCATTCCAATCCTGAGACCCTTCCTATAGCATGAGATGTGATATCTCAATGCTTCTAATACCAAACCTGAGACCCTTCCTATAACATGAGATGGGAATATCCAACTCCTTCCCATTCCAATCCTGAGACCCTTCCGATAGCAGAGATGTGATATCTCAATGCTTATACCAAACCTGAGACCCTTCCTATGGCATGAGATGTGATATCCAACTCCTTGCCATTCAAATCCTGAGACCCTTCCGATAGCAGAGACGTGATATCTCAATGCTTCTACCAAACCTGAGACCCTTCCTTTAGCATGAGATGTGATATCCAAATCCTTCACATTCCAATCCTGAGACCCTTCCTATAGCATGAGATGTGATATCTCAATGCTTCTAATACCAAAACTGAGATCCTTCCTATAACAATTGATGTGATATCCAATTCCTTCCCATTCCAAACCTGAGACCCTTCCTATTGGATGAGTTGTGATATCCAACTCCTTCCCATTCCAACCCTGAGACCCTTCCTATAGCATGAGATGTGATGTCTCAATGCTTCTAATACCAAACCTGAGATCCTTCCTATAACATGAGATGTGATATCCAACTCCTTCCATTCCAATCCTGAGACCCGTCCTATAGCATGAGATGTGATATCTCAATGCTTATACCAAACCTGAGACCCTTCCTATAGCATGAGATGTGATATCCAACTACTTCCCATTCCAATCCTGAGACCCTTCCTATAGCATGAGATGTGATATCTCAATGCTTCTAATACCAAACCTGAGATCCTTCCTCTAACATGAAATGTGATATCCAACTCCTTCCCTTTCCAAACCTAAGAGCCTATCTATAGCATGAGATGTGATATCCAGGTCCTTCCCATTCCAATCCTTAGACCCTTCCTACAGCATGCAATATGATATCTCAATGATTCTAATAACAAACCTGAGACCCGTCCTATAGCATGAGATATGATATCCAAGTCCTTCCCATTCCAATCCTGAGACCCTTCCTATAACATGAAATGTGATATCCAACTCCTTCCCATTCCAACCTGAGACCCTTCCTATAGCATGAGATGGGATATCCAACTTCTTCCAAGTCCAATACTGATACCCTTCCGATAGCATGAGATGTGATATCCCAATGCTTCTACCAAACCTGAGACCCATACTATGGCATGAGATGTGATATCAAACTCCTTCCCATTCCAATCCTGAGACCCTTCCTATAGCTTGAGGTGTGATATCCAACTCCTTCCCATTCCAATTCTGAGACCCTTCTTATACCATGAGACTTGATATCTCAATGCTTCTAATACCAAACCTGAGACCCGTCCTATAACATGAGATGTGATATCCAAATCCTTCCCCTTCCAAACCTTAGACCCTTCCTTTATCATGAGATGTGATATCCAACTCCTTCCCATTCCAATCCTGAGACCCTTCCGATATCATGAGATTTGTTATCTCAATGCTTCTAATATCAAACTTGAGACCCTCCCTATAGCATGATGTGACATCCAAGTCCTTCCCATTCCAATCCTGAGACCCTTCCTATAGCATGAGATGTGATATCTCTATGCTTCTAATACCAAACCTGAGATCCTTCCTATAACATGAGATGGGATATCCAACTCCTTCCCATTCCAATCCTGAGACCTTTCCGATAGCAGAGATGTGATATCTCAATGCTTATACCAAACCTGAGAACCTTCCTATGGCCTGAGATGTCATATACAACTCCTTCCCATTCCAATCCTGAGACCCTTCCTATAGGATGAGATGTGATATCTCAATGCTTATACCAAACCTGAGAGCCTACCTATAGCATGAGATGTGATATCCAAGTCCAACACATTCCAATCCTTAGACCCTTCCTACAGCATGCGATGTGATATCTCAATGATTCTAATACGAAACCAGAGACTCTTCCTATAACATGAGATGGGATATCCAACTCCTTCCCATTCCAATCCTGAGCCGCTTCCGATAGCAGAGATGTGATATCTCAATGCTTATACCAAACCTGAGACCCTTCCTATAACATGAGATGTGATATCCAACTCCTTCCCGTTCCAAACCTGAGACACTAACTATAGCATATGTGATATCCAACTCCTTCCCATTCCAAACATGAGACCCTTCCTATAGCAAGAAAGTAATATCCAACTCCTACCCATTCCAATCCTGAGACCCTTCCTATAGCAAGAGATGTGATATCCAAATCCTTCCCATTCCAATCCTGAGACCCTTCTTATAACATGAGATGTGATATCCAACTCCTTCCCATTCCAACCTGAGACACTTCCTATAGCATGAGAAGGGATATCCAACTCCTACCCATTCCAATCCTGAGACCCTTCCTATAGCAAGAGATGTGATATCCAACTCCTTCCCATTCCAACCTGAGACACTTCCTATAGCATGAGATGTGATATCCAAGTCCTTCCCATTCCAATCCTGAGACACTTCCTATAGCAGAGATGTGATATCTCAATGTTTATACCAAACCTGAGACCCTTCCTATAACATGAGATGTGATATCCAACTCCTTCCCGTTCCAAACCTGAGACCCTTCCTTTAGCATGAGATGTGATATCCAGCTCCTTCCCATTCCAATCCTGAGACACTTCCGATAGCATGAGATGTGATATCTCAATGCTTCTAATATCAAAACTGAGACCCTCCCTATAGCATGAGATGTGATATCCAAGTCCTTCCCATTCCAATCCTGAGACACTTCCTATAGCAGAGATGTGATATCTCAATGTTTATACCAAACCTGAGACCCTTCCTATAACATGAGATGTGATATCCAACTCCTTCCCGTTCCAAACCTGAGACCCTTCCTTTAGCATGAGATGTGATATCCAACTCCTTCCCGTTCCAAACCTGAGACCCTTCCTTTAGCATGAGATGTGATATCCAGCTCCTTCCCATTCCAATCCTGAGACCCTTCCTATAGCATGAGATGTGATATCTCAATGCTTCTACCAAACCTGAGACCCTTCCTTTAGCATGAGATGTGATATCCAACTCCTTCCCATTCCAATCCTGAGACCCTTCCTATAGCATGAGATGTGATATCTCAATACTTCTAATACCAAACCTGAGATCCTTCCGATAACATGAGATGTGATATCTCAATACTTCTAATACCAAACCTGAGATCCATCCTATAACATGAGATGTGATATCCAAATCCTTCCCCTTCCAAACCTGAGAC
Source organism: Ambystoma mexicanum (assembly GCF_040938575.1). NCBI lineage: Eukaryota > Metazoa > Chordata > Amphibia > Caudata > Ambystomatidae > Ambystoma > Ambystoma mexicanum. The sequence continues at coordinate 288,439,429 of NC_090938.1, forward strand.
CCTCCCTTTAGCATGAGATGTGATATCCAACTCCTTCCCATTCCAATCCTGAGACCCTTCTGATAGCATAAGATATGATATCTCAATGCTTCTATACCAAACATGAGATCCTTCCGATAGCATGAGATGTGATATCTCAATACTTCTAATACCAAACCTGAGATCCTTCCTATAACATGAGATGTGATATCCAAATCCTTATCTTCCAAACCTGAGACCCTCCCTTTAGCATGAGATGTGATATCCAACTCCTTCCCATTCCAATCCTGAGACTCGTCTGATAGCATAAGATATGATATCTCAATGCTTCTATACCAAACCTGAGATCCTTCTGATAGCATGAAATGTGATATCCAACTCTTTCCCCTTGCAAACCTGAGAGCCTTCCTATAGCATGAGATGTGATATCCAAGTCCTTCCCATTCCAATCCTGAGACCCTTCCTATAACATGAGATGTGATATCCAACTCCTTCCCATTCCAACCTGAGACCCTTCCTATAGCATGAGATGGGATATCCAACTCCTTCCAAATCCAATCCCGATACCCTTCCGATAACATGAGATGTGATATCCCAATGCTTCTACCAAACCTGAGACCCATACTATGGCATGAGATGTGATATCAAACTCCTTCCCATTCTAATCCTGAGACCCTTCCTATAGCTTGAGATGTGATATCCAACTCCTTCCCATTCCAATTCTGAGACCCTTCCTATACCATGAGACTTGATATCTCAATGCTTCTAATACCAAACCTGAGACCCGTCCTATAACATGAGATGTGATATCCAAATCCTTCCCCTTCCAAACCTTAGACCCTTCCTTTATCATGAGATGTGATATCCAACTCCTTCCCATTCCAATCTTGAGACCCTTCCGATATCATGAAATGTGATACCTCAATGCTTCTAATATCAAACTTGAGACCCTCCCTATAGCAAGAGATGTGATATCCAAGTCCTTCCCATTCCAATCCTGAGACCCTTCCTATAGCATGAGATGTGATATCTCAATGCTTCTAATACCAAACCTGAGACCCTTCCTATAACATGAGATGGGAATATCCAACTCCTTCCCATTCCAATCCTGAGACCCTTCCGATAGCAGAGATGTGATATCTCAATGCTTATACCAAACCTGAGATCCTTCCTATAACATGAGATGTGATATCCAATTCCTTCCCATTCCAATCCTGAGACACTTCCTATAGCATGAGATGTGATATCTCACTGCTTATACCAAACCTGAGACCCTTCCTATAGCATGAGATGTGATATCTCAATGCTTCTAATATCAAACTTGAGACCCTCCCTATAGCATGAGATGTGATACCCATGTCCTTCCCATTCCAATCCTGAGACACTTCCTATAGCATGAGATGTGATATCTCAATGCTTCTAATACCAAACCTGAGACTCTTCCTATAACATGAGATGGGATATCCAACTCCTTCCCATTCCAATCCTGATTCCCTTTCGATAGCAGAGATGTGATATCTCAATGTTTATACCAAACCTGAGACCCTCCCTACGGCATGAGATGTCATATACAACTCCTTCCCATTCCAATCCTGAGACCCTTCCTATAGCATGAGATGTGATATCCAACTCCTTCCCATTCCAATCCTGAGACCCTTCCTATAGCATGAGATGTGATGTCTCAATGCTTCTAATACCAAACCTGAGATCCTTCCTATAACATGAGATGTGATATCCAACTCCTTCCATTCCAATCCTGAGACCCTTCCTATAGCATGAGATGTGATATCTCAATGCTTATAACAAAACCTGAGACCCTTCCTATAGCATGAGATGTGATATCCAACTCCTTCCCATTCCAATCCTGAGACCCTTCCTATAGCCTGAGATGTGATATCTCAATGCCTCTAATACCAAACCTGAGATCCTTCCTCTAACATGAAATGTGATATCCAACTCCTTCACTTTCCAAACCTGAGAGCCTATCTATAGCATGAGATGTGATATCCAAGTCCTTCCCATTCCAATCCTTAGACCCTTCCTACAGCATGCAATATGATATCTCAATGATTTTAATAAAAAACCTGAGACCCGTCCTATAACATGAGATGGGATATCCAACTCCTTCCCATTCCAATCCTATGACACTTCCGATAGCAGAGATGTGATATCTCAATGTTTATACCAAACCTGAGACCCTTCCTATAACGAGATGTGATATCCAACTCCTTCCCGTTCCAAACCTGAGACCCTTCCTTTAGCATGAGATGTGATATCCAGCTCCTTCCCATTCCAATCCTGAGACACTTCCGATAGCATGAGATGTGATATCTCAATGCTTCTAATATCAAAACTGAGACCCTCCCTATAGCATGATATGTGATATCTAAGTCCTTCCCATTCAATCCTGAGACCCTTCCTATAGCATGAGATGTGATATCTCAATGCTTATCCTTGATTCCTGTAGTAAATTGATTTCCTTTGCAGGCCGACTCCTGTCACGAATGCCTTGTCTGCATGCATTCTCTCCTGGCCATTCTCTCACCGTGGCTATTTGCCTACCCCCTTCCTCTCTCAGTGGATGGACTTCTCCATCCTAGCCTCCTACCACTCAACTCCGCCTACTTGGAGAATTCAACATGAACCTGTATGCTTCCTGACCTGGACTTTTACGAGATCTGCAACTCTTCATGTCGCTGGCCCTACACACTGCAGGGAATACTCAGGATTTTCTGATCTCAGACCTCCCCCTCTGTAACCCTCTCAACAATCCTCTCCCGTGGTGATCAAGTTCTCATCTCCAAAGAAGGCTAACTCCCAGCTGTTCCTCCTCAGAGGAGTTCTCCCTTTCTGTCCCTGCTCCCTGCACCGTTTCGCGTTGCAAACACTCGCTTCCCTGCTCTCTGGTTTAGACGCCTTTCCTTCTCAGAGGCCTTCTTCCTTTCTGCCCTTTTCGCGTTGCAAGTACTCGCTTCCCAGCTCTCTGGTTTAGACGCGTGTTCCCTGCCTTCTCTCCTCTTCCCGCTGCCTTCAAATCAAAAAATGAGCTCCAAAAGATACACAGTGCTTAGAATGCTCTATAACACCCATTATTCAACATATAGCCGTAACCCGCTAGACGTATTGAAACGTGCTGTAAACTAGCAAAAACAGCTAGAAAATGTACTTTCCTCGTGTTTTTGTAAATGCTAATTCTGATGGGTTCCCATGTATGTACTGTCCGTGCGTTTGTTGTCGAATCCTGAAGTTTTTAACCACTGTTCTCCCATACAAGGGGGGGGTCAACGTCTACTGCTGTTCACAGGCTGAATGTATACGGCTGAAATCTTCAAGGCATTATCAGCTTTCCTGACTGTTTTGGAACGTGTATTTGCCATCTGTTAATGCAGTCGCCCTGTGTTCATCGTCCCTTCTACTTTACAGGCTGCACTCCCCTGGTGATCACATTCTCCTCTCCAGAGCAGGCTGACTACCAGCTGCTCCTCCTCATAGGCGTTCATCCTTTCTGTCCCTGCTCCCTGCACCGTTTCGCGTTGCATGTACTCGCTTCCCAGCTCTCTGGTTTAGATGCGTGTTCCCTGCCTTCTCTCCTCTTCCTACAGCCTTCCAATGAGCTCCACAAGGTGTTCAGAATGCTTTATAACTCCCATTATTCAACATATAGCTGTAACCCGCTAGACGTATTGAAACGTGCTAAAAACGAGCAGAAACAGCTAGAAAATGTACTTTCCTCGCGTTTTGGTAAATGCGAATTCTGGTGGATTCCCATTTTGTACTCTGTTCGTGCGTTTGTTCAGTCGAATCCTGGTCTTTTGAACCACTCTTCTCCCATACAAGGGAGGGTCCAAATGTGTTGTTCACAGGCTGAATTTATACTGCTGAAATGCTCGCTTCCCTGCTCTCTGGTTTAGACGCGTGTACCCTGCATTTACCAAAACGCGAGGGAAGTACATTTTCTAGCTGTTTCTGCTAGTTTTTAGCACGTTTCAATACGTCTAGCGGGTTACAGCTATATGTTGAATAATGGGGTTATAAAGCATTCTGAACACTGTATCTTGTGGAGCAAATTGGAAGGCTGTACCAAGAGGAGAGAAGGCAGGGAACACGCATCTCAACCAGAGAGCTGGGAAGCGAGTACATGCAACGCGAAACGGTGCAGGGAGCAGGGACAGAAAGGATGAACACCTATGAGGAGGAGCAGCTGGTAGTTAGCCTGCATAGGAGAGAAGAATGTGATCACTAGGGGAGTGCAGCCTGTAAACTAGAAGGAACGATGAACAAAGGGCCACTGCATTAACAGATGGCAAATACACGTTCCAAAAAAGGAAAGCTGATAATGCCTTGAAGATTTCAGCCGTATACATTCAGCCTGTGAACAGCAGTAGATGTTGACCCCCCCTCCCTAGTATGGGAGAACAGTGGTTAAAAACTTCAGGATTCGACACAAACGCACGGACACAGTACATACAACATGGGAACCCACCAGAATTCGCATTTACAAAAACGCGAGGGAAGTACATTTTCTAGCTATTTTTGCTAGTTTTTAGCACGTTTCAATACGTCTAGCGGGTTACAGCTATATGTTGAATAATGGGGTTATAAAGCATTCTGAACTCTATCTTGTGGAGCTCATTGGAAGGCTGTAGGAAGAGGAGAGAAGGCAGGGAACACGCATCTAAACCAGAGAGCTGGGAAGCGAGTACATGCAACGCGAAACGGTGCAGAGAGCAGGGACAGAAAGGGAGAAAGGTGGAACGCCTCTGAGGAGGAGCAGCTGGTAGTTAACCTGCTCTGGAGAGGAGTATGTGATCACCACGGGAGTGCAGCCTTGAAACAAGAAGGGACGATGAAAACATGCTGACTGGAATAACAGATGGCAAATACACTTTCCAGAACAGTCGGTTTACCCGATAATGCATTGACGATTTCAGCAGTATACATTCAGCCTGTGAACAGTAGATTTTGATCCCCCCCTTGCATGGGTGACGAGTGGTTAAAAACATCAGGATTCGACTGAACAAATGCACGAACAGAGTACAAAATGGGAATCCACCAGAATTCGTATTTACCAAAACGCGAGGAAAGAACATTTTCTAGCTATTTTTGCTAGTTTTTAGCACTTTTCAATACGTCTAGCGGGTTACAGCTATATCTTGAATAATGGGTGTTATAAAGCATTCTGAGCACCGTGTATCTTTTGAAGCTCATTTGTTGATTTGAAGGCAGCGGGAAGAGAGAAGGCCGGGAACACACGTCTAAACCAGAGAGCTGGGAAGCGAGTTGTTCTCTGCAACGCGAAACGATGCAGAGAACAAGCACAGAAAGGAAGAAGGAAAAGCGTCTAAACCAGAGAGCAGGGAAGCGAGTGTTTGCAACGCGAAACGGTGCAGAGAGCAGGGACAGAAAGGGAGAACTCCACTGAGGAGGAACAGCTGGTAGTTAGCCTTCTTTGGAGATGAGAACTTGATCACCACGCGAGAGGATTGTTGAGAGGGTTACATAGGGGGATGTCTGAGATCAGAAAATCCTGAGTATTCCCTGCAGTGTGTAGGGCCAGAGACAGGAAGAGTTGCAGATCTCGTAAAAGTCCAGGTCAGGAAGCATACAGGTTCATTTTGAATTCTCCAAGTAGGCGGAGTTGAGTGGTAGGAGGCTAAGGATGGAGAAGTCCATCCACTGAGAGAGGAAGGGGGTAGGCAAATAGCCACGGTGAGAGAATGGCCAGGAAAGAGAGAATGCATGCAGACAAGGCATTCGTGAGAGGAGTCGGCCTGCAAAGGAAAGCAATTTACTACAGGAATCAAGGATACTCCCCCTCAAGAATGGTTGGATCTGGGCATGGAGAGGAACTTGTCATCAGGGAGGAAAGTGTCAGAGCTCGAGACAGCGCTGGCCGTCATCCATGTCTCGGTTAGACCAAGGACATCAAGGTCGGGTTCTTCCAGGAAATGGCAGATGTCAGATGAGTGTTAACTGAGTGAGAGTTGAGAGTGGGGAGGGGTACAAATCAGTAATCCTTGCGGAGGTGTAGAAGGAGCCTGACCTAGGGCACATGAGGAAGGAGAGAGGAAAGGAAGCAGAAGAAGGGAGAGAAGACACAGCAGGAGTGCATTATCAATCCGGGAGCTAGGAGTGGTGAGGTTAGACGGGGAGGTCTGAGTCTCAGGATTTGAATGGGAAGTTCGATATCACATGTCATGCTATAGGAAGAGTCTCAGGATTGGAATGGGAAGGAGTTGGATATGATATCTCTTGTTATAGGGAGGGTCTCAGGTTTGGTATTAGAAGCACTGTGATATCAAATCACATCCTATCGGAAGGGTCTCGGGTTTGGTATTGGAAGAAATGAGATTTCAAATCTCAGGCTGTGGGAATGGTCTCGGGTATGGTATTGGAAGGGGTGAAAAATCACATTTCATGCTACAGGAAGGGTCACAAGTTTGGAATGGGAAGGAGTTGGATTTCACATATACTACGGGAAGGGCCTCAGGTTTGGTATTAGAAGCATAGAGATATCACATCTCATGTTATAGGAAGGGTCTCGATTGGAATGGGAAGGAGTTGGATATCACATCTCATGTTATAGGGAGGGTCTCAGTTTTGATATTAGAAGCATTGAGATATCAGATATGCTATTGGAAGGGTCTCAGTATTGGAATGGGAAGGAGTTGGATATCACATCTCATGTTATAGGGAGGGTCTCAGTTTTGATATTAGAAGCATTGAGATATCACATATGCTATTGGGAGGGTCTCAGTATTGGAATTGGAAGTAGTTGGATATCACATCTCATGCTATCGGAAGGGTCTCAGGATTGGAATGGGAAGTAGTTGGATATCACATATGCTAAAGGAAAGGTCTCAGGTTTGGAATGGGAAGGAGTTGGATATCACGTCTCATGTTATAGGAAGGGTCTCAGGATTGGAATGGGAAGGAGTTGAATATCACATCTCATGCTAAAGGAAGGGTCATCAGGTTCGGTATAAGCATTGAAAAATCACATCTCTGCTATCGGAAGGGTCTCAGGATAGGAATGGGAAGGACTTAGATTTCACATCTCATACTATAGGGAGTGTCTCAGTTTTGATATTAGAAGCATTGAGCTATCACATCTCATGCTATCGGAAGGGTCTCAGGATTGGAATGGGATGGAGTTGGATATCACATCTCAAGCTATCTCAGGATTGTAATGGGAAGGAGTTTGATATCACATATCAAGCTATAGGAAGGGTCTCAGGTTTGGAAGGGGAAGGATTTGGATCTCACATCTCAAGCTATCTCAGGATTGGAATGGGAAGGAGTTTGATATTTCATCTCAAGCTATAGGAAGGGTCTAAGGTTTGGAAAGGGAAGGATTTGGATTTCACATCTCATGTTATAGGATGGTTCTCATGTTTGGTTTTAGAAGCATTGAGATATCACATCTCATGCTATGGGAAGGGTCTCAGGTTTGGAATGGGAAGTAGTTGGATATCACATCTCATGTTATAGGAAGGATCTCAGGTTTGGTATTAGAAGCATTGAGATATCACATCTCATGCTATCGGAAGGATCTCAGGTTTGGTATTAGAAGCATTGAGATATAACATCTCATGCTATCAGAAGGGTCTCAGGATTGGAATGGGAAGGAGTTGGATATCACATCTCATGCTAAAGGGAGGGTCTCAGGTTTGGAAGGGGAAGGATTTGGATATCACATCTCATGTTATCGGAAGGATCTCACGTTTGGTATTAGAAGTATTGAGATATCATATCTCATGCTATAGGAAGGGTCTCAGGATTGGAATGGGAAGGAGTTGGATATCACATCTCATGTTATAGGAAGGATCTCAGGTTTGGTATTAGAAGCATTGAGATATCACATCTCATGCTATAGGAAGGGTCTCAGGATTGGAATATGAAGGATTTGGATATCACATCTCATGCTAAAGGAAGGGTCTCAGGTTTGGTAGAAGCATGAGATATCACGTCTCTGCTATCGGAAGGGTCTCAGGATTGGATTGGGAAGGAGTTGGATATCCCTTCTCATGCTATAGGAAGGGTCTCAGGATTTGAATGGCAAGGAGTTGGATATCACATCTCATGCCATAGGAAGGGTCTCAGGTTTGGTATAAGCATTGAGATATCACATCTCTGCTATCGGAAGGGTCTCAGGATTGGAATGGGAAGGAGTTGGATATTCCCATCTCATGTTATAGGAAGGGTCTCAGGTTTGGTATAAGCATTGAGATATCACATCTCTGCTACCGGAAGCGGCTCAGGATTGGAATGGGAAGGAGTTGGATATCCCATCTCATGTTATAGGAAGAGTCTCTGGTTTGGTATTAGAATCATTGAGATATCACATTGCATGCTGTAGGAAGGGTCTAAGGATTGGAATGGGATGGACTTGGATATCACATCTCATGCTATAGGTAGGCTCTCAGGTTTGGTATAAGCATTCCCGTCCTATAACATGAGATGTGATATCCAAATCCTTCCCCTTCCAAACCTTAGACCCTTCCTTTATCATGAGATGTGATATCCAACTCCTTCCCATTCCAATACTGAGACCCTTCCGATATCATGAGATTTGTTATCTCAATGCTTCTAATATCAAACTAGAGACCCTCCCTATAGCATGAGATGTGACATCCAAGTCCTTCCCATTCCAATCCTGAGACCCTTCCTATAGCATGAGATGTGATATCTCAATGCTTCTAATACCAAACCTGAGACCCTTCCTATAACATGAGATGGGATATCCAACTCCTTCCCATTCCAATCCTGAGACCCTTCCGATAGCATGAGATGTGATATCTCAATGCTTCTAATATCAAAACTGAGACCCTCCCTATAGCATGAGATGTGATATCCAAGTCCTTCCCAATCCAATCCTGAGACCCTTCCTATAGCATGAGATATGATATCTCAATACTTCTAATACCAAACGTGAGATCCTTCCGATAACATGAGATGTGATATCCAAATCCTTCCCCTTCCAAACCTGAGACCCTCCCTTTATTTAGCATGAGATGTGATATCCAACTCCTTCCTATTCCAATCCTGAGACTCTTCTGATAGCATGAGATGTGATATCTAAATGCTTCTAATACCAAACCTGAGATCCTTCCGATAGCATGAGATGTGATATCTCAATGCTTCTAATACCAAACCTGAGATCCTTCCTATAACATGAGATGTGATATCCAAATCCTTCCCCTTCCAAACCTGAGACCCTCCCTTTAGCATGAGATGTGATATCCAACTCCTTCCCATTCCATTCCTGAGACCCTTCTGATAGCATGAGATGTGATATCTCAATGCCTCTAATACCAAACCTGAGATCCTACCTCTAACATGAAATCTGATATCCAACTCTTTCCCCTTAAAAAACTTAAGAGCCTTCCTATAGCATGAGATGTGATATCCAAGTCTTTCTAATTCCAATCCTGAGACCCTTCCTATAACATGAGATGTGATATCCAACTCCTTCCCATTCCAACCTGAGACCCTTCCTATAGCATGAGATGGGATATCCAACTCCTTCCAAATCCAATCCTGATACCCTTCCGATAGCATGAGATGTGATATCCCAATGCTTCTACCAAACCTGAGACCCATACTATGGCATGAGATGTGATATCAAACTCCTTCCCCTTCCAAACCTTAGACACTTCCTTTATCATGAGATGTGATATCCAACTCCTTCCCATTCCATTACTGAGACCCTTCCAATATCATGAGATGTGATATCTCAATGCTTCTAATATCAAACTTGAGACACTCCTTATAGCATGAGATGTGATATCCAAGTCCTTCCCATTCCAATCCTAAGACCCTTCCTATAGCATGAGATGTGATATCTCAATGCTTCTAATACCAAACCTGAGACCCTTCCTATAACATGAGATGGGAATATCCAACTCCTTCCCATTCCAATCCTGAGACCCTTCCGATAGTAGAGATGTGATATCTCAATGCTTATACCAAACCTGAGATCCTTCCTATAACATGAGATGTGATATCCAACTCCTTCCCATTCCAATCCTGAGACACTTCCTATAGCATGAGATGTGATATCTCACTGCTTATACCAAACCTGAGACCCTTCCTATAGCATGAGATGTGATATCCAACTCCTTCCCATTCCAATCCTGAGACCCTTCCTATAGCATGAGATATGATATCTCAATGCTTCTAATATCAAACTTGAGACCCTCCCTATAGCATGAGATGTGATATCCAAGTCCTTCCCATTCCAATCCTGAGACCCTTCCGATAGCATGAGATGTGATGTCTCAATGCTTCTAATACCAAACCTGAGATCCTTCCTATAACATGAGATGTGATATCCAACTCCTTCCCATTCCAATCCTGAGACCCTTCCTATAGCATGAGATGTGATATCTCAATGCTTATACCAAACCTGAGACCCTTCCTATAACATGAGATGGGATATCCAACTCCTTCCCATTCCAATCCTTAGACCCTTCCTAAAGCATGCAATATGATATCTCAATGATTCTAATAACAAACCTGAGACCCGTCCTATAACATGAGATGGGATATCCAACACCTTCCCATTCCAATCCTGAGACACTTCCGATAGCAGAGATGTGATATCTCAATGCTTATACCAAACCTGAGACCCTTACTATAACATGAGATGTGATATCCAACTCCTTCCCGTTCCAAACCTGAGACCCTTCCTATAGCATATGTGATATCCAACACATTCCCATTCCAAACATGAGACCCTTCCTATAGCAGGAATGTAATATCCAACTCCTTCCCATTCCAATCCTGAGACCATTCCTATAGCATGAGATGTGATATCTCAATGCTTCTAATACCAAACCTGAGATCCTTCCTATGACATGAGATGTGATATCCAATTCCTCCCCATTCCAAACCTGAGAACCTTCCTACAGCATGCGATGTGATATCTCAATGCTTCTAATACCAAACCTGAGACCAGTCCTATAACATGAGATTGGATATCCAACTCCTTCCCCTTCCAAACCTGAGACCCTTCCTATAGCATGAGATGTGATATCCAACTTCTTCCCATTCCAATCCTGAGACCCTTCCTATAACATGAGATGTGATGTCTCAATGCTTCTAATACCAAACCTGAGATCTCTCCTATAACATGAGATGTGATATCCAACTCCTTCCCATTCCAATCCTGAGACCCTTCCTATAGCATGAGATGTGCTATCTCAATGCTTATACCAAACCGGAGACCCTTCCTAAAGCTTGAGATGTGATATCCAACTCCTTCCCATTCCAATCCTGAGACCCTTCCTATAACATGAAATGTGATATCCAACTCCTTCCCATTCCAACCTGAGACCCTTCCTATAGCATGAGATGTGATATCTCAAGGCCTCTAATACCGAACCTGAGATCCTTCCTCTAACATGAAATGTGATATCCAACTCCTTCTCCTTCCAAACCTGAGAGCCTTCCTATAGCATGAGATATGATATCCATGTCCTTCCCATTCCAATCCTGAGACCCTTCCTATAACATGAAATGTGATATCCAACTCCTTCCCATTCCAACCTGAGACCCTTCCTATAGCATGAGATGGGATATCCAACTCCTTCCAAATCCAATACTGATACCCTTCCAATAGCATGAGCTGTGATATCCCAATGCTTCTATCAAACCTGAGAACCATACTATGGCATGAGATGTGATATCAAACTCCTTCCCATTCCAATCCTGAGACTCTTCCTATAGCTTGAGATGTGATATCCAACTCCTTCCCATTCCAATTCTGAGACCCTTCCTATACCATGAGACTTGATATCTCAATGCTTCTAATACCAAACCTGAGACCCGTCCTATAACATGAGATGTGATATCCAAATCTTTCCCCTTCCAAACCTTAGACCCTTCCTTTATCATGAGATGTGATATCCAACTCCTTCCCATTCCAATCCTGAGACCCTTCCGATATCATGAGATTTGTTATCTCAATGCTTCTAATATCAAAATTGAGACCCTCCCTATAGCATGAGATGGGATATCCAACTCCTTCCCATTCCAATCCTGAGACCCTTCCGATAGCAGAGATGTGATATCTCAATGCTTATACCAAATCTGAGACCCTTCCTATAGCATGAGATGTGATATCCAACTCCTTCCCATTCCAATCCTGAGACCCTTCCTATAGCATGAGATGTGATGTCTCAATGCTTCTAATACCAAACCTGAGACCCTTCCTATAGCATGAGATGTGCTATCTCAATGCTTATACCAAACCTGAGACCCTTCCTAAAGCTTGAGATGTGATATCCAACTCCTTCCCATTCCAATCCTGAGACCCTTCCTATAGCATGAGATGTGATATCTCAAGGCCTCTAATACCAAACCTGAGATCCTTCCTCTAACATGAAATGTGATATCCAACTCCTTCCCCTTCCAAACCTGAGAGCCTTCCTATAGCATGAGATATGATATCCAAGTCCTTCCCATTCCAATCCTGAGACCCTTCCTATAACATGAAATGTGATATCCAACTCCTTCCCATTCCAACCTGAGACCCTTCCTATAACATGAAATGTGATATCCAACTCCTTCCAAATCCAATACTGATACCCTTCCAATAGCATGAGATGTGATATCCCAATGCTTCTACCAAACCTGAGACCCATACTATGGCATGAGATGTGATATCAAACTCCTTCCCATTCCAATCCTGAGACTCTTCCTATAGCTTGAGATGTGATATTCAACTCCTTCACATTCCAATTCTGAGACCCTTCCTATGCCATGAGACTTGATATCTCAATGCTTCTAATACCAAACCTGAGAACCGTCCTATAACATGAGATGTGATATCCAAATCTTTCCCCTTCCAAACCTTAGACCCTTCCTTTATCATGAGATGTGATATCCAACTCCTTCCCATTCCAATCCTGAGACCCTTCCGATATCATGAGATTTGTTATCTCAATGCTTCTAATATCAAACTTGAGACCCTCCCTATAGCATGAGATGTGACATCCAAGTCCTCCCCATTCCAATCCTGAGACCCTTCCTATAGCATGAGATGTGATATCTCAATGCTTCTAATACCAAACCTGAGACCCTTCCTATAACATGAGATGGGATATCCAACTCCTTCCCATTCCAATCCTGAGACCCTTCCGATAGCAGAGATGTGATATCTCAATGCTTATACCAATCCTGAGACCCTTCCTATGGCCTGAGATGTCATATACAACTCCTTCCCAATCCAATCCTGAGACCCTTCCTATAGCATGAGATGTGATATCTCAATGCTTATACCAAATGTGAGACCCTTCCTATAGCATGAGATGTGATATCCAACTCCTTCCCATTCCAATCCTGAGACCCTTCCTATAGCATGAGATGTGATGTCTCAATGCTTCTAATACCAAACCTGAGATCCTTCCTATAACATGAGATGTGATATCCAACTCCTTCCCATTCCAATCCTGAGACCCTTCCTATAGCATGAGATGTGATGTCTCAATGCTTCTAATACCAAACCTGAGAACCTTCCTACAGCATGCGATGTGATATCTCAATGCTTCTAATACCAAACCTGAGACCAGTCCTATAACATGAGATTGGATATCCAACTCCTTCCCCTTCCAAACCTGAGACCCTTCCTATAGCATGAGATGTGATATCCAACTTCTTCCCATTCCAATCCTGAGACCCTTCCTATAACATGAGATGTGGTGTCTCAATGCTTCTAATACCAAACCTGAGATCTTTCCTATAACATGAGATGTGATATCCAACTCCTTCCCATTCCAATCCTGAGACCCTTCCTATAGCATGAGATGTGCTATCGCAATGCTTATACCAAACCTGAGACCCTTCCTAAAGCTTGAGATGTGATATCCAACTCCTTCCCATTCCAATCCTGAGACCCTTCCTATAGCATGAGATGTGATATCTCAAGGCCTCTAATACCAAACCTGAGATCCTTCCTCTAACATGAAATGTGATATCCAACTCCTTCCCCTTCCGAACCTGAGAGCCTTCCTATAGCATGAGATATGATATCCAAGTCCTTCCCATTCCAATCCTGAGACCCTTCCTATAACATGAAATGTGATATCCAACTCCTTCCCATTCCAACCTGAGACCCTTCCTATAGCATGAGATGGGATATCCAACTCCTTCGAAATCCAATACTGATACCCTTCCAATAGCATGAATTGTGATATCCCAATGCTTCTACCAAACCTGAGACCCATACTATGGCATGAGATGTGATATCAAACTCATTCCCATTCCATTCCTGAGACTCTTCCTATAGCTTGAGATGTGATATCCAACTCCTTCCCATTCCAATTCTGAGACCCTTCCTATGCCATGAGACTTGATATCTCAATGCTTCTAATACCAAACCTGAGACCCGTCCTATAACATGAGATGTGATATCCAAATCTTTCCCCTTCCAAACCTTAGACCCTTCCTTTATCATGAGAAGTGATATCCAACTCCTTCCCATTCCAATCCTGAGACCCTTCCGATATCATGAGATTTGTTATCTCAATGCTTCTAATATCAAACTTGAGACCCTCCCTATAGCATGAGATGTGACATCCAAGTCCTCCCATTCCAATCCTGAGACCCTTCCTATAGCATGAGATGTGATATCTCAATGCTTCTAATACCAAACCTGAGACCCTTCCTATAACATGAGATGTCATATACAACTCCTTCCCAATCCAATCCTGAGACCCTTCCTATAGCATGAGATGTGATATCTCAATGCTTATACCAAATCTGAGACCCTTCCTATAGCATGAGATGTGATATCCAACTCCTTCCCATTCCAATCCTGAGACCCTTCCTATAGCATGAGATGTGATGTCTCAATGCTTCTAATACCAAACCTGCGATCCTTCCAATAACATGAGATGTGATATCCAACTCCTTCCCATTCCAATCCTGAGACCCTTATGATAGCATGAGATGTGATATCTCAATGCCTCTAATACCAAACCTGAGATACTTCCGATAGCATGAGATGTGATATCTCAATGCTTCTAATACCAAACCTGAGATCCTTCCTATAACATGAGATGTGATTTCCAAATTCTTCCCCTTCCAAACCTGAGACCCTCCATTTAGCATGAGATGTGATATACAACTCCTTCCCATTCCAATCCTGAGACCCTTCTGATAGCATGAGATGTGATATCTCAATGCCTCTAATACCAAACCTGAGATCCTATCTCTAACATGAAATGTGATATCCATCTCCTTCCCTTTCCAAACCTGAGGCCCTGCCTATAGCATGAGATGTGATATCCAAGTCCTTCCCATTCCAATCCTGAGACCCTTCCTATAGCATGTGATGTGATATCTCAATGCTTATACCAAACCTGAGACCCTTCCTATGGCATGAGATGTCATATACAACTCCTTCCCATTCCAATCCTGAGACCCTTCCTATAGCATGAGATGTGATATCTCAATGCTTATACCAAACCTGAGACCCTTCCTATAGCATGAGATGTGATATCCAACTTCTTCCCATTCCAATCCTGAGACCCTTCCTATAACATGAGATGTGATGTCTCAATGCTTCTAATACCAAACCTGAGATATTTCCTATAACATGAGATGTGATATCCAACTCCTTCCCATTCCAATCCTGAGACCCTTCCTATAGCATGAGATGTGATATCTCAATGCTTATACCAAACCTGAGACCCTTCCTATAGCTTGAGATGTGATATCCAACTCCTTCCCATTCCAATCCTGAGACCCTTCCTATAGCATGAGATGTGATATCTCAAGGCCTCTAATACCAAACCCGAGATCCTTCCTCTAACATGAAATGTGATATCCAACTCCTTCCCCTTCCAAACCTGAGAGCCTTCCTATAGCATGAGATATGATATCCAAGTCCTTCCCATTCCAATCCTGAGACCCTTCCTATAACATGAAATGTGATATCCAACTCCTTCCCATTCCAACCTGAGACCCTTCCTATAGCATGAGATGGGATATCCAACTTCTTCCAAATCAAATACTGATACCCTTCCGATAGCATGAGATGTGATATCCCAATGCTTCTACCAAACCTGAGACCCATACTATGGCATGAGATGTGATATCAAACTCCTTCCCATTCCAATCCTGAGACCCTTCCTATAGCTTGAGGTGTGATATCCAACTCCTTCCCATTCCAATTCTGAGACCCTTCTTATACCATGAGACTTGATATCTCAATGCTTCTAATACCAACCCTGAGACCCGTCCTATAACATGAGATGTGATATCCAAATCCTTCCCCTTCCAAACCTTAGACCCTTCCTTTATCATGAGATGTGATATCCAACTCCTTCCCATTCCAATCCTGAGCCGCTTCCGATAGCAGAGATGTGATATCTCAATGCTTATACCAAACCTGAGACCCTTCCTATAACATGAGATGTGATATCCAACTCCTTCCCGTTCCAAACCTGAGACACTAACTATAGCATATGTGATATCCAACTGCTTCCCATTCCAAACATGAGACCCTTCCTATAGCAAGAAAGTAATATCCAACTCCTACCCATTCCAATCCTGAGACCCTTCCTATAGCAAGAGATGTGATATCCAAATCCTTCCCATTCCAATCCTGAGACCCTTCCTATAACATGAGATGTGATATCCAACTCCTTCCCATTCAAATCCTGAGACCCTTCCTATAGCATGAGAAGGGATATCCAACTCCTTCCCAATCCAATCCTGAGACCCTTCCGATAGCAGAGACGTGATATCTCAATGCTTCTACCATACCTGAGACCCTTCCTTTAGCATGAGATGTGATATCCAAATCCTTCACATTCCAATCCTGAGACCCTTCCTATAGCATGAGATGTGATATCTTAATGCTTCTAATACCAAACCTGAGATCCTTCCTATAACATGAGATGTGATATCCAATTCCTTCCCATTCCAAACCTGAGACCCTTCCTATTGGATGAGATGTGATATCCAACTCCTTCCCATTCCAACCCTGAGACCCTTCCTATAGCATGAGATGTGATGTCTCAATGCTTCTAATACCAAACCTGAGATCCTTCCTATAACATGAGATGTGATATCCAACTCCTTCCATTCCAATCCTGAGACCCGTCCTATAGCATGAGATGTGATATCTCAATGCTTATACCAAACCTGAGACCCTTCCTATAGCATGAGATGTGATATCCAACTACTTCCCATTCCAATCCTGAGACCCTTCCTATAGCATGAGATGTGATATCTCAATGCTTCTAATACCAAACCTGAGATCCTTCCTCTAACATGAAATGTGATATCCAACTCCTTCCCTTTCCAAACCTAAGAGCCTATCTATAGCATGAGATGTGATATCCAAGTCCTTCCCATTCCAATCCTGAGACCCTTCCTATAACATGAAATGTGATATCCAACTCCTTCCCATTCCAACCTGAGACCCTTCCTATAGCATGAGATGGGATATCCAACTTCTTCCAAATCCAATACTGATACCCTTCCGATAGCATGAGATGTGATATCCCAATGCTTCTACCAAACCTGAGACCCATTCTATGGCATGAGATGTGATATCAAACTCCTTCCCATTCCAATCCTGAGACCCTTCCTATAGCTTGAGGTGTGATATCCAACTCCTTCCCATTCCAATTCTGAGACCCTTCTTATACCATGAGACTTGATATCTCAATGCTTCTAATACCAAACCTGAGACCCGTCCTATAACATGAGATGTGATATCCAAATCCTTCCCCTTCCAAACCTTAGACCCTTCCTTTATCATGAGATGTGGTATCCAACTCCTTCCCATTCCAATCCTGAGACCCTTCCGATATCATGAGATTTGTTATCTCAATGCTTCTAATATCAAACTTGAGACCCTCCCTATAGCATGAGATGTGACATCCAAGTCCTTCCCATTCCAATCCTGAGACCCTTCCTATAGCATGAGATGTGATATCTCTATGCTTCTAATACCAAACCTGAGACCCTTCCTATAACATGAGATGGGATATCCAACTCCTTCCCATTCCAATCCTGAGACCCTTCCGATAGCAGAGATGTGATATCTCAATGCTTATACCAAACCTGAGACCCTTCCTATGGCCTGAGATGTCATATACAACTCCTTCCCATTCCAATCCTGAGACCCTTCCTTTAGCATGAGATGTGATATCTCAATGCTTATACCAAATCTGAGACCCTTCCTATAGCATGAGATGTGATATCCAAATCTGAAGTATCGTTAACACGGAGGCGTGATAGGGTAAGTTATATATATTTATTGTATTTTATATACAAGTTATGGAGATCAGGAGATATATACTATCAGGCTCCACCGGCTGACGACTTCTACCGTTGACTATTCAAACCTCCTCCGTCACTCACACTTGAAGCGTCCTCCGCACTATGACGTGCCTCAATGGATTACTTCTCGTGCTTGCCTGGTCACGAGCTCTGCTGTCCTTAGTTGAATTGCTAATACTACACATCTCCCCTTCTTAATATATGACAACATAACAAGACTGTCTCTTTACAAATTGTATTGGGCTCATTGTCCACACACAAAGTCTTTCAATCTGCAGGGATGATGAATGACTCTCCCTCTTCTTGATTTGCGTGAGATATCTGTTCTTGGTTTTGGCAAGGAAATCATTGATGAATCTTTCTCCTGTGTTACATCTTTCTGACACCTCTCAACATCACTAGTACTATTCGCATTCATACCTTCACTTGACTTCCTTCGTCTACCATTCATCGGTGCATTCTCTACAGGAGTATCCCACACACACACTCTCTTCATATTCCAAACTCTTCCATCTTCAACCATCACCGCATGTTTAAAAACTTCAATGACTCCAACTGGCTTGGACCATTTACATGGACCATTTCTCAATACAGGTGGAAGTTTGATTCTCACCCGTCCTCCAACCACCAACGTTGGACTCCCTTTTTTTTTAGCGCTAACAGACACATCATGATTTCTTTTGTTTCTTAACTGCATGGTTCTGATGTTCTGACATGCATCTCCGAAATCCTTCCTTATCACAGTTATTCTTTTTAACCAAGATGGTGTTAACTTAGTGTTAGCCTTCCTACCTCTACTCATTTCAGACGGCGACAGACCAGTCGTACAGTGTGTTGTGAAACGATGTGCATTAATCTTTTGCTTAACAGCTTCCTCCCATTTTACACCGTTTGCCCAAGCCCACCTCACAGCATCTTTAAGCACCCTGTTAAAACGCTCAACTACCCCATTGGTCTGTGGGTGATATATGGCACTTTTTTTATGTACAATGGAATTTTCCACACAAAATTTCTCCATTTCTCTTGAACGGAATTGAACTCCATTGTCTGTTAGTATGCTTTTGGGTAAACCTTCCCTTCCACATACTTCTTTTAAGAAATCAACCACTATTTTTGCAGTCATGCATGGTTTAATCATGACTTCAACCCATCTAGTCAAAAGATCAATAATCACTATACAATACTGTTGTTTTCCCTCACTGTAAATAGGACCTATTATGTCCATACCCAAATCTTCCCATATGTTACCTGGAAGATCAGTAATTACCATGGGGTATTTCTCACTCACACATCCTCTATCACTCTCTTTGCAAAGGATACAGTCACGTATGACTCTCTCAGCCTGTAGATCATATCCTGGCCACCAGAATTCATCTCGTATTCTTCTCTTCGTCTTTACAATTCCTTGGTGACCTTCATGGCCTAACTCAATGATCTTCTGACGTAGGCTCACAGGTGGGACAATTCTGTCACTCCTCATAATTCTGTTATTTTCCACTTTCAATTCATTCGCAACTTTCCAGAATTCCAATAGTCCATTTTCTTCATATTTGGTCTTGGTCAATGCATCACCACTTATAATGATGTGTTTCAACTTGTTAAATGTATCATCCAACTCTTCTGCCTTGTTCCATTCCTTTTCCGATATAGACAGTTCCTCAACATTTAACACAACCTCAGACTCCATATCTTCAACATCATCTACTTCCAAGACATTAGTGAGTCTTGATAAACAATCGGCAGCACGATTTTTTATGCCTGGTACATATTTCACAGTACTATTGTACTCTTGCAGAAGTATGACCCATCTTTTCATACGATTTGAGACATTATCCAAACTCTTACTCATTATGACATGAACTAATGGCTTGTGATCTGTGCGAAACTCCACTTCTGTTCCCCATATGAAATTTCGAAATTTCTCTGCCGCCCATTTAATGGCCAACATCTCCTTTTCAATGGCTGCATATGTTTTTTCAGCTCCCTTCAGCAATCTGGATGCAAAGGCTATCAATCTCTCTTTACCATCACTTCCTTGAGTGATAACTGCACCAAGACCTACATTGCTGGCATCTGTCGTGATAACAGTTTTCTCACCACTCTTGAAATTTCGCAATGACGGCGCTTTATTTAGTTCGTGTTTTATCCACTTAAATTCTTCTTCACATTCTGTATCCCACGCAAATGTCTTCTTTTTTAATAATTCACGCAGAGGAACAGTATGTGTAGCAAAATCACGCATGAATTTTGAATAGTATTCAGCCATGCCGATGAATGTACGTACTTCCTCTTTAGATTCGGGCCTTGGCATATTTTCTATTGCTTCTACCAGTTGCCTCTTGGGTCTTACTCCCTCTGCTGATATAGTATGTCCTAAGTATTCAATTTCACCACAATTTATCTTGCATTTTTCCCTACTAAGGGTCATTCCGGCTTCGTACAATTTCTTGAATACTTGTCGTATTTTCTCGTCATGTGTTTCCTGGTCAGTGGCATGTATCAAAATATCATCTTGGAAGCATATAACACCACGATCTCCTTCAAACAATTTATGCATGACTTTCTGGAAAACAGATGCAGCTGATATCAGCCCAAACGGTAGTCTCTTGTACTGATATAGACCATCTGGCGTAATAAATGCTGTCATGCATCTGGATTCTTTGTGTAGATTCACCTGATGGTATGCTGAAGTCAAATCAAGGGTGGAGAAATGCTTCGATGGACCAATGGTGGAAACTATTTCATGAATGTTTGGAAGTGGGTGTCTGTCGGGAATCACACATTTATTCAGCTCACGCATGTCAACACATATTCTCAATTTCCCAGATTTCTTCCTTAAGACAACCAACGGGGATACCCATTCACTGGCGTCAATACTTTCTATGACTCCTTGGTCAACCAAATCATTTAGTTCCTTCTTGACTTCTTCTCTCATAGAAAGGGGAACATTCCGTAATTTCTGCGCCACTGGAATACATCCTGGTTTCATTCTGATTTTATGAGAATAACCACGTAAGCACCCAATTTCATTCTTGAATACATTCTTCATTATTTCTTCCATTTTCTCACGTGTTAAACATTTTCTTGTTTCATCATTTTCAATATTCATCACTGACTCATCAGCATTGGCATCCAATCTCACTCTGAGTTTGCTCTGATGAGTCCAGCTTAATAAAGGAATACTTCCAGATTTCGTAATGTAAACTTTCCCATTCGCCTTTCTGTTTTTAAATTTGAGTGAAGCCCAAAACCATCCAATGATATCTATTTTAATGCCACCATAGGCTCTGGGTCGAATGTCAGATTCATGCAAATATTCATGTTTCTTCCTGTCCCACATCTCTTGTGGTATTAATGTATATTTGGCACCAGAATCAACCATCATGTGCATATTCACTCCATCAACACACACTATGGCTTTAGGACTTTCTATTTCCTCTTCTTGTTCTTCATCAGATATGGTAAAAACACATTCATCATCATCGATATTACTGTCATTGTCACTACCAATCCAATTCATGGACGTATTTGACGTATTTGATGCTTTGCAACATCTGGCATAGTGGCCCTTGCCCTTGCATTTGCCACATATAATTTTCAAAGCAGGGCATTCAGGATAATCAGCCCAATGGTCAGTACTGTCACACCTAAAGCATCTTCCCTCATTTCTTCTTCTTGGGTTGCCTCCTTGTCTGCGTGGACTTCTTCTTTTCTCATTAGCTCTGGTTGCCCATCTGCTCTTTCTATTTTCATTCCACAATGAATTGCGAGTTTTTCCCGATTTGTCTCTGTTGCTAGTTGCATCCATCACTTGGGTTATTGATCCAGTGCCTTTATTTGTGTTGGTAGTGTTATTACACTTTGTAGCTTCCTGTTTAATTTCCACAGACTGCATCCTGTTTTCTAGTTCCTGAACACATTTTTCCGTATGTTCAACTTCTTTGGCTATTCTCAGAACCGTGTCGAGGGGCGGGTCATCTTCAGCCCACAATTTTTCCCTCACTTTGCCGCTTCTGCACTCTAACATGAACTGGTCACGTAGTCTCTCATCCAATTGTGCATTGAATTTACAGGTTCTGGCTAATTTCCTTAAATTAGTTATGTATTGTTCAACACTTTCGCCTTCTTCTTGAATTTTCTTCCCGAATTTGTATCGTTCTAGTATAGTGCTTAATTTCTTTTCATAATGTTTACTCATTTTCTTCACAGAACATTCATAGTCGTTTAAATCTGCACTTTCTTCCGGCAATAGTTCTGGTAGGTCTTCAAATTTTTCTTGTCCAGCCGGTCCTAGGCAGTGTAACAGAAGAGATTTTCTTTTCTCTATACTACAATTAGGACCACACACTACTCCTGCATAGTGTTCAAAAGCCTTAATCCATCTCTTCCACGGTATTGAAGGTTCTCCTACATCCGTCAAAAAGAACATGGGAGGTGGAACACCACTGAAAGCCATTTTGAATGTTTTATTAAAACTTGGTTTAATTAGTAGTGCGCACAATATTGGTAGTGTACTTCTGTGTTAACTTGAAATCCAGTTGTCATTCACTATTCAATGTTAGCGTTTCTCATTACAATGTATTTCCCACCGCTTAAAAAATCACATTTTGTCCTGCAATTGAGTTCACTTCTCCATCCATAACGTGGTGTGCAGTATAAATTCTACTTTTACTTTTCCCTGCTATTAAAGGTAGTTTGTTAGTCAGGGTTTACATGCGCATCTATTACGTGGTGTACGGTAACAATCTCCACTGTAATCTGGTTGGGCGGGCGTGTTTTTCTCCTGCACTGTATTCACCGAGAAAACGAAAGCACCTACGTGATTCTTTACAGACGGTGGGGTTCAAAGGTGGCCGCTGCAACGTTCACAGGAACGGAGCGGCCATATACATCGTTGGGCCACTGCTACGCTCGGGGAAGCAGAGCGGAGCGGCCCGGTTCCCCTGGAAATGTTCTCCGGCAACTGGACACACCGGCAAAGGGAGGCGGTGGAGCCCGAATCCTCGTCGCCACTTGAAGTATCGTTAACACGGAGGCGTGATAGGGTAAGTTATATATATTTATTGTATTTTATATACAAGTTATGGAGATCAGGAGATATATACTATCAGGCTCCACCGGCTGACGACTTCTACCGTTGACTATTCAAACCTCCTCCGTCACTCACACTCGAAGCGTCCTCCGCACTATGACGTGCCTCAATGGATTACTTCTCGTGCTTGCCTGGTCACGAGCTCTGCTGTCCTTAGTTGAATTGCTAATACTACAAAATCCTTCCCATTCCAATCCTGAGACCCTTCCTATAGCATTAGATGTGATATCTCAATGCTTATACCAAACCTGAGAGCCTACCTATAGCATGAGATGTGATATCCAAGTCCATCCCATTCCAATCCTTAGACCCTTCCTACAGCATGCGATGTGATATCTCAATGATTCTAATACCAAACCAGAGACTCTTACTATAACATGAGATGGGATATCCAACTCCTTCCCATTCCAATCCTGAGCCGCTTCCGATAGCAGAGATGTGATATCTCAATGCTTATACCAAACCTGAGACCCTTCCTATAACATGAGATGTGATATCCAACTCCTTCCCGTTCCAAACCTGAGACACTAACTATAGCATATGTGATATCCAACTCCTTCCCATTCCAAACATGAGACCCTTCCTATAGCAAGAAAGTAATATCCAACTCCTACCCATTCCAATCCTGAGACCCTTCCTATAGCAAGAGATGTGATATCCAAATCCTTCCCATTCCAATCCTGAGACCCTTCCTATAACATGAGATGTGATATCCAACTCCTTCCCATTCCAACCTGAGACACTTCCTATAGCATGAGAAGGGATATCCAACTCCTTCCCAATCCAATCCTGAGACCCTTCCGATAGCAGAGATGTGATATCTCAATGCTTATACCAAACCTGAGACCCTTCCTATGGCATGAGATGTGATATCCAACTCCTTGCCATTCAAATCCTGAGACCCTTCCTATAGCATGAGAAGGGATATCCAACTCCTTCCCAATCCAATCCTGAGACCCTTCCGATAGCAGAGACGTGATATCTCAATGCTTCTACCAAACCTGAGACCCTTCCTTTAGCATGAGAAGTGATATCCAAACCCTTCACATTCCAATCCTGAGACCCTTCCTATAGCATGAGATGTGATATCTCAATGCTTCTAATACCAAACCTGAGATCCTTCCTATAACATAAGATGTGATATCCAATTCCTTCCCATTCCAAACCTGAGACCCTTCCTATTGGATGAGATGTGATATCCAACTCCTTCCCATTCCAACCCTGAGACCCTTCCTATAGCATGAGATGTGATGTCTCAATGCTTCTAATACCAAACCTGAGATCCTTCCTATAACATGAGATGTGATATCCAACTCCTTCCATTCCAATCCTGAGACCCGTCCTATAGCATGAGATGTGATATCTCAATGCTTATACCAAACCTGAGACCCTTCCTATAGCATGAGATGTGATATCCAACTTCTTCCCATTCCAATCCTGAGACCCTTCCTATAACATGAGATGTGATGTCTCAATGCTTCTAATACCAAACCTGAGATATTTCCTATAGCTTGAGATGTGATATCCAACTCCTTCCCATTCCAATCCTGAGACCCTTCCTATAGCATGAGATGTGATATCTCAAGGCCTCTAATACCAAACCTGAGATCCTTCC
Organism: Ambystoma mexicanum; assembly: GCF_040938575.1. NCBI lineage: Eukaryota > Metazoa > Chordata > Amphibia > Caudata > Ambystomatidae > Ambystoma > Ambystoma mexicanum. Next base: position 288,464,415 of record NC_090938.1, read on the forward strand.
TCTAACATGAAATGTGATATCCAACTCCTTCCCCTTCCAAACCTGAGAGCCTTCCTATAGCATGAGATATGATATCCAAGTCCTTCCCATTCCAATCCTGAGACCCTTCCTATAACATGAAATGTGATATCCAACTCCTTCCCATTCCAACCTGAGACCCTTCCTATAGCATGAGATGGGATATCCAACTCCTTCCAAATCCAATACTGATACCCTTCCAATAGCATGAGATGTGATATCCCAATGCTTCTACCAAACCTGAGACCCATACTATGGCATGAGATGTGATATCAAACTCCTTCCCATTCCAATCCTGAGACCCTTCCTATAGCTTGAGGTGTGATATCCAACTCCTTCCCATTCCAATTCTGAGACCCTTCTTATACCATGAGACTTGATATCTCAATGCTTCTAATACCAAACCTGAGACCCGTCCTATAACATGAGATGTGATATCCAAATCCTTCCCCTTCCAAACCTTAGACCCTTCCTTTATCATGAGATGTGATATCCAACTCCTTCCCATTCCAATCCTGAGACCCTTCCGATATCATGAGATTTGTTATCTCAATGCTTCTAATATCAAACTTGAGACCCTCCCTATAGCATGAGATGTGACATCCAAGTCCTTCCCATTCCAATCCTGAGACCCTTCCTATAGCATGAGATGTGATATCTCTATGCTTCTAATACCAAACCTGAGAGCATTCCTATAACATGAGATGGGATATCCAACTCCTTCCCATTCCAATCCTGAGACCCTTCCGATAGCAGAGATGTGATATCTCAATGCTTATACCAAACTTGAGACCCTTCCTATGGCCTGAGATGTCATATACAACTCCTTCCCATTCCAATCCTGAGACCCTTCCTTTAGCATGAGATGTGATATCTCAATGCTTATACCAAATCTGAGACCCTTCCTATAGCATGAGATGTGATATCCAATTCCTTCCCATTCCAATCCTGAGACCCTTCCTATAGCATGAGATGTGATATCTCAATGCTTATACCAAACCTGAGAGCCTACCTATAGCATGAGATGTGATATCCAAGTCGATCCCATTCCAATCCTTAGACCCTTCCTACAGCATGCGATGTGATATCTCAATGATTATAATACCAAACCAGAGACTCTTCCTATAACATGAGATGGGATATCCAACTCCTTCCCATTCCAATCCTGAGCCGCTTCCGATAGCAGAGATGTGATATCTCAATGCTTATACCAAACCTGAGACCCTTCCTATAACATGAGATGTGATATCCAACTCCTTCCCGTTCCAAACCTGAGACACTAACTATAGCATATGTGATATCCAACTGCTTCCCATTCCAAACATGAGACCCTTCCTATAGCAAGAAAGTAATATCCAACTCCTACCCATTCCAATCCTGAGACCCTTCCTATAGCAAGAGATGTGATATCCAAATCCTTCCCATTCCAATCCTGAGACCCTTCCTATAACATGAGATGTGATATCCAACTCCTTCCCATTCAAATCCTGAGACCCTTCCTATAGCATGAGAAGGGATATCCAACTCCTTCGCAATCCAATCCTGAGACCCTTCCGATAGCAGAGACGTGATATCTCAATGCTTCTACCAAACCTGAGACCCTTCCTTTAGCATGAGATGTGATATCCAAATCCTTCACATTCCAATCCTGAGACCCTTCCTATAGCATGAGATGTGATATCTCAATGCTTCTAATACCAAACCTGAGATCCTTCCTATAACATGAGATGTGATATCCAATTCCTTCCCATTCCAAACCTGAGACCCTTCCTATTGGATGAGATGTGATATCCAACTCCTTCCCATTCCAACCCTGAGACCCTTCCTATAGCATGAGATGTGATGTCTCAATGCTTCTAATACCAAACCTGAGATCCTTCCTATAACATGAGATGTGATATCCAACTCCTTCCATTCCAATCCTGAGACCCGTCCTATAGCATGAGATGTGATAACTCAATGCTTATACCAAACCTGAGACCCTTCCTATAGCATGAGATGTGATATCCAACTACTTCCCATTCCAATCCTGAGACCCTTCCTATAGCATGAGATGTGATATCTCAATGCTTCTAATACCAAACCTGAGATCCTTCCTCTAACATGAAATGTGATATCCAACTCCTTCCCTTTCCAAACCTAAGAGCCTATCTATAGCATGAGATGTGATATCCAAGTCCTTCCCATTCCAATCCTTAGAACCTTCCTACAGCATGCAATATGATATCTCAATGATTCTAATAACAAACCTGAGACCCGTCCTATAGCATGAGATATGATATCCAAGTCCTTCCCATTCCAATCCTGAGACCCTTCCTATAACATGAAATGTGATATCCAACTCCTTCCCATTCCAACCTGAGACCCTTCCTATAGCATGAGATGGGATATCCAACTTCTTCCAAATCCAATACTGATACCTTTCCGATAGCATGAGATGTGATATCCCAATGCTTCTACCAAACCTGAGACCCATACTATGGCATGAGATGTGATATCAAACTCCTTCCCATTCCAATCCTGAGACCCTTCCTATAGCTTGAGGTGTGATATCCAACTCCTTCCCATTCCAATTCTGAGACCCTTCTTATATCATGAGACTTGATATCTCAATGCTTCTAATACCAAACCTGAGACCCGTCCTATAACATGAGATGTGATATCCAAATCCTTCCCCTTCTAAACCTTAGACCCTTCCTTTATCATGAGATGTGGTATCCAACTCCTTCCCATTCCAATCCTGAGACCCTTCCTTTAGCATGAGATGTGATATCTCAATGCTTATATCAAATCTGAGACCCTTCCTATAGCATGAGATGTGATATCCAAATCCTTCCCATTCCAATCCTGAGACCCTTCCTATAGCATGAGATGTGATATCTCAATGCTTATACCAAACCTGAGAGCCTACCTATAGCATGAGATGTGATATCCAAGTCCATCCCATTCAAATCCTTAGACCCTTCCTACAGCATGCAATGTGATATCTCAATGATTCTAATACCAAACCAGAGACTCTTACTATAACATGAGATGGGATATCCAACTGCTTCCCATTCCAATCCTGAGCCGCTTCCGATAGCAGAGATGTGATATCTCAATGCTTATACCAAACCTGAGACCCTTCCTTTGGCCTGAGATGTCATACACAACTCCTTCCCATTCCAATCCTGAGACCCTTCCTTTAGCATGAGATGTGATATCTCAATGCGTATACCAAATCTGAGACCCTTCCTATAGCATGAGATGTGATATCCAAATCCTTCCCATTCCAATCCTGAGACCCTTCCTATAGCATGAGATGTGATATCTCAATGCTTATACCAAACCTGAGAGCCTACCTATAGCATGAGATGTGATATCCAAGTCCATCCCATTCCAATCCTTAGACCCTTCCTACAGCATGCAATGTGATATCTCAATGATTCTAATACCAAACCAGAGACTCTTACTATAACATGAGATGGGATATCCAACTCCTTCCCATTCCAATCCTGAGCCGCTTCCGATAGCAGAGATGTGATATCTCAATGCTTATACCAAACCTGAGACCCTTCCTATAACATGAGATGTGATATCCAACTCCTTCCCGTTCCAAACCTGAGACACTAACTATAGCATATGTGATATCCAACTCCTTCACATTCCAAACATGAGACCCTTCCTATAGCAAGAAAGTAATATCCAACTCCTACCCATTCCAATCCTGAGACCCTTCCTATAGCAAGAGATGTGATATCCAAATCCTTCCCATTCCAATCCTGAGACCCTTCCTATAACATGAGATGTGATATCCAACTCCTTCCCATTCCAACCTGAGACACTTCCTATAGCATGAGAAGGGATATCCAACTCCTTCCCAATCCAATCCTGAGACCCTGCCGATAGCAGAGATGTGATATCTCAATGCTTATACCAAACCTGAGACCCTTCCTATGGCATGAGATGTGATATCCAACTCCTTGCCATTCAAATCCTGAGACCCTTCCTATAGCATGAGAAGGGATATCCAACTCCTTCCCAATCCAATCCTGAGACCCTTCCGATAGCAGAGACGTGATATCTCAATGCTTCTACCAAACCTGAGACCCTTCCTTTAGCATGAGATATGATATCCAAATCCTTCACATTCCAATCCTGAGACCCTTCCTATAGCATGAGATGTGATATCTCAATTCTTCTAATACTAAACCTGAGATCCTTCCTATAACATAAGATGTCATATCCAATTCCTTCCCATTCCAAACCTGAGACCCTTCCTATTGGATGAGATGTGATATCCAACTCCTTCCCATTCCAACCCTGAGACCCTTCCTATAGCATGAGATGTGATGTCTCAATGCTTCTAATACCAAACCTGAGATCCTTCCTATAACATGAGATGTGATATCCAACTCCTTCCATTCCAATCCTGAGACCCGTCCCATAGCATGAGATGTGATATCTCAATGCTTATACCAAACCTGAGACCCTTCCTATAGCATGAGATGTGATATCCAACTACTTCCCATTCCAATCCTGAGACCCTTCCTATAGCATGAGATGTGATATCTCAATGCTTCTAATACCAAACCTGAGATCCTTCCTCTAACATGAAATGTGATATCCAACTCCTTCCCTTTCCAAACCTAAGAGCCTATCTATAGCATGAGATGTGATATCCAAGTCCTTCCCATTCCAACCCTTAAACCCTTCCTACAGCATGCAATATGATATCTCAATGATTCTAATAACAAACCTGAGACCCGTCCTATAACATGAGATGGGATATCCAACTCCTTCCCATTCCAATCCTGAGACACTTCCGATAGCAGAGATGTGATATCTCAATGCTTATACCAAACCTGAGACCCTTCCTATAACATGAGATGTGATATCCAAATCCTTCCCGTTCCAAACCTGAGACCCTTCCTTTAGCATGAGATGTGATATCCAGCTCCTTCCCATTCCAATCCTGAGACACTTCCGATAGCATGAGATGTGATATCTCAATGCTTCTAATATCAAAACTGAGACCCTCCCTATAGCATGATATGTGATATCTAAGTCCTTCCCATTCCAATCCTGAGACACTCCCTATAGCATGAGATGTGATATCCAACTCTTTCCCATTCCAATCCTGAGACCCTTCCTATAGCATGAGATATGATATCTCAATACTTCTAATACCAAACGTGAGATCCTTCCGATAACATGAGATGTGATATCCAAATCCTTCCCCTTCCAAACCTGAGACCCTCAGTTTAGCATGAGATGTGATATACAACTCCTTCCCATTCCAATCCTGAGACCCTTCTGATAGCATGAGATGTGATATCTCAATGCTTCTAATACCAAACCTGAGATCCTTCCGATAGCATGAGATGTGATATCTCAATGCTTCTAATACCAAACCTGAGATCCTTCCTATAACATGAGATGTGATATCCAAATCCTTCCCCTTCCAAACCTGAGACCCTCCCTTTAGCATGAGATGTGATATCCAACTCCTTCCCATTCCATTCCTGAGACCCTTCTGATAGCATGAGATGTGATATCTCAATGCCTCTAATACCAAACCTGAGAGCCTACCTCTAACATGAAATGTGATATCCAACTCTTTCCCCTTCCAAACCTGAGAGCCTTCCTATAGCATGAGATGTGATATCCAAGTCCTTCCCATTCCAATCCTGAGACCCTTCCTATAGCTTGAGATGTGATATCCAACTCCTTCCCATTCCAATTCTGAGACCCTTCCTATACTCTGAGACTTGATATCTCAATGCTTCTAATACCAAACCTGAGACCCGTAATATAACATGAGATGTGATATCCAAATCCTTCCCCTTCCAAACCTTAGACCCTTCCTTTATCATGAGATGTGATATCCAACTCCTTCCCATTCCAATCCTGAGACCCTTCCGATATCATGAGATGTGATATCTCAAAGCTTCTAATATCAAACTTGAGACCCTCCCTATAGCATGAGATGTGATATCCAAGTCCTTCCCATTCCAATCCTGAGACCCTTCCTATAGCATGAGATGTGATATCTCAATGCTTCTAATACCAAACCTGAGACCCTTCCTATAACATGAGATGGGAATATCCAACTCCTTCCCATTCCAATCCTGAGACCCTTCCGATAGCAGAGATGTGATATCTCAATGCTTATACCAAACCTGAGACCCTTCCTATGGCATGAAATGTGATATCCAACTCCTTGCCATTCAAATCCTGAGACCCTTCCTATAGCATGAGAAGGGATATCCAACTCCTTCCCAATCCAATCCTGAGACCCTTCCGATAGCAGAGACGTGATATCTCAATGCTTCTACCAAACCTGAGACCCTTCCTTTAGCATGAGATGTGATATCCAAATCCTTCACATTCCAATCCTGAGACCCTTCCTATAGCATGAGATGTGATGTCTCAATGCTTCTTATACCAAACCTGAGATCCTTCCTATAACATGAGATGTGATATCCAACTCCTTCCATTCCAATCCTGAGACCCGTCCTATAGCATGAGATGTGATATCTCAATGCTTATACCAAACCTGAGACCCTTCCTATAGCATGAGATGTGATATCCAACTACTTCCCATTCCAATCCTGAGACACTTCCTATAGCATGAGATGTGATATCTCAATGCTTCTAATACCAAACCTGAGATCCTTCCTCTAACATGAAATGTGATATCCAACTCCTTCCCTTTCCAAACCTAAGAGCCTATCTATAGCATGAGATGTGATATCCAAGTCCTTCCCATTCCAATCCTTAGACCCTTCCTACAGCATGCAATATGATATCTCAATGATTCTAATAACAAACCTGAGACCCATCCTATAACATGAGATATGATATCCAAGTCCTTCCCATTCCAATCCTGAGACCCTTCCTATAACATGAAATGTGATATCCAACTCCTTCCCATTCCAACCTGAGACCCTTCCTATAGCATGAGATGGGATATCCAACTTCTTCCAAATCCAATACTGATACCCTTCCGATAGCATGAGATGTGATATCCCAATGCTTCTACCAAACCTGAGACCCATACTATGGCATGAGATGTGATATCAAACTCCTTCCCATTCCAATCCTGAGACCCTTCCTATAGCTTGAGGTGTGATATCCAACTCCTTCCCATTCCAATTCTGAGACCCTTCTTATACCATGAGACTTGATATCTCAATGCTTCTAATACCAAACCTGAGACCCGTCCTATAACATGAGATGTGATATCCAAATCCTTCCCCTTCCAAACCTTAGACCCTTCCTTTATCATGAGATGTGGTATCCAACTCCTTCCCATTCCAATCCTGAGACCCTTCCGATATCATGAGATTTGTTATCTCAATGCTTCTAATATCAAACTTGAGACCCTCCCTATAGCATGAGATGTGACATCCAAGTCCTTCCCATTCCAATCCTGAGACCCTTCCTATAGCATGAGATGTGATATCTCTATGCTTCTAATACCAAACCTGAGACCCTTCCTATAACATGAGATGTGATATCCAAGTCCTTCCCATTCCAATCCTGAGACCCTTCCTATAGCTTGAGATGTGATATCCAACTCCTTCCCATTCCAATTCTGAGACCCTTCCTATACTCTGAGACTTGATATCTCAATGCTTCTAATACCAAACCTGAGACCCGTAATATAACATGAGATGTGATATCCAAATCCTTCCCCTTCCAAACCTTAGACCCTTCCTTTATCATGAGATGTGATATCCAACTCCTTCCCATTCCAATCCTGAGACCCTTCCGATATCATGAGATGTGATATCTCAAAGCTTCTAATATCAAACTTGAGACCCTCCCTATAGCATGAGATGTGATATCCAAGTCCTTCCCATTCCAATCCTGAGACCCTTCCTATAGCATGAGATGTGATATCTCAATGCTTCTAATACCAAACCTGAGACCCTTCCTATAACATGAGATGGGAATATCCAACTCCTTCCCATTCCAATCCTGAGACCCTTCCGATAGCAGAGATGTGATATCTCAATGCTTATACCAAACCTGATACCCTTCCTATGGCATGAAATGTGATATCCAACTCCTTGCCATTCAAATCCTGAGACCCTTCCTATAGCATGAGAAGGGATATCCAACTCCTTCCCAATCCAATCCTGAGACCCTTCCGATAGCAGAGACGTGATATCTCAATGCTTCTACCAAACCTGAGACCCTTCCTTTAGCATGAGATGTGATATCCAAATCCTTCACATTCCAATCCTGAGACCCTTCCTATAGCATGAGATGTGATGTCTCAATGCTTCTAATACCAAACCTGAGATCCTTCCTATAACATGAGATGTGATATCCAACTCCTTCCATTCCAATCCTGAGACCCGTCCTATAGCATGAGATGTGATATCTCAATGCTTATACCAAACCTGAGACCCTTCCTATAGCATGAGATGTGATATCCAACTACTTCCCATTCCAATCCTGAGACCCTTCCTATAGCATGAGATGTGATATCTCAATGCTTCTAATACCAAACCTGAGATCCTTCCTCTAACATGAAATGTGATATCCAACTCCTTCCCTTTCCAAACCTAAGAGCCTATCTATAGCATGAGATGTGATATCCAAGTCCTTCCCATTCCAATCCTTAGACCCTTCCTACAGCATGCAATATGATATCTAAATGATTCTAATAACAAACCTGAGACCCATCCTATAACATGAGATATGATATCCAAGTCCTTCCCATTCCAATCCTGAGACCCTTCCTATAACATGAAATGTGATATCCAACTCCTTCCCATTCCAACCTGAGACCCTTCCTATAGCATGAGATGGGATATCCAACTTCTTCCAAATCCAATACTGATACCCTTCCGATAGCATGAGATGTGATATCCCAATGCTTCTACCAAACCTGAGACCCATACTATGGCATGAGATGTGATATCAAACTCCTTCCCATTCCAATCCTGAGACCCTTCCTATAGCTTGAGGTGTGATATCCAACTCCTTCCCATTCCAATTCTGAGACCCTTCTTATACCATGAGACTTGATATCTCAATGCTTCTAATACCAAACCTGAGACCCGTCCTATAACATGAGATGTGATATCCAAATCCTTCCCCTTCCAAACCTTAGACCCTTCCTTTATCATGAGATGTGGTATCCAACTCCTTCCCATTCCAATCCTGAGACCCTTCCGATATCATGAGATTTGTTATCTCAATGCTTCTAATATCAAACTTGAGACCCTCCCTATAGCATGAGATGTGACATCCAAGTCCTTCCCATTCCAATCCTGAGACCCTTCCTATAGCATGAGATGTGATATCTCTATGCTTCTAATACCAAACCTGAGACCCTTCCTATAACATGAGATGGGATATCCAACTCCTTCCCATTCCAATCCTGAGACCCTTCCGATAGCAGAGATGTGATATCTCAATGCTTATACCAAACCTGAGACCCTTCCTATGGCCTGAGATGTCATATACAACTCCTTCCCATTCCAATCCTGAGACCCTTCCTTTAGCATGAGATGTGATATCTCAATGCTTATACCAAATCTGAGACCCTTCCTATAGCATGAGATGTGATATCCAAATCCTTCCCATTCCAATCCTGAGACCCTTCCTATAGCATGAGATGTGATATCTCAATGCTTATACCAAACCTGAGAGCCTACCTATAGCATGAGATGTGATATCCAAGTCCATCCCATTCCAATCCTTAGACCCTTCCTACAGCATGCGATGTGATATCTCAATGATTCTAATACCAAACCAGAGACTCTTACTATAACATGAGATGGGATATCCAACTCCTTCTCATTCCAATCCTGAGCCGCTTCCGATAGCAGAGATGTGATATCTCAATGCTTATACCAAACCTGAGACCCTTCCTATAACATGAGATGTGATATCCAACTCCTTCCCGTTCCAAACCTGAGACACTAACTATAGCATATGTGATATCCAACTCCTTCCCATTCCAAACATGAGACCCTTCCTATAGCAAGAAAGTAATATCCAACTCCTACCCTTTCCAATCCTGAGACCCTACCTATAGCAAGAGATGTGATATCCAAATCCTTCCCATTCCAATCCTGAGACCCTTCCTATAACATGAGATGAGATATCCAACTCCTTCCCATTCCAACCTGAGACACTTCCTATAGCATGAGAAGGGATATCCAACTACTTCCCAATCAAATCCTGAGACCCTTCCGATAGCAGAGATGTGATATCTCAATGCTTATACCAAACCTGAGACCCTTCCTATGGCATGAGATGTGATATCCAACTCCTTGCCATTCAAATCCTGAGACCCTTCCTATAGCATGAGAAGGGATATCCAACTCCTTCCCAATCCAATCCTGAGACCCTTCCGATAGCAGAGACGTGATATCTCAATGCTTCTACCAAACCTGAGACCCTTCCTTTAGCATGAGATGTGATATCCAAATCCTTCACATTCCAATCCTGAGACCCTTCCTATAGCATGAGATGTTATATCTCAATGCTTCTAATACCAAACCTGAGATCCTTCTTATAACATGAGATGTGATATCCAATTCCTTCCCATTCCAAACCTGAGACCCTTCCTATTGGATGAGATGTGATATCCAACTCCTTCCCATTCCAACCCTGAGACCCTTCCTATAGCATGAGATGTGATGTCTCAATGCTTCTAATACCAAACCTGAGATCCTTCCTATAACATGAGATGTGATATCCAACTCCTTCCATTCCAATCCTGAGACCCGTCCTATAGCATGAGATGTGATATCTCAATGCTTATATCAAACCTGAGACCCTTCCTATAGCATGAGATGTGATATCCAACTACTTCAAATTCCAATCCTGAGACCCTTCCTATAGCATGAGATGTGATATCTCAATGCTTCTAATACCAAACCTGAGATCCTTCCTCTAACATGAAATGTGATATCCAACTCCTTCCCTTTCCAAACCTAAGAGCCTATCTATAGCATGAGATGTGATATCCAAGTCCTTCCCATTCCAACCCTTAGACCCTTCCTACAGCATGCAATATGATATCTCAATGATTCTAATAACAAACCTGAGACCCGTCCTATAACATGAGATGGGATATCCAACTCCTTCCCATTCCAATCCTGAGACACTTCCGATAGCAGAGATGTGATATCTCAATGCTTATACCAAACCTGAGACCCTTCCTATAACATGAGATGTGATATCCAAATCCTTCCCGTTCCAAACCTGAGACCCTTCCTTTAGCATGAGATGTGATATCCAACTCTTTCCCGTTCCAAACCTGAGACCCTTCCTTTAGCATGAGATGTGATATCCAGCTCCTTCCCATTCCAATCCTGAGACACTTCCGATAGCATGAGATGTGATATCTCAATGCTTCTAATATCAAAACTGAGACCCTCCCTATAGCATGATATGTGATATCTAAGTCCTTCCCATTCCAATCCTGATACACTCCCTATAGCATGAGATGTGATATCCAACTCTTTCCCATTCCAATCCTGAGACCCTTCCTATAGCATGAGATATGATATCTCAATACTTCTAATACCAAACGTGAGATCCTTCCGATAACATGAGATGTGATATCCAAATCCTTCCCCTTCCAAACCTGAGACCATCCCTTTAACATGAGATGTGATATCCAACTCCTTCCCATTCCAATCCTGAGACCCTTCTGATAGCATGAGATGTGATATCTCAATGCTTCTAATACCAAACCTGAGATCCTTCCGATAGCATGAGATGTGATATCTCAATGCTTCTAATACCAAACCTGAGATCCTTCCTAAACCATTAGATGTGATATCCAAATCCTTCCCCTTCCAAACCTGAGACCCTCCCTTTAGCATGAGATGTGATATCCAACTCCTTCCCATTCCATTCCTGAGACCCTTCTGATAGCATGAGATGTGATATCTCAATGCCTCTAATACCAAACCTGAGATCCTACCTCTAACATGAAAGGTGATATCCAACTCTTTCCCCTTCCAAACCTGAGAGCCTTCCTATAGCATGAGATGTGATATCCAAGTCCTTTCCATTCCAATCCTGAGACCCTTCCTATAGCTTGAGATGTGATATCCAACTCCTTCCCATTCCAATTCTGAGACCCTTCCTATACTCTGAGACTTGATATCTCAATGCTTCTAATACCAAACCTGAGACCCGTAATATAACATGAGATGTGATATCCAAATCCTTCCCCTTCCAAACCTTAGACCCTTCCTTTATCATGAGATGTGATATCCAACTCCTTCCCATTCCAATCCTGAGACCCTTCCGATATCATGAGATGTGATATCTCAAAGCTTCTAATATCAAACTTGAGACCCTCCCTATAGCATGAGATGTGATATCCAAGTCCTTCCCATTCCAATCCTGAGACCCTTCCTATAGCATGAGATGTGATATCTCAATGCTTCTAATACCAAACCTGAGACCCTTCCTATAACATGAGATGGGAATATCCAACTCCTTCCCATTCCAATCCTGAGACCCTTCCGATAGCAGAGATGTGATATCTCAATGCTTATACCAATCCTGAGACCCTTCCTATGGCATGAGATGTGATATCCAACTCCTTGCCATTCAAATCCTGAGACCCTTCCTATAGCATGAGAAGGGATATCCAACTCCTTCCCAATCCAATCCTGAGACCCTTCCGATAGCAGAGACGTGATATCTCATTGCTTCTACCAAACCTGAGACCCTTCCTTTAGCATGAGATGTGATATCCAAATCCTTCACATTCCAATCCTGAGACCCTTCCTATAGCATGTGATGTGATATCTCAATGCTTCTAATACCAAACCTGAGATCCTTCCTATAACATGAGATGTGATATCCAATTCCTTCCCATTCCAAACCTGAGACCCTTCCTATTGGATGAGATGTGATATCCAACTCCTTCCCATTCCAACCCTGAGACCCTTCTTATAGCATGAGATGTGATGTCTCAATGCTTCTAATACCAAACCTGAGATCCTTCCTATAACATGAGATGTGATATCCAACTCCTTCCCTTTCCAAACCTATGAGCCTATCTATAGCATGAGATGTGATATCCAAGTCCTTCCCATTCCAATCCTTAGACCCTTCCTACAGCATGCAATATGATATCTCAATGATTCTAATAACAAACCTGAGACCCGTCCTATAGCATGAGATATGATATCCAAGTCCTTCCCATTCCAATCCTGAGACCCTTCCTATAACATGAAATGTGATATCCAACTCCTTCCCATTCCAACCTGAGACCCTTCCTATAGCATGAGATGGGATATCCAACTTCTTCCAAATCCAATACTGATACCCTTCCGATACCATGAGATGTGATATCCCAATGCTTCTACCAAACCTGAGACCCTTCCTTTAGCATGAGATGTGATATCCAAATCCTTCACATTCCAATCCTGAGACCCTTCCTATAGCATGAGATGTGATATCTCAATTCTTCTAATACTAAACCTGAGATCCTTCCTATAACATAAGATGTCATATCCAATTCCTTCCCATTCCAAACCTGAGACCCTTCCTATTGGATGAGATGTGATATCCAAGTCCTTCCCATTCCAACCCTGAGACCCTTCCTATAGCATGAGATGTGATGTCTCAATGCTTCTAATACCAAACCTGAGATCCTTCCTATAACATGAGATGTGATATCCAACTCCTTCCATTCCAATCCTGAGACCCGTCCCATAGCATGAGATGTGATATCTCAATGCTTATACAAAACCTGAGACCCTTCCTATAGCATGAGATGTGATATCCAACTACTTCCCATTCCAATCCTGAGACCCTTCCTATAGCATGAGATGTGATATCTCAATGCTTCTAATACCAAACCTGAGATCCTTCCTCTAACATGAAATGTGATATCCAACTCCTTCCCTTTCCAAACCTAAGAGCCTATCTATAGCATGAGATGTGATATCCAAGTCCTTCCCATTCCAACCCTTAAACCCTTCCTACAGCATGCAATATGATATCTCAATGATTCTAATAACAAACCTGAGACCCGTCCTATAACATGAGATGGGATATCCAACTCCTTCCCATTCCAATCCTGAGACACTTCCGATAGCAGAGATGTGATATCTCAATGCTTATACCAAACCTGAGACCCTTCCTATAACATGAGATGTGATATCCAAATCCTTCCCGTTCCAAACCTGAGACCCTTCCTTTAGCATGAGATGTGATATCCAGCTCCTTCCCATTCCAATCCTGATACACTTCCGATAGCATGAGATGTGATATCTCAATGCTTCTAATATCAAAACTGAGACCCTCCCTATAGCATGATATGTGATATCTAAGTCCTTCCCATTCCAATCCTGAGACACTCCCTATAGCATGAGATGTGATATCCAACTCTTTCCCATTCCAATCCTGAGACCCTTCCTATAGCATGAGATATGATATCTCAATACTTCTAATACCAAACGTGAGATCCTTCCGATAACATGAGATGTGATATCCAAATCCTTCCCCTTCCAAACCTGAGACCCTCCCTTTAGCATGAGATGTGATATCCAACTCCTTCCCATTCCAATCCTGAGACCCTTCTGATAGCATGAGATGTGATATCTCAATGCTTCTAATACCAAACCTGAGATCCTTCCGATAGCATGAGATGTGATATCTCAATGCTTCTAATACCAAACCTGAGATCCTTCCTATAACATGAGATGTGATATCCAAATCCTTCCCCTTCCAAACCTGAGACCCTCCCTTTAGCATGAGATGTGATATCCAACTCCTTCCCATTCCATTCCTGAGACCCTTCTGATAGCATGAGATGTGATATCTCAATGCCTCTAATACCAAACCTGAGAGCCTACCTCTAACATGAAATGTGATATCCAACTCTTTCCCCTTCCAAACCTGAGAGCCTTCCTATAGCATGAGATGTGATATCCAAGTCCTTCCCATTCCAATCCTGAGACCCTTCCTATAGCTTGAGATGTGATATCCAACTCCTTCCCATTCCAATTCTGAGACCCTTCCTATACTCTGAGACTTGATATCTCAATGCTTCTAATACCAAACCTGAGACCCGTAATATAACATGAGATGTGATATCCAAATCCTTCCCCTTCCAAACCTTAGACCCTTCCTTTATCATGAGATGTGATATCCAACTCCTTCCCATTCCAATCCTGAGACCCTTCCGATATCATGAGATGTGATATCTCAAAGCTTCTAATATCAAACTTGAGACCCTCCCTATAGCATGAGATGTGATATCCAAGTCCTTCCCATTCCAATCCTGAGACCCTTCCTATAGCATGAGATGTGATATCTCAATGCTTCTAATACCAAACCTGAGACCCTTCCTATAACATGAGATGGGAATATCCAACTCCTTCCCATTCCAATCCTGAGACCCTTCCGATAGCAGAGATGTGATATCTCAATGCTTATACCAAACCTGAGACCCTTCCTATGGCATGAAATGTGATATCCAACTCCTTGCCATTCAAATCCTGAGACCCTTCCTATAGCATGAGAAGGGATATCCAACTCCTTCCCAATCCAATCCTGAGACCCTTCCGATAGCAGAGACGTGATATCTCAATGCTTCTACCAAACCTGAGACCCTTCCTTTAGCATGAGATGTGATATCCAAATCCTTCACATTCCAATCCTGAGACCCTTCCTATAGCATGAGATGTGATGTCTCAATGCTTCTAATACCAAACCTGAGATCCTTCCTATAACATGAGATGTGATATCCAACTCCTTCCATTCCAATCCTGAGACCCGTCCTATAGCATGAGATGTGATATCTCAATGCTTATACCAAACCTGAGACCCTTCCTATAGCATGAGATGTGATATCCAACTACTTCCCATTCCAATCCTGAGACCCTTCCTATAGCATGAGATGTGATATCTCAATGCTTCTAATACCAAACCTGAGATCCTTCCTCTAACATGAAATGTGATATCCAACTCCTTCCCTTTCCAAACCTAAGAGCCTATCTATAGCATGAGATGTGATATCCAAGTCCTTCCCATTCCAATCCTTAGACCCTTCCTACAGCATGCAATATGATATCTCAATGATTCTAATAACAAACCTGAGACCCATCCTATAACATGAGATATGATATCCAAGTCCTTCCCATTCCAATCCTGAGACCCTTCCTATAACATGAAATGTGATATCCAACTCCTTCCCATTCCAACCTGAGACCCTTCCTATAGCATGAGATGGGATATCCAACTTCTTCCAAATCCAATACTGATACCCTTCCGATAGCATGAGATGTGATATCCCAATGCTTCTACCAAACCTGAGACCCATACTATGGCATGAGATGTGATATAAAACTCCTTCCCATTCCAATCCTGAGACCCTTCCTATAGCTTGAGGTGTGATATCCAACTCCTTCCCATTCCAATTCTGAGACCCTTCTTATACCATGAGACTTGATATCTCAATGCTTCTAATACCAAACCTGAGACCCGTCCTATAACATGAGATGTGATATCCAAATCCTTCCCCTTCCAAACCTTAGACCCTTCCTTTATCATGAGATGTGGTATCCAACTCCTTCCCATTCCAATCCTGAGACCCTTCCGATATCATGAGATTTGTTATCTCAATGCTTCTAATATCAAACTTGAGACCCTCCCTATAGCATGAGATGTGACATCCAAGTCCTTCCCATTCCAATCCTGAGACCCTTCCTATAGCATGAGATGTGATATCTCTATGCTTCTAATACCAAACCTGAGACCCTTCCTATAACATGAGATGTGATATCCAAGTCCTTCCCATTCCAATCCTGAGACCCTTCCTATAGCTTGAGATGTGATATCCAACTCCTTCCCATTCCAATTCTGAGACCCTTCCTATACTCTGAGACTTGATATCTCAATGCTTCTAATACCAAACCTGAGACCCGTAATATAACATGAGATGTGATATCCAAATCCTTCCCCTTCCAAACCTTAGACCCTTCCTTTATCATGAGATGTGATATCCAACTCCTTCCCATTCCAATCCTGAGACCCTTCCGATATCATGAGATGTGATATCTCAAAGCTTCTAATATCAAACTTGAGACCCTCCCTATAGCATGAGATGTGATATCCAAGTCCTTCCCATTCCAATCCTGAGACCCTTCCTATAGCATGAGATGTGATATCTCAATGCTTCTAATACCAAACCTGAGACCCTTCCTATAACATGAGATGGGAATATCCAACTCCTTCCCATTCCAATCCTGAGACCCTTCCGATAGCAGAGATGTGATATCTCAATGCTTATACCAAACCTGAGACCCTTCCTATGGCATGAAATGTGATATCCAACTCCTTGCCATTCAAATCCTGAGACCCTTCCTATAGCATGAGAAGGGATATCCAACTCCTTCCCAATCCAATCCTGAGACCCTTCCGATAGCAGAGACGTGATATCTCAATGCTTCTACCAAACCTGAGCCCCTTCCTTTAGCATGAGATGTGATATCCAAATCCTTCACATTCCAATCCTGAGACCCTTCCTATAGCATGAGATGTGATGTCTCAATGCTTCTAATACCAAACCTGAGATCCTTCCTATAACATGAGATGTGATATCCAACTCCTTCCATTCCAATCCTGAGACCCGTCCTATAGCATGAGATGTGATATCTCAATGCTTATACCAAACCTGAGACCCTTCCTATAGCATGAGATGTGATATCCAACTACTTCCCATTCCAATCCTGAGACCCTTCCTATAGCATGAGATGTGATATCTCAATGCTTCTAATACCAAACCTGAGATCCTTCCTCTAACATGAAATGTGATATCCAACTCCTTCCCTTTCCAAACCTAAGAGCCTATCTATAGCATGAGATGTGATATCCAAGTCCTTCCCATTCCAATCCTTAGACCCTTCCTACAGCATGCAATATGATATCTCAATGATTCTAATAACAAACCTGAGACCTATCCTATAACATGAGATATGATATCCAAGTCCTTCCCATTCCAATCCTGAGACCCTTCCTATAACATGAAATGTGATATCCAACTCCTTCCCATTCCAACCTGAGACCCTTCCTATAGCATGAGATGGGATATCCAACTTCTTCCAAATCCAATACTGATACCCTTCCGATAGCATGAGATGTGATATCCCAATGCTTCTACCAAACCTGAGACCCATACTATGGCATGAGATGTGATATCAAACTCCTTCCCATTCCAATCCTGAGACCCTTCCTATAGCTTGAGGTGTGATATCCAACTCCTTCCCATTCCAATTCTGAGACCCTTCTTATACCATGAGACTTGATATCTCAATGCTTCTAATACCAAACCTGAGACCCGTCCTATAACATGAGATGTGATATCCAAATCCTTCCCCTTCCAAACCTTAGACCCTTCCTTTATCATGGGATGTGGTATCCAACTCCTTCCCATTCCAATCCTGAGACCCTTCCGATATCATGAGATTTGTTATCTCAATGCTTCTAATATCAAACTTGAGACCCTCCCTATAGCATGAGATGTGACATCCAAGTCCTTCCCATTCCAATCCTGAGACCCTTCCTATAGCATGAGATGTGATATCTCTATGCTTCTAATACCAAACCTGAGACCCTTCCTATAACATGAGATGGGATATCCAACTCCTTCCCATTCCAATCCTGAGACCCTTCCGATAGCAGAGATGTGATATCTCAATGCTTATACCAAACCTGAGACCCTTCCTATGGCCTGAGATGTCATATACAACTCCTTCCCATTCCAATCCTGAGACCCTTCCTTTAGCATGAGATGTGATATCTCAATGCTTATACCAAATCTGAGACCCTTCCTATAGCATGAGATGTGATATCCAAATCCTTCCCATTCCAATCCTGAGACCCTTCCTATATAATGAGATGTGATATCTCAATGCTTATACCAAACCTGAGAGCCTACCTATAGCATGAGATGTGATATCCAAGTCCATCCCATTCCAATCCTTAGACCCTTCCTACAGCATGCGATGTGATATCTCAATGATTCTAATACCAAACCAGAGACTCTTACTATAACATGAGATGGGATATCCAACTCCTTCTCATTCCAATCCTGAGCCGCTTCCGATAGCAGAGATGTGATATCTCAATGCTTATACCAAACCTGAGACCCTTCCTATAACATGAGATGTGATATCCAACTCCTTCCCGTTCCAAACCTGAGACACTAACTATAGCATATGTGATATCCAACTCCTTCCCATTCCAAACATGAGACCCTTCCTATAGCAAGAAAGTAATATCCAACTCCTACCCTTTCCAATCCTGAGACCCTACCTATAGCAAGAGATGTGATATCCAAATCCTTCCCATTCCAATCCTGAGACCCTTCCTATAACATGAGATGAGATATCCAACTCCTTCCCATTCCAACCTGAGACACTTCCTATAGCATGAGAAGGGATATCCAACTACTTCCCAATCCAATCCTGAGACCCTTCCGATAGCAGAGATGTGATATCTCAATGCTTATACCAAACCTGAGACCCTTCCTATGGCATGAGATGTGATATCCAACTCCTTGCCATTCAAATCCTGAGACCCTTCCTATAGCATGAGAAGGGATATCCAACTCCTTCCCAATCCAATCCTGAGACCCTTCCGATAGCAGAGACGTGATATCTCAATGCTTCTACCAAACCTGAGACCCTTCCTTTAGCATGAGATGTGATATCCAAATCCTTCACATTCCAATCCTGAGACCCTTCCTATAGCATGAGATGTTATATCTCAATGCTTCTAATACCAAACCTGAGATCCTTCTTATAACATGAGATGTGATATCCAATTCCTTCCCATTCCAAACCTGAGACCCTTCCTATTGGATGAGATGTGATATCCAACTCCTTCCCATTCCAACCCTGAGACCCTTCCTATAGCATGAGATGTGATGTCTCAATGCTTCTAATACCAAACCTGAGATCCTTCCTATAACATGAGATGTGATATCCAACTCCTTCCATTCCAATCCTGAGACCCGTCCTATAGCATGAGATGTGATATCTCAATGCTTATATCAAACCTGAGACCCTTCCTATAGCATGAGATGTGATATCCAACTACTTCAAATTCCAATCCTGAGACCCTTCCTATAGCATGAGATGTGATATCTCAATGCTTCTAATACCAAACCTGAGATCCTTCCTCTAACATGAAATGTGATATCCAACTCCTTCCCTTTCCAAACCTAAGAGCCTATCTATAGCATGAGATGTGATATCCAATTCCTTCCCATTCCAAACCTGAGACCCTTCCTATTGGATGAGATGTGATATCCAACTCCTTCCCATTCCAACCCTGAGACCCTTCCTATAGCATGAGATGTGATGTCTCAATGCTTCTAATACCAAACCTGAGATCCTTCCTATAACATGAGATGTGATATCCAACTCCTTCCATTCCAATCCTGAGACCCGTCCTATAGCATGAGATGTGATATCTCAATGCTTATATCAAACCTGAGACCCTTCCTATAGCATGAGATGTGATATCCAACTACTTCAAATTCCAATCCTGAGACCCTTCCTATAGCATGAGATGTGATATCTCAATGCTTCTAATACCAAACCTGAGATCCTTCCTCTAACATGAAATGTGATATCCAACTCCTTCCCTTTCCAAACCTAAGAGCCTATCTATAGCATGAGATGTGATATCCAAGTCCTTCCCATTCCAACCCTTAGACCCTTCCTACAGCATGCAATATGATATCTCAATGATTCTAATAACAAACCTGAGACCCGTCCTATAACATGAGATGGGATATCCAACTCCTTCCCATTCCAATCCTGAGACACTTCCGATAGCAGAGATGTGATATCTCAATGCTTATACCAAACCTGAGACCCTTCCTATAACATGAGATGTGATATCCAAATCCTTCCCGTTCCAAACCTGAGACCCTTCCTTTAGCATGAGATGTGATATCCAACTCCTTCCCGTTCCAAACCTGAGACCCTTCCTTTAGCATGAGATGTGATATCCAGCTCCTTCCCATTCCAATCCTGAGACACTTCCGATAGCATGAGATGTGATATCTCAATGCTTCTAATATCAAAACTGAGACCCTCCCTATAGCATGATATGTGATATCTAAGTCCTTCCCATTCCAATCCTGATACACTCCCTATAGCATGAGATGTGATATCCAACTCTTTCCCATTCCAATCCTGAGACCCTTCCTATAGCATGAGATATGATATCTCAATACTTCTAATACCAAACGTGAGATCCTTCCGATAACATGAGATGTGATATCCAAATCCTTCCCCTTCCAAACCTGAGACCCTCCCTTTAGCATGAGATGTGATATCCAACTCCTTCCCATTCCAATCCTGAGACCCTTCTGATAGCATGAGATGTGATATCTCAATGCTTCTAATACCAAACCTGAGATCCTTCCGATAGCATGAGATGTGATATCTCAATGCTTCTAATACCAAACCTGAGATCCTTCCTAAACCATTAGATGTGATATCCAAATCCTTCCCCTTCCAAACCTGAGACCCTCCCTTTAGCATGAGATGTGATATCCAACTCCTTCCCATTCCATTCCTGAGACCCTTCTGATAGCATGAGATGTGATATCTCAATGCCTCTAATACCAAACCTGAGATCCTACCTCTAACATGAAAGGTGATATCCAACTCTTTCCCCTTCCAAACCTGAGAGCCTTCCTATAGCATGAGATGTGATATCCAAGTCCTTTCCATTCCAATCCTGAGACCCTTCCTATAGCTTGAGATGTGATATCCAACTCCTTCCCATTCCAATTCTGAGACCCTTCCTATACTCTGAGACTTGATATCTCAATGCTTCTAATACCAAACCTGAGACCCGTAATATAACATGAGATGTGATATCCAAATCCTTCCCCTTCCAAACCTTAGACCCTTCCTTTATCATGAGATGTGATATCCAACTCCTTCCCATTCCAATCCTGAGACCCTTCCGATATCATGAGATGTGATATCTCAAAGCTTCTAATATCAAACTTGAGACCCTCCCTATAGCATGAGATGTGATATCCAAGTCCTTCCCATTCCAATCCTGAGACCCTTCCTATAGCATGAGATGTGATATCTCAATGCTTCTAATACCAAACCTGAGACCCTTCCTATAACATGAGATGGGAATATCCAACTCCTTCCCATTCCAATCCTGAGACCCTTCCGATAGCAGAGATGTGATATCTCAATGCTTATACCAATCCTGAGACCCTTCCTATGGCATGAGATGTGATATCCAACTCCTTGCCATTCAAATCCTGAGACCCTTCCTATAGCATGAGAAGGGATATCCAACTCCTTCCCAATCCAATCCTGAGACCCTTCCGATAGCAGAGACGTGATATCTCATTGCTTCTACCAAACCTGAGACCCTTCCTTTAGCATGAGATGTGATATCCAAATCCTTCACATTCCAATCCTGAGACCCTTCCTATAGCATGTGATGTGATATCTCAATGCTTCTAATACCAAACCTGAGATCCTTCCTATAACATGAGATGTGATATCCAATTCCTTCCCATTCCAAACCTGAGACCCTTCCTATTGGATGAGATGTGATATCCAACTCCTTCCCATTCCAACCCTGAGACCCTTCTTATAGCATGAGATGTGATGTCTCAATGCTTCTAATACCAAACCTGAGATCCTTCCTATAACATGAGATGTGATATCCAACTCCTTCCCTTTCCAAACCTATGAGCCTATCTATAGCATGAGATGTGATATCCAAGTCCTTCCCATTCCAATCCTTAGACCCTTCCTACAGCATGCAATATGATATCTCAATGATTCTAATAACAAACCTGAGACCGGTCCTATAGCATGAGATATGATATCCAAGTCCTTCCCATTCCAATCCTGAGACCCTTCCTATAACATGAAATGTGATATCCAACTCCTTCCCATTCCAACCTGAGACCCTTCCTATAGCATGAGATGGGATATCCAACTTCTTCCAAATCCAATACTGATACCCTTCCGATACCATGAGATGTGATATCCCAATGCTTCTACCAAACCTGAGACCCATACTATGGCATGAGATGTGATATCAAACTCCTTCCCATTCCAATCCTGAGACCCTTCCTATAGCTTGAGGTGTGATATCCAACTCCTTCCCATTCCAATTCTGAGACCCTTCTTATACCATGAGACTTGATATCTCAATGCTTCTAATACCAAACCTGAGACCCGTCCTATAACATGAGATGTGATATCCAAATCCTTCCCCTTCCAAACCTTAGACCCTTCCTTTATCATGAGATGTGATATCCAACTCCTTCCCATTCCAATCCTGAGACCCTTCCGATATCATGAGATTTGTTATCTCAATGCTTCTAATATCAAACTTGAGACCCTCCCTATAGCATGAGATGTGACATCCAAGTCCTTCCCATTCCAATCCTGAGACCCTTCCTATAGCATGAGATGTGATATCTCTATGCTTCTAATACCAAACCTGAGACCCTTCCTATAACATGAGATGGGATATCCAACTCCTTCCCATTCCAATCCTGAGACCCTTCCGATAGCAGAGATGTGATATCTCAATGCTTATACCAAACCTGAGAACCTTCCTATGGGCTGAGATGTCATATACAACTCCTTCCCATTCCAATCCTGAGACCCTTCCTTTAGCATGAGATGTGATATCTCAATGCTTATACCAAATCTGAAACCCTTCCTATAGCATGAGATGTGATATCCAATTCCTTCCCATTCCAATCCTGAGACTCTTCCTATAGCATGAGATGTGATATCTCAATGCTTATACCAAACCTGAGAGCCTACCTATAGCATGAGATGTGATATCCAAGTCCATCCCATTCCAATCCTTAGACCCTTCCTACAGCATGCGATGTGATATCTCAATGATTCTAATACCAAACCAGAGACTCTTCCTATAACATGAGATGGGATATCCAACTCCTTCCCATTCCAATCCTGAGCCGCTTCCGATAGCAGAGATGTGATATCTCAATGCTTATACCAAACCTGAGACCCTTCCTATAACATGAGATGTGATATCCAACTCCTTCCCGTTCCAAACCTGAGACACTAACTATAGCATATGTGATATCCAACGCCTTCCCATTCCAAACATGAGACCCTTCCTATAGCAAGAAAGTAATATCCAACTCCTACCCATTCCAATCCTGAGACCCTTCCTATAGCAAGAGATGTGATATCCAAATCCTTCATATTCCAATCCTGAGACCCTTCCTATAACATGAGATGTGATATCCAACTCCTTCCCATTCCAACCAGAGACACTTCCTATAGCATGAGAAGGGATATCCAACTCCTTCCCATTCCAATCCTGAGACCCTTCCTATAGCATGAGATGTGATATCTCAATGCTTCTAATACCAAACCTGAGACCCTTCCTATAACATGAGATGGGAATATCCAACTCCTTCCCATTCCAATCCTGAGACCCTTCCGATAGCAGAGATGTGATATCTCAATGCTTATACCAATCCTGAGACCCTTCCTATGGCATGAGATGTGATATCCAACTCCTTGCCATTCAAATCCTGAGACCCTTCCTATAGCATGAGAAGGGATATCCAACTCCTTCCCAATCCAATCCTGAGACCCTTCCGATAGCAGAGACGTGATATCTCATTGCTTCTACCAAACCTGAGACCCTTCCTTTAGCATGAGATGTGATATCCAAATCCTTCACATTCCAATCCTGAGACCCTTCCTATAGCATGTGATGTGATATCTCAATGCTTCTAATACCAAACCTGAGATCCTTCCTATAACATGAGATGTGATATCCAATTCCTTCCCATTCCAAACCTGAGACCCTTCCTATTGGATGAGATGTGATATCCAACTCCTTCCCATTCCAACCCTGAGACCCTTCTTATAGCATGAGATGTGATGTCTCAATGCTTCTAATACCAAACCTGAGATCCTTCCTATAACATGAGATGTGATATCCAACTCCTTCCCTTTCCAAACCTATGAGCCTATCTATAGCATGAGATGTGATATCCAAGTCCTTCCCATTCCAATCCTTAGACCCTTCCTACAGCATGCAATATGATATCTCAATGATTCTAATAACAAACCTGAGACCGGTCCTATAGCATGAGATATGATATCCAAGTCCTTCCCATTCCAATCCTGAGACCCTTCCTATAACATGAAATGTGATATCCAACTCCTTCCCATTCCAACCTGAGACCCTTCCTATAGCATGAGATGGGATATCCAACTTCTTCCAAATCCAATACTGATACCCTTCCGATACCATGAGATGTGATATCCCAATGCTTCTACCAAACCTGAGACCCATACTATGGCATGAGATGTGATATCAAACTCCTTCCCATTCCAATCCTGAGACCCTTCCTATAGCTTGAGGTGTGATATCCAACTCCTTCCCATTCCAATTCTGAGACCCTTCTTATACCATGAGACTTGATATCTCAATGCTTCTAATACCAAACCTGAGACCCGTCCTATAACATGAGATGTGATATCCAAATCCTTCCCCTTCCAAACCTTAGACCCTTCCTTTATCATGAGATGTGATATCCAACTCCTTCCCATTCCAATCCTGAGACCCTTCCGATATCATGAGATTTGTTATCTCAATGCTTCTAATATCAAACTTGAGACCCTCCCTATAGCATGAGATGTGACATCCAAGTCCTTCCCATTCCAATCCTGAGACCCTTCCTATAGCATGAGATGTGATATCTCTATGCTTCTAATACCAAACCTGAGACCCTTCCTATAACATGAGATGGGATATCCAACTCCTTCCCATTCCAATCCTGAGACCCTTCCGATAGCAGAGATGTGATATCTCAATGCTTATACCAAACCTGAGAACCTTCCTATGGGCTGAGATGTCATATACAACTCCTTCCCATTCCAATCCTGAGACCCTTCCTTTAGCATGAGATGTGATATCTCAATGCTTATACCAAATCTGAAACCCTTCCTATAGCATGAGATGTGATATCCAATTCCTTCCCATTCCAATCCTGAGACTCTTCCTATAGCATGAGATGTGATATCTCAATGCTTATACCAAACCTGAGAGCCTACCTATAGCATGAGATGTGATATCCAAGTCCATCCCATTCCAATCCTTAGACCCTTCCTACAGCATGCGATGTGATATCTCAATGATTCTAATACCAAACCAGAGACTCTTCCTATAACATGAGATGGGATATCCAACTCCTTCCCATTCCAATCCTGAGCCGCTTCCGATAGCAGAGATGTGATATCTCAATGCTTATACCAAACCTGAGACCCTTCCTATAACATGAGATGTGATATCCAACTCCTTCCCGTTCCAAACCTGAGACACTAACTATAGCATATGTGATATCCAACGCCTTCCCATTCCAAACATGAGACCCTTCCTATAGCAAGAAAGTAATATCCAACTCCTACCCATTCCAATCCTGAGACCCTTCCTATAGCAAGAGATGTGATATCCAAATCCTTCATATTCCAATCCTGAGACCCTTCCTATAACATGAGATGTGATATCCAACTCCTTCCCATTCCAACCAGAGACACTTCCTATAGCATGAGAAGGGATATCCAACTCCTTCCAAATCCAATCCTGAGACCCTTCCGATAGCAGAGATGTGATATCTCAATGCTTATACCAAACCTGAGACCCTTCCTATGGCATGAGATGTGATATCCAACTCCTTGCCATTCAAATCCTGAGACCCTTCCTATAGCATGAGATGTGATATCTCTATGCTTCTAATACCAAACCTGAGACCCTTCCTATAACATGAGATGGGATATCCAACTCCTTCCCATTCCAATCCTGAGACCCTTCCTATAGCATGAGATGTGATATCTCAATGCTTATACCAAACCTGAGAGCCTACCTATAGCATGAGATGTGATATCCAAGTCCATTCCATTCCAATCCTTAGACCCTTCCTACAGCATGCGATGTGATATCTCAATGATTCTAATACCAAACCAGAGACTCTTCCTATAACATGAGATGGGATATCCAACTCCTTCCCATTCCAATCCTGAGCCGCGTCCGATAGCAGAGATGTGATATCTCAATGCTTATACCAAACCTGAGACCCTTCCTATAACATGAGATGTGATATCCAACTCCTTCCCGTTCCAAACCTGAGACACCAACTATAGCATATGTGATATCCAACTCCTTCCCATTCCAAACATGAGACCCTTCCTATAGCAAGAAAGTAATATCCAACTCCTACCCATTCCAATCCTGAGACCCTTCCTATAGCAAGAGATGTGATATCCAAATCCTTCCCATTCCAATCCTGAGACCCTTCCTATAACATGAGATGTGATATCCAACTCCTTCCCATTCCAACCTGAGACACTTCCTATAGCATGAGAAGGGATATCCAACTCCTTCCCAATCCAATCCTGAGACCCTTCCGATAGCAGAGATGTGATATCTCAATGCTTATACCAAACCTGAGACCCTTCCTATGGCATGAGATGTGATATCCAACTCCTTCCCAATCCAATCCTGAGACCCTTCCGATAGCAGAGACGTGATATCTCAATGCTTCTACCAAACCTGAGACCCTTCCTTTAGCATGAGATGTGATATCCAAATCCTTCACATTCCAATCCTGAGACCCTTCCTATAGCATGAGATGTGATATCTCAATGCTTCTAATACCAAACCTGAGATCCTTCCTATAACATGAGATGTGATATCCAATTCCTTCCCATTCCAAACCTGAGACCCTTCCTATTGGATGAGATGTGATATCCAACTTCTTCCCATTCCAACCCTGAGACCCTTCCTATAGCATGAGATGTGATGTCTCAATGCTTCTAATACCAAACCTGAGATCCTTCCTATAACATGAGATGTGATATCCAACTCCTTCCATTCCAATCCTGAGACCCGTCCTATAGCATGAGATGTGATATCTCAATGCTTATACCAAACCTGAGACCCTTCCTATAGCATGAGATGTGATATCCAACTGCTTCCCATTCCAATCCTGAGACCCTTCCTATAGCATGAGGTGTGATATCTCAATGCTTCTTATACCAAACCTGAGATCCTTCCTCTAACATGAAATGTGATATCCAACTCCTTCCCTTTCCAAACCTAAGAGCCTATCTATAGCATGAGATGTGATATCCAAGTCCTTCCCATTCCAACCCTTAGACCCTTCCTACAGCATGCAATATGATATCTCAATGATTCTAATAACAAACCTGAGACCCGTCCTATAACATGAGATGGGATATCCAACTCCTTCCCATTCCAATCCTGAGACACTTCCGATAGCAGAGATGTGATATCTCAATGCTTATACCAAACCTGAGACCCTTCCTATAACATGAGATGTGATATCCAAATCCTTCCCGTTCCAAACCTGAGACCCTTCCTTTAGCATGATATGTGATATCCAGCACCTTCCCATTCCAATCCTGAGACACTTCCGATAGCATGAGATGTGATATCTCAATGCTTCTAATATCAAAACTGGACCCTCCCTATAGCATAATATGTGATATCTAAGTCCTTCCCATTCCAATCCTGAGACCCTTCCTATAGCATGAGATATGATATCTCAATACTTCTAATACCAAACGTGAGATCCTTCCGATAACATGAGATGTGATATCCAAATCCTTCCCCTTCCAAACCTGAGACCCTCCCTTTAGCATGAGATGTGATATCCAACTCCTTCCTATTCCAATCCTGAGACTCTTCTGATAGCATGAGATGTGATATCTCAATGCTTCTAATACCAAACCTGAGATCCTTCCGATAGCATGAGATGTGATATCTCAATGCTTCTAATACCAAACCTGAGATCCTTCCTATAACATGAGATGTGATATCCAAATCCTTCCCCTTCCAAACCTGAGACCCTCCCTTTAGCATGAGATGTGATATCCAACTCCTTCCCATTCCATTCCTGAGACCCTTCTGATAGCATGAGATGTGATATCTCAATGCCTCTAATACCAAACCTGAGATCCTACCTCTAACATGAAATGTGATATCCAACTCTTTCCCCTTCCAAACCTGAGAGCCTTCCTATAGCATGAGATGGGATATCCAAGTCCTTCCCATTCCAATCCTGAGACCCTTCCTATAGCTTGAGATGTGATATCCAACTCCTTCCCATTCCAATTCTGAGACCCTTCCTATACTATGAGACTTGATATCTCAATGCTTCTAATACCAAACGTGAGACCCGTAATATAACATGAGATGTGATATCCAAATCCTTCCCCTTCCAAACCTTAGACCCTTCCTTTATCATGAGATGTGATATCCAACTCCTTCCCATTCCAATCCTGAGACCCTTCCGATATCATGAGATGTGATATCTCAAAGCTTCTAATATCAAACTTGAGACCCTCCCTATAGCATGAGATGTGATATCCAAGTCCTTCCCATTCCAATCCTGAGACCCTTCCTATAGCATGAGATGTGATATCTCAATGCTTCTAATACCAAACCTGAGACCCTTCCTATAACATGAGATGGGAATATCCAACTCCTTCCCATTCCAATCCTGAGACCCTTCCGATAGCAGAGATGTGATATCTCAATGCTTATACCAAACCTGAGATCCTTCCTATAACATGAGATGTGATATCCAACTCCTTCCCATTCCAATCCTGAGACACTTCCTATAGCATGAGATGTGATATCTCACTGCTTATACCAAACCTGAGACCCTTCCCATAGCATGAGATGTGATATCCAACTCCTTCCCATTCCAATCCTCAGACCCTTCCTATAGCATGAGATGTGATATCTCAATGCTTCTAATATCAAACTTGAGACCCTACCTATAGCATGAGATGTGATATCCAAGTCCTTCCCATTCCAATCCTGAGACACTTCCTATAGCATGAGATGTGATATCCAACTCCTTCCCATTCCAATCCTGAGACCCTTCCTATAGCATGAGATATGATATCTCAAAACTTCTAATACCAAACGTGAGATCCTTCCGATAACATGAGATGTGATATCCAAATCCTTCCCCTTCCAAACCTGAGACCCTCCCTTTAGCATGAGATGTAATATCCAACTCCTTCCTATTCCAATCCTGAGACCCTTCTGATAGCATGAGATGTGATATCTCAATGCTTCTAATACCAAACCTGAGATCCTTCCGATAGCATGAGATGTGATATCTCAATGCTTCTAATACCAAACCTGAGATCCTTCCTATAACATGAGATGTGATATCCAAATCCTTCCCCTTCCAAACCTGAGACCCTCCCTTTAGCATGAGATGTGATATCCAACTCCTTCCCATTCCATTCCTGAGACCCTTCTGATAGCATGAGATGTGATATCTCAATGCCTCTAATACCAAACCTGAGATCCTACTTCTAACATGAAATGTGATATCCAACTCTTTCCCCTTCCAAACCTGAGAGCCTTCCTATAGCATGAGATGTGATATCCATGTCCTTCCCATTCCAATCCTGAGACCCTTCCTATAGCTTGAGATGTGATATCCAACTCCTTCCCATTCCAATTCTGAGACCCTTCCTATACGCTGAGACTTGATATCTCAATGCTTCTAATACCAAACATGAGACCCGTAATATAACATGAGATGTGATATCCAAATCCTTCCCCTTCCAAACCTTAGACCCTTCCTTTATCATGAGATGTGATATCCAACTCCTTCCCATTCCAATCCTGAGACCCTTCCGATATCATGAGATGTGATATCTCAAAGCTTCTAATATCAAACTTGAGACCCTCCCTATAGCATGAGATGTGATATCCAAGTCCTTCCCATTCCAATCCTGAGACCCTTCCTATAGCATGAGATGTGATATCTCAATGCTTCTAATACCAAACCTGAGACCCTTCCTATAACATGAGATGGGAATATCCAACTGTTAGGAAAGATTTCGTAATTGTAGGTAATTTTCCTTCCATGTGGCAACCCCTAAACTTTTTGCTGTTGTTTTCACCTTGTTCTTGACTTTGCCAGAGAAGTGCAGCCTTCTGCCGCACTCCTCTGGGCTTTCGCTCCTTTCTTACGGGGAAACTGACATGCCCTTAAGACAGTCAGTACCGGGGAACGCTGTTTCCCGTAGTTTCTTTTATCATGTTGCGGCTTTAGTGCAACATGACACAAGAGGGCACTGTAAGCTAAGTTACAGCTCTCTTGGGTCTCTAGCCTTCTACAGGCCCTAGATACTCTTTTAGGATGGTATTTGATTGGTGCAAGTCATTCAGGGACTGGAATGGTGGCAGCGATCGTTTTGTTTATTTTGAGCTCCTTTTGGCGTTCTGAGCACGTTTTTCGCACTGAACCCAAAATGGTGGCCTGGCTCCCAAAATGGCCAGACCACGAGGCTCCTTTGTCTTGTCCACTGACCGTCTTGTTCCCTTCACCTTCCCCAGGTTGAGCGACCCGGGGCCTTCCTTATTTGGGCATGTACTTTCCCGCGAAACGTGGTTGCTTTCGCGGGCTTCTACATGTCGTTTGTGTGCCTCCAGGGTGTGGGCTGGGATGTCTGGTCCCAATACACATCCTGGGTGCCAGAGAGTCTAGGGTGGTGTGAATGCCTGGGACCACCGTGGTCCGTGATTGGTCCACGTATGGTATGTGTGTTGATGAGCGGATCTCCCATTGGCTCCCCTCCGTTTTGGCGCGAAGGGAACCGTGGATAAGAGGGGGCTGGAAACACCACTACCATGTCGATCTCCTGAGTTCTCACGAACGAAGGAATACAGGAGCCAAGTATCCTGCAACCACGAGGCTGGACCGAGGAATCGCTGGTGACCCGCTGAAGGAATCCTCCTTTGCACTGCTGTCGTCCTGTGAAACCCTTTCCTCCTTTGATCGAACCAGAAGGCCTGTACTGGTGCTTCGACCTTTGGAATAGCAGGAACAGCTATTCCCGGCGACTTCATCATCTCCTGCCAAGTAAGCCTTCGGAAGTGTCTCTGGGCCATCCAGTTGACTGACCAGCTTACAAGGGAGTCCTGCTCTGTAACCGCCGCCAGGTTGTGTTGTATTTCGAGTCCTTGTCACTCTCCCACGCTTCGTACACTTGGCGTTCCCAAGTCTGAAGGGAGGAGTGTACATTTGGCTCGAATACACACGGCCGCTCCGTTGTCCTGCTGCGGCAACAAACTGTGCCGGTTTCGTCGATTGGGACGTCTTTTTGCTCTACACGACTACGAGGCGTTCCCTGCTCTTCTGAACCTGCCAGCTGCTGAAACTAACGTGGAGAAGCCTGGGTCTGCTTGCTTCGGGGACCGGTGAGTAGTATAGCTAGGATCTGGTCGCCCTCCTGCAGTATCCCATTGCTTTTCCCTGCTGTGTAAAAACAGCACCCTTTTGCCGTACTCGCGCTCTGCTTCTGCTCGCTGTGGAGGCTGCGCTTGAGTTGCGGAACCTGTTCTCCTTCTGCTGTGCACTAACCCGAACTGCCTGACTTCCTCCGAAGAGCTTCTCCTTTTGCCCGTTGGCACCGGCGTGGCAGGTACTTTGAGCACAAGGCTCCACTCTTCGCAGGGCTCGGACTTCCATCTAGTTAGGTGCCTCTGAAGGCGAACTGAGTCTAAAGCGTTATCGCACTGCCTGTTTTCCTTCCCTGGCAGGTGGACTACACATTTCGTGCCTCTAATGCTTAAGACTGTCGTATTTGTATATATATTGTGTTGATATGGTATGTGTTGGTTTAATACTGTGATATTGTGATTTTTTCGCTACAGTCATTATTTTAAAGGCCTTAAAATAAATGTGTATATATTTTTGATATAACAACTGTTTGGAGTAGTTTGTAAGCGCTCTTGCTTTGTGTGCTCATTGCGGGCTTTCAGTCACCCTCACCCCTCTTGAGACCTAGTCTTGACCGCCGCGATCGCTACCTTGATTGGTCTGGCTCGTCCAGAGGTTACCCGGTTCCAAGTAATTAGGTTGGCCTTCTGAACTTCTGCGCCACCAGGACAGAGTTCAGAAATCCGTCTTAACAAATTGGTGTACAGCGGTGGGATACGACTGAGGGTATCCAGTGTTGCGCTCGAACTAAGGCATTTCAGGTTATTCCAACCAGTACACGTAGTGAATTGTTGTAGTATAACTTTAAAAAGGCCATAATCCTATCAAACAGTATGGAAACAAATACCTTGTTAACTTTAAATGCTTCCAAATCAGAAACATTGAAGAAGATGTGTGCGGAGAGAGGTGTTTCCTCTCAAGGCACTAAATTGGAAATGATCCAAAGAATCGTGGCGTGGCAAGAAGCGCAGCTTGACGCTATAACTTCTGAGGACAGTGCAGAAGGTGGTGGGGCTGCTCTCACTGGTAGAACCGACGGTTCTGCCGCTGCACTGATCCATCGCGACCACGAGGACAGGGAGGACGAGATGTCTAATGTTTCCTCTGCCAGTGTTGATGGGGATGCTATGCTTGAATTCAAGAAGCAAGAGCTGCGGTTTAGGCAGCAGGAGCTTGAATTCAGCATAGCCAAACTAAAAATCGAACAGGCAGAAAAACAGAAAGACAGGGATCACCAGTTGGAACTGGCCAAGCTTCAGGTTGCAAATGGGTCCCAGGGTCCTGGACATGGGTCTGGTGCCTCCTCTCATCCACGGTTTCCAAAAGATCTGCTCAGTGTGTATGAAGAACGGAATGACATTATGGACTGGCTGAATGCGTTTGAGTATGCATGCAAAGTTCAGAAAGTTGACAATGCTGATAAGATTGCGTGGTTACTCAGCAGACTGCCCCATTCTGGCTGTAGTGCCATTATGGAAATGTCGAAGGCTGAGCGAGCTGATTTCGCAATGTTAAAGCAAACTCTCATTTTAAAGTTTGGGAAGACTCCGGCCCAATATTTAAAGCGTTTTCGAGAGTATAAGAAAAAGGAAGGTGGTACTTGGGTATCTTATGTCGCTGAATCTTTGAAAAACTTAACTGGCTGGGTCGAAGGTTATAAGGTTTCTACCTTCGAAGGCATGATAAATCTTGTCATGCTGGAACACATTTTTGGTTCTTCTTCCCCGGAGCTTAAGCAGCATTTGGCCGATTCGAAGGAGATAGATCCTAAGAAGCTGGCCATTGCAGCAGATTTATGGGTGTCACATCGAGTGTCCCATAAGGACAAAACTCATCCTGGTAAGCAGGAGGAAGGGAAAAAGTCCAAAGATATGGAGGGTGGGGAATCTGCTAAATCTTCTTCCCATAAGGGCCACATAAAGAAAAATAAGGGTAAGACACAAGAGAACTCACAGGGTAGTGGAGGTCCGCCTCCGCAACAGAACTCTGGTTACAATAAGCCTCCTTACGTAAACAGACCCACTGGGGCTTGTTTTTCTTGTGGAACAACTGACCATGTGAAGGGGGATCCCCGGTGTAAGGTTAGACCTTTGGGGGTCCACTCCGCTAATCTGGCCTTCTCCTCCTACGAGGAAGAAGAGATTACAGGAGCATCCTTCTCCTCAGACTCGTTTCCCAGCGGAATAGAGGCTGAGGTAGTTTTAGTGTCCCTAGGTTCCTGGGAGCCGAAAGTTGCAGAGGCTTATGCTAGGATTCCGGATAATACCAAGCACTACTTTAAAGACAGTGTGCTGATCACTGGAGTGGATACTCCAGCTCTTAGGGATAGTGGGTGCAGTCGCACTGTCGTGGATTCTACCTTGGTAGACTCAGAGGAAGTTGCCAGAGCTACTCTGATGCCCACTAAGTTGGCTGACGGCCCCCTCCGTATGTTTCCAGTAATACCTGTAAATCTTACTTTAAATGGTACAGCAGTCAGGATTCCAGTGAGCATTCAGAGAAGCGTCCCGGGAAAGGTCTTGTTAGGTAATGATCTCAGAGCTTTAGGGCTCGTAGGAGACACTGCCGAAAGACCCTACACACGGTCTCAAGCACGGGCAGCATTGGCCAAGACCAATACGCCGCCCCAGCCGAAGGGGAAACCCAAGGCGAAAGGAGTCAACAAGTCAAGACGAGGGAAAGAGAATATTCCCCCGAGCTCGCCTACCACTGCGGTGGAGGAAGTTGGTCAATCGCCCGGGCCTGACGAGGAGGTGGCGATGCCTGAAGTATTTGACCCCAACGACCATCCTGAACTAAAAGACTTGTAAGTTGAAGGAGGTCCTGACAGGGACCAATTCAGTAAAGGCCAACGTGAGTGCCCATCTCTGGAAGGCCTAAGGAGACAGGCCTGCTCCCAGCTTGAGGGTGAACCTCCTGGGACGCATAGGATGTATTGGGAAGGTGGACTCCTGTATAGTGAGCCCACAGAGTCTACAGAAGGAGACCATAGGAGGTTGGTGGTTCCCCTTGCTGTTAGGCCCTTCCTCCTGCAGTTGGCGCATGAAGTGCTCCTTGCTGGTCACCTTGGTATTAAGAGGAGCAAGCAAAGGTTATCCATGCACTTCTACTGGCCCAAGATGGGGCTGCAAGTAGAAAGTCACTGCAGGAGTTGTGCCTCCTGCTAGTTATCTGGTAAGGTTGGCTCGACAATCCAAGCTCCGTTGGTACCGCTCCCAGTTGTGGGGGTACCATTTGAAAGGGTAGGGATCGACATGGTTGGTCCCCTTGACCCGCAAACATCCTCGGGCAATAGGTTTATCCTGGTGCTGGTCGACCATGCAACCAGGTATCCTGAGGCCATCCCATGGAAAACTGTAACTGCCAAGTCAGTTGCAGAAGCTTTACTCGGCATATTTACTAGGGTTGGCTTCCCTAAAGAAGTTGTGCCGGATGATGGCAGCAACTTTATGTCGAAGTATAGGCAGGCTATGTGGAAAGAATGTGGGGTCACCTACAGGTTCTCTTCAGCATACCACCCCCAGACCAATGGTCTGGGGGGGCGTTTCAACAGGACGTTAAAGAGCATGATTGGGGCTCTGGAGGAGCCTCAGAGAAGAAAATGGGAACTTCTTGTTTCATGCTTACTGTTTGCCTACCGAGAGGTACCACAGGAGGGTGTTGGCTTCAGCCCCTTCGAACTTCTGTTCGGTCATCCCGTACGGGGACCCTTAGCCATCGTCAAAGAGGGATGGGAGATGCCCACTCCCCCTGTTACTACCAACGTAGTTGATTATGTGCTAGGGCTCAGAAAACGGTTGGCACTTCTGATGGGCTGGGCTAGTGATAAATTGAAGGCAGGGCAAGCGCTGGTGAAACATTGGTACGACCAGAAAGCTTCCCTCATCAACTTTACACTTGGTCAGCAAGTCCTGATCATGAATCCCATAAGGCCTCGAGCTTTACAGGACAAATGGTCAGGCCCTTACCCAGTGGTGGAGCCCCTGGGTGAGGTTAACTATTCAGTGGACCTTGGAAGGACTGGACAGGCTCCAAAAGTGTTTCACGCGAATAGGCTGAAGGCTTTCAGCCCAAGCGTCGAAATCGCAGCACCGCTACTGGCTTCAGACGTTGCGGGAGAGGAGTCTGAACCTCTCCCCGACCTGTTCCCAAGCAGTCCTTCAGATAGCTCTTTTGAGGGGGTCCGAGTGGCCCCTCACCAAAATGGACAAGGCTCAGTGGTTTACCTTGGACATGAAGTAGGTGGAGGGAGGAGACAGCCTCTACTCAGTCAGGTACAAGCAGTACAAGACTGGCCTACCCCCACTACGCAAACCCAAGTGAGAGCCTTTTTAGGACTCACGGGGTATTACCGCAATTTTGTGGCAGACTATGGCACCATAGCTGCTCCTCTGACTGCCCTCACAACTCCGAAGAAACCCAAGAAGGTAACTTGGACCGACGAGTGTGAGAAGGCCTTCAATGGCTTAAAAGACTCCTTGTGCCAGGCCCCTGTCCTTAGGGCCCCTGATTATCAAAGACCTTTTATCGTGCAGACGGACGCCTCTGACACTGGGATAGGAGCTGTACTATCACAAGTAGATGAGAAGGGTAAGGAACACCCTATCGGTTTTATTAGTCGCCAGCTTAAGGACAGAGAGCTCAGATGGTCCACGGTAGAGAAAGAATGTTTCTCTGTTGTGTGGGCCCTAAGGAAGCTGAGGCCCTACCTCTATGGGACCCACTTCACTGTGCAAACTGACCATAAGCCGTTAAAGTGGCTAATGAACATGAAGGGGGAGAATCCAAAGTTGCTTAGGTGGTCCATAAGTCTACAAGGCTTCGACTTCACTATTGAGCATAGGCCAGGTGTCCAACATAGCAATGCTGATGGGTTGTCCAGAATGTTTAACCGACCTGAACAAGAGACTCATCCAGGGGTGGATTAGTTCCCCCTGTCCATAGTCTGGGAGGGGCGAGTGTTAGGAAAGATTTCGGAATTGTAGGTAATTTTCCTTCCATGTGGCAACCCCTAAACTTTTTGCTGTTGTTTTCACCTTGTTCTTGACTTTGCCAGAGAAGTGCAGCCTTCTGCCGCACTCCTCTGGGCTTTCGCTCCTTTCTTACGGGGAAACTGGCATGCCCTTAAGACAGTCAGTACCGGGGAACGCTGTTTCCCGTAGTTTCTTTTATCATGTTGCGGCTTTAGTGCAACATGACACAAGAGGGCACTGTAAGCTAAGTTACAGCTCTCTTGGGTCTCTAGCCTTCTACAGGCCCTAGATACTCTTTTAGGATGGTATTTGATCGGTGCAAGTCATTCAGGGACTGGAATGGTGGCAGCGATCGTTTTGTTTATTTTGAGCTCCTTTTGGCGTTCTGAGCACGTTTTTCGCACTGAACCCAAAATGGTGGCCTGGCTCCCAAAATGGCCAGACCACGAGGCTCCTTTGTCTTGTCCACTGACCGTCTTTCTCCCTTCACCTTCCCCAGGTCGAGCGACCCGGGGCCTTCCTTATTTGGGCATGTACTTTCCCGCGAAACGTGGTTGCTTTCGCGGGCTTCTACATGTCGTTTGTGTGCCTCCAGGGTGTGGGCTGGGATGTCTGGTCCCAATACACATCCTGGGTGCCAGAGAGTCTAGGGTGGTGTGAATGCCTGGGACCACCGTGGTCCGTGATTGGTCCACGTATGGTATGTGTGTTGATGAGCGGATCTCCCATTGGCTACCCTCCGTTTTGGCGCGAAGGGAACCGTGGATAAGAGGGGGCTGGAAACACCACTACCATGTCGATCTCCTGAGTTCTCACGAACGAAGGAATACAGGAGCCAAGTATCCTGCAACCACGAGGCTGGACCGAGGAATCGCTGGTGACCCGCTGAAGGAATCCTCCTTTGCACTGCTGTCGTCCTGTGAAACCCTTTCCTCCTTTGATCGAACCAGAAGGCCTGTACTGGTGCTTCGACCTTTGGAATAGCAGGAACAGCTATTCCCGGTGACTTCATCATCTCCTGCCAAGTAAGCCTTCGGAAGTGTCTCTGGGCCATCCAGTTGACTGACCAGCTTACAAGGGAGTCCTGCTCTGTAACCGCCGCCAGGTTGTGTTGTATTTCGAGTCCTTGTCACTCTCCCACGCTTCGTACACTTGGCGTTCCCAAGTCTGAAGGGAGGAGTGTACATTTGGCTCGAATACACACGGCCGCTCCGTTGTCCTGCTGCGGCAACAAACTGTGCCGGTTTCGTCGATTGGGACGTCTTTTTGCTCTACACGACTACGAGGCGTTCCCTGCTCTTCTGAACCTGCCAGCTGCTGAAACTAACGTGGAGAAGCCTGGGTCTGCTTGCTTCGGGGACCGGTGAGTAGTATAGCTAGGATCTGGTCGCCCTCCTGCAGTATCCCATTGCTTTTCCCTGCTGTGTAAAAACAGCACCCTTTTGCCGTACTCGCGCTCTGCTTCTGCTCGCTGTGTAGGCTGCGCTTGAGTTGCGGAACCTGTTCTCCTTCTGCTGTGCACTAACCCGAACTGCCTGACTTCCTCCGAAGAGCTTCTCCTTTTGCCCGTTGGCACCGGCGTGGCAGGTACTTTGAGCACAAGGCTCCACTCTTCGCAGGGCTCGGACTTCCATCTAGTTAGGTGCCTCTGAAGGCGAACTGAGTCTAAAGCGTTATCGCACTGCCTGTTTTCCTTCCCTGGCAGGTGGACTACACATTTCGTGCCTCTAATGCTTAAGACTGTCGTATTTGTATATATATTGTGTTGATATGGTATGTGTTGGTTTAATACTGTGATATTGTGATTTTTTCGCTACGGTCATTATTTTAAAGGCCTTAAAATAAATGTGTATATATTTTTGATATAACAACTGTTTGGAGTAGTTTGTAAGCGCTCTTGCTTTGTGTGCTCATTGCGGGCTTTCAGTCACCCTCACCCCTCTTGAGACCTAGTCTTGACCGCCGCGATCGCTACCTTGATTGGTCTGGCTCGTCCAGAGGTTACCCTGTTCCAAGTAATTAGGTTGGCCTTCTGAACTTCTGCGCCACCAGGACAGAGTTCAGAAATCCGTCTTAACACCAACTCCTTCCCATTCCAATCCTGAGACCCTTCCGATAGCAGAGATGTGATATCTCAATGCTTATACCAAACCTGAGACCCTTCCTATGGCATGAGATGTGATATCCAACTCCTTGCCATTCAAATCCTGAGACCCTTCCTATAGCATGAGAAGGGATATCCAACTCCTTCCCAATCCAATCCTGAGAACCTTCCGATAGCAGAGACGTGATATCTCAATACTTCTACCAAACCTGAGACCCTTCCTTTAGCATGAGATGTGATATCCAAATCCTTCACATTCCAATCCTGAGACCCTTCCTATAGCATGAGATGTGATATCTCAATGCTTCTAATACCAAACCTGAGATCCTTCCTATAACATGAGATGTGATATCCAATTCCTTCCCATTCCAAACCTGAGACCCTTCCTATTGGATGAGTTGTGATATCCAACTCCTTCCCATTCCAACCCTGAGACCCGTCCTATAGCATGAGATGTGATATCTCAATGCTTATACCAAACCTGAGACCCTTCCTATAGCATGAGATGTGATATCCAACTACTTCCCATTCCAATCCTGAGACCCTTCCTATAGCATGAGATGTGATATCTCAATGCTTCTAATACCAAACCTGAGATCCTTCCTATAACATGAGATGTGATATCCAACTCCTTCCATTCCAATCCTGAGACCCGTCCTATAGCATGAGATGTGATATCTCAATGCTTATACCAAACCTGAGACCCTTCCTATAGCATGAGATGTGATATCCAACTACTTCCCATTCCAATCCTGAGACCCTTCCTATAGCATGAGATGTGATATCTCAATGCTTCTAATACCAAACCTGAGATCCTTCCTCTAACATGAAATGTGATATCCAACTCCTTCCCTTTCCAAACCTAAGAGCCTATCTATAGCATGAGATGTGATATCCAGGTCCTTCCCATTCCAATCCTTAGACCCTTCCTACAGCATGCAATATGATATCTCAATGATTCTAATAACAAACCTGAGACCCGTCCTATAGCATGAGATATGATATCCAAGTCCTTCCCATTCCAATCCTGAGACCCTTCCTATAACATGAAATGTGATATCCAACTCCTTCCCATTCCAACCTGAGACCCTTCCTATAGCATGAGATGGGATATCCAACTCCTTCAAAATCCAATACTGATACCCTTCCGATAGCATGAGATGTGATATCCCAATGCTTCTACCAAACCTGAGACCCATACTATGGCATGAGAAGTGATATCAAACTCCTTCCCATTCCAATCCTGAGACCCTTCCTATAGCTTGAGGTGTGATATCCAACTCCTTCCCATTCCAATTCTGAGACCCTTCTTATACCATGAGACTTGATATCTCAATGCTTCTAATACCAAACCTGAGACCCGTCCTATAACATGAGATGTGATATCCAAATCCTTCCCCTTCCAAACTTTAGACCCTTCCTTTATCATGAGATGTGATATCCAACTCCTTCCCATTCCAATCCTGAGACCCTTCCGATATCATGAGATTTGTTATCTCAATGCTTCTAATATCAAACTTGAGACCCTCCCTATAGCATGAGATGTGACATCCAAGTCCTTCCCATTCCAATCCTGAGACCCTTCCTATAGCATGAGATGTGATATCTCTATGCTTCTAATACCAAACCTGAGACCCTTCCTATAACATGAGATGGGATATCCAACTCCTTCCCATTCCAATCCTGAGACCTTTCCGATAGCAGAGATGTGATATCTCAATGCTTATACCAAACCTGAAAACCTTCCTATGGCCTGAGATGCCATATACAACTCCTTCCCATTCCAATCCTGAGACCCTTCCTTTAGCATGAGATGTGATATCTCAATGCTTATACCAAATCTGAGACCCTTCCTATAGCATGAGATGTGATATCCAATTCCTTCCCATTCCAATCCTGAGACCCTTCCTATAGCATGAGATGTGATATCTCAATGCTTATACCAAACCTGAGAGCCTACCTATAGCATGAGATGTGATATCCAAGTCCATCCCATTCCTATCCTTAGACCCTTCCTACAGCATGCGATGTGATATCTCAATGATTCTAATACCAAACCAGAGACTCGTCCTATAACATGAGATGGGATATCCAACTCCTTCCCATTCCAATCCTGAGCCGCTTCCGATAGCAGAGATGTGATATCTCAATGCTTATACCAAACCTGAGACCCTTCCTATAACATGAGATGTGATATCCAACTCCTTCCCGTTCCAAACCTGAGACACTAACTATAGCATATGTGATATCCAACTCCTTCCCATTCCAAACATGAGACCCTTCCTATAGCAAGAAAGTAATATCCAACTCCTACCCATTCCAATCCTGAGACCCTTCCTATAGCAAGAGATGTGATATCCAAATCCTTCCCATTCCAATCCTGAGACCCTTCCTATAACATGAGATGTGATATCCAACTCCTTCCCATTCCAACCTGAGACACTTCCTATAGCATGAGAAGGGATATCCAACTCCTTCCCAATCCAATCCTGAGACCCTTCCGATAGCAGAGATGTGATATCTCAATGCTTATACCAAACCTGAGACCCTTCCTATGGCATGAGATGTGATATCCAACTCCTTGCCATTCAAATCCTGAGACCCTTCCTATAGCATGAGAAGGGATATCCAACTCCTTCCCAATCCAATCCTGAGACCCTTCCGATAGCAGAGACGTGATATCTCAATGCTTCTACCAAACCTGAGACCCTTCCTTTAGCATGAGATGTGATATCCAAATCCTTCACATTCCAATCCTGAGACCCTTCCTATAGCATGAGATGTGATATCTCAATGCTTCTAATACCAAACCTGAGATCCTTCCTATAACATGAGATGTGATATCCAATTCCTTCCCATTCCAAACCTGAGACCCTTCCTATTGGATGAGATGTGATATCCAACTCCTTCTCATTCCAACCCTGAGACCCTTCCTATAGCATGAGATGTGATGTCTCAATGCTTCTAATACCAAACCTGAGATCCTTCCTATAACATGAGATGTGATATCCAACTCCTTCCATTCCAATCCTGAGACCCGTCCTATAGCATGAGATGTGATATCTCAATGCTTATACCAAACCTGAGACCCTTCCTATAGCATGAGATGTGATATCCAACTGCTTCCCATTCCAATCCTGAGACCCTTCCTATAGCATGAGATGTGATATCTCAATGCTTCTAATACCAAACCTGAGATCCTTCCTCTAACATGAAATGTGATATCCAACTCCTTCCCTTTCCAAACCTAAGAGCCTATCTATAGCATGAGATGTGATATCCAAGTCCTTCACATTCCAACCCTTAGACCCTTCCTACAGCATGCAATATGATATCTCAATGATTCTAATAACAAACCTGAGACCCGTCCTATAACATGAGATGGGATATCCAACTCCTTCCCATTCCAATCCTGAGACACTTCCGATAGCAGAGATGTGATATCTCAATGCTTATACCAAACCTGAGACCCTTCCTATAACATGAGATGTGATATCCAAATCCTTCCCGTTCCAAACCTGAGACCCTTCCTTTAGCATGAGATGTGATATCCAGCTCCTTCCCATTCCAATCCTGAGACACTTCCGATAGCATGAGATGTGATATCTCAATGCTTCTAATATCAAAACTGAGACCCTCCCTATAGCATAATATGTGATATCTAAGTCCTTCCCATTCCAATCCTGAGACCCTCCCTATAGCATGAGATGTGATATCCAACTCCTTCCCATTCCAATCCTGAGACCCTTCCTATAGCATGAGATATGATATCTCAATACTTCTAATACCAAACGTGAGATCCTTCCGATAACATGAGATGTGATATCCAAATCCTTCCCCTTCCAAACCTGAGACCCTCCCTTTAGCATGAGATGTGATATCCAACTCCTTCCTATTCCAATCCTGAGACTCTTCTGATAGCATGAGATGTGATATCTCAATGCTTCTAATACCAAACCTGAGATCCTTCCGATAGCATGAGATGTGATATCTCAATGCTTCTAATACCAAACCTGAGATCCTTCCTATAACATGAGATGTGATATCCAAATCCTTCCCCTTCCAAACCTGAGACCCTCCCTTTAGCATGAGATGTGATATCCAACTCCTTCCCATTCCATTCCTGAGACCCTT
Source organism: Ambystoma mexicanum (assembly GCF_040938575.1). Lineage (NCBI taxonomy): Eukaryota > Metazoa > Chordata > Amphibia > Caudata > Ambystomatidae > Ambystoma > Ambystoma mexicanum. The sequence goes on from NC_090938.1 coordinate 288,507,964, forward strand.
CTGATAGCATGAGATGTTCTCATTCACGAAAGCGCTGAGACTGGAAGCAGACCTACCTCTTTCCTCTACACCCTATCTGGCGTTGCGAGTGCTCTCACAGACTCACGCCAGCAACGATCATCACGACGCGCTTCCTGGAGGAGGCGCGGCATCGCTTGGACACGTGATCTGATCACGTGATCTGGGGCGGATTCAAAGGACGGAGATTGCTGCCCGTCCCGCTGAGTTCTCATTCACGAAAGCGCTGAGACTGGAAGCAGACCTACCTCTTTCCTCTACACCCTATCTGGCGTTGCGAGTGCTCTCACAGACTCACGCCAGCAACGATCATCACGACGCGCTTCCTGGAGGAGGCGCGGCATCGCTTGGACACGTGATCTGATCACGTGATCTGGGGCGGATTCAAAGGACGGAGATTGCCGCCCGTCCCGCTGAGTTCTCATTCACGAAAGCGCTGAGACTGGAAGCAGACCTACCTCTTTCCTCTACACCCTATCTGGCGTTGCGAGTGCTCTCACAGACTCACGCCAGCAACGATCATCACGACGCGCTTCCTGGAGGAGGCGCGGCATCGCTTGGACACGTGATCTGATCACGTGATCTGGGGCGGATTCAAAGGACGGAGATTGCCGCCCGTCCCGCTGAGTTCTCATTCACGAAAGCGCTGAGACTGGAAGCAGACCTACCTCTTTCCTCTACACCCTATCTGGCGTTGCGAGTGCTCTCACAGACTCACGCCAGCAACGATCATCACGACGCGCTTCCTGGAGGAGGCGCGGCATCGATTTATTACCACCCTTGCGGCGCTAAGCCCGGCAGGAGACAAGCCCATCGGCTGTTGTGCGGCTGTTTGGCGGTCTGAGGTGCACCCAACAGGTATTTAACTAGCGCGCTTCCCGCGCACCTATACCAGCAAGCAACAAGTATAACAACCGTAATGAGACTGCGCAGCTCGCCTCTCGAAGAAGACATGGATGTACAAGAGGGGTCCTACATAGAAGCAGAGTGCGCGCCAGGGAGGGGGGTATCCACAGTCCCTGAAGTAGATTCAGTAGACACACAGGAGACGCAAACCCTTACTGATGCACAACAAACTCCAGCGGAAAGGTTCCCAAATCTCAACATTCAAAAAATATGGAAAAGAGGGTTAGAGTACACTCTGACAACTGAAAAAATCCAGACAAGAATTAATGATCACTTCCCTAGGAAAAGGAACAAGAGCACCAATGACCTAGAGGGCTTTACTGACACTACCTGGCATTTACCATCACATAAATCTAATACCCAGGCCACAAGCACACCAATGGAGGACTCAGAAGCAAATACCACCCCAACAAACAAAACTCAAGGTTCCAGGGCAATCTTACTGAGAAACCGCAGCCAACAAGAAGAGCCTTTGGCCATCTCACCAGAAGGCCCTCCATTGGCACCAGAAAACACATTGGCAGCCCTGAGCTATGTTTTAAACTCTCTGGTCTCAGTGTTCGAACTACTGAAAACAGAGGTGCAAATACAAGCAGGACATCTCTTGGAAATGTCGCAAGAAATTGCGAAAAATGAATCATCTATGGTCGCTTTAAACAATATCTTGAATAGTATCCTGATTCCAACTCTAAAGGAAACACAAACAGAGGGCATCAAACAGGGGCTAGACATCGCCCAAATTCAAAGCTTACTGAAGGAGGGGGCAAAAAATAACTCAACCACTCATAATCTCATAAAGGCAATCCCCTCGGAAATTCAAAAACTGCAAATACAGAACAAGACTCTAAACGAAGAAGGGCCAAAAGATCCCTTCGATGATACACCACTCTCAAATTCAATCTTGGAAGAATTTCGAAGGTTGGCAAATGTGGATATTGATTATATAGAAGTTCTTAACAACAGCCCTCATAAAACCCAAGAGGAGGAAGGAAAGAAAACCGATAGTATAAATCAAAATATCGAGGCCCCACAGATAACGAGAAGGAGGAAATGTCACAAAAGGGGAAAACAAAGAGAGACCACCTCTTCCCAACCTTCAGGGGAAACAAGGAAGAAACCCAAAAACCAGAAAAATAAGGCAAAAAAGAAAGCAGGGGTAAATTTATTCCTGAAAAACCTCACTACTCCCACAGCTGAAAAGACAACTGATCCCATTGTCATTGCATCTCCAGCTACTAACCTTTCACAATCATCGAAAACACAGGATGCCCTCGTAAGCAAGAGCGCCCCTGAGACAACCCAGGGCAAAAAGACGTGCTCAACGGGCAGAGAGAGTCCTAGCAAAACCAAGGTCCAAACATCAAACGCTGGGATGCAAACGGATCTCATATTTCCATTACCTGTAGCTCCCGTTAACCAAAAAAGCATACCGGCTTCTACAAACATCAAGATGGCTCCAATATTTCTAAAACAAAATTTAAATAAAGAACCAAGAAAGGAACCTGGTGGGGAGCCCAAGCAAGCATTGAGAAAAATGGCCCCTATTTTTCTGAAGCCGTCAGATAAAAAAGCTCCTGCATTACAAGAAAGAAACACACTTCCCGGGCCAGCCAGCAAAGAAGTGACATCACCAAGCCCCTTACTCAACGAAGGAGTTTGCTGGAACGGGTCCGGGAAATTTATAAACCTGGAAAGGTATCCTCAAAACGGAGAAAGAGAGGGAAACGAACAAAAACAACAAATCCCCATAGCAAGAAACGAGGAATTAGCGGCATCGAACTTTACAATCCCAAGGTTGTGGCTTAGACTAGAGAATCAGAGTACAAGGATATCACTATGCAGATCCGTCCTACTGTCAGAAATCCAAAAGAACTATAATCTCTATCTTTTTGATTCAGAGGACATTGAATACTTAGCCTTCCCATTCAGGGAGGATAAATTCTTTGTGGAGATAGCTCTCACCTCAAGAAAGGCACAACAGGCGCTCATTAATAATAAAGACGATCTGGCTAAAGAAGGGCTTTGGGTATATGAATCAGAGGAAGAAGGAATGTATGGAAGTTACCGGTGGCATAACCAGACCGCAGAAGAACCTGCACCCACTGCTGAAGGCACTGCCGGAACTTATGGAGGGCCCCAAAGCAGTGCAACAAGCAGCCGCAGTTTAAAAGAAGACCTGATAACTAAACTCCCAGAAATCATCTCGCAAATCCTCCAGAAACTGGGCGAGGAACAGAACAGTCTTTAGTCAGAGAGGCCTTAGATTAGTCTCATGGAACACCAGAGGCCCAAGCTTTTTGAAGAAAAAGCAACTCAAAAACGACCTCTTAGAACGTAATGACATCTTATTATTTCAGGAAACATGGTTAGCTAATCCTATCGAGATAGAGGGCTTCACAGTGCAAAACCTCAGGGCCTCTCAAAAAGCCAAAGGTAGACCAGCAGGAGGAATGCTAATAGCAACTAAAAATTCCGCCATTAAAAACGTGGTCACGCTATGCAATAATCCAGTGGGCATTCAGGCCACTAAAGTAGAGATAAGACAGAATGACTGTCAGGCAAATCTCATTTTGGTAAATATCTACTGGAACCCAGCCATTTCCAAACTCCGAGACTTCATAGGAACTCTAAATGAACTCTTCTCTAGGGTTAAGATGATCCACAAAGGAGCACAGATCATTGTAGCAGGAGACCTAAACACAGATCTCATCAGTGTAGGGAACAGGAAAAACAGCTCACCTAAACACAGTACTACACAGAAAGGCAAACAATGGCGGGACTTCTTCCAATCATGGGATCTTGACATGCTATCTATAGACGACAGCAGTAAGGACAAAATCGGACCAACATGGCGGCAAGGAAGTTTGCAATCAACAATAGACTATATCTTCACCTCTTCACCACTTACCCTGCACCAACATCATCTCAACTTAGATTGGGAAGGGGGAAGTGACCATGCGAGGATGGAACTCTACTTTCCTGAAATTCAGAGTTCAGCAAACCCACGCATTAGACAGGAACTGGAGGGCTTTAAAGGGAAATTGAAAGCACTTAAGTACAAACATGGGGGGGTAAACTTGAATGATCAGCTAGCAACTATTCATCCCTCAATAGTGGCCGAAAAGTGTCATCCAGAAAAATTCGGAAAATTCATATGGTCCACCTGCCGACCAAGCGAAGTACAAACAGTGGGGAAACAGACACATCTCCACCACTTCGACGAGGAAACCTTCAAAAGGAAAAGATGCCTGCGACAAACACTGCGAAGTATAAGACAGACCAGAGCAGAAGATCCCGTTGGCTGCATTCAAAAACTCAAAAAAACCAAACAAATCTATAGAAACTGGTCTAAGAATCACAAACATTTAAAAATACAAGAGGATGGGGAGAGAATGCTTTCGCTTCTTAGCACAAATAACTGCAGAAATTTTTGGGCAGTCCTAAATCAACTTGAAACTGGCCAAAACAGTACTCTTTGCAACTTAGTGTCGGAATGCAAGTGGGTAGAACACCTGGCCAAGAACTTCGGAGCAACAGGCTCAAGAGACATTAATATCAGCAACATCACCTGGTCTCTGGATTTTACCGTAGAAGACATTGAAGAATTAATTACATCATCCTCTACCTCGAAAGCCGCAGGGCCGAACGGCCTCACATACCAGGTGTTAAAAAATCAGCCAAAACTTTGGTCAAAACTGCTATACTATCTCTTTCAAGGAATAATGAGGGAAAAAACTTTTCCTCCATCGTGGAAGAATGCAGTGATGATCCCATTCTTCAAAGGGGGTGACAGGCTAAGTCCAAAATGCTATAGACCCATAGCTCTCTTGGATATAGACAGCAAAATATTCATGAGAATATTGATGAGGGAACTTTCCCTTTGGGTAGAATCAAACGAAATTCTCCCCCCGCACCAAACAGGTTTCAGGAAGGGTCTTTCTACCAGCCTTAATGGCCTTACACTGAACCTGTTGAGCGAAAGCTCGAATGAGAAAGAAGGCTCGCCGTTGTATGGGGCATGGGTAGATCTGTCCAGGGCATTTGACATGGTGGACAGATCACTCCTATGGCAGAAAATGAGCAAACGGGGAATTCCAGCCCCCCTGCTGGCTATGCTCGTTGAACTACATAAAAACACTACGATCAGAGTGAGGCTGGTTGACGCCGGCAACCTCTCAGAAGCAATCCAGGTTCTAAAAGGGGTACGACAAGGTTGCTTGGGTGCACCTTTGCTTTTCAATCTTTTCCTCTCAGACATAGGAGACTTCTTGGCCTCGGCGTCGCTGATCTGTCCCAGGATCAACAGCAGAAGAATTCACTGGCTGGCCTATGCGGACGATCTCGTTCTCTTGGATGGATCAGCATTAGGACTGCAACATCTCTTATCTAAACTCAATGAATACGCCAAGTTAAATGGCCTTAAAATAAACCCACTAAAATCTAAGGTCCTGGTTTTCAAACACCCAAGAAAAAAGGTAACATCAAGGATCTGGGTTTTGGATAACGAGGAAATTCCCAGAGTAGATGAGCTAACATACCTGGGATACGAAGTCTTAGCCCATCCAACTGTAAACAAGGCGAATTCATCCATTCACAACAAGACCTCGAAAATCATTGCGCAAATGAAAAACCTAAATGGAAAATTTTGTAAATTTTCACTGTTACCACTCAAGAAATTCTATGTAGGCAAAGTAGTTCCTGTCCTCCTCTACGGATTGGAGGCAAAACCTCTGCTGTGGAACTATGATTGGTACAAAATCGAGGGCCTTATTTGGAAATCCTCCATCAGGCTTCCAATGTGTACATCGTCAGCTAGTCTGAGGTTCGAATTAGGCTTGACCTCACTGAGCTGCTACGCAGAGTGGAAACTCCTCTCACTATACCGTAATATAATCACAGCCAGTGAGGCCACCCTCTTTTTCGACATAAATCAACATCTAAAGAAAGCAAAATCAAAACAGCTATCGAGCCTAGAAAAGAAGATCGGACAGATTCTGCATAAGCTTGATTTAACAACAGAAACCCTGCTACAAAACCCTTTGAAAGTAAAAAAAAACCTAAAAATGGCTGACTGGATCGACACAATCACAAGAGTCAGAAACTTAAAATCACTGAACTATTTCCTGATAGTAGACAGGAAACTGGGAACCATGCCACGCTATCTGGAAAAATTCCCAGATCGTGAAACAAGAAACAGTTTTCTCAGACTACGTCTGAATTTAGCCCACACAGGAGAAATACTGGCTCAAAGAAACCAGGGAGAGAAGGCAATAAAATTCTGTGAAATCTGCAAAACTCCGAACCTCCAAACCTTGAAACACTTGCTATTGGAATGCGAAGGCACATGGGCCATAAGAGTGTCTTTTCTGAGGAGATTCGTCAGCAGAGAAGAGAGCTTAATCCAAGATGCATTCTGGAACAGACTGATCTCCGGCCAGGAAATTATGCTCACTGCTGCGATAGTAAAAGTATCAGAGGAACTCACCATTTTAACAAAGCATCAAAAGATGACACAGTCTAATGAGCTTCCTGGTGGTCACTCATTGGCCTTTCAGGATTTTTAGCTACTCCCTGGCTTCCGAGAACCGTTAGTAATTTTATCTAAGGAAATGCACTATGCTTTTGTAAAGGTTTTCTTGTAAAACCAAAAACAAATAAATAAATAAATAAAAAATAAAAAGATGTGATATCTCAATGCCTCTAATACCAAACCTGAGATCCTACCTCTAACATGAAATGTGATATCCAACTCTTTCCCCTTCCAAACCTGAGAGCCTTCCTATAGCATGAGATGTGATATCCAAGTCCTTCCCATTCCAATCCTGAGACCCTTCCTATAGCTTGAGATGTGATATCCAACTCCTTCCCATTCCAATTCTGAGACCCTTCCTATACTATGAGACTTGATATCTCAATGCTTCTAATACCAAACCTGAGACCCGTAATATAACATGAGATGTGATATCCAAATCCTTCCCCTTCCAAACCTTAGACCCTTCCTTTATCATGAGATGTGATATCCAACTACTTCCCATTCCAATCCTGAGACCCTTCCGATATCATGAGATGTGATATCTCAAAGCTTCTAATATCAAACTTGAGACCCTCCCTATAGCATGAGATGTGATATCCAAGTCCTTCCCATTCCAATCCTGAGACCCTTCCTATAGCATGAGATGTGATATCTCAATGCTTCTAATACCAAACCTGAGACCCTTCCTATAACATGAGATGGGAATATCCAACTCCTTCCCATTCCAATCCTGAGACCCTTTCGATAGCAGAGATGTGATATCCAAGTCCTTCCCCTTCCAAACCTTAGACCCTTCCTTTATCATGAGATGTGATATCCAAGTCCTTCCCATTCCAATCCTGAGACCCTTCCTATAGCTTGAGATGTGATATCCAACTCCTTCCCATTCCAATTCTGAGACCCTTCCTATACTATGAGACTTGATAACTCAATGCTTCTAATACCAAACCTGAGACCCGTAATATAACATGAGATGTGATATCCAACTCCTTCCCCTTCCAAACCTTAGACCCTTCCTTTATCCTGAGATGTGATATCCAACTCCTTCCCATTCCAATCCTGAGACCCTTCCGATATCATGAGATGTGATATCTCAAAGCTTCTAATATCAAACTTGAGACCCTCCCTATAGCATGAGATGTGATATCCAAGTCCTTCCCATTCCAATCCTGAGACACTTCCTATAGCATGAGATGTGATATCTCACTGCTTATACCAAACCTGAGACCCTTCCCATAGCATGAGATGTGATATCCAACTCCTTCCCATTCCAATCCTCAGACCCTTCCTATAGCATGAGATGTGATATCTCAATGCTTCTAATATCAAACTTGAGACCCTACCTATAGCATGAGATGTGATATCCAAGTCCTTCCCATTCCAATCCTGAGACACTTCCTATAGCATGAGATGGGATATCTCAATGCTTCTAATACCAAACCTGAGACTCTTCCTATAACATGAGATGGGTTATCCAACTCCTTCCCATTCCAATCCTGAGACCCTTTTGATAGCAGAGATGTGATATCTCAATGTTTATACCAAACCTGAGACCCTTCCTACGGCATGAGATGTCATATTCAACTCCTTCCCATTCCAATTCTGAGACCCTTCCTATAGCATGAGATGTGATATCCAACTCCTTCCAATTCCAATCCTGAGACCCTTCCTACAGCATGAGATGTGATGTCTCAATGCTTCTAATACCAAACCTGAGATCCTTCCTATAACATGAGATGTGATATCCAACTCCTTCCATTCCAATCCTGAGACCCTTCCTATAGCATGAGATGTGATATCTCAATGCTTATACCAAACCTGAGACCCTTCCTATAGCATGAGATGTGATATCCAACTCCTTCCCATTCCAATCCTGAGACCCTTCCTATAGCCTGAGATGTGATATCTCAATGCCTCTAATACCAAACCTGAGATCCTTCCTCTAACATGAAATGTGATATCCAACTCCTTCACTTTCCAAACCTGAGACCCTTCCTATAGCATGAGATGTGATGTCTCAATGCTTCTAATACCAAACCTGAGATCCTTCCTATAACATGAGATGGGATATCCAACTCCTTCCCATTCCAATCCTGAGACACTTCCGATAGCAGAGATGTGATATCTCAATGTTTATACCAAACCTGAGACCCTTCCTATAACATATGTGATATCCAACTCCTTCCCGTTCCAAACCTGAGACCCTTCCTTTAGCATGAGATGTGATATCCAGCTCCTTCCCATTCCATTCCTGAGACACTTCCGATAGCATGAGATGTGATATCTCAATGCTTCTAATATCAAAACTGAGACCCTCCCTATAGCATGATATGTGATATCTAAGTCCTTCCCATTCCAATCCTGAGACCCTTCCTATAGCATGAGATGTGATATCTCAATGCTTCTACCAAACCTGAGACCCTTCCTTTAGCATGAGATGTGATATCCAACTCCTTCCCATTCCAATCCTGAGACCCTTCCTATAGCATGAGATGTGATATCTCAATACTTCTAATACCAAACCTGAGATCCTTCCGATAACATGAGATGTGATATCTCAATACTTCTAATACCAAACCTGAGATCCATCCTATAACATGAGATGTGATATCCAAATCCTTCCCCTTCCAAACCTGAGACCCTCCCTTTAGCATGAGATGTGATATCCAAATCCTTCCCATTCCAATCCTGAGACCCTTCTGATAGCATAAGATATGATATCTCAATGCTTCTATACCAAACCTGAGATCCTTCCGATAGCATGAGATGTGATATCTCAATACTTCTAATACCAAACCTGAGATCCTTCCTATAACATGAGATGTGATATCCAAATCCTTATCTTCCAAACCTGAGACCATCCCTTTAGCATGAGATGTGATATCCAACTCCTTCCCATTCCAATCCTGAGACTCTTCTGATAGCATAAGATATGATATCTCAATGCTTCTATACCAAACCTGAGATCCTTCTGATAGCATGAGATGTGATATCTCAATACTTCTAATACCAAACCTGAGATCCTACCTCTAACATGAAATGTGATATCCAACTCTTTCCCCTTGCAAACCTGAGAGCCTTCCTATAGCATGAGATGTGATATCCAAGTCCTTCCCATTCCAATCCTGAGACCCTTCCTATAACATGAGATGTGATATCCAACTCCTTCCCATTCCAACCTGAGACCCTTCCTATAGCATGAGATGGGATATCCAACTCCTTCCAAATCCAATCCCGATACCCTTCCGATAGCATGAGATGTGATATCCCAATGCTTCTACCAAACCTGAGACCCATACTATGGCATGAGATGTGATATCAAACTCATTCCCATTCTAATCCTGAGACCCTTCCTATAGCTTGAGATGTGATATCCAACTCCTTCCCATTCCAATTCTGAGACCCTTCCTATACCATGAGACTTGATATCTCAATGCTTCTAATACCAAACCTGAGACCCGTCCTATAACATGAGATGTGATATCCAAATCCTTCCCCTTCCAAACCTTAGACCCTTCCTTTATCATGAGATGTGGTATCCAACTCCTTCCCATTCCAATCTTGAGACCCTTCCGATATCATGAAATGTGATATCTCAATGCTTCTAATATCAAACTTGAGACCCTCCCTATAGCATGAGATGTGATATCCAAGTCCTTCCCATTCCAATCCTGAGACCCTTCCTATAGCATGAGATGTGATATCTCAATGCTTCTAATACCAAACCTGAGACCCTTCCTATAACATGAGATGGGAATATCCAACTCCTTCCCATTCCAATCCTGAGACCCTTCCGATAGCAGAGATGTGATATCTCAATGCTTATACCAAACCTGAGATCCTTCCTATAACATGAGATGTGATATCCAACTCCTTCCCATTCCAATCCTGAGACACTTCCTATAGCATGAGATGTGATATCTCACTGCTTATACCAAACCTGAGACCCTTCCTATAGCATGAGATGTGATATCTCAATGCTTCTAATATCAAACTTGAGACCCTCCCTATAGCATGAGATGTGATACCCAAGTCCTTCCCATTCCAATCCTGAGACACTTCCTATAGCATGAGATATGATATCTCAATGCTTCTAATACCAAACCTGAGACTCTTCCTATACCATGAGATGGGATATCCAACTCCTTCCCATTCCAATCCTGAGACCCTTTCGATAGCAGAGATGTGATATCCAAGTCCTTCCCCTTCCAAACCTTAGACCCTTCCTTTATCATGAGATGTGATATCCAACTTCTTCCCATTCCAATCTTGAGACCCTTCCGATATCATGAAATGTGATATCTCAATGTTTATACCAAACCTGAGACCCTTCCTATAACATATGTGATATCCAACTCCTTCCCGTTCCAAACCTGAGACCCTTCCTTTAGCATGAGATGTGATATCCAGCTCCTTCCCATTCCAATCCTGAGACACTTCCGATAGCATGAGATGTGATATCTCAATGCTTCTAATATCAAAACTGAGACCCTCCCTATAGCATGATATGTGATATCTAAGTCCTTCCCATTCCAATCCTGAGACCCTTCCTATAGCATGAGATGTGATATCTCAATGCTTCTAATACCAAACCTGAGACCCTTCCTATAACATTGGATATCACATCTCATGCTAAAGGAAGGGTCTCAGGTTTGGTAGAAGCATTGAGATATCACATCTCATGCTATAGGAAGGGTCTCAGGATTGGAATGGGAAGGACTTAGATATCACATATCATGCTATAGGGAGGGTCTCAGTTTTGATATTAGAAGCATTGAGATATCACATCTCATGCTATCGGAAGTGTCTCAGGATTGGAATGGGAAGGAGCTGGATATCACATCTCATGCTAAAGGAAGGGTCTCAGGTTTGGAACGGGAAGGAGTTGGATATCACATATGTTATAGGAAGGGTCTCAGGTTTGGTATAAACATTGAGATATCACATCTCTGCTATCGGAAGTGTCTCAGGATTGGAATGGGAAGGAGTTGGATATCCCATCTCATGTTATAGGAAGGATCTCAGGTTTGGTATTAGAAGCATTGAGACATCACATCTCATGCTATAGGAAGGGTCTCAGGTTTGGAAAGTGAAGGAGTTGGATATCACATTTCATGTTAGAGGAAGGATCTCAGGTTTGGTATTAGAGGCATTGATATATCACATCTCAGGCTATAGGAAGGGTCTCAGGATTGGAATGGGAAGGAGTTGGATATCACATCTCATGCTATAGGAAGGGTCTCAGGTTTGGTATAAGCATTGAGATATCACATCTCATGCTATAGGAAGGGTCTCAGGATTGGAATGGAAGGAGTTGGATATCACATCTCATGTTATAGGAAGGATCTCAGGTTTGGTATTAGAAGCATTGAGACATCACATCTCATGCTATAGGAAGGGTCTCAGGATTGGAATGGGAAGGAGTTGGATATCACATCTCATGCTATAGGAAGGGTCTCAGGATTGGAATGGGAAGGAGTTGAATATGACATCTCATGCCGTAGGAAGGGTCTCAGGTTTGGTATAAACATTGTGATATCACATCTCTGCTATCAAAAGGGTCTCAGGATTGGAATGGGAAGGAGTTGGATATCCCATCTCATGTTATAGGAAGAGTCTCAGGTTTGGTATTAGAAGCATTGAGATATCACATCTCATGCTATAGGAAGTGTCTCAGGATTGGAATGGGAAGGACTTGGATATCACATCTCATGCTATAGGTAGGGTCTCAAGTTTGATATTAGAAGCATTGAGATATTACATCTCATGCTATAGGAAGGGTCTGAGGATTGGAATGGGAAGGAGTTGGATATCACATCTCATGCTATGGGAAGGGTCTCAGGTTTGGTATAAGCAGTGAGATATCACATCTCATGCTATAGGAAGTGTCTCAGGATTGGAATGGGAAGGACTTGGATATCACATCTCATGCTATAGGGAGGGTCTCAAGTTTGATATTAGAAGCTTTGAGATATCACATCTCATGATATCGGAAGGGTCTCAGGATTGGAATGGGAAGGAGTTGGATATCACATCTCAGGATAAAGGAAGGGTCTAAGGTTTGGAAGGGGAAGGATTTGGATATCACATCTCATGTTATATTACGGGTCTCAGGTTTGGTATTAGAAGCATTGAGATATCAAGTCTCATAGTATAGGAAGGGTCTCAGAATTGGAATGGGAAGGAGTTGGATATCACATCTCAAGCTATAGGAAGGGTCTCAGGATTGGAATGGGAAGGACTTGGATATCACATCTCATGATAAAGGAAGGGTCTAAGGTTTGGAAGGGGAAGGACTTGGATATCACATCTCTGCTATCGAAAGGGTCTCAGGATTGGAATGGGAAGGAGTTGGATATTCCCATCTCATGTTATAGGAAGGGTCTCAGGTTTGGTATTAGAAGCATTGAGATATCACATCTCATGCTATAGGAAGGGTCTCAGTATTGGAATGTGAAGGACTTGGATATCACATCTCATGCTATAGGGAGGGTCTCAAGTTTGATATTAGAAGCTTTGAGATATCACATCTCATGATATCGGAAGGGTCTCAGGATTGGAATGGGAAGGAGTTGGATATCACATCTCATGATAAAGGAAGGGTCTAAGGTTTGGAAGGGGAAGGATTTGGATATCACATCTCATGTTATATTACGGGTCTCAGGTTTGGTATTAGAAGCATTGAGATATCAAGTCTCATAGTATAGGAAGGGTCTCAGAATTGGAATGGGAAGGAGTTGGATATCACATCTCAAGCTATAGGAAGGGTCTCAGGATTGGAATGGGAAGGACTTGGATATCACATCTCATGCTATAGGAAGGCTCTCAGGTTTGGAAGGGGAAAGAGTTGGATATCACATTTCATGTTAGAGGTAGGATCTCAGGTTTGGTATTAGAGGCATTGAGATATCACATCTCATGCTATCAGAAGGGTCTCAGGAATGGAATGGGAAGGAGTTGGATATCACATCTCATGCTAAAGGGAGGGTCTCAGGTTTGGAAGGGGAAGGATTTGGATATCACATCTCATGTTATAGGAAGGATCTCAGGTTTGGTATTAGAAGCATTGAGATATCACATCTCATGCTATCGGAAGGATCTCAGGTTTGGTATTAGAAGCATTGAGATATCACATCTCATGCTATCAGAAGAGTCTCAGGATTGGAATAGGAAGGAGTTGGATATCACATCTCATGCTAAAGGGAGGGTCTCAGGTTTGGAAGGGGAAGGATTTGGATATCACATCTCATGTTATCGGAAGGATCTCACGTTTGGTATTAGAAGTATTGAGATATCATATCTCATGCTATAGGAAGGGTCTCAGGATTGGAATGGGAAGGAGTTGGATATCACATCTCATGCTATAGGGAGGGTCTCAGGATTGGAATGGGAAGGACTTAGATATCACATATCATGCTATAGGGAGGGTCTCAGTTTTGATATTAGAAGCATTGAGATATCACATCTCATGCTATCGGAAGTGTCTCAGGATTGGAATGGGAAGGAGCTGGATATCACATCTCATGCTAAAGGAAGGGTCTCAGGTTTGGAACGGGAAGGATTTGGATATCACATCTCATGTTATAGGAAGGGTCTCAGGTTTGGTATAAGCATTGAGATATCACATCTCTGCTATCGGAAGTGTCTCAGGATTGGAATGGGAAGGAGTTGGATATCCCATCTCATGTTATAGGACGGGTCTCAGGTTTGTTATTAGAATCATTGAGATATCATATTGCATGCTGTAGGAAGGGTCTAAGGGTTGTAATGTGAAGGACTTGGATATCACATCTCATGCTATAGATAGGCTCTTAGGTTTGGAAAGGGAAGGAGTTGGATATCACATTTCATGTTAGAGGAAGGATCTCAGGTTTGGTATTAGAAGCATTGAGATATCACATCTCATGCTATAGGAAGGGTCTCAGGATTGGAATGGGAAGCAGTTGGATATCACATCTCATGCTATAGGAGGGGTCTCAGGTTTGGTATAAGCATTGAGATATCACATCTCATGCTATAGGACGGGTCTCAGGATTGGAATGGAAGGAGTTGGATATCACATCTCATGTTATAGGAAGGATCTCAGGTTTGGTATTAGAAGCATTGAGACATCACATCTCATGCTATAGGAAGGGTCTCAGGGTTGGAATGGGAAGGAGTTGGATATCACATCTCATCCAATAGGAAGGGTCTCAGGTTTGGAATGGGAAGGATTTGGATATCACATCTCATGCTAAAGGAAGGGTCTCAGGTTTGGTAGAAGCATTGAGATATCACGTCTCTGCTATCGGAAGGGTCTCAGGATTGGATTGGGAAGGAGTTGGATATCCCTTCTCATGCTATAGGAAGGGTCTCAGGATTTGAATGGCAAGGAGTTGGATATCACATCTCATGCCATAGGAAGGGTCTCAGGTTTGGTATAAGCATTGAGATATCACATCTCTGCTATCGGAAGGGTCTCAGGATTGGATTGGGAAGGAGTTGGATATCCCTTCTCATGCTATAGGAAGGGTCTCAGGATTTGATTGGCAAGGAGTTGGATATCACATCTCATGCCATAGGAAGGGTCTCAGGTTTGGTATAAGCATTGAGATATCACATCTCTGCTATCGCAAGGGTCTCAGGATTGGATTGGGAAGGAGTTGGATATCCCTTCTCATGCTATAGGAAGTGTCTCAGGTTGGAATGGGAAGGAGTTGGATATCACATCTCATGTTATAGGAAGGGTCTCAGGATTGGAATGGGAAGGATTTGGATATCACATCTCTTGCTATAGGAAGGGTCTCAGGATTGGAATGGGTAGGAGTTGGATATTACTTTCTTGCTATAGGAAGGGTCTCATGTTTGGAATGGGAAGGAGTTGGATATCACATATGCTATAGTTAGTGTCTCAGGTTTGGAACGGGAAGGAGTTGGATATCACATCTCATGTTATAGGAAGGGTCTCAGGTTTGGTATAAGCATTGAGATATCACATCTCTGCTATCGGAAGCGGCTCAGGATTGGAATGGGAAGGAGTTGGATATCCCATCTCATGTTATAGGAAGAGTCTCTGGTTTGGTATTAGAATCATTGAGATATCACATCACATGCTGTAGGAAGGGTCTAAGGATTGGAATGGGATGGACTTGGATATCACATCTCATGCTATAGGTAGGCTCTCAGGTTTGGTATAAGCATTGAGATATCACATCTCATGCTATAGGAAGGGTCTCAGGATTGAATGGGAAGGAATTGGATATCACATCTCATGCTATAGGAAGGGTCTCAGATTTGGTATAAGCATTGAGATATCACATCTCATGCTAAAGGAAGGGTCTCAGGATTGGAATGGGAAGGAGTTGTATATGACATCTCAGGCCATAGGAAGGTTCTCAGGTTTGGTATAAGCATTGAGATATCACATCTCTGCTATCGGAAAGGTCTCAGGATTGGAATGGGAAGGAGTTGGATATCCCATCTCATGTTATAGGAAGGGTCTCAGGTTTGGTATTAGAAGCATAGAGATATCACATCTCATGCTATAGGAAGGGTCTCAGGATTGGAATGGGAAGGACTTGGATGTCACATCTCATGCTATAGGGAGGGTCTCAAGTTTGATATTAGAAGCATTGAGATAACAAATCTCATGATATCGGAAGGGTCTCAGGATTGGAATGGGAAGGAGTTGGATATCACATCTCATGATAAAGGAAGGGTCTAAGGTTTGGAAGGGGAAGGATTTGGATATCACATCTCATGTTATAGGATGGGTCTCAGGTTTGGTATTAGAAGCATTGAGATATCAAGTCTCAAGGTATAAGAAGGGTCTCAGAATTGGAATGGGAAGGAGTTGGATATCACACCTCAAGCTATAGGAAGGGTCTCAGGATTGGAATGGGAAGGAGTTTGATATCACATCTCATGCCATAGTATGGGTCTCAGGTTTGGTAGAAGCATTGGGATATCACATCTCATGCTATCGGAAGGGTATCAGTATTGGATTTGGAAGGAGTTGGATATCCCATCTCATGCTATAGGAAGGGTCTCAGGTTGGAATGGGAAGGAGTTGGATATCACATTTCATGTTATAGGAAGGGTCTCAGGATTGGAATGGGAAGGACTTGGATATCATATCTCATGCTATAGGACGGGTCTCAGGTTTGTTATTAGAATCATTGAGATATCATATTGCATGCTGTAGGAAGGGTCTAAGGATTGGAATGGGAAGGACCTGGATATCACATCTCATGCTATAGATAGGCTCTTAGGTTTGGAAAGGGAAGGAGTTGGATATCACATTTCATGTTAGAGGAAGGATCTCAGGTTTGGTATTAGAAGCATTGAGATATCACATCTCATGCTATAGGAAGGGTCTCAGGATTGGAATGGGAAGTAGTTGGATATCACATCTCATGCTATAGGAAGGGTCTCAGGTTTGGAATGGGAAGGAATTGGATATCACATCTCATGTTATAGGAAGGATCTCAGGTTTGGTATTAGAAGCATTGAGATATCACATCTCATGCTATAGGAAGGGTCTCAGGATTGGAATGTGAAGGATTTGGATATCACATCTCATGCTAAAGGAAGGGTCTCAGGTTTGGTAGAAGCATTGAGATATCACGTCTCTGCTATCGGAAGGTTCTCAGGATTGGATTGGGAAGGAGTTGGATATCCCTTCTCATGCTATAGGAAGGGTCTCAGGATTTGAATGGCAAGGAGTTGGATATCACATCTCATGCCATAGGAAGGCTCTCAGGTTTGGTATAAGCATTGAGATATCACATCTCTGCTATCGGAAGGGTCTCAGGATTGGAATGGGAAGGAGTTGGTGTTAAGACGGATTTCTGAACTCTGTCCTGGTGGCGCAGAAGTTCAGAAGGCCAACCTAATTACTTGGAACAGGGTAACCTCTGGACGAGCCAGACCAATCAAGGTAGCGATCGCGGCGGTCAAGACTAGGTCTCAAGAGGGGTGAGGGTGACTGAAAGCCCGCAATGAGCACACAAAGCAAGAGCGCTTACAAACTACTCCAAACAGTTGTTATATCAAAAATATATACACATTTATTTTAAGGCCTTTAAAATAATGACCGTAGCGAAAAAATCACAATATCACAGTATTAAACCAACACATACCATATCAACACAATATATATACAAATACGACAGTCTTAAGCATTAGAGGCACGAAATGTGTAGTCCACCTGCCAGGGAAGGAAAACAGGCAGTGCGATAACGCTTTAGACTCAGTTTGCCTTCAGAGGCACCTAACTAGATGGAAGTCCGAGCCCTGCGAAGAGTGGAGCCTTGTGCTCAAAGTACCTGCCACGCCGGTGCCAACGGGCAAAAGGAGAAGCTCTTCGGAGGAAGTCAGGCAGTTCGGGTTAGTGCACAGCAGAAGGAGAACAGGTTCCGCAACTCAAGCGCAGCCTCCACAGCGAGCAGAAGCAGAGCGCGAGTACGGCAAAAGGGTGCTGTTTTTACACAGCAGGGAAAAGCAATGGGATACTGCAGGAGGGCGACCAGATCCTAGCTATACTACTCACCGGTCCCCGAAGCAAGCAGACCCAGGCTTCTCCACGTTAGTTTCAGCAGCTGGCAGGTTCAGAAGAGCAGGGAACGCCTCGTAGTCGTGTAGAGCAAAAAGACGTCCCAATCGACGAAACCGGCACAGTTTGTTGCCGCAGCAGGACAACGGAGCGGCCGTGTGTATTCGAGCCAAATGTACACTCCTCCCTTCAGACTTGGGAACGCCAAGTGTACGAAGCGTGGGAGAGTGACAAGGACTCGAAATACAGCACAACCTGGTGGCGGTTACAGAGCAGGACTCCCTTGTAAGCTGGTCAGTCAACTGGATGGCCCAGAGAAACTTCCGAAGGCTTACTTGGCAGGAGATGATGAAGTCGCCGGGAATAGCTGTTCCTGCTATTCCAAAGGTCGAAGCACCAGTACAGGCCTTCTGGTTCGATCAAAGGAGGAAAGGGTTTCACAGGACGACAGCAGTGCAAAGGAGGATTCCTTCAGCGGGTCACCAGCGATTCCTCGGTCCAGCCTCGTGGTTGCAGGATACTTGGCTCCTGTATTCCTTCGTTCGTGAGAACTCAGGAGATCGACATGGTAGTGGTGTTTCCAGCCCCCTCTTATCCACGGTTCCCTTCGCGCCAAAACGGAGGGGAGCCAATGGGAGATCCGCTCATCAACACACATATCATACGTGGACCAATCACGGACCACGGTGGTCCCAGGCATTCACACCACCCTAGACTCTCTGGCACCCAGGATGTGTATTGGGACCAGACATCCCAGCCCACACCCTGGAGGCACACAAACGACATGTAGAAGCCCGCGAAAGCAACCACGTTTCGCGGGAAAGTACATGCCCAAATAAGGAAGGCCCCGGGTCGCTCGACCTGGGGAAGGTGAAGGGAGCAAGACGGTCAGTGGACAAGACAAAGGAGCCTCGTGGTCTGGCCATTTTGGGAGCCAGGCCACCATTTTGGGTTCAGTGCGAAAAACGTGCTCAGAACGCCAAAAGGAGCTCAAAATAAACAAAACGATCGCTGCCACCATTCCAGTCCCTGAATGACTTGCACCGATCAAATACCATCCTAAAAGAGTATCTAGGGCCTGTAGAAGGCTAGAGACCCAAGAGAGCTGTAACTTAGCTTACAGTGCCCTCTTGTGTCATGTTGCACTAAAGCCGCAACATGATAAAAGAAACTACGGGAAACAGCGTTCCCCGGTACTGACTGTCTTAAGGGCATGTCAGTTTCCCCGTAAGAAAGGAGCGAAAGCCGAGAGGAGTGCGGCAGAAGGCTGCACTTCTCTGGCAAAGTCAAGAACAAGGTGAAAACAACAGCAAAAAGTTTAGGGGTTGCCACATGGAAGGAAAATTACCTACAATTACGAAATCTTTCCTAACACTCGCCCCTCCCAGACTATGGACAGGGGGAACTAATCCACCCCTGGATGAGTCTCTTGTTCAGGTCGGTTAAACATTCTGGACAACCCATCAGCATTGCTATGTTGGACACCTGGCCTATGCTCAATAGTGAAGTCGAAGCCTTGTAGACTTATGGACCACCTAAGCAACTTTGGATTCTCCCCCTTCATGTTCATTAGCCACTTTAACGGCTTATGGTCAGTTTGCACAGTGAAGTGGGACCCATAGAGGTAGGGCCTCAGCTTCCTTAGGGCCCACACAACAGAGAAACATTCTTTCTCTACCGTGGACCATCTGAGCTCTCTGTCCTTAAGCTGGCGACTAATAAAACCGATAGGGTGTTCCTTACCCTTCTCATCTACTTGTGATAGTACAGCTCCTATCCCAGTGTCAGAGGCGTCCGTCTGCACGATAAAAGGTCTTTGATAATCAGGGGCCCTAAGGACAGGGGCCTGGCACAAGGAGTCTTTTAAGCCATTGAAGGCCTTCTCACACTCGTCGGTCCAAGTTACCTTCTTGGGTTTCTTCGGAGTTGTGAGGGCAGTCAGAGGAGCAGCTATGGTGCCATAGTCTGCCACAAAATTGCGGTAATACCCCGTGAGTCCTAAAAAGGCTCTCACTTGGGTTTGCGTAGTGGGGGTAGGCCAGTCTTGTACTGCTTGTACCTGACTGAGTAGAGGCTGTCTCCTCCCTCCACCTACTTCATGTCCAAGGTAAACCACTGAGCCTTGTCCATTTTGGTGAGGGGCCACTCGGACCCCCTCAAAAGAGCTATCTGAAGGACTGCTTGGGAACAGGTCGGGGAGAGGTTCAGACTCCTCTCCCGCAACGTCTGAAGCCAGTAGCAGTGCTGCGATTTCGACGCTTGGGCCGAAAGCCTTCACCCTATTCGCGTGAAACACTTTTGGAGCCTGTCCAGGCCTTCCAAGTTCCACTGAATAGTTAACCTCACCCAGGGGCTCCACCACTGGGTAAGGGCCTGACCATTTGTCCTGTAAAGCTCGAGGCCTTATGGGATTCATGATCAGGACTTGCTGACCAAGTGTAAAGTTGATGAGGGAAGCTTTCTCGTCGTACCAATGTTTCACCAGCGCTTGCCCTGCCTTCAATTTATCACTAGCCAAGCCCATCAGAAGTACCATCCGTTTTCTGAGCCCTAGCACATAATCAACTACGTTGGTAGTAACAGGGGGAGTGGGCATCTCCCATCCCTCTTTGACGATGGCTAAGGGTCCCCGTACGGGATGACCGAACAGAAGTTAGAAGGGGCTGAAGCCAACACCCTCCTGTGGTACCTCTCGGTAGGCAAACAGTAAGCATGAAACAAGAAGATCCCATTTTCTTCTCTGAGGCTCCTCCAGAGCCCCAATCATGCTCTTTAACGTCCTGTTGAAACGCCCCCAGACCATTGGTCTGGGGGTGGTATGCCGAAGAGAACCTGTAGGTGACCCCACATTCTTTCCACATAGCCTGCCTATACTTCGACATAAAGTTGCTGCCATCATCCGGCACAACTTCTTTAGGGAAGCCAACCCTAGTAAATATGCCGAGTAAAGCTTCTGCAACTGACTTGGCAGTTACAGTTTTCCATGGGATGGCCTCAGGATACCTGGTTGCATGGTCGACCAGCACCAGGATAAACCTATTGCCCGAGGATGTTTGCGGGTCAAGGGGACCAACCATGTCGATCCCTACCCTTTCAAATGGTACCCCCACAACTGGGAGCAGTACCAACGGAGCTTGGATTGTCGCGCCAACCTTACCAGACAACTGGCAGGAGGCACAACTCCTGCAGTGACTTTCTACTTGCACCCCCATCTTGGGCCAGTAGAAGTGCATGGATAACCTTTGCTTGGTCCTCTTCATACTGTTAAGACGGATTTCTGAACTCTGTCCTGGTGGCGCAGAAGTTCAGAAGGCCAACCTAATTACTTGGAACAGGGTAACCTCTGGACAAGCCAGACCAATCAAGGTAGCGATCGCGGCGGTCAAGACTAGGTCTCAAGAGGGGTGAGGGTGACTGAAAGCCCGCAGTAAGCACACAAAGCAAGAGCGCTGACAAACTACTCCAAGCAGTTGTTATATCAAAAATAGATACACATTTATTTTAAGGCCTTTAAAATAATGACCGTAGCGAGAAAATCACAATATCACAATATTAAACCAACACATACCATATCAACACAATATATATACAAATACACAGTCGCAAGCGTTTAAAGCACGAAATATGTAGTCCACCTGCCAGGGAAGGAAAACAGGCAGTGCGATAATGCTTTCGACTCAGTTCGCCTTCATAGGCACCTAACTAGATGGAAGTCCGAGCCCTGCGAAGAGTGGAGCCTTGTGCTCAAAGTACCTGCCACGCCGGTGCCGACGGGCACAAGGGGAAGCTCTTCGGAGGAAGTCAGGCGGTTCACGTTAGTGCACAGCAGAAGAAGAACAGGTTCCGCAGCTCAAGCGCAGCCTCCACAGCGGGCAGAAGCAGAGCGCGAGCGCGGCAAAAGGGTGCTGTTTTTACACAGCAGGGAAAAGCAATGGGATACTGCAGGAGGGCGACCAGATCCTAGATATACTACTCACCGGTCCCCGAAGCAAGCAGACCCAGGCTTCTCCACGTTAGTTTCAGCAGCTGGCAGGTTCAGAAGAGCAGGGAACGCCTCGTAGTCGTGTAGAGCAAAAAGACGTCCCAATCGACGAAACCGGCACAGTTTTGTTGCCGCACAGGACAACGGAGCGGCCGTGTGTATTCGAGCCAAATGAACCCTCCTCCCTTCAGACCTGGGGACGCCAAGCGTACGAAGCGTGGGAGAGGGACAAGGACTCGCAATACAACACAACCTGGCGGCGGTTGCAGAGCCAAACTCCTTGGTAAGCTGGTCAGTCAACTGGATGGCCCAGAGACGCTTCCGAAGGCTTACTTGGCAGGAGATGGTTGAAGATGCCGGGAATAGCTGTTCCTGCTATTCCAAAGGTCGAAGCACCAGTACAGGCCTTCTGGTTCGATCAAAGGAGGACAGGGGCTCTCCGGACGACAGCAGTGCAAAGGAGGATTCCTTCAGCGGGTCACCAGCGATTCCTCGGTCCAGCCTCGTAGTTGCAGGATACTTGGCTCCTGTATTCCTTCGTTCGTGAGAACTCAGGAGATCGACATGGTAGTGGTGTTTCCAGCCCCCTCTTATCCACGGTTCCCTTCGCGCCAAAATGGAGGGGAGCCAATGGGAGATCCGCTCATCAAAACACATACCATACGTGGACCAATCACGGACCACGGTGGTCCCAGGCATTCACACCACCCTAGAATCTCTGGCACCCAGGATGTGTATTGGGACCAGACATCCCAGCCCACACCCTGGAGGCACACAAACGACATGTAGAAGCCCGCGAAAGCAACCACGTTTCGCGGGAAAGTACATGCCCAAATAAGGAAGGCCCCGGGTCGCCGGACCTGGGGAAGGTGAAGGGAGCAAGACGGACAGTGGACAGGACAAAGGAGCCTCGCGGCCTGGCCATTTTGGGAGCCAGGCCACCATTTTGGGTTCAGTGCAAAAACGTGCTCAGAACGCCAAAAGGAGCTCAAAATAAACAAAACGATCGCTGCCACCATTCCAGTCCCTGAATGACTTGCACCGATCAAATACCATCCTAAAAGAGTATCTAGGGCCTGTAGAAGGCTAGAGACCCAAGAGAGCTGTAACTTAGCTTACAGTGCCCTCTTGTGTCGTGTTGCACTAAAGCTGCGACACGATAAAAGAAACTACGGGAAACCACGTTCCCCGGTACTGACTGTCTTAAGGGCATGTCAGTTTCCCCGTAAGAAAGGAGCGAAAGCCCAGAGAAGTGCGGCAGAAGGCTGTACTTCTCTGGCAAAGTCAAGCACAAGGTTAAAAACAATAGCAAAAAGTTTAGGGGTTGCCACATGGAAGGAAAATTCCCTACAATTACGAAATCTTTCCTAACACTCGCCCCTCCCAGACTATGGACAGGGGGAACTAATCCACCCCTGGATGAGTCTCTTGTTCAGGTCGGTTAAACATTCTGGACAACCCATCAGCATTGCTATGTTGGACACCTGGCCTATGCTCAATAGTGAAGTCGAAGCCTTGTAGACTTATGGACCACCTAAGCAACTTTGGATTCTCCCCCTTCATGTTCATTAGCCACTTTAACGGCTTATGGTCAGTCTGCACAGTGAAGTGGGTCCCATAGAGGTAGGGCCTCAGCTTCCTTAGGGCCCACACAACAGAGAAACATTCTTTCTCTACCGTGGACCACCTGAGCTCTCTGTCCTTAAGCTGGCGACTAATAAAACCGATAGGGTGTTCCTTACCCTTCTCATCTACTTGTGATAGTACAGCTCCTATCCCAGTGTCAGAGGCATCCGTCTGCACGATAAAAGGTCTTTGATAATCAGGGGCCCTTAGGACAGGGGCCTGGCACAAGGAGTCTTTTAAGCCATTGAAGGCCTTCTCACACTCGTCGGTCCAAGTTACCTTCTTGGGTTTCTTCGGAGTTGTGAGGGCAGTCAGAGGAGCAGCTATGGTGCCATAGTCTGCCACAAAATTGCGATAATACCCCGTGAGTCCTAAAAAGGCTCTCACTTGGGTTTGCGTAGTGGGGGTAGGCCAGTCTTGTACTGCTTGTACTTTACTGGGTAGAGGCTGTATCCTCCCTCCACCTACTTCATGTCCAAGGTAAACCACTGAGCCTTGTCCAATCTGGCATTTACTCGCCTTTATGGTCAAGTGGGCTTTCTGAAGAGCCTGGAGCACAATCCCGAGGTGTTTCACATGGTCTTCCCAGGTGGCACTGAAAACTGCTATATCGTCCAGATATGCAAGACAGAATTCGTCCAACCCATTCAACACATGATTCACAAGCCTCTGGAAAGTGGCAGGTGCATTCTTCAACCCGAACGGCATTACCCGGAATTGGTAAAGGCCGTCTGGAGTAGAAAATGCTGTCTTCTCCCTGGCATGTTCTGCTAACGCTATTTGCCAATAGCCAGCAGTGAGGTCAAACGTGCTGAGGTACTTGGAGGCACCCAAAGTATCCACCAGCTCATCTGTTCGAGGCAAGGGGTGGGCATCTGTCTTGGTGACAGCATTCAGAGCCCTGTAATCCACGCAGAACCTCAATTCAGAAGTGCCTGCCTTTGGAACCAGAACCACAGGACTGGACCAAGGACTACTAGAGGGTTCAATCACCCCAAGATCTAACATCTTGTTGACCTCGGTCTTAATATAAGACCGTACTTTATCTGACATCCTGTATCCCCTACTTTTGGTAGGTACACTGTCTCCTGTGTCAATGTTATGTTTGCACCAAGGTGTCAAACCAGGGGACTGTGAAAACAGGGGGGAAAACTGCCTAAGCAACCTTTTCACCTCAGCCTGCTGATCAGAAGTCAGGTGAGGGGCCACTCGGACACCCTCAACGGAGCTATCTGAAGGACCGCTCTGGAACAGGTCGGGGAGAGGTTCAGACTCCTCTTCCTCAACGTCTGACGCCAGTAGCAGTGCTGCGATTTCGACTCTTGGGACGAAAGCCTTCAGCCTATTTACGTGGAACACTTTTGGAGCCTGTCCAGGCCTTCCAAGGTCCACTAAATAGTTCACCTCAACCAGGGGCTCCACCACTGTGTAAGGGCCTGACCATTTGTCCTGTAAAGCGCGAGGCCTTATTGGATTCATGATCAGGACTTGCTGACCAGGTGTAAAGTTGATGAGGGAAGCTTTCTGGTCGTACCAATGTTTCACCAGCGCTTGCCCTGCCTTCAATTTATCACTAGCCAAGCCCATCAGAAGTACCATCCGTTTTCTGAGCCCTAGCACATAGTCAACTACATTGGTAGTAACAGGGGGAGTGGGCATCTCCCATCCCTCCTTGACAATGGCTAAGGGTCCCCGTACGGGATGACCGAACAGAAGTTCGAAGGGGCTGAAGCCAACACCCTCCTGTGGTACCTCTCGGTAGGCAAACAGCAAGCATGGTAAAAGAAGATCCCATTTTCTTCTCTGGGGCTCCTCCAGAGCCCCAATCATGCTCTTTAACGTTCTGTTGAAACGTTCCACCAGACCATTGGTCTGGGGGTGGTATGCAGAAGAGAACTTGTAGGTGACCCCACATTCTTTCCACATAGCCTGCATATACTTTGACATAAAGTTGCTGCCACGATCTGACACAACTTCTTTAGGGAAGCCAACCCTAGTAAATATGCCGAGTAAAGCTTTTGCAACTGACTTGGCAGTTACAGTTTTCAATGGGATGGCCTCAGGATACCTGGTTGCATGGTCGACCAGCACCAGGATAAACCTATTGCCCGAGGATGTTTGCGGGTCAAGGGGACTGACGATGTCGATCCCTACCCTTTCAAATGGTACCCCCACAACTGGGAGCGGTACCAACGGAGCTTGGATTGTCGCGCCAACCTTACCAGACAACTGGCAGGAGGCGCAACTCCTGCAGTGACTTTCTACTTGCACCCCCATCTTGGGCCAGTAGAAGTGCATGGATAACCTTTGCTTGGTCCTCTTCATACCAAGGTGACCAGCAAGGGGAACTTCATGCGCCAACTGCAGGAGGAAGGGTCTAACAGCAAGGGGAACCACCAACCTCCTATGGTCTCCTTCTGTAGACTCTGTGGGCTCACTATACAGGAGTCCACCTTCCCAATAAATCCTATGCTTCCCAGGAGGTTCACCCTCAAGCTGGGAGCAGGCCTGTCTCCTTAGGCCTTCCAGAGATGGGCACTCACGTTGGCCTTTACTGAATTCGTCCCTATCAGGACCTCCTTCAACTAACAAGTCTTTTAGTTCAGGATGATCGTTGGGGTCGAATACTTCAGGCATCGCCACCTCCTCGTCAGGCTCGGGCGATTGACCAACTTCCTCCACCGCAGTGGTAGGCGAGCTCGGGGGAATATTCTCTTTCCCCCGTCTTGACTTGTAGACTCCTTTCGCCTTGGGTTGCCCCTTCGGCTGGGGCGGCGTATTGGACTTGGCCAATGCCGCCCGTGCTTGAGACCGTGTGTAGGGTCGTTCGGCAGTGTCTCCTACGAGCCCTAAAGCTCTGAGATCATTACCTAATAAGACCTTTCCCGGGACGTTTCTCTGAATGCTCACTGGAATCCTGACAGCTGTACCATTTAAAGTTAGATTAACAGGGATCACGGGAAACATACGGAGGGGGCCGTCAGCCAACTTAGTGGGCATCAGAGTAGCTCTGGCAACTTCCTCTGAGTCTACCAAGGTAGAATCCACTACAGTTCGACTGCACCCACTATCCCTAAGAGCTGGAGTATCCACTCCATTGATCAGCACACTGTCTTTAAAGTAGTGCTTGGTATTATCCGGAATCCTAGCATACGCCTCTGCGACTTTAGGCTCCCAGGAACCCAGGGACACTAAAACTACCTCGGCCTCTATTCCGCTGGGAAATGAGTCCGAGGAGAAGGATGCTCCTGTAATCTCTTCTTCCTCGTAGGAGGAGAAGGCCAGATTAGCGGAGTGGACCCCCAAAGGTCTAACCTTACAACGGGGATCCCCCTTCACATGGTCAGTTGCTCCACAAGAAAAACAAGCCCCAGTGGGTCTGTTTACGTAGGGAGGCTTATTGTAACCAGAGTTCTGTTTCGGAGGCGCACCTCCACTACCCTGTGAGTTCTCTTGTGTCTTACCCTTGTTTTTCTTTTTGTGGCCCTTTTGGGAAGAAGATTTAGCAGATTCCCCACCCTCCATATCTTTGGACTTTTTCCCCTCCTCCTGCTTACCAGGATGAGTTTTGTCCTTATGGGACACTCGATGTGACACCCATAAGTCTGCTGCAATGGCCAGCTTCTTAGGATCTATCTCCTTCGAATCGGCCAAATGCTGCTTAAGCTCCGGGGAAGAAGAAGCAAAAATGTGTTCCAGCATGACAAGATTTATCATGCCGACGAAGGTAGAAACCTTATAGCCTTCGACCCAGCCAGTTAAGTTTTTCAAAGATTCGGCGACATAAGATACCCAAGTACCACCTTCCTTTTTCTTATACTCTCGAAAACGCTTTAAATATTGGGCCGGAGTCTTCCCAAACTTTAAAATGAGAGTCTGCTTTAACATTGCGAAATCAGCCCGCTCAGCCTTCGACATTTCCATAATGGCACTACAGCCAGAATGGGGCAGTCTACTGAGCAACCACGCAATCTTATCAGCATTGTCAACTTCCTGGACCTCGCATGCATACTCAAACGCATTCAGCCAGTCCATAATGTCATTCCTCTCTTCATACACACTGAGCAGATCTTTTGGAAACCGTGGATGAGAGGAGGCCCCAGACCCATGTCCAGGACCCTTGGATCCATTTGCAACCTGAAGCTTGGCCAGTTCCAACTGGTGATCCCTGTCTTTTTGTTTTTCTGCCTGTTCGATTTTTAGTTTAGCTATGCTGAATTCAAGCTCCTGCTGCCTAAACCGCAGCTATTGCTTCTTGAATTCAAGCATAGCCTCCCCATCAGCACTGGCAGAGGAAACATTAGACAGCTCGTCCTCCCTGTCCTCGTGGTCGCGGTGGAACAGTGCGGCGGCAGAACCGTCGGTTCTACCAGTGAGAGCAGCCCCACCACCTTCCGCACTGTCCTCAGAAGTAATAGCGTCAAGCTGCGCTTCTTGCCACGCCACGATTCTTTGGATCATTTCCAATTTCGTGCCTTGAGAGGAAACACCTCTCTCCGCACACATCTTTTTCAGCGTTTCTGATTTGGAAGCATTTAAAGTTAACAACGTACTTGTTTCCATACTGTTTGATAGGACTATGGCCTTTTTAAAGTTATACTATAACAATTCACTACGTGTACTGTTTGGAATAACCTGAAATGCCCTAGTTCGAGCGCAACACTGGATACCTTCAGTCGTATCCCACCGCTGTACACCAATTTGTTAAGACGGATTTCTGAACTCTGTCCTGGTGGCGCAGAAGTTCAGAAGGCCAACCTAATTACTTGGAACAGGGTAACCTCTGGACAAGCCAGACCAATCAAGGTAGCGATCGCGGCGGTCAACACTAGGTCTCAAGAGGGGTGAGGGTGACTGAAAGCCCGCAGTGAGCACACAAAGCAAGAGCGCTGACAAACTAATCCAAGCAGTTGTTATATCAAAAATAGATACACATTTATTTTAAGGCCTTTAAAATAATGACCGTAGCGAGAAAATCACAATATCACAATATTAAACCAACACATACCATATCAACACAATATATATACAAATACACAGTCGCAAGCGTTTAAAGCACGAAATATGTAGTCCACCTGCCAGGGAAGGAAAACAGGCAGTGCGATAATGCTTTCGACTCAGTTCGCCTTCATAGGCACCTAACTAGATGGAAGTCCGAGCCCTGCGAAGAGTGGAGCCTTGTGCTCAAAGTACCTGCACGCCGGTGCCGACGGGCACAAGGGGAAGCTCTTCGGAGGAAGTCAGGCGGTTCACGTTAGTGCACAGCAGAAGAAGAACAGGTTCCGCAGCTCAAGCGCAGCCTCCACAGCGGGCAGAAGCAGAGCGCGAGCGCGGCAAAAGGGTGCTGTTTTTACACAGCAGGGAAAAGCAATGGGATACTGCAGGAGGGCGACCAGATCCTAGATATACTACTCACCGGTCCCCGAAGCAAGCAGACCCAGGCTTCTCCACGATAGTTTCAGCAGCTGGCAGGTTCAGAAGAGCAGGGAACGCCTCGTAGTCGTGTAGAGCAAAAAGACGTCCCAATCGACGAAACCGGCACAGTTTTGTTGCCGCACAGGACAACGGAGCGGCCGTGTGTATTCGAGCCAAATGAACCCTCCTCCCTTCAGACCTGGGGACGCCAAGCGTACGAAGCGTGGGAGAGGGACAAGGACTCGCAATACAACACAACCTGGCGGCGGTTGCAGAGCCAAACTCCTTGGTAAGCTGGTCAGTCAACTGGATGGCCCAGAGACGCTTCCGAAGGCTTACTTGGCAGGAGATGGTTGAAGATGCCGGGAATAGCTGTTCCTGCTATTCCAAAGGTCGAAGCACCAGTACAGGCCTTCTGGTTCGATCAAAGGAGGACAGGGGCTCTCCGGACGACAGCAGTGCAAAGGAGGATTCCTTCAGCGGGTCACCAGCGATTCCTCGGTCCAGCCTCGTAGTTGCAGGATACTTGGCTCCTGTATTCCTTCGTTCGTGAGAACTCAGGAGATCGACATGGTAGTGGTGTTTCCAGCCCCCTCTTATCCACGGTTCCCTTCGCGCCAAAACGGAGGGGAGCCAATGGGAGATCCGCTCATCAAAACACATACCATACGTGGACCAATCACGGACCACGGTGGTCCCAGGCATTCACACCACCCTAGACTCTCTGGCACCCAGGATGTGTATTGGGACCAGACATCCCAGCCCACACCCTGGAGGCACACAAACGACATGTAGAAGCCCGCGAAAGCAACCACGTTTCGCGGGAAAGTACATGCCCAAATAAGGAAGGCCCCGGGTCGCCGGACCTGGGGAAGGTGAAGGGAGCAAGACGGACAGTGGACAGGACAAAGGAGCCTCGCGGCCTGGCCATTTTGGGAGCCAGGCCACCATTTTGGGTTCAGTGCAAAAACGTGCTCAGAACGCCAAAAGGAGCTCAAAATAAACAAAAACGATCGCTGCCACCATTCCAGTCCCTGAATGACTTGCACCGATCAAATACCATCCTAAAAGAGTATCTAGGGCCTGTAGAAGGCTAGAGACCCAAGAGAGCTGTAACTTAGCTTACAGTGCCCTCTTGTGTCGTGTTGCACTAAAGCTGCGACACGATAAAAGAAACTACGGGAAACCACGTTCCCCGGTACTGACTGTCTTAAGGGCATGTCAGTTTCCCCGTAAGAAAGGAGCGAAAGCCCAGAGAAGTGCGGCAGAAGGCTGTACTTCTCTGGCAAAGTCAAGCACAAGGTTAAAAACAATAGCAAAAAGTTTAGGGGTTGCCACATGGAAGGAAAATTCCCTACAATTACGAAATCTTTCCTAACACATACCAAGGTGACCAGCAAGGGGAACTTCATGCGCCAACTGCAGGAGGAAGGGCCTAACAGCAAGGGGAACCACCAACCTCCTATGGTCTCCTTCTGTAGACTCTGTGGGCTCACTATACAGGAGTCCACCTTCCCAATAAATCCTATGCTTCCCAGGAGGTTCACCCTCAAGCTGGGAGCAGGCCTGTCTCCTTAGGCCTTCCAGAGATGGGCACTCACGTTGGCCTTTACTGAATTCGTCCCTATCAGGACCTCCTTCAACTAACAAGTCTTTTAGTTCAGGATGATCGTTGGGGTCGAATACTTCAGGCATCGCCACCTCCACGTCAGGCCCGGGCGATTGACCAACTTCCTCCACCGCAGTGGTAGGCGCGCTCGGGGGAATATTCTCTTTCCCTCGTTTTGACTTGTAGACTCCTTTCGCCTTGGGTTTCCCCTTCGGCTGGGGCGGCGTATTGGACTTGGCCAATGCTGCCCGTGCTTGAGACCGTGTGTAGGGTCTTTCGGCAGTGTCTCCTACGAGCCCTAAAGCTCTGAGATCATTACCTAACAAGACCTTTCCCGGGACGTTTCTCTGAATGCTCACTGGAATCCTGACTGTTGTACCATTTAAAGTAAGATTTACAGGTATTACTGGAAACATACGGAGGGGGCCGTCAGCCAATTTAGTGGGCATCAGAGTAGCTCTGGCAACTTCCTCTGAGTCTACCAAGGTAGAATCCACTACAGTGCGACTGCACCCACTATCCCTAAGAGCTGGAGTATCCACTCCAGTGATCAGCACACTGTCTTTAAAGTAGTGCTTGGTATTATCCGGAATCCTAGCATAAGCCTCTGCGACTTTCGGCTCCCAGGAACCTAGGGACAATAAAACTACCTCAGCCTCTATTCCGCTGGGAAACGAGTCTGAGGAGAAGGATGCTCCTGTAATCTCTTCTTCCTCGTAGGAGGAGAAGGCCACATTAGCGGAGTGGACCCCCAAAGGTCTAACCTTACACCGGGGATCCCCCTTCACATGGTCAGTTGCTCCACAAGAAAAACAAGCCCCAGTGGGTCTGTTTACGTAAGGAGGCTTATTGTAACCAGAGTTCTGTTGCGGAGGCGGACCTCCACTACCCTGTGAGTTCTCTTGTGTCTTACCCTTATTTTTCTTTTTGTGGCCCTTATGGGAAGAAGATTTAGCAGATTCCCCACCCTCCATATCTTTGGACTTTTTCCCTTCCTCCTGCTTATCAGGATGAGTTTTGTCCTTATGGGACACTCGATGTGACACCCATAAATCTGCTGCAATTGCCAGCTTCTTAGGATCTATCTCCTTCGAATCGGCCAAATGCTGCTTAAGCTCCGGGGAAGAAGAACCAGAAATGTGTTCCAGCATGACAAGATTTATCATGCCTTCGAAGGTAGAAACCTTATAACCTTCGACCCAGCCAGTTAAGTTTTTCAAAGATTCAGCGACATAAGATACCCAAGTACCACCTTCCTTTTTCTTATACTCTCGAAAACGCTTTAAATATTGGGCCGGAGTCTTCCCAAACTTTAAAATGAGAGTTTGCTTTAACATTGCGAAATCAGCTCGCTCAGCCTTCGACATTTCCATAATGGCACTACAGCCAGAATGGGGCAGTCTGCTGAGTAACCACGCAATCTTATCAGCATTGTCAATTTTCTGAACTTCGCATGCATACTCAAACGCATTCAGCCAGTCCATAATGTCATTCCGTTCTTCATACACACTGAGCAGATCTTTTGGAAACCGTGGATGAGAGGAGGCCCCAGACCCATGTCCAGGACCCTGGGACCCATTTGCAACCTGAAGCTTGGCCAGTTCCAACTGGTGATCCCTGTCTTTCTGTTTTTCTGCCTGTTCGATTTTTAGTTTGGCTATGCTGAATCCAAGCTCCTGCTGCCTAAACCGCAGCTCTTGCTTCTTGAATTCAAGCATAGCATCCCCATCAACACTGGCAGAGGAAACATTAGACATCTCGTCCTCCCTGTCCTCGTGGTCGCGATGGATCAGTGCAGCGGCAGAACCGTCGGTTCTACCAGTGAGAGCAGCCCCACCACCTTCTGCACTGTCCTCAGAAGTTATAGCGTCAAGCTGCGCTTCTTGCCACGCCACGATTCTTTGGATCATTTCCAATTTAGTGCCTTGAGAGGAAACACCTCTCTCCGCACACATCTTCTTCAATGTTTCTGATTTGGAAGCATTTAAAGTTAACAAGGTATTTGTTTCCATACTGTTTGATAGGATTATGGCCTTTTTAAAGTTATACTACAAAAATTCACTACGTGTACTGGTTGGAATAACCTGAAATGCCTTAGTTCGAGCGCAACACTGGATACCCTCAGTCGTATCCCACCGCTGTACACCAATTTGTTAAGACGGATTTTTGAACTCTGTCCTGGTGGCGCAGAAGTTCAGAAGGCCAACCTAATTACTTGGAACAGGGTAACCTCTGGACGAGCCAGACCAATCAAGGTAGCGATCGCGGCGGTCAAGACTAGGTCTCAAGAGGGGTGAGGGTGACTGAAAGCCCGCAATGAGCACACAAAGCAAGAGCGCTTACAAACTACTCCAAACAGTTGTTATATCAAAAATATATACACATTTATTTTAAGGCCTTTAAAATAATGACCGTAGCGAAAAAATCACAATATCACAGTATTAAACCAACACATACCATATCAACACAATATATATACAAATACGACAGTCTTAAGCATTAGAGGCACAAAATGTGTAGTCCACCTGCCAGGGAAGGAAAACAGGCAGTGCGATAACGCTTTAGACTCAGTTCGCCTTCAGAGGCACCTAACTAGATGGAAGTCCGAGCCCTGCGAAGAGTGGAGCCTTGTGCTCAAAGTACCTGCCACGCCGGTGCCAACGGGCAAAAGGAGAAGCTCTTCGGAGGAAGTCAGGCAGTTCGGGTTAGTGCACAGCAGAAGGAGAACAGGTTCCGCAACTCAAGCGCAGCCTCCACAGCGAGCAGAAGCAGAGCGCGAGTACGGCAAAAGGGTGCTGTTTTTACACAGCAGGGAAAAGCAATGGGATACTGCAGGAGGGCGACCAGATCCTAGCTATACTACTCACCGGTCCCCGAAGCAAGCAGACCCAGGCTTCTCCACCTTAGTTTCAGCAGCTGGCAGGTTCAGAAGAGCAGGGAACGCCTCGTAGTCGTGTAGAGCAAAAAGACGTCCCAATCGACGAAACCGGCACAGTTTGTTGCCGCAGCAGGACAACGGAGCGGCCGTGTGTATTCGAGCCAAATGTACACTCCTCCCTTCAGACTTGGGAACGCCAAGTGTACGAAGCGTGGGAGAGTGACAAGGACTCGAAATACAACACAACCTGGCGGCGGTTACAGAGCAGGACTCCCTTGTAAGCTGGTCAGTCAACTGGATGGCCCAGAGACACTTCCGAAGGCTTACTTGGCAGGAGGTGATGAAGTCGCCGGGAATAGCTGTTCCTGCTATTCCAAAGGTCGAAGCACCAGTACAGGCCTTCTGGTTCGATCAAAGGAGGAAAGGGTTTCACAGGACGACAGCAGTGCAAAGGAGGATTCCTTCAGTGGGTCACCAGCGATTCCTCGGTCCAGCCTCGTGGTTGCAGGATACTTGGCTCCTGTATTCCTTCGTTCGTGAGAACTCAGGAGATCGACATGGTAGTGGTGTTTCCAGCCCCCTCTTATCCACGGTTCCCTTCGCGCCAAAACGGAGGGGAGCCAATGGGAGATCCGCTCATCAACACACATACCATACGTGGACCAATCACGGACCACGGTGGTCCCAGGCATTCACACCACCCTAGACTCTCTGGCACCCAGGATGTGTATTGGGACCAGACATCCCAGCCCACACCCTGGAGGCACACAAACGACATGTAGAAGCCCGCGAAAGCAACCACGTTTCGCGGGAAAGTACATGCCCAAATAAGGAAGGCCCCGGGTCGCTCGACCTGGGGAAGGTGAAGGGAGCAAGACGGTCAGTGGACAAGACAAAGGAGCCTCGTGGTCTGGCCATTTTGGGAGCCAGGCCACCATTTTGGGTTCAGTGCGAAAAACGTGCTCAGAACGCCAAAAGGAGCTCAAAATAAACAAAACGATCGCTGGCACCATTCCAGTCCCTGAATGACTTGCACCGATCAAATACCATCCTAAAAGAGTATCTAGGGCCTGTAGAAGGCTAGAGACCCAAGAGAGCTGTAACTTAGCTTACAGTGCCCTCTTGTGTCATGTTGCACTAAAGCCGCAACATGATAAAAGAAACTATGGGAAACAGCGTTCCCCGGTACTGACTGTCTTAAGGGCATGTCAGTTTCCCCGTAAGAAAGGAGCGAAAGCCCAGAGGAGTGCGGCAGAAGGCTGCACTTCTCTGGCAAAGTCAAGAACAAGGTGAAAACAACAGCAAAAAGTTTAGGGGTTGCCACATGGAAGGAAAATTACCTACAATTACGAAATCTTTCCTAACAGTTGGATATTCCCATCTCATGTTATAGGAAGGGTCTCAGGTTTGGTATTAGAAGCATTGAGATATCACATCTCATGCTAAGGAAGGGTCTCAGGATTGGAATGGGAAGGACTTGGATATCACATCTCATGCTATAGGGAGGGTCTCAAGTTTGATATTAGAAGCTTTGAGATATCACATCTCATGATATCGGAAGGGTCTCAGGATTGGAATGGGAAGGAGTTGGATATCACATCTCATGATAAAGGAAGGGTCTAAGGTTTGGAAGGGGAAGGATTTGGATATCACATCTCATGTTATAGGAAGGATCTCAGGTTTGGTATTAGAAGCATTGAGATATCACATCTCATGCTATCGGAAGGATCTCAGGTTTGGTATTAGAAGCATTGAGATATCACATCTCATGCTATCAGAAGAGTCTCAGGATTGGAATAGGAAGGAGTTGGATATCACATCTCATGCTAAAGGGAGGGTCTCAGGTTTGGAAGGGGAAGGATTTGGATATCACATCTCATGTTATCGGAAGGATCTCACGTTTGGTATTAGAAGTATTGAGATATCATATCTCATGCTATAGGAAGGGTCTCAGGATTGGAATGGGAAGGAGTTGGATATCACATCTCATGCTATAGGGAGGGTCTCAGGATTGGAATGGGAAGGACTTAGATATCACATATTATGCTATAGGGAGGGTCTCAATTTTGATATTAGAAGCATTGAGATATCACATCTCATGCTATCGGAAGTGTCTCAGGATTGGAATGGGAAGGTGCTGGATACCACATCTCATGCTAAAGGAAGGGTCTCAGGTTTGGAACGGGAAGGATTTGGATATCACATCTCATGTTATAGGAAGGGTCTCAGGTTTGGTATAAGCATTGAGATATCACATCTCTGCTATCGGAGGTGTCTCAGGATTGGAATGGGAAGGAGTTGGATATCCCATCTCATGTTATAGGACGGGTCTCAGGTTTGTTATTAGAATCATTGAGATATCATATTGC
Organism: Ambystoma mexicanum; assembly: GCF_040938575.1. NCBI lineage: Eukaryota > Metazoa > Chordata > Amphibia > Caudata > Ambystomatidae > Ambystoma > Ambystoma mexicanum. Next base: position 288,543,833 of record NC_090938.1, read on the forward strand.
ATGCTGTAGGAAGGGTCTAAGGGTTGGAATGGGAAGGACTTGGATATCACATCTCATGCTATAGATAGGCTCTTAGGTTTGGAAAGGGAAGGAGTTGGATATCACATTTCATGTTAGAGGAAGGATCTCAGGTTTGGTATTAGAAGCATTGAGATATCACATCTCATGCTATAGGAAGGGTCTCAGGATTGGAATGGGAAGCAGTTAGATATCACATCTCATGCTATAGGAAGGGTCTCAGGTTTGGTATAAGCATTGAGATATCACATCTCATGCTATAGGACGGGTCTCAGGATTGGAATGGAAGGAGTTGGATATCACATCTCATGTTATAGGGAGGATCTCAGGTTTGGTATTAGAAGCATTGAGACATCACATCTCATGCTATAGGAAGGGTCTCAGGGTTGGAATGGGAAGAAGTTGGATATCACATCTCATCCAATAGGAAGGGTCTCAGGTTTGGAATGGGAAGGAATTGGATATCACATCTCATGTTATAGGAAGGATCTCAGGTTTGGTATTAGAAGCATTGAGATATCACATCTCATGCTATAGGAAGGGTCTCAGGATTGGAATGTGAAGGATTTGGATATCACATCTCATGCTAAAGGAAGGGTCTCAGGTTTGGTAGAAGCATTGAGATATCACGTCTCTGCTATCGGAAGGGTCTCAGGATTGGATTGGGAAGGAGTTGGATATCACATCTCATGCCATAGGAAGGGTCTCAGGTTTGGTATAAGCATTGAGATATCACATCTCTGCTATCGGAAGGGTCTCAGGATTGGATTGGGAAGGAGTTGGATATCCCTTCTCATGCTATAGGAAGTGTCTCAGGTTGGAATGGGAAGGAGTTGGATATCACATCTCATGTTATAGGAAGGGTCTCAGGATTGGAATGGGAAGGATTTGGATATCACATCTCTTGCTATAGGAAGGGTCTCAGGATTGGAATGGGTAGGAGTTGGATATTACTTTCTTGCTATAGGAAGGGTCTCATGTTTGGAATGGGAAGGAGTTGGATATCACATATGCTATAGTTAGTGTCTCAGGTTTGGAACGGGAAGGAGTTGGATATCACATCTCATGTTATAGGAAGGGTCTCAGATTTGGTATAAGCATTGAGATATCACATCTCTGCTATCGGAAGCGGCTCAGGATTGGAATGGGAAGGAGTTGGATATCCCATCTCATGTTATAGGAAGAGTCTCTGGTTTGGTATTAGAATCATTGAGATATCAGATCGCATGCTGTAGGAAGGGTCTAAGGATTGGAATGGGATGGACTTGGATATCACATCTCATGCTATAGGTAGGCTCTCAGGTTTGGTATAAGCATTGAGATATCACATCTCATGCTATAGGAAGGGTCTCAGGATTGGAATGGGAAGGAATTGGATATCACATCTCATGCTATAGGAAGGGTCTCAGATTTGGTATAAGCATTGAGATATCACATCTCATGCTAAAGGAAGGGTCTCAGGATTGGAATGGGAAGGAGTTGTATATGACATCTCAGGCCATAGGAAGGTTCTCAGGTTTGGTATAAGCATTGAGATATCACATCTCTGCTATCGGAAGGGTCTCAGGATTGGAATGGGAAGGAGTTGGATATCCCATCTCATGTTATAGGAAGGGTCTCAGGTTTGGTATTAGAAGCATAGAGATATCACATCTCATGCTATAGGAAGGGTCTCAGGATTTGAATGGCAAGGAGTTGGATATCACATCTCATGCCATAGGAAGGGTCTCAGGTTTGGTATAAGCATTGAGATATCACATCTCTGCTATCGGAAGGGTCTCAGGATTGGATTGGGAAGGAGTTGGATATCCCTTCTCATGCTATAGGAAGTGTCTCTGGTTGGAATGGGAAGGAGTTGGATATCACATCTCATGTTATAGGAAGGGTCTCAGGATTGGAATATGAAGGATTTGGATATCACATCTCTTGCTATAGGAAGGGTCTCAGGATTGGAATGGGTCGGAGTTGGATATTACTTTCTTGCTATAGGAAGGGTCTCATGTTTGGAATGGGAAGGAGTTGGATATCACATATGCTATAGTTAGTGTCTCAGGTTTGGAACGGGAAGGAGTTGGATATCACATCTCATGTTATAGGAAGGGTCTCAGGTTTGGTATAAGCATTGAGATATCACATCTCTGCTATCGGAAGCGGCTCAGGGTTAGAATGGGAAGGAGTTGGATATCCCATCTCATGTTATAGGAAGAGTCTCTGGTTTGGTATTAGAATCATTGAGATATCACAACGCATGCTGTAGGAAGGGTCTAAGGATTGGAATGGGATGGACTTGGATATCACATCTCATGCTATAGGTAGGCTCTCAGGTTTGGTATAAGCATTGAGATATCACATCTCATGCTATAGGAAGGGTCTCAGGATTGGAATGGGAAGGAATTGGATATCACATCTCATGCTATAGGAAGGGTCTCAGATTTGGTATAAGCATTGAGATATCACATCTCATGCTAAAGGAAGGGTCTCAGGATTGGAATGGGAAGGAGTTGTATATGACATCTCAGCCCATAGGAAGGTTCTCAGGTTTGGTATAAGCATTGAGATATCACATCTCTGCTATCGGAAGGGTCTCAGGATTGGAATGGGAAGGAGTTGGATATCCCATCTCATGTTATAGGAAGGGTCTCAGGTTTGGTATTAGAAGCATAGAGATATCACATCTCATGCTATAGGAAGGGTCTCAGGATTGGAATGGGAAGGACTTGGATGTCACATCTCATGCTATAGGGAGGGTCTCAAGTTTGATATTAGAAGCATTGAGATAACAAATCTCATGATATCAGAAGGGTCTCAGGATTGGAATGGGAAGGAGTTGGATATCACATCTCATGATAAAGGAAGGGTCTAAGGTTTGGAAGGGGAAGGATTTGGATATCACATCTCATGTTATAGGACGGGTCTCAGGTTTGGTATTAGAAGCATTGAGATATCAAGTCTCATGGTATAAGAAGGGTCTCAGAATTGGAATGGGAAGGAGTTGGATATCACACCTCAAGCTATAGGAAGGGTCTCAGGATTGGAATGGGAAGGAGTTTGATATCACATCTCATGCCATAGTATGGGTCTCAGGTTTGGTAGAAGCATTGGGATATCACATCTCATGGTATCGGAAGGGTATCAGTATTGGATTTGGAAGAAGTTGGATATCCCATCTCATGCTATAGGAAGGGTCTCAGGTTGGAATGGGAAGGAGTTGGATATCACATTTCATGTTATAGGAAGGGTCTCAGGATTGGAATGGGAAGGACTTGGATATCATATCTCATGCTATAGGACGGGTCTCAGGTTTTTTATTAGAATCATTGAGATATCATATTGCATGCTGTAGGAAGGGTCTAAGGATTGGAATGGGAAGGACTTGGATATCACATCTCATGCTATAGATAGGCTCTTAGGTTTGGAAAGGGAAGGAGTTGGATATCACATCTCATGTTATAGGAAGGATCTCAGGTTTGGTATTAGAAGCATTGAGACATCACATCTCATGCTATAGGAAGGGTCTCAGGGTTGGAATGGGAAGGAGTTGGATATCACATCTCATCCAATAGGAAGGGTCTCAGGTTTGGAATGGGAAGGAATTGGATATCACATCTCATGTTATAGGAAGGATCTCAGGTTTGGTATTAGAAGCATTGAGATATCACATCACATGCTATAGGAAGGGTCTCAGGATTGGAATGTGAAGGATTTGGATATCACATCTCATGCTAAAGGAAGGGTCTCAGGTTTGGTAGAAGCAATGAGATATCACGTCTCTGCTATCGGAAGGGTCTCAGGATTGGATTGGGAAGGAGTTGGATATCCCTTCTCATGCTATAGGAAGGGTCTCAGGATTTGAATGGCAAGGAGTTGGATATCACATCTCATGCTATAGGAAGGGTCTCAGGTTTGGTATAAGCATTGAGATATCACATCTCTGCTATCGGAAGGGTCTCAGGATTGGAATGGGAAGGAGTTGGATATTCCCATCTCATGTTATAGGAAGGGTCTCAGGTTTGGTATTAGAAGCATTGAGATATCACATCTCATGCTATAGGAAGGGTCTCAGGATTGGAATGGGAAGGACTTGGATATCACATCTCATGCTATAGGGAGGGTCTCAAGTTTGATATTAGAAGCTTTGAGATATCACATCTCATGATATCGGAAGGGTCTCAGGATTGGAATGGGAAGGAGTTGGATATCACATCTCATGATAAAGGAAAGGTCTAAGGTTTGGAAGGGGAAGGATTTGGATATCACATCTCATGTTATATTACGGGTCTCAGGTTTGGTATTAGAAGCATTGAGATATCAAGTCTCAGAGTATAGGAAGGGTCTCAGAATTGGAATGGGAAGGAGTTGGATATCACATCTCAAGCTATAGGAAGGGTCTCAGGATTGGAATGGAAAGGACTTGGATATCACATCTCATGCTATAGGAAGGCTCTCAGGTTTGGAAGGGGAAAGAGTTGGATATCACATTTCATGTTAGAGGTAGGATCTCAGGTTTGGTATTAGAGGCATTGAGATATCACATCTCATGCTATCAGAAGGGTCTCAGGAATGGAATGGGAAGGAGTTGGATATCACATCTCATGCTAAAGGGAGGGTCTCAGGTTTGGAAGGGGAAGGATTTGGATATCACATCTAATGGTTTAGGAAGGATCTCAGGTTTGGTATTAGAAGCATTGAGATATCACATCTCATGCTATCGGAAGGATCTCAGGTTTGGTATTAGAAGCATTGAGATATCATATCTCATGCTATCAGAAGGGTCTCAGGATTGGAATGGGAAGGAGTTGGATATCACATCTCATGCTAAAGGGAGGGTCTCAGGTTTGGAAGGGGAAGGATTTGGATATCACATCTCATGTTATCGGAAGGATCTCACGTTTGGTATTAGAAGTATTGAGATATCATATCTCATGCTATAGGAAGGGTCTCAGGATTGGAATGGGAAAGAGTTGGATATCACATCTCATGCTATAGGGAGTGTCTCAGGATTGGAATGGGAAGGACTTAGATATCACATATCATGCTATAGGGAGGGTCTCAGTTTTGATATTAGAAGCATTGAGATATCACATCTCATGCTATCGGAAGTGTCTCAGGATTGGAATGGGAAGGAGCTGGATATCACATCTCATGCTAAAGGAAGGGTCTCAGGTTTGGAACGGGAAGGAGTTGGATATCACATCTCATGCTAAAGGAAGGGTCTCAGGTTTGGAACGGGAAGGATTTGGATATCACATCTCATGTTATAGGAAGGGTCTCAGGTTTGGTATAAGCATTGAGATATCACATCTCTGCTATCGGAAGTGTCTCAGGATTGGAATGGGAAGGAGTTGGATATCCCATCTCATGTTATAGGACGGGTCTCAGGTTTGTTATTAGAATCATTGAGATATCATATTGCATGCTGTAGGAAGGGTCTAAGGGTTGGAATGGGAAGGACTTGGATATCACATCTCATGCTATAGATAGGCTCTTAGGTTTGGAAAGGGAAGGAGTTGGATATCACATTTCATGTTAGAGGAAGGATCTCAGGTTTGGTATTAGAAGCATTGAGATATCACATCTCATGCTATAATAAGGGTCTCAGGATTGGAATGGGAAGGATTTGGATATCACATATCTTGCTATAGGAAGGGTCTCAGGATTGGAATGGGTAGGAGTTGGATATTACTTTCTTGCTATAGGAAGGGTCTCATGTTTGGAATGGGAAGGAGTTGGATATCACATATGCTATAGTTAGTGTCTCAGGTTTGGAACGGGAAGGAGTTGGATATCACATCTCATGTTATAGGAAGGGTCTCAGGTTTGGTATAAGCATTGAGATATCACATCTCTGCTATTGGAAGCGGCTCAGGATTGGAATGAGAAGGAGTTGGATATCCCATCTCATGTTATAGTAAGAGTCTCTGGTTTGGTATTAGAATCATTGAGATATCACATCGCATGCTGTAGGAAGGGTCTAAGGATTGGAATGGGATGGACTTGGATATCACATCTCATGCTATAGGTAGGCTCTCAGGTTTGGTATAAGCATTGAGATATCACATCTCATGCTATAGGAAGGGTCTCAGGATTGGAATGGGAAGGATTTGGATATCTCATCTCATGCTATAGGAAGGGTCTCAGATTTGGTATAAGCATTGAGATATCACATCTCATGCTAAAGGAAGGGTCTCAGGATTGGAATGGGAAGGAGTTGTATATGACATCTCAGGCCATAGGAAGGGTCTCAGGTTTGGTATAAGCAATGAGATATCACATCTCTGCTATCGGAAGGGTCTCAGGATTGGAATGGGAAGGAGTTGGATATCCCATCTCATGTTATAGGAAGGGTCTCAGGTTTGGTATTAGAAGCATAGAGATATCACATCTCATGCTATAGGAAGGGTCTCAGGATTGGAATGGGAAGGACTTGGATGTCACATCTCATGCTATAGGGAGGGTCTCAAGTTTGATATTAGAAGCATTGAGATAACAAATCTCATGATATCGGAAGGGTCTCAGGATTGGAATGGGAAGGAGTTGGATACCACATCTCATGATAAAGGAAGGGTCTAAGGTTTGGAAGGGGAAGGATTTGGATATCACATCTCATGTTATAGGACGGGTCTCAGGTTTGGTATTAGAAGCATTGAGATATCAAGTCTCATGGTATAAGAAGGGTCTCAGAATTGGAATGGGAAGGAGTTGGATATCACACCTCAAGCTATAGGAAGGGTCTCAGGATTGGAATGGGAAGGAGTTTGATATCACATCTCATGCCATAGTATGGGTCTCAGGTTTGGTAGAAGCATTGGGATATCACATCTCATGCTATCGGAAGGGTATCAGTATTGGATTTGGAAGAAGTTGGATATCCCATCTCATGCTATAGGAAGGGTCTCAGGTTGGAATGGGAAGGAGTTGGATATCACATTTCATGTTATAGGAAGGGTCTCAGGATTGGAATGGGAAGGACTTGGATATCATATCTCATGCTATAGGATGGGTCTCAGGTTTGTTATTAGAATCATTGAGATATCATATTGCATGCTGTAGGAAGGGTCTAAGGATTGGAATGGGAAGGACTTGGATATCACATCTCATGCTATAGATAGGCTCTTAGGTTTGGAAAGGGAAGTAGTTGGATATCACATCTCATGCTATAGGAAGGGTCTCAGGTTTGGTATAAGCATTGAGATATCACATCTCATGCTATAGGACGGGTCTCAGGATTGGAATGGAAGGAGTTGGATATCACATCTCATGTTATAGGAAGGATCTCAGGTTTGGTATTAGAAGCATTGAGACATCACATCTCATGCTATAGGAAGGGTCTCAGGATTGGAATGTGAAGGATTTGGATATCACATCTCATGCTAAAGGAAGGGTCTCAGGTTTGGTAGAAGCATTGAGATATCACGTCTCTGCTATCGGAAGGGTCTCAGGATTGGATTGGGAAGGAGTTGGATATCCCTTCTCATGCTATAGGAAGGGTCTCAGGATTTGAATGGCAAGGAGTTGGATATCACATCTCATGCCATAGGAAGGGTCTCAGGTTTGGTATAAGCATTGAGATATCACATCTCTGCTATCGGAAGGGTCTCAGGATTGGAATGGGAAGGAGTTGGATATTCCCATCTCATGTTATAGGAAGGGTCTCAGGTTTGGTATTAGAAGCATTGAGATATCACATCTCATGCTATAGGAAGGGTCTCAGGATTGGAATGGGAAGGACTTGGATATCACATCTCATGATAAAGGAAGGGTCTAAGGTTTGGAAGGGGAAGGATTTGGATATCACATCTCATGTTATATTACGGGTCTCAGGTTTGGTATTAGAAGCACTGAGATATCAAGTCTCAGAGTATAGGAAGGGTCTCAGAATTGGAATGGGAAGGAGTTGGATATCACATCTCAAGCTATAGGAAGGGTCTCAGGATTGGAATGGGAAGGACTTGGATATCACATCTCATGCTATAGGAAGGCTCTCAGGTTTGGAAGGGAAAAGAGTTGGATATCACATTTCATGTTAGAGGTAGGATCTCAGGTTTGGTATTAGAGGCATTGAGATATCACATCTCATGCTATCAGAAGGGTCTCAGGAATGGAATGGGAAGGAGTTGGATATCACATCTCATGCTAAAGGGAGGGTCTCAGGTTTGGAAGGGGAAGGATTTGGATATCACATCTCATGTTATAGGAAGGATCTCAGGTTTGGTATTAGAAGCATTGAGATATCACATCTCATGCTATCGGAAGGATCTCACGTTTGGTATTAGAAGTATTGAGCTATCATATCTCATGCTATAGGAAGGGTCTCAGGATTGGAATGGGAAAGAGTTGGATATCACATCTCATGCTATAGGGAGTGTCTCAGGATTGGAATGGGAAGGACTTAGATATCACATATCATGCTATAGGGAGGGTCTCAGTTTTGATATTAGAAGCATTGAGATATCACATCTCATGCTATCGGAAGTGTCTCAGGATTGGAATGGGAAGGAGCTGGATATCACATCTCATGCTAAAGGAAGGGTCTCAGGTTTGGAACGGGAAGGAGTTGGATATCACATCTCATGCTAAAGGAAGGGTCTCAGGTTTGGAACGGGAAGGATTTGGATATCACATCTCATGTTATAGGAAGGGTCTCAGGTTTGGTATAAGCATTGAGATATCACATCTCTGCTATCGGAAGTGTCTCAGGATTGGAATGGGAAGGAGTTGGATATCCCATCTCATGTTATAGGACGGGTCTCAGGTTTGTTATTAGAATCATTGAGATATCATATTGCATGCTGTAGGAAGGGTCTAAGGGTTGGAATGGGAAGGACTTGGATATCACATCTCATGCTATAGATAGGCTCTTAGGTTTGGAAAGGGAAGGAGTTGGATATCACATTTCATGTTAGAGGAAGGATCTCAGGTTTGGTATTAGAAGCATTGAGATATCACATCTCATGCTATAATAAGGGTCTCAGGATTGGAATGGGAAGGATTTGGATATCACATATCTTGCTATAGGAAGGGTCTCAGGATTGGAATGGGTAGGAGTTGGATATTACTTTCATGCTATAGGAAGGGTCTCATGTTTGGAATGGGAAGGAGTTGGATATCACATATGCTATAGTTAGTGTCTCAGGTTTGGAACGGGAAGGAGTTGGATATCACATCTCATGTTATAGGAAGGGTCTCAGGTTTGGTATAAGCATTGAGATATCACATCTCTGCTATCGGAAGCGGCTCAGGATTGGAATGAGAAGGAGTTGGATATCCCATCTCATGTTATAGTAAGAGTCTCTGGTTTGGTATTAGAATCATTGAGATATCACATCGCATGCTGTAGGAAGGGTCTAAGGATTGGAATGGGATGGACTTGGATATCACATCTCATGCTATAGGTAGGCTCTCAGGTTTGGTATAAGCATTGAGATATCACATCTCATGCTATAGGAAGGGTCTCAGGATTGGAATGGGAAGGATTTGGATATCACATCTCATGCTATAGGAAGGGTCTCAGATTTGGTATAAGCATTGAGATATCACATCTCATGCTAAAGGAAGGGTCTCAGGATTGGAATGGGAAGGAGTTGTATATGACATCTCAGGCCATAGGAAGGGTCTCAGGTTTGGTATAAGCATTGAGATATCACATCTCTGCTATCGGAAGGGTCTCAGGATTGGAATGGGAAGGAGTTGGATATCCCATCTCATGTTATAGGAAGGGTCTCAGGTTTGGTATTAGAAGCATAGAGATATCACATCTCATGCTATAGGAAGGGTCTCAGGATTGGAATGGGAAGGACTTGGATGTCACATCTCATGCTATAGGGAGGGTCTCAAGTTTGATATTAGAAGCATTGAGATAACAAATCTCATGATATCGGAAGGGTCTCAGGATTGGAATGGGAAGGAGTTGGATACCACATCTCATGATAAAGGAAGGGTCTAAGGTTTGGAAGGGGAAGGATTTGGATATCACATCTCATGTTATAGGACGGGTCTCAGGTTTGGTATTAGAAGCATTGAGATATCAAGTCTCATGGTATAAGAAGGGTCTCAGAATTGGAATGGGAAGGAGTTGGATATCACACCTCAAGCTATAGGAAGGGTCTCAGGATTGGAATGGGAAGGAGTTTGATATCACATCTCATGCCATAGTATGGGTCTCAGGTTTGGTAGAAGCATTGGGATATCACATCTCATGCTATCGGAAGGGTATCAGTATTGGATTTGGAAGAAGTTGGATATCCCATCTCATGCTATAGGAAGGGTCTCAGGTTGGAATGGGAAGGAGTTGGATATCACATTTCATGTTATAGGAAGGGTCTCAGGATTGGAATGGGAAGGACTTGGATATCATATCTCATGCTATAGGATGGGTCTCAGGTTTGTTATTAGAATCATTGAGATATCATATTGCATGCTGTAGGAAGGGTCTAAGGATTGGAATGGGAAGGACTTGGATATCACATCTCATGCTATAGATAGGCTCTTAGGTTTGGAAAGGGAAGGAGTTGGATATCACATTTCATGTTAGAGGAAGGATCTCAGGTTTGGTATTAGAAGCATTGAGATATCACATCTCATGCTATAGGAAGGGTCTCAGGATTGGAATGGGAAGTAGTTGGATATCACATCTCATGCTATAGGAAGGGTCTCAGGTTTGGTATAAGCATTGAGATATCACATCTCATGCTATAGGACGGGTCTCAGGATTGGAATGGAAGGAGTTGGATATCACATCTCATGTTATAGGAAGGATCTCAGGTTTGGTATTAGAAGCATTGAGACATCACATCTCATGCTATAGGAAGGGTCTCAGGATTGGAATGTGAAGGATTTGGATATCACATCTCATGCTAAAGGAAGGGTCTCAGGTTTGGTAGAAGCATTGAGATATCACGTCTCTGCTATCGGAAGGGTCTCAGGATTGGATTGGGAAGGAGTTGGATATCCCTTCTCATGCTATAGGAAGGGTCTCAGGATTTGAATGGCAAGGAGTTGGATATCACATCTCATGCCATAGGAAGGGTCTCAGGTTTGGTATAAGCATTGAGATATCACATCTCTGCTATCGGAAGGGTCTCAGGATTGGAATGGGAAGGAGTTGGATATTCCCATCTCATGTTATAGGAAGGGTCTCAGGTTTGGTATTAGAAGCATTGAGATATCACATCTCATGCTATAGGAAGGGTCTCAGGATTGGAATGGGAAGGACTTGGATATCACATCTCATGATAAAGGAAGGGTCTAAGGTTTGGAAGGGGAAGGATTTGGATATCACATCTCATGTTATATTACGGGTCTCAGGTTTGGTATTAGAAGCACTGAGATATCAAGTCTCAGAGTATAGGAAGGGTCTCAGAATTGGAATGGGAAGGAGTTGGATATCACATCTCATGCTATAGGAAGGCTCTCAGGTTTGGAAGGGAAAAGAGTTGGATATCACATTTCATGTTAGAGGTAGGATCTCAGGTTTGGTATTAGAGGCATTGAGATATCACATCTCATGCTATCAGAAGGGTCTCAGGAATGGAATGGGAAGGAGTTGGATATCACATCTCATGCTAAAGGGAGGGTCTCAGGTTTGAAAGGGGAAGGATTTGGATATCACATCTCATGTTATAGGAAGGATCTCAGGTTTGGTATTAGAAGCATTGAGATATCACATCTCATGCTATCGGAAGGATCTCAGGTTTGGTATTAGAAGCATTGAGATATCACATCTCATGCTATCAGAAGGGTCTCAGGATTGGAATGGGAAGGAGTTGGATATCACATCTCATGCTAAAGGGAGGGTCTCAGGTTTGGAAGGGGAAGGATTTGGATATCACATCTCATGTTATCGGAAGGATCTCACGTTTGGTATTAGAAGTATTGAGATATCATATCTCATGCTATAGGAAGGGTCTCAGGATTGGAATGGGAAAGAGTTGGATATCACATCTCATGCTATAGGGAGTGTCTCAGGATTGGAATGGGAAGGACTTAGATATCACATATCATGCTATAGGGAGGGTCTCAGTTTTGATATTAGAAGCATTGAGATATCACATCTCATGCTATCGGAAGTGTCTCAGGATTGGAATGGGAAGGAGCTGGATATCACATCTCATGCTAAAGGAAGGGTCTCAGGTTTGGAACGGGAAGGATTTGGATATCACATCTCATGTTATAGGAAGGGTCTCAGGTTTGGTATAAGCATTGAGATATCACATCTCTGCTATCGGAAGTGTCTCAGGATTGGAATGGGAAGGAGTTGGATATCCCATCTCATGTTATAGGACGGGTCTCAGGTTTGTTATTAGAATCATTGAGATATCATATTGCATGCTGTAGGAAGGGTTTAAGGGTTGGAATGGGAAGGACTTGGATATCACATCTCATGCTATAGATAGGCTCTTAGGTTTGGAAAGGGAAGGAGTTGGATATCACATTTCATGTTAGAGGAAGGATCTCAGGTTTGGTATTAGAAGCATTGAGATATCACATCTCATGCTATAGGAAGGGTCTCAGGATTGGAATGGGAAGTAGTTGGATATCACATCTCATGCTATAGGAAGGGTCTCAGGTTTGGTATAAGCATTGAGATATCACATCTCATGCTATGGGACGGGTCTCAGGATTGGAATGGAAGGAGTTGGATATCACATCTCATGTTATAGGAAGGATCTCAGGTTTGGTATTAGAAGCATTGAGACATCACATCTCATGCTATAGGAAGGGTCTCAGGGTTGGAATGGGAAGGAGTTGGATATCACATCTCATCCAATAGGAAGGGTCTCAGGTTTGGAATGGGAAGGAATTGGATATGACATCCTATGTTATAGGAAGGATCTCAGGTTTGGTATTAGAAGAATTGAGATATCACATCTCATGCTATAGGAAGGGTCTCAGGATTGGAATGTGAAGGATTTGGATATCACATCTCATGCTAAAGGAAGGGTCTCAGGTTTGGTAGAAGCATTGAGATATCACGTCTCTGCTATCGGAAGGGTCTCAGGATTGGATTGGGAAGGAGTTGGATATCCCTTCTCATGCTATAGGAAGGGTCTCAGGATTTGAATGGCAAGGAGTTGGATATCACATCTCATGCCATAGGAAGGGTCTCAGGTTTGGTATAAGCATTGAGATATCACATCTCTGCTATCGGAAGGGTCTCAGGATTGGATTGGGAAGGAGTTGGATATCCCTTCTCATGCTATAGGAAGTGTCTCAGGTTGGAATGGGAAGGAGTTGGATATCACATCTCATGTTATAGGAAGGGTCTCAGGATTGGAATGGGAAGGATTTGGATATCACATCTCTTGCTATAGGAAGGGTCTCAGGATTGGAATGGGTAGGAGTTGGATATTACTTTCTTGCTATAGGAAGGGTCTCATGTTTGGAATGGGAAGGAGTTGGATATCACATATGCTATAGTTAGTGTCTCAGGTTTGGAACGGGAAGGAGTTGGATATCACATCTCATGTTATAGGAAGGGTCTCAGGTTTGGTATAAGCATTGAGATATCACATCTCTGCTATCGGAAGCGGCTCAGGATTGGAATGGGAAGGGGTTGGATATCCCATCTCATGTTATAGTAAGAGTCTCTGGTTTGGTATTAGAATCATTGAGATATCACATTGCATGCTGTAGGAAGGGTCTAAGGATTGGAATGGGATGGACTTGGATATCACATCTCATGCTATAGGTAGGCTCTCAGGTTTGGTATAAGCATTGAGATATCACATCTCATGCTATAGGAAGGGTCTCAGGATTGGAATGGGAAGGATTTGGATATCACATCTCATGCTATAGGAAGGGTCTCAGATTTGGTATAAGCATTGAGATATCACATCTCATGCTAAAGGAAGGGTCTCAGGATTGGAATGGGAAGGAGTTGGATACCACATCTCATGATAAAGGAAGGGTCTAAGGTTTGGAAGGGGAAGGATTTGGATATCACATCTCATGTTATAGGACGGGTCTCAGGTTTGGTATTAGAAGCATTGAGATATCAAGTCTCATGGTATAAGAAGGGTCTCAGAATTGGAATGGGAAGGAGTTGGATATCACACCTCAAGCTATAGGAAGGGTCTCAGGATTGGAATGGGAAGGAGTTTGATATCACATCTCATGCCATAGTATGGGTCTCAGGTTTGGTAGAAGCATTGGGAAATCACATCTCATGCTATCGGAAAGGTATCAGTATTGGATTTGGAAGAAGTTGGATATCCCATCTCATGCTATAGGAAGGGTCTCAGGTTGGAATGGGAAGTAGTTGGATATCACATTTCATGTTATAGGAAGGGTCTCAGGATTGGAATGGGAAGGACTTGGATATCATATCTCATGCTATAGGACGGGTCTCAGGTTTTTTATTAGAATCATTGAGATGTCATATTGCATGCTGTAGGAAGGGTCTAAGGATTGGAATGGGAAGGACTTGGATATCACATCTCATGCTATAGATAGGCTCTTAGGTTTGGAAAGGGAAGGAGTTGGATATCACATCTCATGTTATAGGAAGGATCTCAGGTTTGGTATTAGAAGCATTGAGACATCACATCTCATGCTATAGGAAGGGTCTCAGGGTTGGAATGGGAAGGAGTTGGATATCACATCTCATCCAATAGGAAGGGTCTCAGGTTTGGAATGGGAAGGAATTGGATATCACATCTCATGTTATAGGAAGGATCTCAGGTTTGGTATTAGAAGCATTGAGATATCATATCACATGCTATAGGAAGGGTCTCAGGATTGGAATGTGAAGGATTTGGATATCACATCTCATGCTAAAGGAAGGGTCTCAGGTTTGGTAGAAGCAATGAGATATCACGTCTCTGCTATCGGAAGGGTCTCAGGATTGGATTGGGAAGGAGTTGGATATCCCTTCTCATGCTATAGGAAGGGTCTCAGGATTTGAATGGCAAGGAGTTGGATATCACATCTCATGCTATAGGAAGGGTCTCAGGTTTGGTACAAGCATTGAGATATCACATCTCTGCTATCGGAAGGGTCTCAGGATTGGAATGGGAAGGAGTTGGATATTCCCATCTCATGTTATAGGAAGGGTCTCAGGTTTGGTATTAGAAGCATTGAGATATCACATCTCATGCTATAGGAAGGGTCTCAGGATTGGAATGGGAAGGACTTGGATATCACATCTCATGCTATAGGGAGGGTCTCAAGTTTGATATTAGAAGCTTTGAGATATCACATCTCATGATATCGGAAGGGTCTCAGGATTGGAATGGGAAGGAGTTGGATATCACATCTCATGATAAAGGAAGGGTCTAAGGTTTGGAAGGGGAAGAATTTGGATATCACATCTCATGTTATATTACGGGTCTCAGGTTTGGTATTAGAAGCATTGAGATATCAAGTCTCAGAGTATAGGAAGGGTCTCAGAATTGGAATGGGAAGGAGTTGGATATCACATCTCAAGCTATATGAAGGGTCTCAGGATTGGAATGGAAAGGACTTGGATATCACATCTCATGCTATAGGAAGGCTCTCAGGTTTGGAAGGGGAAAGAGTTGGATATCACATTTCATGTTAGAGGTAGGATCTCAGGTTTGGTATTAGAGGCATTGAGATATCACATCTCATGCTATCAGAAGGGTCTCAGGAATGGAATGGGAAGGAGTTGGATATCACATCTCATGCTAAAGGGAGGGTCTCAGGTTTGGAAGGGGAAGGATTTGGATATCACATCTAATGGTTTAGGAAGGATCTCAGGTTTGGTATTAGAAGCATTGAGATATCACATCTCATGCTATCGGAAGGATCTCAGGTTTGGTATTAGAAGCATTGAGATATCACATCTCATGCTATCAGAAGGGTCTCAGGATTGGAATGGGAAGGAGTTGGATATCACATCTCATGCTAAAGGGAGGGTCTCAGGTTTGGAAGGGGAAGGATTTGGATATCACATCTCATGTTATCGGAAGGATCTCACGTTTGGTATTAGAAGTATTGAGATATCATATCTCATGCTATAGGAAGGGTTTCAGGATTGGAATGGGAAAGAGTTGGATATCACATCTCATGCTATAGGGAGTGTCTCAGGATTGGAATGGGAAGGACTTAGATATCACATATCATGCTATAGGGAGGGTCTCAGTTTTGATATTAGAAGCATTGAGATATCACATCTCATGCTATCGGAAGTGTCTCAGGATTGGAATGGGAAGGAGCTGGATATCACATCTCATGCTAAAGGAAGGGTCTCAGGTTTGGAACGGGAAGGAGTTGGATATCACATCTCATGCTAAAGGAAGGGTCTCAGGTTTGGAACGGGAAGGATTTGGATATCACATCTCATGTTATAGGAAGGGTCTCAGCTTTGGTATAAGCATTGAGATATCACATCTCTGCTATGGGAAGTGTCTCAGGATTGGAATGGGAAGGAGTTGGATATCCCATCTCATGTTATAGGACGGGTCTCAGGTTTGTTATTAGAATCATTGAGATATCATATTGCATGCTGTAGGAAGGGTCTAAGGGTTGGAATGGGAAGGACTTGGATATCACATCTCATGCTATAGATAGGCTCTTAGGTTTGGAAAGGGAAGGAGTTGGATATCACATTTCATGTTAGAGGAAGGATCTCAGGTTTGGTATTAGAAGCATTGAGATATCACATCTCATGCTATAGGAAGGGTCTCAGGATTGGAATGGGAAGGATTTGGATATCACATCTCTTGCTATAGGAAGGGTCTCAGGATTGGAATGGGTAGGAGTTGGATATTACTTTCTTGCTATAGGAAGGGTCTCATGTTTGGAATGGGAAGGAGTTGGATATCACATATGCTATAGTTAGTGTCTCAGGTTTGGAACGGGAAGGAGTTGGATATCACATCTCATGTTATAGGAAGGGTCTCAGGTTTGGTATAAGCATTGAGATATCACATCTCTGCTATCGGAAGCGGCTCAGGATTGGAATGAGAAGGAGTTGGATATCCCATCTCATGTTATAGTAAGAGTCTCTGGTTTGGTATTAGAATCATTGAGATATCACATTGCATGCTGTAGGAAGGGTCTAAGGATTGGAATGGGATGGACTTGGATATCACATCTCATGCTATAGGTAGGCTCTCAGGTTTGGTATAAGCATTGAGATATCACATCTCATGCTATAGGAAGGGTCTCAGGATTGGAATGGGAAGGATTTGGATATCACATCTCATGCTATAGGAAGGGTCTCAGATTTGGTATAAGCATTGAGATATCACATCTCATGCTAAAGGAAGGGTCTCAGGATTGGAATGGGAAGGAGTTGTATATGACATCTCAGGCCATAGGAAGGGTCTCAGGTTTGGTATAAGCATTGAGATATCACATCTCTGCTATCGGAAGGGTCTCAGGATTGGAATGGGAAGGAGTTGGATATCCCATCTCATGTTATAGGAAGGGTCTCAGGTTTGGTATTAGAAGCATAGAGATATCACATCTCATGCTATAGGAAGGGTCTCAGGATTGGAATGGGAAGGACTTGGATGTCACATCTCATGCTATAGGGAGGGTCTCAAGTTTGATATTAGAAGCATTGAGATAACAAATCTCATGATATCGGAAGGGTCTCAGGATTGGAATGGGAAGGAGTTGGATACCACATCTCATGATAAAGGAAGGGTCTAAGGTTTGGAAGGGGAAGGATTTGGATATCACATCTCATGTTATAGGACGGGTCTCAGGTTTGGTATTAGAAGCATTGAGATATCAAGTCTCATGGTATAAGAAGGGTCTCAGAATTGGAATGGGAAGGAGTTGGATATCACACCTCAAGCTATAGGAAGGGTCTCAGAATTGGAATGGGAAGGAGTTTGATATCACATCTCATGCCATAGTATGGGTCTCAGGTTTGGTAGAAGCATTGGGATATCACATCTCATGCTATCGGAAGGGTATCAGTATTGGATTTGGAAGGAGTTGGATATCCCATCTCATGCTATAGGAAGGGTCTCAGGTTGGAATGGGAAGGAGTTGGATATCACATTTCATGTTATAGGAAGGGTCTCAGGATTGGAATGGGAAGGACTTGGATATCATATCTCATGCTATAGGATGGGTCTCAGGTTTGTTATTAGAATCATTGAGATATCATATTGCATGCTGTAGGAAGGGTCTAAGGATTGGAATGGGAAGGACTTGGATATCACATCTCACGCTATAGATAGGCTCTTAGGTTTGGAAAGGGAAGGAGTTGGATTTCACATTTCATGTTAGAGGAAGGATCTCAGGTTTGGTATTAGAAGCATTGAGATATCACATCTCATGCTATAGGAAGGGTCTCAGGATTGGAATGGGAAGTAGTTGGATATCACATCTCATGCTATAGGAAGGGTCTCAGGTTTGGTATAAGCATTGAGATATCACATCTCATGCTATAGGACGGGTCTCAGGATTGGAATGGAAGATTTTGGATATCACATCTCATGTTATAGGAAGGATCTCAGGTTTGGTATTAGAAGCATTGAGACATCACATCTCATGCTATAGGAAGGGTCTCAGGATTGGAATGTGAAGGATTTGGATATCACATCTCATGCTAAAGGAAGGGTCTCAGGTTTGGTAGAAGCATTGAGATATCACGTCTCTGCTATCGGAAGGGTCTCAGGATTGGATTGGGAAGGAGTTGGATATCCCTTCTCATGCTATAGGAAGGGTCTCAGGATTTGAATGGCAAGGAGTTGGATATCACATCTCATGCCATAGGAAGGGTCTCAGGTTTGGTATAAGCATTGAGATATCACATCTCTGCTATCGGAAGGGTCTCAGGATTGGAATGGGAAGGAGTTGGATATTCCCATCTCATGTTATAGGAAGGGTCTCAGGTTTGGTATTAGAAGCATTGAGATATCACATCTCATGCTATAGGAAGGGTCTCAGGATTGGAATGGGAAGGACTTGGATATCACATCTCATGCTATAGGGAGGGTCTCAAGTTTGATATTAGAAGCTTTGAGATATCACATCTCATGCTATAGGAAGGGTCTAAGGTTTGGAAGGGGAAGGATTTGGATATCACATCTCATGTTATATTACGGGTCTCAGGTTTGGTATTAGAAGCATTGAGATATCAAGTCTCAGAGTATAGGAAGGGTCTCAGAATTGGAATGGGAAGGAGTTGGATATCACATCTCAAGCTATAGGAAGGGTCTCAGGATTGGAATGGGAAGGACTTGGATATCACATCTCATGCTATAGGAAGGCTCTCAGGTTTGGAAGGGGAAAGAGTTGGATATCACATTTCATGTTAGAGGTAGGATCTCAGGTTTGGTATTAGAGGCATTGAGATATCACATCTCATGCTATCAGAAGGGTCTCAGGATTGGAATGGGAAGGAGTTGGATATCACATTTCATGCTAAAGGGAGGGTCTCAGGTTTGGAAGGGGAAGGATTTGGATATCACATCTCATGTTATCGGAAGGATCTCACGTTTGGTATTAGAAGCATTGAGATATCAAGTCTCAGAGTATAGGAAGGGTCTCAGAATTGGAATGGGAAGGAGTTGGATATCACATCTCAAGCTATAGGAAGGGTCTCAGGATTGGAATGGGAAGGACTTGGATATCACATCTCATGCTATAGGAAGGCTCTCAGGTTTGGAAGGGGAAAGAGTTGGATATCACATTTCATGTTAGAGGTAGGATCTCAGGTTTGGTATTAGAGGCATTGAGATATCACATCTCTTGCTATCAGAAGGGTCTCAGGAATGGAATGGAAAGGAGTTGGATATCACATCTCATGCTAAAGGGAGGGTCTCAGGTTTGGAAGGGGAAGGATTTGGATATCACATCTCATGTTATAGGAAGGATCTCAGGTTTGGTATTAGAAGCATTGAGATATCACATCTCATGCTATCAGAAGGGTCTCAGGATTGGAATGGGAAGGAGTTGGATATCACATTTCATGCTAAAGGGAGGGTCTCAGGTTTGGAAGGGGAAGGATTTGGATATCACATCTCATGTTATCGGAAGGATCTCACGTTTGGTATTAGAAGTATTGAGATATCATATCTCATGCTATAGGAAGGGTCTCAGGATTGGAATGGGAAAGAGTTGGATATCACATCTCATGCTATAGGGAGTGTCTCAGGATTGGAATGGGAAGGACTTAGATATCACATATCATGCTATAGGGAGGGTCTCAGGATTGGAATGGGAAGGACTTGGATATCATATCTCATGCTATAGGACGGGTCTCAGGTTTTTTATTAGAATCATTGAGATGTCATATTGCATGCTGTAGGAAGGGTCTAAGGATTGGAATGGGAAGGACTTGGATATCACATCTCATGCTATAGATAGGCTCTTAGGTTTGGAAAGGGAAGGAGTTGGATATCACATCTCATGTTATAGGAAGGATCTCAGGTTTGGTATTAGAAGCATTGAGACATCACATCTCATGCTATAGGAAGGGTCTCAGGGTTGGAATGGGAAGGAGTTGGATATCACATCTCATCCAATAGGAAGGGTCTCAGGTTTGGAATGGGAAGGAATTGGATATCACATCTCATGTTATAGGAAGGATCTCAGGTTTGGTATTAGAAGCATTGAGATATCATATCACATGCTATAGGAAGGGTCTCAGGATTGGAATGTGAAGGATTTGGATATCACATCTCATGCTAAAGGAAGGGTCTCAGGTTTGGTAGAAGCAATGAGATATCACGTCTCTACTATCGGAAGGGTCTCAGGATTGGATTGGGAAGGAGTTGGATATCCCTTCTCATGCTATAGGAAGGGTCTCAGGATTTGAATGGCAAGGAGTTGGATATCACATCTCATGCTATAGGAAGGGTCTCAGGTTTGGTACAAGCATTGAGATATCACATCTCTGCTATCGGAAGGGTCTCAGGATTGGAATGGGAAGGAGTTGGATATTCCCATCTCATGTTATAGGAAGGGTCTCAGGTTTGGTATTAGAAGCATTGAGATATCACATCTCATGCTATAGGAAGGGTCTCAGGATTGGAATGGGAAGGACTTGGATATCACATCTCATGCTATAGGGAGGGTCTCAAGTTTGATATTAGAAGCTTTGAGATATCACATCTCATGATATCGGAAGGGTCTCAGGATTGGAATGGGAAGGAGTTGGATATCACATCTCATGATAAAGGAAGGGTCTAAGGTTTGGAAGGGGAAGAATTTGGATATCACATCTCATGTTATATTACGGGTCTCAGGTTTGGTATTAGAAGCATTGAGATATCAAGTCTCAGAGTATAGGAAGGGTCTCAGAATTGGAATGGGAAGGAGTTGGATATCACATCTCAAGCTATAGGAAGGGTCTCAGGATTGGAATGGAAAGGACTTGGATATCACATCTCATGCTATAGGAAGGCTCTCAGGTTTGGAAGGGGAAAGAGTTGGATATCACATTTCATGTTAGAGGTAGGATCTCAGGTTTGGTATTAGAGGCATTGAGATATCACATCTCATGCTATCAGAAGGGTCTCAGGAATGGAATGGGAAGGAGTTGGATATCACATCTCATGCTAAAGGGAGGGTCTCAGGTTTGGAAGGGGAAGGATTTGGATATCACATCTAATGGTTTAGGAAGGATCTCAGGTTTGGTATTAGAAGCATTGAGATATCACATCTCATGCTATCGGAAGGATCTCAGGTTTGGTATTAGAAGCATTGAGATATCACATCTCATGCTATCAGAAGGGTCTCAGGATTGGAATGGGAAGGAGTTGGATATCACATCTCATGCTAAAGGGAGGGTCTCAGGTTTGGAAGGGGAAGGATTTGGATATCACATCTCATGTTATCGGAAGGATCTCACGTTTGGTATTAGAAGTATTGAGATATCATATCTCATGCTATAGGAAGGGTTTCAGGATTGGAATGGGAAAGAGTTGGATATCACATATCATGCTATAGGGAGGGTCTCAGTTTTGATATTAGAAGCATTGAGATATCACATCTCATGCTATCGGAAGTGTCTCAGGATTGGAATGGGAAGGAGCTGGATATCACATCTCATGCTAAAGGAAGGGTCTCAGGTTTGGAACGGGAAGGAGTTGGATATCACATCTCATGCTAAAGGAAGGGTCTCAGGTTTGGAACGGGAAGGATTTGGATATCACATCTCATGTTATAGGAAGGGTCTCAGGTTTGGTATAAGCATTGAGATATCACATCTCTGCTATGGGAAGTGTCTCAGGATTGGAATGGGAAGGAGTTGGATATCCCATCTCATGTTATAGGACGGGTCTCAGGTTTGTTATTAGAATCATTGAGATATCATATTGCATGCTGTAGGAAGGGTCTAAGGGTTGGAATGGGAAGGACTTGGATATCACATCTCATGCTATAGATAGGCTCTTAGGTTTGGAAAGGGAAGGAGTTGGATATCACATTTCATGTTAGAGGAAGGATCTCAGGTTTGGTATTAGAAGCATTGAGATATCACATCTCATGCTATAGGAAGGGTCTCAGGATTGGAATGGGAAGGATTTGGATATCACATCTCTTGCTATAGGAAGGGTCTCAGGATTGGAATGGGTAGGAGTTGGATATTACTTTCTTGCTATAGGAAGGGTCTCATGTTTGGAATGGGAAGGAGTTGGATATCACATATGCTATAGTTAGTGTCTCAGGTTTGGAACGGGAAGGAGTTGGATATCACATCTCATGTTATAGGAAGGGTCTCAGGTTTGGTATAAGCATTGAGATATCACATCTCTGCTATCGGAAGCGGCTCAGGATTGGAATGAGAAGGAGTTGGATATCCCATCTCATGTTATAGTAAGAGTCTCTGGTTTGGTATTAGAATCATTGAGATATCACATTGCATGCTGTAGGAAGGGTCTAAGGATTGGAATGGGATGGACTTGGATATCACATCTCATGCTATAGGTAGGCTCTCAGGTTTGGTATAAGCATTGAGATATCACATCTCATGCTATAGGAAGGGTCTCAGGATTGGAATGGGAAGGATTTGGATATCACATCTCATGCTATAGGAAGGGTCTCAGATTTGGTATAAGCATTGAGATATCACATCTCATGCTATAGGAAGGGTCTCAGGATTGGAATGGGAAGGATTTGGATATCACATCTCATGCTATAGGAAGGGTCTCAGATTTGGTATAAGCATTGAGATATCACATCTCATGCTAAAGGAAGGGTCTCAGGATTGGAATGGGAAGGAGTTGTATATGACATCTCAGGCCATAGGAAGGGTCTCAGGTTTGGTATAAGCATTGAGATATCACATCTCTGCTATCGGAAGGGTCTCAGGATTGGAATGGGAAGGAGTTGGATATCCCATCTCATGTTATAGGAAGGGTCTCAGGTTTGGTATTAGAAGCATAGAGATATCACATCTCATGCTATAGGAAGGGTCTCAGGATTGGAATGGGAAGGACTTGGATGTCACATCTCATGCTATAGGGAGGGTCTCAAGTTTGATATTAGAAGCATTGAGATAACAAATCTCATGATATCGGAAGGGTCTCAGGATTGGAATGGGAAGGAGTTGGATACCACATCTCATGATAAAGGAAGGGTCTAAGGTTTGGAAGGGGAAGGATTTGGATATCACATCTCATGTTATAGGACGGGTCTCAGGTTTGGTATTAGAAGCATTGAGATATCAAGTCTCATGGTATAGGAAGGGTCTCAGAATTGGAATGGGAAGGAGTTTGATATCACATCTCATGCCATAGTATGGGTCTCAGGTTTGGTAGAAGCATTGGGATATCACATCTCATGCTATCGGAAGGGTATCAGTATTGGATTTGGAAGGAGTTGGATATCCCATCTCATGCTATAGGAAGGGTCTCAGGTTGGAATGGGAAGGAGTTGGATATCACATTTCATGTTATAGGAAGGGTCTCAGGATTGGAATGGGAAGGACTTGGATATCATATCTCATGCTATAGGATGGGTCTCAGGTTTGTTATTAGAATCATTGAGATATCATATTGCATGCTGTAGGAAGGGTCTAAGGATTGGAATGGGAAGGACTTGGATATCACATCTCATGCTATAGATAGGCTCTTAGGTTTGGAAAGGGAAGGAGTTGGATTTCACATTTCATGTTAGAGGAAGGATCTCAGGTTTGGTATTAGAAGCATTGAGATATCACATCTCATGCTATAGGAAGGGTCTCAGGATTGGAATGGGAAGTAGTTGGATATCACATCTCATGCTATAGGAAGGGTCTCAGGTTTGGTATAAGCATTGAGATATCACATCTCATGCTATAGGACGGGTCTCAGGATTGGAATGGAAGATTTTGGATATCACATCTCATGTTATAGGAAGGATCTCAGGTTTGGTATTAGAAGCATTGAGACATCACATCTCATGCTATAGGAAGGGTCTCAGGATTGGAATGTGAAGGATTTGGATATCACATCTCATGCTAAAGGAAGGGTCTCAGGTTTGGTAGAAGCATTGAGATATCACGTCTCTGCTATCGGAAGGGTCTCAGGATTGGATTGGGAAGGAGTTGGATATCCCTTCTCATGCTATAGGAAGGGTCTCAGGATTTGAATGGCAAGGAGTTGGATATCACATCTCATGCCATAGGAAGGGTCTCAGGTTTGGTATAAGCATTGAGATATCACATCTCTGCTATCGGAAGGGTCTCAGGATTGGAATGGGAAGGAGTTGGATATTCCCATCTCATGTTATAGGAAGGGTCTCAGGTTTGGTATTAGAAGCATTGAGATATCGCATCTCATGCTATAGGAAGGGTCTCAGGATTGGAATGGGAAGGACTTGGATATCACATCTCATGCTATAGGGAGGGTCTCAAGTTTGATATTAGAAGCTTTGAGATATCACATCTCATGCTATAGGAAGGGTCTAAGGTTTGGAAGGGGAAGGATTTGGATATCACATCTCATGTTATATTACGGGTCTCAGGTTTGGTATTAGAAGCATTGAGATATCAAGTCTCAGAGTATAGGAAGGGTCTCAGAATTGGAATGGGAAGGAGTTGGATATCACATCTCAAGCTATAGGAAGGGTCTCAGGATTGGAATGGGAAGGACTTGGATATCACATCTCATGCTATAGGAAGGCTCTCAGGTTTGGAAGGGGAAAGAGTTGGATATCACATTTCATGTTAGAGGTAGGATCTCAGGTTTGGTATTAGAGGCATTGAGATATCACATCTCATGCTATCAGAAGGGTCTCAGGATTGGAATGGGAAGGAGTTGGATATCACATTTCATGCTAAAGGGAGGGTCTCAGGTTTGGAAGGGGAAGGATTTGGATATCACATCTCATGTTATCGGAAGGATCTCACGTTTGGTATTAGAAGCATTGAGATATCAAGTCTCAGAGTATAGGAAGGGTCTCAGAATTGGAATGGGAAGGAGTTGGATATCACATCTCAAGCTATAGGAAGGGTCTCAGGATTGGAATGGGAAGGACTTGGATATCACATCTCATGCTATAGGAAGGCTCTCAGGTTTGGAAGGGGAAAGAGTTGGATATCACATTTCATGTTAGAGGTAGGATCTCAGGTTTGGTATTAGAGGCATTGAGATATCACATCTCATGCTATCAGAAGGGTCTCAGGAATGGAATGGAAAGGAGTTGGATATCACATCTCATGCTAAAGGGAGGGTCTCAGGTTTGGAAGGGGAAGGATTTGGATATCACATCTCATGTTATAGGAAGGATCTCAGGTTTGGTATTAGAAGCATTGAGATATCACATCTCATGCTATCAGAAGGGTCTCAGGATTGGAATGGGAAGGAGTTGGATATCACATTTCATGCTAAAGGGAGGGTCTCAGGTTTGGAAGGGGAAGGATTTGGATATCACATCTCATGTTATCGGAAGGATCTCACGTTTGGTATTAGAAGTATTGAGATATCATATCTCATGCTATAGGAAGGGTCTCAGGATTGGAATGGGAAAGAGTTGGATATCACATCTCATGCTATAGGGAGTGTCTCAGGATTGGAATGGGAAGGACTTAGATATCACATATCATGCTATAGGGAGGGTCTCAGTTTTGATATTAGAAGCATTGAGATATCACATCTCATGCTATCGGAAGTGTCTCAGGATTGGAATGGGAAGGAGCTGGATATCACATCTCATGCTAAAGGAAGGGTCTCAGGTTTGGAACGGGAAGGATTTGGATATCACATCTCATGTTATAGGAAGGGTCTCAGGTTTGGTATAAGCATTGAGATATCACATCTCTGCTATCGGAAGTGTCTCAGGATTGGAATGGGAAGGAGTTGGATATCCCATCTCATGTTATAGGACGGGTCTCAGGTTTGTTATTAGAATCATTGAGATATCATATTGCATGCTGTAGGAAGGGTTTAAGGGTTGGAATGGGAAGGACTTGGATATCACATCTCATGCTATAGATAGGCTCTTAGGTTTGGAAAGGGAAGGAGTTGGATATCACATTTCATATTAGAGGAAGGATCTCAGGTTTGGTATTAGAAGCATTGAGATATCACATCTCATGCTATAGGAAGGGTCTCAGGATTGGAATGGGAAGTAGTTGGATATCACATCTCATGCTATAGGAAGGGTCTCAGGTTTGGTATAAGCATTGAGATATCACATCTCATGCTATGGGACGGGTCTCAGGATTGGAATGGAAGGAGTTGGATATCACATCTCATGTTATAGGAAGGATCTCAGGTTTGGTATTAGAAGCATTGAGACATCACATCTCATGCTATAGGAAGGGTCTCAGGGTTGGAATGGGAAGGAGTTGGATATCACATCTCATCCAATAGGAAGGGTCTCAGGTTTGGAATGGGAAGGAATTGGATATGACATCTTATGTTATAGGAAGGATCTCAGGTTTGGTATTAGAAGAATTGAGATATCACATCTCATGCTATAGGAAGGGTCTCAGGATTGGAATGTGAAGGATTTGGATATCACATCTCATGCTAAAGGAAGGGTCTCAGGTTTGGTAGAAGCATTGAGATATCACGTCTCTGCTATCGGAAGGGTCTCAGGATTGGATTGGGAAGGAGTTGGATATCCCTTCTCATGCTATAGGAAGGGTCTCAGGATTTGAATGGCAAGGAGTTGGATATCACATCTCATGCCATAGGAAGGGTCTCAGGTTTGGTATAAGCATTGAGATATCACATCTCTGCTATCGGAAGGGTCTCAGGATTGGATTGGGAAGGAGTTGGATATCCCTTCTCATGCTATAGGAAGTGTCTCAGGTTGGAATGGGAAGGAGTTGGATATCACATCTCATGTTATAGGAAGGGTCTCAGGATTGGAATGGGAAGGATTTGGATATCACATCTCTTGCTATAGGAAGGGTCTCAGGATTGGAATGGGTAGGAGTTGGATATTACTTTCTTGCTATAGGAAGGGTCTCATGTTTGGAATGGGAAGGAGTTGGATATCACATATGCTATAGTTAGTGTCTCAGGTTTGGAACGGGAAGGAGTTGGATATCACATCTCATGTTATAGGAAGGGTCTCAGGTTTGGTGTAAGCATTGAGATATCACATCTCTGCTATCGGAAGCGGCTCAGGATTGCAATGGGAAGGAGTTGGATATCCCATCTCATGTTATAGTAAGAGTCTCTGGTTTGGTATTAGAATCATTGAGATATCACATTGCATGCTGTAGGAAGGGTCTAAGGATTGGAATGGGATGGACTTGGATATCACATCTCATGCTATAGGTAGGCTCTCAGGTTTGGTATAAGCATTGAGATATCACATCTCATGCTATAGGAAGGGTCTCAGGATTGGAATGGGAAGGATTTGGATATCACATCTCATGCTATAGGAAGGGTCTCAGATTTGGTATAAGCATTGAGATATCACATCTCATGCTAAAGGAAGGGTCTCAGGATTGGAATGGGAAGGAGTTGTATATGACATCTCAGGCCATAGGAAGGGTCTCAGGTTTGGTATAAGCATTGAGATATCACATCTCTGCTATCGGAAGCGGCTCAGGATTGGAATGGGAAGGATTTGGATATCACATCTCATGCTATAGGAAGGGTCTCAGATTTGGTATAAGCATTGAGATATCACATCTCATGCTAAAGGAAGGGTCTCAGGATTGGAATAGGAAGGAGTTGGATACCACATCTCATGATAAAGGAAGGGTCTAAGGTTTGGAAGGGGAAGGATTTGGATATCACATCTCATGTTATAGGACGGGTCTCAGGTTTGGTATTAGAAGCATTGAGATATCAAGTCTCATGGTATAAGAAGGGTCTCAGAATTGGAATGGGAAGGAGTTGGATATCACACCTCAAGCTATAGGAAGGGTCTCAGGATTGGAATGGGAAGGAGTTTGATATCACATCTCATGCCATAGTATGGGTCTCAGGTTTGGTAGAAGCATTGGGATATCACATCTCATGCTATCGGAAAGGTATCCGTATTGGATTTGGAAGAAGTTGGATATCCCATCTCATGCTATAGGAAGGGTCTCAGGTTGGAATGGGAAGGAGTTGGATATCACATTTCATGTTATAGGAAGGGTCTCAGGATTGGAATGGGAAGGAATTGGATATCATATCTCATGCTATAGGACGGGTCTCAGGTTTGTTATTAGAATCATTGAGATATCATATTGCATGCTGTAGGAAGGGTTTAAGGATTGGAATGGGAAGGACTTGGATATCACATCTCATGCTATAGATAGGCTCTTAGGTTTGGAAAGGGAAGGAGTTGGATATCACATTTCATGTTAGAGGAAGGATCTCAGGTTTGGTATTAGAAGCATTGAGATATCACATCTCATGCTATAGGAAGGGTCTCAGGATTGGAATGGGAAGAAGTTGGATATCACATCTCATGCTATAGGAAGGGTCTCAGGTTTGGTATAAGCATTGAGATATCACATCTCATGCTATGGGACGGGTCTCAGGATTGGAATGGAAGGAGTTGGATATCACATCTCATGTTATAGGAAGGATCTCAGGTTTGGTATTAGAAGCATTGAGACATCACATCTCATGCTATAGGAAGGGTCTCAGGGTTGGAATGGGAAGGAGTTGGATATCACATCTCATCCAATAGGAAGGGTCTCAGGTTTGGAATGGGAAGGAATTGGATATGACATCTTATGTTATAGGAAGGATCTCAGGTTTGGTATTAGAAGAATTGAGATATCACATCTCATGCTATAGGAAGGGTCTCAGGATTGGAATGTGAAGGATTTGGATATCACATCTCATGCTAAAGGAAGGGTCTCAGGTTTGGTAGAAGCATTGAGATATCACGTCTCTGCTATCGGAAGGGTCTCAGGATTGGATTGGGAAGGAGTTGGATATCCCTTCTCATGCTATAGGAAGGGTCTCAGGATTTGAATGGCAAGGAGTTGGATATCACATCTCATGCCATAGGAAGGGTCTCAGGTTTGGTATAAGCATTGAGATATCACATCTCTGGTATCGGAAGGGTCTCAGGATTGGATTGGGAAGGAGTTGGATATCCCTTCTCATGCTAAAGGAAGTGTCTCAGGTTGGAATGGGAAGGAGTTGGATATCACATCTCATGTTATAGGAAGGGTCTCAGGATTGGAATGGGAAGGATTTGGATATCACATCTCTTGCTATAGGAAGGGTCTCAGGATTGGAATGGGTAGGAGTTGGATATTACTTTCTTGCTATAGGAAGGGTCTCATGTTTGGAATGGGAAGGAGTTGGATATCACATATGCTATAGTTAGTGTCTCAGGTTTGGAACGGGAAGGAGTTGGATATCACATCTCATGTTATAGGAAGGGTCTCAGGTTTGGTATAAGCATTGAGATATCACATCTCTGCTATCGGAAGCGGCTCAGGATTGCAATGGGAAGGAGTTGGATATCCCATCTCATGTTATAGTAAGAGTCTCTGGTTTGGTATTAGAATCATTGAGATATCACATTGCATGCTGTAGGAAGGGTCTAAGGATTGGAATGGGATGGACTTGGATATCACATCTCATGCTATAGGTAGGCTCTCAGGTTTGGTATAAGCATTGAGATATCACATCTCATGCTATAGGAAGGGTCTCAGGATTGGAATGGGAAGGATTTGGATATCACATCTCATGCTATAGGAAGGGTCTCAGATTTGGTATAAGCATTGAGATATCACATCTCATGCTAAAGGAAGGGTCTCAGGATTGGAATGGGAAGGAGTTGTATATGACATCTCAGGCCATAGGAAGGGTCTCAGGTTTGGTATAAGCATTGAGATATCACATCTCTGCTATCGGAAGCGGCTCAGGATTGGAATGGGAAGGATTTGGATATCACATCTCATGCTATAGGAAGGGTCTCAGATTTGGTATAAGCATTGAGATATCACATCTCATGCTAAAGGAAGGGTCTCAGGATTGGAATAGGAAGGAGTTGGATACCACATCTCATGATAAAGGAAGGGTCTAAGGTTTGGAAGGGGAAGGATTTGGATATCACATCTCATGTTATAGGACGGGTCTCAGGTTTGGTATTAGAAGCATTGAGATATCAAGTCTCATGGTATAAGAAGGGTCTCAGAATTGGAATGGGAAGGAGTTGGATATCACACCTCAAGCTATAGGAAGGGTCTCAGGATTGGAATGGGAAGGAGTTTGATATCACATCTCATGCCATAGTATGGGTCTCAGGTTTGGTAGAAGCATTGGGATATCACATCTCATGCTATCGGAAAGGTATCCGTATTGGATTTGGAAGAAGTTGGATATCCCATCTCATGCTATAGGAAGGGTCTCAGGTTGGAATGGGAAGGAGTTGGATATCACATTTCATGTTATAGGAAGGGTCTCAGGATTGGAATGGGAAGGAATTGGATATCATATCTCATGCTATAGGACGGGTCTCAGGTTTGTTATTAGAATCATTGAGATATCATATTGCATGCTGTAGGAAGGGTCTAAGGATTGGAATGGGAAGGACTTGGATATCACATCTCATGCTATAGATAGGCTCTTAGGTTTGGAAAGGGAAGGAGTTGGATATCACATTTCATGTTAGAGGAAGGATCTCAGGTTTGGTATTAGAAGCATTGAGATATCACATCTCATGCTATAGGAAGGGTCTCAGGATTGGAATGGGAAGTAGTTGGATATCACATCTCATGCTATAGGAAGGGTCTCAGGTTTGGTATAAGCATTGAGATATCACATCTCATGCTATAGGACGGGTCTCAGGATTGGAATGGAAGGAGTTGGATATCACATCTCATGTTATAGGAAGGATCTCAGGTTTGGTATTAGAAGCATTGAGACATCACATCTCATGCTATAGGAAGGGTCTCAGGGTTGGAATGGGAAGGAGTTGGATATCACATCTCATCCAATAGAAAGGGTCTCAGGTTTGGAATGGGTAGGAATTGGATATCACATCTCATGTTATAGGAAGGATCTCAGGTTTGGTATTAGAAGCATTGAGATATCACATCTCATGCTATAGGAAGGGTCTCAGGATTGGAATGTGAAGGATTTGGATATCACATCTCATGCTAAAGGAAGGGTCTCAGGTTTGGTAGAAGCATTGAGATATCACGTCTCTGCTATCGGAAGGGTCTCAGGATTGGATTGGGAAGGAGTTGGATATCCCTTCTCATGCTATAGGAAGGGTCTCAGGATTTGAATGGGAAGGAGTTGGATATCACATCTCATGTTATAGGAAGGGTCTCAGGATTGGAATGGGAAGGATTTGGATATCACATCTCTTGCTATAGGAAGGGTCTCAGGATTGGAATGGGTAGGAGTTGGATATTACTTTCTTGCTATAGGAAGGGTCTCATGTTTGGAATGGGAAGCAGTTGGATATCACATATGCTATAGTTAGTGTCTCAGGTTTGGAACGGGAAGGAGTTGGATATCACATCTCATGTTATAGGAAGGGTCTCAGGTTTGGTATAAGCATTGAGATATCACATCTCTGCTATCGGAAGCGGCTCAGGATTGGAATGGGAAGGAGTTGGATATCCCATCTCATGTTATAGGAAGAGTCTCTGGTTTGGTATTAGAATCATTGAGATATCACATCGCATGGTGTAGGAAGGGTCTAAGGATTGGAATGGGATGGACTTGGATATCACATCTCATGCTATAGGTAGGCTCTCAGGTTTGGTATAAGCATTGAGATATCACATCTCATGCTATAGGAAGGGTCTCAGGATTGGAATGGGAAGGAATTGGATATCACATCTCATGCTATAGGAAGGGTCTCAGATTTGGTATAAGCATTGAGATATCACATCTCATGCTAAAGGAACGGTCTCAGGATTGGAATGGGAAGGAGTTGTATATGACATCTCAGGCCATAGGAAGGGTCTCAAGTTTGGTATAAGCATTGAGATATCACATCTCATGCTATAGGAAGGGTCTCAGGATTGGAATGGGAAGGACTTGGATGTCACATCTCATGCTATAGGGAGGGTCTCAAGTTTGATATTAGAAGCATTGAGATAACAAATCTCATGATATCGGAAGGGTCTCAGGATTGGAATGGGAAGGAGTTGGATATCACATCTCATGATAAAGGAAGGGTCTAAGGTTTGGAAGGGGAAGGATTTGGATATCACATCTCATGTTATAGGACGGGTCTCAGGTTTGGTATTAGAAGCATTGAGATATCAAGTCTCATGGTATAAGAAGGGTCTCAGAATTGGAATGGGATGGAGTTGGATATCACACCTCAAGCTATAGGAAGGGTCTCAGGATTGGAATGGGAAGGAGTTTGATATCACATCTCATGCCATAGTATGGGTCTCAGGTTTGGTAGAAGCATTGGGATATCACATCTCATGCTATCGGAAGGGTATCAGTATTGGATTTGGAAGAAGTTGGATATCCCATCTCAT
Organism: Ambystoma mexicanum; assembly: GCF_040938575.1. NCBI lineage: Eukaryota > Metazoa > Chordata > Amphibia > Caudata > Ambystomatidae > Ambystoma > Ambystoma mexicanum. Next base: position 288,576,627 of record NC_090938.1, read on the forward strand.
GCTATAGGAAGGGTCTCAGGTTGGAATGGGAAGGAGTTGGATATCACATTTCATGTTATAGGAAGGGTCTCAGGATTGGAATGGGAAGGACTTGGATATCATATCTCATGCTATAGGAAGGCTCTCAGGTTTGGAAGGGGAAGGAGTTGGATATCACATTTCATGTTAGAGGAAGGATCTCAGGTTTGGTATTAGAGGCCTTGAGATATCACATCTCATGCTATAGGAAGGGTCTCAGGATTGGAATGGGAAGGAGTTGGATATCACATCTCAAGCTATAGGAAATATCTCAGGTTTGGTATTAGAAGCATTGAGACATCACATCTCATGTTATAGGAAGGGTCTCAGGATTGGAATGGGAAGAAGTTGGATATCACATCTCATGCTATAGGAAGGGTCTCAGGTTTGGTATAAGCATTGAGATATCACATCTCATGCTATAGGACGGGTCTCAGGATTGGAATGGAAGGAGTTGGATATCACATCTCATGTTATAGGAAGGATCTCAGGTTTGGTATTAGAAGCATTGAGACATCACATCTCATGCTATAGGAAGGGTCTCAGGGTTGGAATGGGAAGGAGTTGGATATCACATCTCATCCAATAGGAAGGGTCTCAGGTTTGGAATGGGAAGGAATTGGATATGACATCTTATGTTATAGGAAGGATCTCAGGTTTGGTATTAGAAGAATTGAGATATCACATCTCATGCTATAGGAAGGGTCTCAGGATTGGAATGTGAAGGATTTGGATATCACATCTCATGCTAAAGGAAGGGTCTCAGGTTTGGTAGAAGCATTGAGATATCACGTCTCTGCTATCGGAAGGGTCTCAGGATTGGATTGGGAAGGAGTTGGATATCCCTTCTCATGCTATAGGAAGGGTCTCAGGATTTGAATGGCAAGGAGTTGGATATCACATCTCATGCCATAGGAAGGGTCTCAGGTTTGGTATAAGCATTGAGATATCACATCTCTGGTATCGGAAGGGTCTCAGGATTGGATTGGGAAGGAGTTGGATATCCCTTCTCATGCTAAAGGAAGTGTCTCAGGTTGGAATGGGAAGGAGTTGGATATCACATCTCATGTTATAGGAAGGGTCTCAGGATTGGAATGGGAAGGATTTGGATATCACATCTCTTGCTATAGGAAGGGTCTCAGGATTGGAATGGGTAGGAGTTGGATATTACTTTCTTGCTATAGGAAGGGTCTCATGTTTGGAATGGGAAGGAGTTGGATATCACATATGCTATAGTTAGTGTCTCAGGTTTGGAACGGGAAGGAGTTGGATATCACATCTCATGTTATAGGAAGGGTCTCAGGTTTGGTATAAGCATTGAGATATCACATCTCTGCTATCGGAAGCGGCTCAGGATTGCAATGGGAAGGAGTTGGATATCCCATCTCATGTTATAGTAAGAGTCTCTGGTTTGGTATTAGAATCATTGAGATATCACATTGCATGCTGTAGGAAGGGTCTAAGGATTGGAATGGGATGGACTTGGATATCACATCTCATGCTATAGGTAGGCTCTCAGGTTTGGTATAAGCATTGAGATATCACATCTCATGCTATAGGAAGGGTCTCAGGATTGGAATGGGAAGGATTTGGATATCACATCTCATGCTATAGGAAGGGTCTCAGATTTGGTATAAGCATTGAGATATCACATCTCATGCTAAAGGAAGGGTCTCAGGATTGGAATGGGAAGGAGTTGTATATGACATCTCAGGCCATAGGAAGGGTCTCAGGTTTGGTATAAGCATTGAGATATCACATCTCTGCTATCGGAAGCGGCTCAGGATTGGAATGGGAAGGATTTGGATATCACATCTCATGCTATAGGAAGGGTCTCAGATTTGGTATAAGCATTGAGATATCACATCTCATGCTAAAGGAAGGGTCTCAGGATTGGAATAGGAAGGAGTTGGATACCACATCTCATGATAAAGGAAGGGTCTAAGGTTTGGAAGGGGAAGGATTTGGATATCACATCTCATGTTATAGGACGGGTCTCAGGTTTGGTATTAGAAGCATTGAGATATCAAGTCTCATGGTATAAGAAGGGTCTCAGAATTGGAATGGGAAGGAGTTGGATATCACACCTCAAGCTATAGGAAGGGTCTCAGGATTGGAATGGGAAGGAGTTTGATATCACATCTCATGCCATAGTATGGGTCTCAGGTTTGGTAGAAGCATTGGGATATCACATCTCATGCTATCGGAAAGGTATCCGTATTGGATTTGGAAGAAGTTGGATATCCCATCTCATGCTATAGGAAGGGTCTCAGGTTGGAATGGGAAGGAGTTGGATATCACATTTCATGTTATAGGAAGGGTCTCAGGATTGGAATGGGAAGGAATTGGATATCATATCTCATGCTATAGGACGGGTCTCAGGTTTGTTATTAGAATCATTGAGATATCATATTGCATGCTGTAGGAAGGGTCTAAGGATTGGAATGGGAAGGACTTGGATATCACATCTCATGCTATAGATAGGCTCTTAGGTTTGGAAAGGGAAGGAGTTGGATATCACATTTCATGTTAGAGGAAGGATCTCAGGTTTGGTATTAGAAGCATTGAGATATCACATCTCATGCTATAGGAAGGGTCTCAGGATTGGAATGGGAAGTAGTTGGATATCACATCTCATGCTATAGGAAGGGTCTCAGGTTTGGTATAAGCATTGAGATATCACATCTCATGCTATAGGACGGGTCTCAGGATTGGAATGGAAGGAGTTGGATATCACATCTCATGTTATAGGAAGGATCTCAGGTTTGGTATTAGAAGCATTGAGACATCACATCTCATGCTATAGGAAGGGTCTCAGGGTTGGAATGGGAAGGAGTTGGATATCACATCTCATCCAATAGAAAGGGTCTCAGGTTTGGAATGGGTAGGAATTGGATATCACATCTCATGTTATAGGAAGGATCTCAGGTTTGGTATTAGAAGCATTGAGATATCACATCTCATGCTATAGGAAGGGTCTCAGGATTGGAATGTGAAGGATTTGGATATCACATCTCATGCTAAAGGAAGGGTCTCAGGTTTGGTAGAAGCATTGAGATATCACGTCTCTGCTATCGGAAGGGTCTCAGGATTGGATTGGGAAGGAGTTGGATATCCCTTCTCATGCTATAGGAAGGGTCTCAGGATTTGAATGGGAAGGAGTTGGATATCACATCTCATGTTATAGGAAGGGTCTCAGGATTGGAATGGGAAGGATTTGGATATCACATCTCTTGCTATAGGAAGGGTCTCAGGATTGGAATGGGTAGGAGTTGGATATTACTTTCTTGCTATAGGAAGGGTCTCATGTTTGGAATGGGAAGCAGTTGGATATCACATATGCTATAGTTAGTGTCTCAGGTTTGGAACGGGAAGGAGTTGGATATCACATCTCATGTTATAGGAAGGGTCTCAGGTTTGGTATAAGCATTGAGATATCACATCTCTGCTATCGGAAGCGGCTCAGGATTGGAATGGGAAGGAGTTGGATATCCCATCTCATGTTATAGGAAGAGTCTCTGGTTTGGTATTAGAATCATTGAGATATCACATCGCATGGTGTAGGAAGGGTCTAAGGATTGGAATGGGATGGACTTGGATATCACATCTCATGCTATAGGTAGGCTCTCAGGTTTGGTATAAGCATTGAGATATCACATCTCATGCTATAGGAAGGGTCTCAGGATTGGAATGGGAAGGAATTGGATATCACATCTCATGCTATAGGAAGGGTCTCAGATTTGGTATAAGCATTGAGATATCACATCTCATGCTAAAGGAACGGTCTCAGGATTGGAATGGGAAGGAGTTGTATATGACATCTCAGGCCATAGGAAGGGTCTCAAGTTTGGTATAAGCATTGAGATATCACATCTCATGCTATAGGAAGGGTCTCAGGATTGGAATGGGAAGGACTTGGATGTCACATCTCATGCTATAGGGAGGGTCTCAAGTTTGATATTAGAAGCATTGAGATAACAAATCTCATGATATCGGAAGGGTCTCAGGATTGGAATGGGAAGGAGTTGGATATCACATCTCATGATAAAGGAAGGGTCTAAGGTTTGGAAGGGGAAGGATTTGGATATCACATCTCATGTTATAGGACGGGTCTCAGGTTTGGTATTAGAAGCATTGAGATATCAAGTCTCATGGTATAAGAAGGGTCTCAGAATTGGAATGGGATGGAGTTGGATATCACACCTCAAGCTATAGGAAGGGTCTCAGGATTGGAATGGGAAGGAGTTTGATATCACATCTCATGCCATAGTATGGGTCTCAGGTTTGGTAGAAGCATTGGGATATCACATCTCATGCTATCGGAAGGGTATCAGTATTGGATTTGGAAGAAGTTGGATATCCCATCTCATGCTATAGGAAGGGTCTCAGGTTGGAATGGGAAGGAGTTGGATATCACATTTCATGTTATAGGAAGGGTCTCAGGATTGGAATGGGAAGGACTTGGATATCATATCTCATGCTATAGGAAGGCTCTCAGGTTTGGAAGGGGAAGGAGTTGGATATCACATTTCATGTTAGAGGAAGGATCTCAGGTTTGGTATTAGAGGCCTTGAGATATCACATCTCATGCTATAGGAAGGGTCTCAGGATTGGAATGGGAAGGAGTTGGATATCACATCTCAAGCTATAGGAAATATCTCAGGTTTGGTATTAGAAGCATTGAGACATCACATCTCATGTTATAGGAAGGGTCTCAGGATTGGAATGGGAAGAAGTTGGATATCACATCTCATGCTATAGGAAGGGTCTCAGGTTTGGTATAAGCATTGAGATATCACATCTCATGCTATAGGACGGGTCTCAGGATTGGAATGGAAGGAGTTGGATATCACATCTCATGTTATAGGAAGGATCTCAGGTTTGGTATTAGAAGCATTGAGACATCACATCTCATGCTATAGGAAGGGTCTCAGGGTTGGAATGGGAAGGAGTTGGATATCACATCTCATCCAATAGGAAGGGTCTCAGGTTTGGAATGGGAAGGAATTGGATATCACATCTTATGTTATAGGAAGGATCTCAGGTTTGGTATTAGAAGCATTGAGATATCACATCTCATGCTATAGGAAGGGTCTCAGGATTGGAATGTGAAGGATTTGGATATCACATCTCATGCTAAAGGAAGGGTCTCAGGTTTGGTAGAAGCATTGAGATATCACGTCTCTGCTATCGGAAGGGTCTCAGGATTGGTTTGGGAAGGAGTTGGATATCCCTTCTCATGCTATAGGAAGGGTCTCAGGATTTGAATGGCAAGGAGTTGGATATCAGATCTCATGCCATAGGAAGGGTCTCAGGTTTGGTATAAGCATTGAGATATCACATCTCTGCTATCGGAAGGGTCTCAGGATTGGATTGGGAAGGAGTTGGATATCCCTTCTCATGCTATAGGAAGTGTCTCAGGTTGGAATGGGAAGGAGTTGGATATCACATCTCATGTTATCGGAAGGGTCTCAGGATTGGAATGGGAAGGATTTGGATATCACATCTCTTGCTATAGGAAGGGTCTCAGGATTGGAATGGGTAGGAGTTGGATATTACTTTCTTGCTATAGGAAGGGTCTCATGTTTGGAATGGGAAGGAGTTGGATATCACATATGCTATAGTTAGTGTCTCAGGTTTGGAACGGGAAGGAGTTGGATATCACATCTCATGTTATAGGAAGGGTCTCAGGTTTGGTATAAGCATTGAGATATCACATCTCTGCTATCGGAAGCGGCTCAGGATTGGAATGGGAAGGAGTTGGATATCCTATCTCATGTTATAGTAAGAGTCTCTGGTTTGGTATTAGAATCATTGAGATATCACATCGCATGCTGTAGGAAGGGTCTAAGGATTGGAATGGGATGGACTTGGATATCACATCTCATGCTATAGGTAGGCTCTCAGGTTTGGTATAAGCATTGAGATATCACATCTCATGCTATAGGAAGGGTCTCAGGATTGGAATGGGAAGGATTTGGATATCACATCTCATGCTATAGGAAGGGTCTCAGATTTGGTATAAGCATTGAGATATCACATCTCATGCTAAAGGAAGGGTCTCAGGATTGGAATGGGAAGGAGTTGTATTTGACATCTCAGGCCATAGGAAGGGTCTCAGGTTTGGTATAAGCATTGAGATATCACATCTCTGCTATCGGAAGGGTCTCAGGATTGGAATGGGAAGGAGTTGGATATCCCATCTCATGTTATAGGAAGGGTCTCAGAATTGGAATGGGAAGGAGTTGGATATCACACCTCAAGCTATAGGAAGGGTCTCAGGATTGGAATGGGAAGGAGTTTGATATCACATCTCATGCCATAGTATGGGTCTCAGGTTTGGTAGAAGCATTGGGATATCACATCTCATGCTATCGGAAGGGTATCAGTATTGGATTTGGAAGGAGTTGGATATCCCATCTCATGCTATAGGAAGGGTCTCAGGTTGGAATGGGAAGGAGTTGGATATCACATTTCATGTTATAGGAAGGGTCTCAGGATTGGAATGGGAAGGACTTGGATATCATATCTCATGCTATAGGATGGGTCTCAGGTTTGTTATTAGAATCATTGAGATATCATATTGCATGCTGTAGGAAGGGTCTAAGGATTGGAATGGGAAGGACTTGGATATCACATCTCATGCTATAGATAGGCTCTTAGGTTTGGAAAGGGAAGGAGTTGGATTTCACATTTCATGTTAGAGGAAGGATCTCAGGTTTGGTATTAGAAGCATTGAGATATCACATCTCATGCTATAGGAAGGGTCTCAGGATTGGAATGGGAAGTAGTTGGATATCACATCTCATGCTATAGGAAGGGTCTCAGGTTTGGTATAAGCATTGAGATATCACATCTCATGCTATAGGACGGGTCTCAGGATTGGAATGGAAGATTTTGGATATCACATCTCATGTTATAGGAAGGATCTCAGGTTTGGTATTAGAAGCATTGAGACATCACATCTCATGCTATAGGAAGGGTCTCAGGATTGGAATGTGAAGGATTTGGATATCACATCTCATGCTAAAGGAAGGGTCTCAGGTTTGGTAGAAGCATTGAGATATCACGTCTCTGCTATCGGAAGGGTCTCAGGATTGGATTGGGAAGGAGTTGGATATCCCTTCTCATGCTATAGGAAGGGTCTCAGGATTTGAATGGCAAGGAGTTGGATATCACATCTCATGCCATAGGAAGGGTCTCAGGTTTGGTATAAGCATTGAGATATCACATCTCTGCTATCGGAAGGGTCTCAGGATTGGAATGGGAAGGAGTTGGATATTCCCATCTCATGTTATAGGAAGGGTCTCAGGTTTGGTATTAGAAGCATTGAGATATCACATCTCATGCTATAGGAAGGGTCTCAGGATTGGAATGGGAAGGACTTGGATATCACATCTCATGCTATAGGGAGGGTCTATAGTTTGATATTAGAAGCTTTGAGATATCACATCTCATGCTATAGGAAGGGTCTAAGGTTTGGAAGGGGAAGGATTTGGATATCACATCTCATGTTATATTACGGGTCTCAGGTTTGGTATTAGAAGCATTGAGATATCAAGTCTCAGAGTATAGGAAGGGTCTCAGAATTGGAATGGGAAGGAGTTGGATATCACATCTCAAGCTATAGGAAGGGTCTCAGGATTGGAATGGGAAGGACTTGGATATCACATCTCATGCTATAGGAAGGCTCTCAGGTTTGGAAGGGGAAAGAGTTGGATATCACATTTCATGTTAGAGGTAGGATCTCAGGTTTGGTATTAGAGGCATTGAGATATCACATCTCATGCTATCAGAACGGTCTCAGGATTGGAATGGGAAGGAGTTGGATATCACATTTCATGCTAAAGGGAGGGTCTCAGGTTTGGAAGGGGAAGGATTTGGATATCACATCTCATGTTATCGGAAGGATCTCACGTTTGGTATTAGAAGCATTGAGATATCAAGTCTCAGAGTATAGGAAGGGTCTCAGAATTGGAATGGGAAGGAGTTGGATATCACATCTCAAGCTATAGGAAGGGTCTCAGGATTGGAATGGGAAGGACTTGGATATCACATCTCATGCTATAGGAAGGCTCTCAGGTTTGGAAGGGGAAAGAGTTGGATATCACATTTCATGTTAGAGGTAGGATCTCAGGTTTGGTATTAGAGGCATTGAGATATCACATCTCATGCTATCAGAAGGGTCTCAGGAATGGAATGGAAAGGAGTTGGATATCACATCTCATGCTAAAGGGAGGGTCTCAGGTTTGGAAGGGGAAGTATTTGGATATCACATCTCATGTTATAGGAAGGATCTCAGGTTTCGTATTAGAAGCATTGAGATATCACATCTCATGCTATCCGAAGGGTCTCAGGATTGGAATGGGAAGGAGTTGGATATCACATTTCATGCTAAAGGGAGGGTCTCAGGTTTGGAAGGGGAAGGATTTGGATATCACATCTCATGTTATCGGAAGGATCTCACGTTTGGTATTAGAAGTATTGAGATATCATATCTCATGCTATAGGAAGGGTCTCAGGATTGGAATGGGAAAGAGTTGGATATCACATCTCATGCTATAGGGAGTGTCTCAGGATTGGAATGGGAAGGACTTAGATATCACATATCATGCTATAGGGAGGGTCTCAGTTTTGATATTAGAAGCATTGAGATATCACATCTCATGCTATCGGAAGTGTCTCAGGATTGGAATGGGAAGGAGCTGGATATCACATCTCATGCTAAAGGAAGGGTCTCAGGTTTGGAACGGGAAGGATTTGGATATCACATCTCATGTTATAGGAAGGGTCTCAGGTTTGGTATAAGCATTGAGATATCACATCTCTGCTATCGGAAGTGTCTCAGGATTGGAATGGGAAGGAGTTGGATATCCCATCTCATGTTATAGGACGGGTCTCAGGTTTGTTATTAGAATCATTGAGATATCATATTGCATGCTGTAGGAAGGGTTTAAGGGTTGGAATGGGAAGGACTTGGATATCACATCTCATGCTATAGATAGGCTCTTAGGTTTGGAAAGGGAAGGAGTTGGATATCACATTTCATGTTAGAGGAAGGATCTCAGGTTTGGTATTAGAAGCATTGAGATATCACATCTCATGCTATAGGAAGGGTCTCAGGATTGGAATGGGAAGTAGTTGGATATCACATCTCATGCTATAGGAAGGGTCTCAGGTTTGGTATAAGCATTGAGATATCACATCTCATGCTATGGGACGGGTCTCAGGATTGGAATGGAAGGAGTTGGATATCACATCTCATGTTATAGGAAGGATCTCAGGTTTGGTATTAGAAGCATTGAGACATCACATCTCATGCTATAGGAAGGGTCTCAGGGTTGGAATGGGAAGGAGTTGGATATCACATCTCATCCAATAGGAAGGGTCTCAGGTTTGGAATGGGAAGGAATTGGATATGACATCTTATGTTATAGGAAGGATCTCAGGTTTGGTATTAGAAGAATTGAGATATCACATCTCATGCTATAGGAAGGGTCTCAGGATTGGAATGTGAAGGATTTGGATATCACATCTCATGCTAAAGGAAGGGTCTCAGGTTTGGTAGAAGCATTGAGATATCACGTCTCTGCTATCGGAAGGGTCTCAGGATTGGATTGGGAAGGAGTTGGATATCCCTTCTCATGCTATAGGAAGGGTCTCAGGATTTGAATGGCAAGGAGTTGGATATCACATCTCATGCCATAGGAAGGGTCTCAGGTTTGGTATAAGCATTGAGATATCACATCTCTGCTATCGGAAGGGTCTCAGGATTGGATTGGGAAGGAGTTGGATATCCCTTCTCATGCTATAGGAAGTGTCTCAGGTTGGAATGGGAAGGAGTTGGATATCACATCTCATGTTATAGGAAGGGTCTCAGGATTGGAATGGGAAGGATTTGGATATCACATCTCTTGCTATAGGAAGGGTCTCAGGATTGGAATGGGTAGGAGTTGGATATTACTTTCTTGCTATAGGAAGGGTCTCATGTTTGGAATGGGAAGGAGTTGGATATCACATATGCTATAGTTAGTGTCTCAGGTTTGGAACGGGAAGGAGTTGGATATCACATCTCATGTTATAGGAAGGGTCTCAGGTTTGGTATAAGCATTGAGATATCACATCTCTGCTATCGGAAGCGGCTCAGGATTGCAATGGGAAGGAGTTGGATATCCCATCTCATGTTATAGTAAGAGTCTCTGGTTTGGTATTAGAATCATTGAGATATCACATTGCATGCTGTAGGAAGGGTCTAAGGATTGGAATGGGATGGACTTGGATATCACATCTCATGCTATAGGTAGGCTCTCAGGTTTGGTATAAGCATTGAGATATCACATCTCATGCTATAGGAAGGGTCTCAGGATTGGAATGGGAAGGATTTGGATATCACATCTCATGCTATAGGAAGGGTCTCAGATTTGGTATAAGCATTGAGATATCACATCTCATGCTAAAGGAAGGGTCTCAGGATTGGAATGGGAAGGAGTTGTATATGACATCTCAGGCCATAGGAAGGGTCTCAGGTTTGGTATAAGCATTGAGATATCACATCTCTGCTATCGGAAGCGGCTCAGGATTGGAATGGGAAGGATTTGGATATCACATCTCATGCTATAGGAAGGGTCTCAGATTTGGTATAAGCATTGAGATATCACATCTCATGCTAAAGGAAGGGTCTCAGGATTGGAATAGGAAGGAGTTGGATACCACATCTCATGATAAAGGAAGGGTCTAAGGTTTGGAAGGGGAAGGATTTGGATATCACATCTCATGTTATAGGACGGGTCTCAGGTTTGGTATTAGAAGCATTGAGATATCAAGTCTCATGGTATAAGAAGGGTCTCAGAATTGGAATGGGAAGGAGTTGGATATCACACCTCAAGCTATAGGAAGGGTCTCAGGATTGGAATGGGAAGGAGTTTGATATCACATCTCATGCCATAGTATGGGTCTCAGGTTTGGTAGAAGCATTGGGATATCACATCTCATGCTATCGGAAAGGTATCCGTATTGGATTTGGAAGAAGTTGGATATCCCATCTCATGCTATAGGAAGGGTCTCAGGTTGGAATGGGAAGGAGTTGGATATCACATTTCATGTTATAGGAAGGGTCTCAGGATTGGAATGGGAAGGAATTGGATATCATATCTCATGCTATAGGACGGGTCTCAGGTTTGTTATTAGAATCATTGAGATATCATATTGCATGCTGTAGGAAGGGTCTAAGGATTGGAATGGGAAGGACTTGGATATCACATCTCATGCTATAGATAGGCTCTTAGGTTTGGAAAGGGAAGGAGTTGGATATCACATTTCATGTTAGAGGAAGGATCTCAGGTTTGGTATTAGAAGCATTGAGATATCACATCTCATGCTATAGGAAGGGTCTCAGGTTTGGTATAAGCATTGAGATATCACATCTCATGCTATGGGACGGGTCTCAGGATTGGAATGGAAGGAGTTGGATATCACATCTCATGTTATAGGAAGGATCTCAGGTTTGGTATTAGAAGCATTGAGACATCACATCTCATGCTATAGGAAGGGTCTCAGGGTTGGAATGGGAAGGAGTTGGATATCACATCTCATCCAATAGGAAGGGTCTCAGGTTTGGAATGGGAAGGAATTGGATATGACATCTTATGTTATAGGAAGGATCTCAGGTTTGGTATTAGAAGAATTGAGATATCACATCTCATGCTATAGGAAGGGTCTCAGGATTGGAATGTGAAGGATTTGGATATCACATCTCATGCTAAAGGAAGGGTCTCAGGTTTGGTAGAAGCATTGAGATATCACGTCTCTGCTATCGGAAGGGTCTCAGGATTGGATTGGGAAGGAGTTGGATATCCCTTCTCATGCTATAGGAAGGGTCTCAGGATTTGAATGGCAAGGAGTTGGATATCACATCTCATGCCATAGGAAGGGTCTCAGGTTTGGTATAAGCATTGAGATATCACATCTCTGCTATCGGAAGGGTCTCAGGATTGGATTGGGAAGGAGTTGGATATCCCTTCTCATGCTATAGGAAGTGTCTCAGGTTGGAATGGGAAGGAGTTGGATATCACATCTCATGTTATAGGAAGGGTCTCAGGATTGGAATGGGAAGGATTTGGATATCACATCTCTTGCTATAGGAAGGGTCTCAGGATTGGAATGGGTAGGAGTTGGATATTACTTTCTTGCTATAGGAAGGGTCTCATGTTTGGAATGGGAAGGAGTTGGATATCACATATGCTATAGTTAGTGTCTCAGGTTTGGAACGGGAAGGAGTTGGATATCACATCTCATGTTATAGGAAGGGTCTCAGGTTTGGTATAAGCATTGAGATATCACATCTCTGCTATCGGAAGCGGCTCAGGATTGCAATGGGAAGGAGTTGGATATCCCATCTCATGTTATAGTAAGAGTCTCTGGTTTGGTATTAGAATCATTGAGATATCACATTGCATGCTGTAGGAAGGGTCTAAGGATTGGAATGGGATGGACTTGGATATCACATCTCATGCTATAGGTAGGCTCTCAGGTTTGGTATAAGCATTGAGATATCACATCTCATGCTATAGGAAGGGTCTCAGGATTGGAATGGGAAGGATTTGGATATCACATCTCATGCTATAGGAAGGGTCTCAGATTTGGTATAAGCATTGAGATATCACATCTCATGCTAAAGGAAGGGTCTCAGGATTGGAATGGGAAGGAGTTGTATATGACATCTCAGGCCATAGGAAGGGTCTCAGGTTTGGTATAAGCATTGAGATATCACATCTCTGCTATCGGAAGCGGCTCAGGATTGGAATGGGAAGGATTTGGATATCACATCTCATGCTATAGGAAGGGTCTCAGATTTGGTATAAGCATTGAGATATCACATCTCATGCTAAAGGAAGGGTCTCAGGATTGGAATAGGAAGGAGTTGGATACCACATCTCATGATAAAGGAAGGGTCTAAGGTTTGGAAGGGGAAGGATTTGGATATCACATCTCATGTTATAGGACGGGTCTCAGGTTTGGTATTAGAAGCATTGAGATATCAAGTCTCATGGTATAAGAAGGGTCTCAGAATTGGAATGGGAAGGAGTTGGATATCACACCTCAAGCTATAGGAAGGGTCTCAGGATTGGAATGGGAAGGAGTTTGATATCACATCTCATGCCATAGTATGGGTCTCAGGTTTGGTAGAAGCATTGGGATATCACATCTCATGCTATCGGAAAGGTATCCGTATTGGATTTGGAAGAAGTTGGATATCCCATCTCATGCTATAGGAAGGGTCTCAGGTTGGAATGGGAAGGAGTTGGATATCACATTTCATGTTATAGGAAGGGTCTCAGGATTGGAATGGGAAGGAATTGGATATCATATCTCATGCTATAGGACGGGTCTCAGGTTTGTTATTAGAATCATTGAGATATCATATTGCATGCTGTAGGAAGGGTCTAAGGATTGGAATGGGAAGGACTTGGATATCACATCTCATGCTATAGATAGGCTCTTAGGTTTGGAAAGGGAAGGAGTTGGATATCACATTTCATGTTAGAGGAAGGATCTCAGGTTTGGTATTAGAAGCATTGAGATATCACATCTCATGCTATAGGAAGGGTCTCAGGATTGGAATGGGAAGTAGTTGGATATCACATCTCATGCTATAGGAAGGGTCTCAGGTTTGGTATAAGCATTGAGATATCACATCTCATGCTATGGGACGGGTCTCAGGATTGGAATGGAAGGAGTTGGATATCACATCTCATGTTATAGGAAGGATCTCAGGTTTGGTATTAGAAGCATTGAGACATCACATCTCATGCTATAGGAAGGGTCTCAGGGTTGGAATGGGAAGGAGTTGGATATCACATCTCATCCAATAGGAAGGGTCTCAGGTTTGGAATGGGAAGGAATTGGATATGACATCTTATGTTATAGGAAGGATCTCAGGTTTGGTATTAGAAGAATTGAGATATCACATCTCATGCTATAGGAAGGGTCTCAGGATTGGAATGTGAAGGATTTGGATATCACATCTCATGCTAAAGGAAGGGTCTCAGGTTTGGTAGAAGCATTGAGATATCACGTCTCTGCTATCGGAAGGGTCTCAGGATTGGATTGGGAAGGAGTTGGATATCCCTTCTCATGCTATAGGAAGGGTCTCAGGATTTGAATGGCAAGGAGTTGGATATCACATCTCATGCCATAGGAAGGGTCTCAGGTTTGGTATAAGCATTGAGATATCACATCTCTGCTATCGGAAGGGTCTCAGGATTGGATTGGGAAGGAGTTGGATATCCCTTCTCATGCTATAGGAAGTGTCTCAGGTTGGAATGGGAAGGAGTTGGATATCACATCTCATGTTATAGGAAGGGTCTCAGGATTGGAATGGGAAGGATTTGGATATCACATCTCTTGCTATAGGAAGGGTCTCAGGATTGGAATGGGTAGGAGTTGGATATTACTTTCTTGCTATAGGAAGGGTCTCATGTTTGGAATGGGAAGGAGTTGGATATCACATATGCTATAGTTAGTGTCTCAGGTTTGGAACGGGAAGGAGTTGGATATCACATCTCATGTTACAGGAAGGGTCTCAGGTTTGGTATAAGCATTGAGATATCACATCTCTGCTATCGGAAGCGGCTCAGGATTGCAATGGGAAGGAGTTGGATATCCCATCTCATGTTATAGTAAGAGTCTCTGGTTTGGTATTAGAATCATTGAGATATCACATTGCATGCTGTAGGAAGGGTCTAAGGATTGGAATGGGATGGACTTGGATATCACATCTCATGCTATAGGTAGGCTCTCAGGTTTGGTATAAGCATTGAGATATCACATCTCATGCTATAGGAAGGGTCTCAGGATTGGAATGGGAAGGATTTGGATATCACATCTCATGCTATAGGAAGGGTCTCAGATTTGGTATAAGCATTGAGATATCACATCTCATGCTAAAGGAAGGGTCTCAGGATTGGAATGGGAAGGAGTTGTATATGACATCTCAGGCCATAGGAAGGGTCTCAGGTTTGGTATAAGCATTGAGATATCACATCTCTGCTATCGGAAGCGGCTCAGGATTGGAATGGGAAGGATTTGGATATCACATCTCATGCTATAGGAAGGGTCTCAGATTTGGTATAAGCATTGAGATATCACATCTCATGCTAAAGGAAGGGTCTCAGGATTGGAATAGGAAGGAGTTGGATACCACATCTCATGATAAAGGAAGGGTCTAAGGTTTGGAAGGGGAAGGATTTGGATATCACATCTCATGTTATAGGACGGGTCTCAGGTTTGGTATTAGAAGCATTGAGATATCAAGTCTCATGGTATAAGAAGGGTCTCAGAATTGGAATGGGAAGGAGTTGGATATCACACCTCAAGCTATAGGAAGGGTCTCAGGATTGGAATGGGAAGGAGTTTGATATCACATCTCATGCCATAGTATGGGTCTCAGGTTTGGTAGAAGCATTGGGATATCACATCTCATGCTATCGGAAAGGTATCCGTATTGGATTTGGAAGAAGTTGGATATCCCATCTCATGCTATAGGAAGGGTCTCAGGTTGGAATGGGAAGGAGTTGGATATCACATTTCATGTTATAGGAAGGGTCTCAGGATTGGAATGGGAAGGAATTGGATATCATATCTCATGCTATAGGACGGGTCTCAGGTTTGTTATTAGAATCATTGAGATATCATATTGCATGCTGTAGGAAGGGTCTAAGGATTGGAATGGGAAGGACTTGGATATCACATCTCATGCTATAGATAGGCTCTTAGGTTTGGAAAGGGAAGGAGTTGGATATCACATTTCATGTTAGAGGAAGGATCTCAGGTTTGGTATTAGAAGCATTGAGATATCACATCTCATGCTATAGGAAGGGTCTCAGGATTGGAATGGGAAGTAGTTGGATATCACATCTCATGCTATAGGAAGGGTCTCAGGTTTGGTATAAGCATTGAGATATCACATCTCATGCTATAGGACGGGTCTCAGGATTGGAATGGAAGGAGTTGGATATCACATCTCATGTTATAGGAAGGATCTCAGGTTTGGTATTAGAAGCATTGAGACATCACATCTCATGCTATAGGAAGGGTCTCAGGGTTGGAATGGGAAGGAGTTGGATATCACATCTCATCCAATAGGAAGGGTCTCAGGTTTGGAATGGGAAGGAATTGGATATCACATCTCATGTTATAGGAAGGATCTCAGGTTTGGTATTAGAAGCATTGAGATATCACATCTCATGCTATAGGAAGGGTCTCAGGATTGGAATGTGAAGGATTTGGATATCACATCTCATGCTAAAGGAAGGGTCTCAGGTTTGGTAGAAGCATTGAGATATCACGTCTCTGCTATCGGAAGGGTCTCAGGATTGGATTGGGAAGGAGTTGGATATCCCTTCTCATGCTATAGGAAGGGTCTCAGGATTTGAATGGGAAGGAGTTGGATATCACATTTCATGTTATAGGAAGGGTCTCAGGATTGGAATGGGAAGGAATTGGATATCATATCTCATGCTATAGGACGGGTCTCAGGTTTGTTATTAGAATCATTGAGATATCATATTGCATGCTGTAGGAAGGGTCTAAGGATTGGAATGGGAAGGACTTGGATATCACATCTCATGCTATAGATAGGCTCTTAGGTTTGGAAAGGGAAGGAGTTGGATATCACATTTCATGTTAGAGGAAGGATCTCAGGTTTGGTATTAGAAGCATTGAGATATCACATCTCATGCTATAGGAAGGGTCTCAGGATTGGAATGGGAAGTAGTTGGATATCACATCTCATGCTATAGGAAGGGTCTCAGGTTTGGTATAAGCATTGAGATATCACATCTCATGCTATAGGACGGGTCTCAGGATTGGAATGGAAGGAGTTGGATATCACATCTCATGTTATAGGAAGGATCTCAGGTTTGGTATTAGAAGCATTGAGACATCACATCTCATGCTATAGGAAGGGTCTCAGGGTTGGAATGGGAAGGAGTTGGATATCACATCTCATCCAATAGGAAGGGTCTCAGGTTTGGAATGGGAAGGAATTGGATATCACATCTCATGTTATAGGAAGGATCTCAGGTTTGGTATTAGAAGCATTGAGATATCACATCTCATGCTATAGGAAGGGTCTCAGGATTGGAATGTGAAGGATTTGGATATCACATCTCATGCTAAAGGAAGGGTCTCAGGTTTGGTAGAAGCATTGAGATATCACGTCTCTGCTATCGGAAGGGTCTCAGGATTGGATTGGGAAGGAGTTGGATATCCCTTCTCATGCTATAGGAAGGGTCTCAGGATTTGAATGGGAAGGAGTTGGATATCACATCTCATGTTATAGGAAGGGTCTCAGGATTGGAATGGGAAGGATTTGGATATCACATCTCTTGCTATAGGAAGGGTCTCAGGATTGGAATGGGTAGGAGTTGGATATTACTTTCTTGCTATAGGAAGGGTCTCATGTTTGGAATGGGAAGCAGTTGGATATCACATATGCTATAGTTAGTGTCTCAGGTTTGGAACGGGAAGGAGTTGGATATCACATCTCATGTTATAGGAAGGGTCTCAGGTTTGGTATAAGCATTGAGATATCACATCTCTGCTATCGGAAGCGGCTCAGGATTGGAATGGGAAGGAGTTGGATATCCCATCTCATGTTATAGGAAGAGTCTCTGGTTTGGTATTAGAATCATTGAGATATCACATCGCATGCTGTAGGAAGGGTCTAAGGATTGGAATGGGATGGACTTGGATATCACATCTCATGCTATAGGTAGGCTCTCAGGTTTGGTATAAGCATTGAGATATCACATCTCATGCTATAGGAAGGGTCTCAGGATTGGAATGGGAAGGAATTGGATATCACATCTCATGCTATAGGAAGGGTCTCAGATTTGGTATAAGCATTGAGATATCACATCTCATGCTAAAGGAACGGTCTCAGGATTGGAATGGGAAGGAGTTGTATATGACATCTCAGGCCATAGGAAGGGTCTCAAGTTTGGTATAAGCATTGAGATATCACATCTCATGCTATAGGAAGGGTCTCAGGATTGGAATGGGAAGGACTTGGATGTCACATCTCATGCTATAGGGAGGGTCTCAAGTTTGATATTAGAAGCATTGAGATAACAAATCTCATGATATCGGAAGGGTCTCAGGATTGGAATGGGAAGGAGTTGGATATCACATCTCATGATAAAGGAAGGGTCTAAGGTTTGGAAGGGGAAGGATTTGGATATCACATCTCATGTTATAGGACGGGTCTCAGGTTTGGTATTAGAAGCATTGAGATATCAAGTCTCATGGTATAAGAAGGGTCTCAGAATTGGAATGGGAAGGAGTTGGATATCACACCTCAAGCTATAGGAAGGGTCTCAGGATTGGAATGGGAAGGAGTTTGATATCACATCTCATGCCATAGTATGGGTCTCAGGTTTGGTAGAAGCATTGGGATATCACATCTCATGCTATCGGAAGGGTATCAGTATTGGATTTGGAAGAAGTTCGATATCCCATCTCATGCTATAGGAAGGGTCTCAGGTTGGAATGGGAAGGAGTTGGATATCACATTTCATGTTATAGGAAGGGTCTCAGGATTGGAATGGGAAGGACTTGGATATCATATCTCATGCTATAGGAAGGCTCTCAGGTTTGGAAGGGGAAGGAGTTGGATATCACATTTCATGTTAGAGGAAGGATCTCAGGTTTGGTATTAGAGGCCTTGAGATATCACATCTCATGCTATAGGAAGGGTCTCAGGATTGGAATGGGAAGGAGTTGGATATCACATCTCAAGCTATAGGAAATATCTCAGGTTTGGTATTAGAAGCATTGAGACATCACATCTCATGTTATAGGAAGGGTCTCAGGATTGGAATGGGAAGAAGTTGGATATCACATCTCATGCTATAGGAAGGGTCTCAGGTTTGGTATAAGCATTGAGATATCACATCTCATGCTATAGGACGGGTCTCAGGATTGGAATGGAAGGAGTTGGATATCACATCTCATGTTATAGGAAGGATCTCAGGTTTGGTATTAGAAGCATTGAGACATCACATCTCATGCTATAGGAAGGGTCTCAGGGTTGGAATGGGAAGGAGTTGGATATCACATCTCATCCAATAGGAAGGGTCTCAGGTTTGGAATGGGAAGGAATTGGATATCACATCTTATGTTATAGGAAGGATCTCAGGTTTGGTATTAGAAGCATTGAGATATCACATCTCATGCTATAGGAAGGGTCTCAGGATTGGAATGTGAAGGATTTGGATATCACATCTCATGCTAAAGGAAGGGTCTCAGGTTTGGTAGAAGCATTGAGATATCACGTCTCTGCTATCGGAAGGGTCTCAGGATTGGTTTGGGAAGGAGTTGGATATCCCTTCTCATGCTATAGGAAGGGTCTCAGGATTTGAATGGCAAGGAGTTGGATATCAGATCTCATGCCATAGGAAGGGTCTCAGGTTTGGTATAAGCATTGAGATATCACATCTCTGCTATCGGAAGGGTCTCAGGATTGGATTGGGAAGGAGTTGGATATCCCTTCTCATGCTATAGGAAGTGTCTCAGGTTGGAATGGGAAGGAGTTGGATATCACATCTCATGTTATCGGAAGGGTCTCAGGATTGGAATGGGAAGGATTTGGATATCACATCTCTTGCTATAGGAAGGGTCTCAGGATTGGAATGGGTAGGAGTTGGATATTACTTTCTTGCTATAGGAAGGGTCTCATGTTTGGAATGGGAAGGAGTTGGATATCACATATGCTATAGTTAGTGTCTCAGGTTTGGAACGGGAAGGAGTTGGATATCACATCTCATGTTATAGGAAGGGTCTCAGGTTTGGTATAAGCATTGAGATATCACATCTCTGCTATCGGAAGCGGCTCAGGATTGGAATGGGAAGGAGTTGGATATCCCATCTCATGTTATAGTAAGAGTCTCTGGTTTGGTATTAGAATCATTGAGATATCACATCGCATGCTGTAGGAAGGGTCTAAGGATTGGAATGGGATGGACTTGGATATCACATCTCATGCTATAGGTAGGCTCTCAGGTTTGGTATAAGCATTGAGATATCACATCTCATGCTATAGGAAGGGTCTCAGGATTGGAATGGGAAGGATTTGGATATCACATCTCATGCTATAGGAAGGGTCTCAGGATTGGAATGGGAAGGACTTGGATGTCACATCTCATGCTGTAGGGAGGGTCTCAAGTTTGATATTAGAAGCATTGAGATAACAAATCTCATGATATCGGAAGGGTCTCAGGATTGGAATGGGAAGGAGTTGGATATCACATCTCATGATAAAGGAAGGGTCTAAGGTTTGGAAAGGGAAGGATTTGGATATCACATCTCATGTTATAGGACGGGTCTCAGGTTTGGTATTAGAAGCATTGAGATATCAAGTCTCATGATATAAGAAGGGTCTCAGAATTGGAATGGGAAGGAGTTGGATATCACACCTCAAGCTATAGGAAGGGTCTCAGGATTGGAATGGGAAGGAGTTTGATATCACATCTCATGCCATAGTATGGGTCTCAGGTTTGGTAGAAGCATTGGGATATCACATCTCATGCTATCGGAAGGGTATCAGTATTGGATTTGGAAGAAGTTGGATATCCCATCTCATGCTATAGGAAGGGTCTCAGGTTGGAATGGGAAGGAGTTGGATATCACATTTCATGTTATAGGAAGGGTCTCAGGATTGGAATGGGAAGGACTTGGATATCATATCTCATGCTATAGGAAGGCTCTCAGGTTTGGAAGGGGAAGGAGTTGGATATCACATTTCATGTTAGAGGAAGGATCTCAGGTTTGGTATTAGAGGCCTTGAGATATCACATCTCATGTTATAGGAAGGGTCTCAGGATTGTAATGGGAAGGAGTTGGATATCACATCTCAAGCTATAGGAAGGGTCTCAGGTTTGGTATAAGCATTGAGATATCACATCTCATGCTATAGGAAGGGTCTCAGGATTGGAATGGGAAGGAGTTGGATATCACATCTCATGTTATAGGAAATATCTCAGGTTTGGTATTAGAAGCATTGAGACATCACATCTCATGTTATAGGAAGGGTCTCAGGATTGGAATGGGAAGAAGTTGGATATCACATCTCATGCTATAGGAAGGGTCTCAGGTTTTGTATAAGCATTGAGATATCACATCTCATGCTATAGGAAGGGTCTCAGGATTGGAATGGGAAGGAGTTGTATATGACATCTCATGCCATAGGAAGGGTCTCAGGTTTGGTATAAGCATTGAGATATCACATCACATGCTATAGGAAGGGTCTCAGGATTGGAATGGGAAGGACTTGGATATCACATCTCATGCTATAGGCAGGGCCTCAGGTTTGGAAAGGGAAGGAGATGGATATCACATTTCATGTTAGAGATAGGATCTCAGGTTTGGTATTAGAGGCATTGAGATATCACATCTCATGCTATCAGAAGGGTCTCAGGTTTGGAAGGGGAAGGATTTGGAAATCACATCTCATGTTATAGGAAGGATCTCGGGTTTGGTATTAGAAGCATTGAGATATCACATCTCATGCTATCGGAAGTATCTCAGGTTTGGTATTAGAGGCATTGAGATATCACATCTCATGCTATCATAAGGGTCTCAGGATTGGAATGGGAAGGAGTTGGATATCACATCTCATGTTATTGGAAGGATCGCAGGTTTGGTATTAGAAGCATTGAGACATCACATCTCATGCTATAGGAAGGGTCTCAGGATTGGAATGGGAAGGAGTTGGATATCCCTTCTCATGCTATAGGAAGTGTCTCAGGTTGGAATGGGAAGGAGTTGGATATCACATCTCATGTTATAGGAAGGGTCTCAGGATTGGAATGGGAAGGATTTGGATATCACATCTCTTGCTATAGGAAGGGTCTCAGGATTGGAATGGGTAGGAGTTGGATATTACTTTCTTGCTATAGGAAGGGTCTCATGTTTGGAATGGGAAGGAGTTGGATATCACATATGCTATAGTTAGTGTCTCAGGTTTGGAACGGGAAGGAGTTGGATATCACATCTCATGTTATAGGAAGGGTCTCAGGTTTCGTATAAGCATTGAGATATCACATCTCTGCTATCGGAAGCGGCTCAGGATTGGAATGGGAAGGAGTTGGATATCCCATCTCATGTTATAGTAAGAGTCTCTGGTTTGGTATTAGAATCATTGAGATATCACATTGCATGCTGTAGGAAGGGTCTAAGGATTGGAATGGGATGGACTTGGATATCACATCTCATGCTATAGGTAGGCTCTCAGGTTTGGTATAAGCATTGAGATATCACATCTCATGCTATAGGAAGGGTCTCAGGATTGGAATGGGAAGGATTTGGATATCACATCTCATGCTATAGGAAGGGTCTCAGATTTGGTATAAGCATTGAGATATCACATCTCATGCTAAAGGAAGGGTCTCAGGATTGGAATGTGAAGGAGTTGTATATGACATCTCAGGCCATAGGAAGGGTCTCATGTTTGGTATAAGCATTGAGATATCACATCTCTGCTATCGGAAGGGTCTCAGGATTGGAATGGGAAGGAGTTGGATATCCCATCTCATGTTATAGGAAGGGTCTCAGGTTTGGTATTAGAAGCATAGAGATATCACATCTCATGCTATAGGAAGGGTCTCAGGATTGGAATGGGAAGGACTTGGATGTCACATCTCATGCTATATAGGGAGGGTCTCAAGTTTGATATTAGAAGCATTGAGATAACAAATCTCATGATATCGGAAGGGTCTCAGGATTGGAATGGGAAGGAGTTGGATATCACATCTCATGTTATAGGACGGGTCTCAGGTTTGGTATTAGAAGCATTGAGATATCAAGTCTCATGGTATAAGAAGGGTCTCAGAATTGGAATGGGAAGGAGTTGGATATCACACCTCAAGCTATAGGAAGGGTCTCAGGATTGGAATGGGAAGGAGTTTGATATCACATCTCATGCCATAGTATGGGTCTCAGGTTTGGTAGAAGCATTGGGATATCACATCTCATGCTATCGGAAGGGTATCAGTATTGGATTTGGAAGAAGTTGGATATCCCATCTCATGCTATAGGAAGGGTCTCAGGTTGGAATGGGAAGGAGTTGGATATCACATTTCATGTTATAGGAAGGGTCTCAGGATTGGAATGGGAAGGACTTGGATATCATATCTCATGCTATAGGACGGGTCTCAGGTTTGTTATTAGAATCATTGATATATCATATTGCATGCTGTTGGAAGGGTCTAAGGATTGGAATGGGAAGGACTTGGATATCACATCTGATGCTATAGATAGGCTCTTAGGTTTGGAAAGGGAAGGAGTTGGATATCACATTTCATGTTAGAGGAAGGATCTCAGGTTTGGTATTAGAAGCATTGAGATATCACATCTCATGCTATAGGAAGGGTCTCAGGATTGGAATGGGAAGTAGTTGGATATCACATCTCATGCTATAGGAAGGGTCTCAGGTTTGGTATAAGCATTGAGATATCACATCTCATGCTATAGGACGGGTCTCAGGATTGGAATGGAAGGAGTTGGATATCACATCTCATGTTATAGGAAGGATCTCAGGTTTGGTATTAGAAGCATTGAGACATCACATCTCATGCTATAGGAAGGGTCTCAGGGTTGGAATGGGAAGGAGTTGTATATCACATCTCATCCAATAGGAAGGGTCTCAGGTTTGGAATGGGAAGGAATTGGATATCACATCTCATGTTATAGGAAGGATCTCAGGTTTGGTATTAGAAGCATTGAGATATCACATCTCATGCTATAGGAAGGGTCTCAGGATTGGAATGTGAAGGATTTGGATATCACATCTCATGCTAAAGGAAGGGTCTCAGGTATGGTAGAAGCATTGAGATATCACGTCTCTGCTATCGGAAGGGTCTCAGGATTGGATTGGGAAGGAGTTGGATATCCCTTCTCATGCTATAGGAAGGGTCTCAGGATTTGAATGGGAAGGAGTTGGATATCACATCTCATGTTATAGGAAGGGTCTCAGGATTGGAATGGGAAGGATTTGGATATCACATCTCTTGCTATAGGAAGGGTCTCAGGATTGGAATGGGTAGGAGTTGGATATTACTTTCTTGCTATAGGAAGGGTCTCATGTTTGGAATGGGAAGCAGTTGGATATCACATATGCTATAGTTAGTGTCTCAGGTTTGGAACGGGAAGGAGTTGGATATCACATCTCATGTTATAGGAAGGGTCTCAGGTTTGGTATAAGCATTGAGATATCACATCTCTGCTATCGGAAGCGGCTCAGGATTGGAATGGGAAGGAGTTGGATATCCCATCTCATGTTTTAGGAAGAGTCTCTGGTTTGGAATTAGAATCATTGAGATATCACATTGCATGCTGTAGGAAGGGTCTAAGGATTGGAATGGGATGGACTTGGATATCACATCTCATGCTATAGGTAGGCTCTCAGGTTTGGTATAAGCATTGAGATATCACATCTCATGCTATAGGAAGGGTCTCAGGATTGGAATGGGAAGGAATTGGATATCACATCTCATGCTGTAGGAAGGGTCTCAGATTTGGTATAAGCATTGAGATATCACATCTCATGCTAAAGGAAGGGTCTCAGGATTGGAATGGGAAGGAGTTGTATATGACATCTCAGGCCATAGGAAGGGTCTCAGGTTTGGTATAAGCATTGAGATATCACATCTCTGCTATCGGAAGGGTCTCAGGATTGGAATGGGAAGGAGTTGGATATCCCATCTCATGTTATAGGAATGGTCTCAGGTTTGGTATTAGAAGCATAGAGATATCACATCTCATGCTATAGGAAGGGTCTCAGGATTGGAATGGGAAGGACTTGGATGTCACATCTCATGCTGTAGGGAGGGTCTCAAGTTTGATATTAGAAGCATTGAGATAACAAATCTCATGATATCGGAAGGGTCTCAGGATTGGAATGGGAAGGAGTTGGATATCACATCTCATGATAAAGGAAGGGTCTAAGGTTTGGAAGGGGAAGGATTTGGATATCACATCTCATGTTATAGGACGGGTCTCAGGTTTGGTATTAGAAGCATTGAGATATCAAGTCTCATGGTATAAGAAGGGTCTCAGAATTGGAATGGGAAGGAGTTGGATATCACACCTCAAGCTATAGGAAGGGTCTCAGGATTGGAATGGGAAGGAGTTTGATATCACATCTCATGCCATAGTATGGGTCTCAGGTTTGGTAGAAGCATTGGGATATCACATCTCATGCTATCGGAAGGGTATCAGTATTGGATTTGGAAGAAGTTGGATATCCCATCTCATGCTATAGGAAGGGTCTCAGGTTGGAATGGGAAGGAGTTGGATATCACATTTCATGTTATAGGAAGGGTCTCAGGATTGGAATGGGAAGGACTTGGATATCATATCTCATGCTATAGGAAGGCTCTCAGGTTTGGAAGGGGAAGGAGTTGGATATCACATTTCATGTTAGAGGAAGGATCTCAGGTTTGGTATTAGAGGCCTTGAGATATCACATCTCATGTTATAGGAAGGGTCTCAGGATTGGAATGGGAAGGAGTTGGATATCACATCTCAAGCTATAGGAAGGGTCTCAGGTATGGAATGGGAAGGAATTGGATATCACATCTCATGTTATAGGAAGGATCTCAGGTTTGGTATTAGAAGCATTGAGATATCACATCTCATGCTATAGGAAGGGTCTCAGGATTGGAATGTGAAGGATTTGGATATCACATCTCATGCTAAAGGAAGGGTCTCAGGTATGGTAGAAGCATTGAGATATCACGTCTCTGCTATCGGAAGGGTCTCAGGATTGGATTGGGAAGGAGTTGGATATCCCTTCTCATGCTATAGGAAGGGTCTCAGGATTTGAATGGGAAGGAGTTGGATATCACATCTCATGTTATAGGAAGGGTCTCAGGATTGGAATGGGAAGGATTTGGATATCACATCTCTTGCTATAGGAAGGGTCTCAGGATTGGAATGGGTAGGAGTTGGATATTACTTTCTTGCTATAGGAAGGGTCTCATGTTTGGAATGGGAAGCAGTTGGATATCACATATGCTATAGTTAGTGTCTCAGGTTTGGAACGGGAAGGAGTTGGATATCACATCTCATGTTATAGGAAGGGTCTCAGGTTTGGTATAAGCATTGAGATATCACATCTCTGCTATCGGAAGCGGCTCAGGATTGGAATGGGAAGGAGTTGGATATCCCATCTCATGTTTTAGGAAGAGTCTCTGGTTTGGTATTAGAATCATTGAGATATCACATTGCATGCTGTAGGAAGGGTCTAAGGATTGGAATGGGATGGACTTGGATATCACATCTCATGCTATAGGTAGGCTCTCAGGTTTGGTATAAGCATTGAGATATCACATCTCATGCTATAGGAAGGGTCTCAGGATTGGAATGGGAAGGAATTGGATATCACATCTCATGCTGTAGGAAGGGTCTCAGATTTGGTATAAGCATTGAGATATCACACCTCATGCTAAAGGAAGGGTCTCAGGATTGGAATGGGAAGGAGTTGTATATGACATCTCAGGCCATAGGAAGGGTCTCAGGTTTGGTATAAGCATTGAGATATCACATCTCTGCTATCGGAAGGGTCTCAGGATTGGAATGGGAAGGAGTTGGATATCCCATCTCATGTTATAGGAATGGTCTCAGGTTTGGTATTAGAAGCATAGAGATATCACATCTCATGCTATAGGAAGGGTCTCAGGATTGGAATGGGAAGGACTTGGATGTCACATCTCATGCTGTAGGGAGGGTCTCAAGTTTGATATTAGAAGCATTGAGATAACAAATCTCATGATATCGGAAGGGTCTCAGGATTGGAATGGGAAGTAGTTGGATATCACACCTCAAGCTATAGGAAGGGTCTCAGGATTGGAATGGGAAGGAGTTTGATATCACATCTCATGCCATAGTATGGGTCTCAGGTTTGGTAGAAGCATTGGGATATCACATCTCATGCTATCGGAAGGGTATCAGTATTGGATTTGGAAGAAGTTGGATATCCCATCTCATGCTATAGGAAGGGTCTCAGGTTGGAATGGGAAGGAGTTGGATATCACATTTCATGTTATAGGAAGGGTCTCAGGATTGGAATGGGAAGGACTTGGATATCATATCTCATGCTATAGGAAGGCTCTCAGGTTTGGAAGGGGAAGGAGTTGGATATCACATTTCATGTTAGAGGAAGGATCTCAGGTTTGGTATTAGAGGCCTTGAGATATCACATCTCATGTTATAGGAAGGGTCTCAGGATTGGAATGGGAAGGAGTTGGATATCACATCTCAAGCTATAGGAAGGGTCTCAGGTTTGGTATAAGCATTGAGATATCACATCCCATGCTATAGGAAGGGTCTCAGGATTGGAATGGGAAGGAGTTGGATATCACATCTCATGTTATAGGAAATATCTCAGGTTTGGTATTAGAAGCATTGAGACATCACATCTCATGTTATAGGAAGGGTCTCAGGATTGGAATGGGAAGAAGTTGGATATCACATCTCATGCTATAGGAAGGGTCTCAGGTTTGGTATAAGCATTGAGATATCACATCTCATGCTATAGGAAGGGTCTCAGGATTGGAATGGGAAGGAGTTGTATATGACATCTCATGCCATAGGAAGGGTCTCAGGTTTGGTATAAGCATTGAGATATCACATCACATGCTATAGGAAGGGTCTCAGGATTGGAATGGGAAGGACTTGGATATCACATCTCATGCTATAGGCAGGGCCTCAGGTTTGGAAAGGGAAGGAGATGGATATCCCATTTCATGTTAGAGATAGGATCTCAGGTTTGGTATTAGAGGCATTGAGATATCACATCTCATGCTATCAGAAGGGTCTCAGGTTTGGAAGGGGAAGGATTTGGAAATCACATCTCATGTTATAGGAAGGATCTCAGGTTTGGTATTAGAAGCATTGAGATATCACATCTCATGCTATCGGAAGTATCTCAGGTTTGGTATTAGAGGCATTGAGATATCACATCTCATGCTATCATAAGGGTCTCAGGATTGGAATGGGAAGGAGTTGGATATCACATCTCATGTTATTGGAAGGATCGCAGGTTTGGTATTAGAAGCATTGAGACATCACATCTCATGCTATAGGAAGGGTCTAAGGATTGGAATGGGAAGGAGTTGGATATCACATCTCATGCTATAGGAAGGGTCTCAGATTTGGTATAAGCATTGAGATATCACATCTCATGCTATAGGAAGGGTCTCAGGATTGGATTGGGAAGGAGTTGTATATGACATCTCATGTTATAGGAAGGGTCTCAGGTTTGGTATTAGAAGCATTGAGATATCACATCTCATGCTATAGGAAGGGTCTCAGGATTGGAATGGGAAGGAGTTGGATATCACATCTCATGATAAAGGAAGGGTCTAAGGTTTGGAAGGGGAAAGATTTGGATATCACATCTCATGTTATAGGACGGGTCTCAGGTTTGGTATTAGAAGCATTGAGATATCAAGTCTCATGGCATAGGAAGGGTCTCAGAATTGGAATGGGAAGGAGTTGGATATCTCATCTCAAGCTATAGGAAGAGTCTCAGGATTGGAATGGGAATGAGTTTGATATCACATCTCATGCCATAGTATGGGTCTCAGGTTTGGTAGAAGCATTGGGATATCACAATTCATGCTATTGGAAGGGTATCAGTATTGGATTTCGAAGGAGTTGGATATCCCATCTCATGCTATAGGAAGGGTCTCAGGTTGGAATGGGAAGGAGTTGGATATCACATTTCATGTTATAGGAAGGGTCTCAGGATTGGAATGGGAAGAAGTTGGATATCACATCTCATGCTATAGGAAGGGTCTCAGGTTTGGAAGGGGAAGGAGTTGGATATCCAATCTCATGTTATAGGACTGGTCTCAGGTTTGGTATTAGAAGCATTGAGATATCACATCGCATGCTGTAGGAAGGTTCTCAGGTTTGGTATTAGAAGCATTGAGACATCACATCTCATGCTATAGGAAGGGTCTCAGGATTGGAATGGGAAGGAGTTGGATATCACATCTCATGTTATAGGAAGGATCTCAGGTTTGGTATTAGAAGCATTGAGACATCACATCTCATGCTATAGGAAGGGTCTCAGGATTGGAATGGGAAGGAGTTGGATATCACATCTCAAGCTATAGGAAGGGTCTCAGGTTTGGTATAAGCATTGAGATATCACATCTCATGCTATAGGAAGGGTCTCAGGATTGGAATGGGAAGGAGTTGGATATCACATCTCATGTTATAGGAAATATCTCAGGTTTGGTATTAGAAGCATTGAGACATCACATCTCATGTTATAGGAAGGGTCTCAGGATTGGAATGGGAAGAAGTTGGATATCACATCTCATGCTATAGGAAGGGTCTCAGGTTTGGTATAAGCATTGAGATATCACATCTCATGCTATAGGAAGGGTCTCAGGATTGGAATGGGAAGGAGTTGTATATGACATCTCATGCCATAGGAAGGGTCTCAGGTTTGGTATAAGCATTGAGATATCACATCACATGCTATAGGAAGGGTCTCAGGATTGGAATGGGAAGGACTTGGATATCACATCTCATGCTATAGGCAGGGCCTCAGGTTTGGAAAGGGAAGGAGATGGATATCACATTTCATGTTAGAGATAGGATCTCAGGTTTGGTATTAGAGGCATTGAGATATCACATCTCATGCTATCAGAAGGGTCTCAGGTTTGGAAGGGGAAGGATTTGGAAATCACATCTCATGTTATAGGAAGGATCTCAGGTTTGGTATTAGAAGCATTGAGATATCACATCTCATGCTATCGGAAGTATCTCAGGTTTGGTATTAGAGGCATTGAGACATCACATCTCATGCTATAGGAAGGGTCTCAGGATTGGAATGGGAAGGAGTTGGATATCACATCTCATGCTATAGGAAGGGTCTCAGATTTGGTATAAGCATTGAGATATCACATCTCATGCTATAGGAAGGGTCTCAGGATTGGATTGGGAAGGAGTTGTATATGACATCTCATGTTATAGGAAGGGTCTCAGGTTTGGTATTAGAAGCATTGAGATATCACATCTCATGCTATAGGAAGGGTCTAAGGTTTGGAAGGGGAAAGATTTGGATATCACATCTCATGTTATAGGACGGGTCTCAGGTTTGGTATTAGAAGCATTGAGATATCAAGTCTCATGGCATAGGAAGGGTCTCAGAATTGGAATGGGAAGGAGTTGGATATCACATCTCAAGCTATAGGAAGAGTCTCAGGATTGGAATGGGAATGAGTTTGATATCACATCTCATGCCATAGTATGGGTCTCAGGTTTGGTAGAAGCATTGGGATATCACAATTCATGCTATTGGAAGGGTATCAGTATTGGATTTCGAAGGAGTTGGATATCCCATCTCATGCTATAGGAAGGGTCTCAGGTTGGAATGGGAAGGAGTTGGATATCACATTTCATGTTATAGGAAGGGTCTCAGGATTGGAATGGGAAGGACTTGGATATCATATCTCATGCTATAGGAAGGCTCTCAGGTTTGGAAGGGGAAGGAGTTGGATATCACATTTCATGTTAGAGGAAGGATCTCAGGTTTGGTATTAGAGGCCTTGAGATATCACATCTCATGCTATAGGAAGGGTCTCAGGATTGGAATGGGAAGGAGTTGGATATCACATCTCAAGCTTTAGGAAGGGTCTCAGGTTTGGTATAAGCATTGCGATAGCACATCTCATGCTATAGGAAGGGTCTCAGGATTGGAATGGGAAGGAGTTGGATATCACATCTCATGTTATAGGAAAGATCTCAGGTTTGGTATTAGAAGCATTGAGACATCACATCTCATGTTATAGGAAGGGTCTCAGGATTGGAATGGGAAGAAGTTGGATATCACATCTCATGCTATAGGAAGGGTCTCAGGTTTGGAAGGGGTAGGAGTTGGATATCCAATCTCATGTTATAGGACTGGTCTCAGGTTTGGTATTAGAAGCATTGAGATATCACATCGCATGCTGTAGGAAGGTTCTCAGGTTTGGTATTAGAAGCATTGAGACATCACATCTCATGCTATAGGAAGGGTCTCAGGATTGGAATGGGAAGGAGTTTGATATCACATCTCATGTAATAGGAAGGATCTCAGGTTTGGTATTAGAAGCATTGAGACATCAGATCTCATGCTATAGGAAGGGTCTCAGGATTGGAATGGGAAGGAGTTGGATATCACATCTCATGCTATAGGAAGGGTCTCACATTTGGTATAAGCATTGAGATATCACATCTCATGCTATAGGAAGGGTCTCAGGATTGGATTGGGAAGGAGTTGTATATGACATCTCAGGCCATAGGAAGGGTCTCAGGATTGGTATAAGCATTGAGATATCACATCTCTGCTATCGGAAGGGTCTCAGGATTGGAATGGGAAGGAGTTGGATATCCCATCTCATGTTATAGGAAGGGTCTCAGGTTTGGTATTAGAAGCATTGAGATATCACATCTCATGCTATAGGAAGGGTCTCAGGATTGGAATGGGGAGGACTTGGATGTCACATCTCATGCTATAGGGAGGGTCTCAAGTTTGATATTAGAAGCATTGAGATAACAAATCTCATGATATCGGAAGGGTCTCAGGATTGGAATGGGAAGGAGTTGGATATCACATCTCATGATAAAGGAAGGGTCTAAGGTTTGGAAGGGGAAAGATTTGGATATCACATCTCATGTTATAGGACGGGTCTCAGGTTTGGTATTAGAAGCATTGAGATATCAAGTCTCATGGCATAGGAAGGGTCTCAGAATTGGAATGTGAAGGAGTTGGATATCACATCTCAAGCTATAGGAAGAGTCTCAGGATTGGAATGGGAAGGAGTTTGATATCACATCTCATGCCATAGTATGGGTCTCAGGTTTGGTAGAAGCATTGGGATATCACATCTCATGCTATTGGAAGGGTATCAGTATTGGATTTGGAAGGAGTTGGATATCACATTTCATGTTATAGGAAGGGTCTCAGGTTGGAATGGGAAGGAGTTGGATATAACATTTCATGTTATAGGAAGGGTCTCAGGATTGGAATGGGAAGGACTTGGATATCATATCTCATGCTATAGGAAGGCTCTCAGGTTTGGAAGGGGAAGGAGTTGGATATCACATTTCATGTTAGAGGAAGGATCTCAGGTTTGGTATTAGAGGCCTTGAGATATCACATCTCATGCTATAGGAAGGGTCTCAGGATTGGAATGGGAAGGAGTTGGATATCACATCTCAAGCTTTAGGAAGGGTCTCAGGTTTGGTATAAGCATTGAGATAGCACATCTCCTGCTATAGGAAGGGTCTCAGGATTGGAATGGGAAGGAGTTGGATATCACATCTCATGTTATAGGAAGGATCTCAGGTTTGGTATTAGAAGCATTGAGACATCACATCTCATGCTATAGGAAGGGTCTCAGGATTGGAATGGGAAGGAGTTGGATATCACATCTCATGCTATAGGAAGGGTCTCAGATTTGGTATAAGCATTGAGATATCACATCTCTGCTATCGGAAGGGTCTCAGGATTGGAATGGGAAGGAGTTGGATATCCCATCTCATGCTATAGGGAGGGTCTCAATTTTGATATTAGAAGCATTGAGATAACAAATCTCATGATATCGGAAGGGTCTCAGGATTGGAATGGGAAGGAGTTGGATATCACATCTCATGATAAAGGAAGGGTCTAAGGTTTGGAAGGGGAAAGATTTGGATATCACATCTCATGTTATAGGACGGGTCTCAGGTTTGGTATTAGAAGCATTGAGATATCAAGTCTCATGGTATAGGAAGGGTCTCAGAATTGGAATGGGAAGGAGTTGGATATCACATCTCAAGCTATAGGAAGAGTCTCAGGATTGGAATGGGAAGGAGTTTGATATCACATCTCATGCCATAGTATGGTTCTCAGGTTTGATAGAAGCATTGGGATATCACATCTCATGCTATTGGAAGGGTATCAGTATTGGATTTGGAAGGAGTTGGATATCCCATCTCATGCTATAGGAAGGGTCTCAGGTTGGAATGGGAAGGAGTTGGATATCACATTTCATGTTATAGGAAGGGTCTCAGGATTGGAATGGGAAGGACTTGGATATCATATCTCATGCTATAGGAAGGCTCTCAGGTTTGGAAGGAGAAGGGGTTGGATATCACATTTCATGTTAGAGGAAGGATCTCAGGTTTGGTATTAGAGGCCTTGAGATATCACATCTCATGCTATAGGAAGGGTCTCAGGTTGGAATGGGAAGGAGTTGGATATCACATTTCATGTTATAGGAAGGGTCTCAGGATTGGAATGGGAAGGAGTTGGATATCACATCTCAAGCTTTAGGAAGGGTCTCAGGTTTGGTATAAGCATTGAGATAGCACATCTCATGCTATAGGAAGGGTCTCAGGATTGGAATGGGAAGGAGTTGGATATCACATCTCATGTTATAGGAAAGATCTCAGGTTTGGTATTAGAAGCATTGAGACATCACATCTCATGTTATAGGAAGGGTCACAGGATTGGAATGGGAAGAAGTTGGATATCACATCTCATGCTATAGGAAGGGTCTCAGGTTTGAAAGGGGAAGGAGTTGGATATCCAATCTCATGTTATAGGACTGGTCTCAGGTTTGGTATTAGAAGCATTGAGATATCACATCGCATGCTGTAGGAAGGTTCTCAGGTTTGGAATGGGGAGGAATTGGATATCACATCTCATGTCATAGGAAGGATCTCAGGTTTGGTATTAGAAGCATTGAGATATCACATCTCATGCTATAGGAATGGTCTCAGGATTGGAATGGGAAGGAGTTGGATATTACATTCCTGCTATAGGAAGGGTCTCATGTTTGGAATGGGAATGTGTTGTATATCACATATGCTATAGGAAGGGTCTCAGGTTTGGAACGGGAAGGAGTTGGATATCACATCTCATGTTATAGGAAGGGTCTCAGGTTTGGTATAAGCATTGAGATATCACATCTCTGCTATCGGAAGTGTCTCAGGATTGGAATGGGAAGGTGTTGGATATCCCATCTCATGTTATAGGACGGGTCTCAGGTTTGTTATTAGAATCATTGAGATATCATATTGCATGCTGTAGGAAGGGTCTAAGGATTGGAATGGGAAGGAGTTGGATATCCCATCTCATGTTATAGGAAGGGTCTCAGGTTTGGTATAAGCATTGAGATATCACATCTCATGCTATAGCAAGGTTCTCAGGATTGGAATGGGAAGGAGTTGGATATCACATCTCATGTTATAGGAAGGATCTCAGGTTTGGTATTAGAAGCATTGAGACATCACATCTCATGCTATCGGAAGGGTCTCAGGATTGGAATGGGAAGGACTTGGATATCACATCTCATGCTATAGGGAGGGTCTCAAGTTTGATATTAGAAGCATTGAGATATCATATCTCATGCTATAGGAAGGGTCTCAGGATTGGAATGGGAAGGAGTTGGATATCACATCTCATGCTATAGGAAGGGTCTCAGGTTTGGTATAAGCAGTGAGATATCACATCTCATGCTATAGGAAGTGTCTCAGGATTGGAATGGGAAGGAGTTGGATATCACATCTCATGTTATAGGAAGGATCTCAGGTTTGGTATAAGCATTGAGATATCACATCTCTACTATCGGAAGGGTCTCAGGATTGGAATGGGAAGGAGTTGGATATTCCCATCTCATGTTATAGGAAGGGTCTCAGGTTTGGTATTAGAAGCATTGAGATATCACATCTCATGCTATAGGAAGGGTCTCAGGATTGGAATGGGAAGGACTTGGATATCACATCTCATGCTATAAGGAGGGTCTCAAGTTTGATATTAGAAGCATTGAGATATCACATCTCATGATATCGGAAGGGTCTCAGGGATGGAATGGGAAGGAGTTGGATATCACATCTCATGATAAAGGAAGTGTCTAAGGTTTGGAAGGGGAAGGAGTTTGATATCACATCTCATGCCATAGTATGGGTCTCAGGTTTGGTAGAAGCATTGGGATATCACATCTCATGCTATCGGAAGGGTATCAGGATTGGATTTGGAAGGAGTTGGATATCCCATCTCATGCTATAGGAAGGGTCTCAGGTTGGAATGGGAAGGAGTTGGATATCACATCTCATGTTATAGGAAGGGTCTCAGGATTGGAATTAGAAGGACTTGGATATCACATCTCATGCTAAAGGGAGGGTCTCAGGTTTGGAAGGGGAAGGATTTGGATATCACATCTCATGTTATTTGAAGGATCTCAGGTTTGGTAGAAGCATTGGGATATCCCATCTCATGTTATAGGAAGGGTCTCAGGTTTGGTATTAGAAGCATTGAGATATCACATCTCATGCTATCAGAAGGGTCTCAGGAATGGAATGGGAAGGAGTTGGATATCACATCTCATGCTAAAGGGAGGGTCTCAGGTTTGGAAGGGGAAGGATTTGGATATCACATCTCATGTTATAGGAAGGATCTCAGGTTTGGTATTAGAAGCATTGAGATATCACATCTCATGCTATCGGAAGGATCTCAGGTTTGGTATTAGAAGCATTTAGATATCACATCTCATGCTATCAGAAGAGTCTCAGGATTGGAATAGGAAGGAGTTGGATATCACATCTCATGCTAAAGGGAGGGTCTCAGGTTTGGAAGGGGAAGGATTTGGATATCACATCTCATGTTATCGGAAGGATCTCACGTTTGGTATTAGAAGTATTGAGATATCATATCTCATGCTATAGGAAGGGTCTCAGGATTGGAATGGGAAGGAGTTGGATATCACATCTCATGCTATAGGGAGGGTCTCAGGATTGGAATGGGAAGGACTTAGATATCACATATCATGCTATAGGGAGGGTCTCAGTTTTGATATTAGAAGCATTGAGATATCACATCTCATGCTATCGGAAGGGTCTCAGGATTGGAATGGGAAGGAGTTGGATATCCCATCTCATGTTATAGGAAGGGTCTCAGGTTTGGTATTAGAAGCATTGAGATATCACATCTCATGCTATAGGAAGGGTCTCAGGATTGGAATGGGAAGGACTTGGATGTCACATCTCATGCTATAGGGAGGGTCTCAAGTTTGATATTAGAAGCATTGAGATAACAAATCTCATGATATCGGAAGGGTCTCAGGATTGGAATGGGAAGGAGTTGGATATCACATCTCATGATAAAGGAAGGGTCTAAGGTTTGGAAGGGGAAGGATTTGGATATCACATCTCATGTTATAGGACGGGAATGCTTATACCAAACCTGAGAGCCTACCTATAGCATGAGATGTGACATCCAAGTCCATCCCATTCCAATCCTTAGACCCTTCCTACAGCATGCGATGTGATATCTCAATGATTCTAATACCAAACCAGAGACTCTTCCTATAACATGAGATGGGATATCCAACTCCTTCCCATTCCAATCCTGAGCTGCTTCCGATAGCAGAGATGTGATATCTCAATGCTTATACCAAACCTGAGACCCTTCCTATAACATGAGATGGGAATATCCAACTCCTTCCCATTCCAATCCTGAGACCCTTCCGATAGCAGAGATGTGATATCTCAATGCTTATACCAAACCTGACACCCTTCCTATGGCATGAGATGTGATATCCAACTCCTTGCCATTCAAATCCTGAGACCCTTCCTATAGCATGAGAAGGGATATCCAACTCCTTCCCAATCCAATCCTGAGACCCTTCCGATAGCAGAGACGTGATATCTCAATGCTTCTACCAAACCTGAGACCCTTCCTTTAGCATGAGATGTGATATCCAAATCCTTCATATTCCAATCCTGAGACCCTTCCTATAGCATGAGATGTGATATCTCAATGCTTCTAATACCAAACCTGAGATCCTTCCTATAACATGAGATGTGATATCCAACTCCTTCCCATTCCAATCCTGAGACCCTTCCTATAGCATGAGATATGATATCTCAATACTTCTAATACCAAACGTGAGATCCTTCCGATAACATGAGATAAGATATCCAAATCCTTCCCCTTCCAAACCTGAGACCCTCCCTTTAGCATGAGATGTGATATCCAACTCCTTCCCATTCCAATCCTGAGACCCTTCTGATAGCATGAGATGTGATATCTCAATGCTTCTAATACCAAACCTGACATCCTTCCGATAGCATGAGATGTGATATCTCAATGCTTCTAATACCAAACCTGAGATCCTTCCTATAACATGAGATGTGATATCCAAATCCTTCCCCTTCCAAACCTGAGACCCTCCCTTTAGCATGAGATGTGATATCCAACTCCTTCCCATTCCATTCCTGAGACCCTTCTGATAGCATGAGATGTGATATCTCAATGCCTCTAATACCAAACCTGAGATCCTACCTCTAACATGAAATGTGATATCCAACTCTTTCCCCTTCCAAACCTGAGAGCCTTCCTATAGCATGAGATGTGATATCCAAGTCCTTCCCATTCCAATCCTGAGACCCTTCCTATAGCTTGAGATGTGATATCCAACTCCTTCCCATTCCAATTCTGAGACCCTTCCTATACTCTGAGACTTGATATCTCAATGCTTCTAATACCAAACCTGAGACCCATAATATAACATGAGATGTGATATCCAAATCCTTCCCCTTCCAAACCTTAGACCCTTCCTTTATCATGAGATGTGATATCCAACTCCTTCCCATTCCAATCCTGAGACCCTTCCGATATCATGAGATGTGATATCTCAAAGCTTCTAATATCAAACTTGAGACCCTCCCTATAGCATGAGATGTGATATCCAAGTCCTTCCCATTCCAATCCTGAGACCCTTCCTATAGCATGAGATGTGATATCTCAATGCTTCTAATACCAAACCTGAGACCCTTCCTATAACATGAGATGGGAATATCCAACTCCTTCCCATTCCAATCCTGAGACCCTTCCGATAGCAGAGATGTGATATCTCAATGCTTATACCAAACCTGAGACCCTTCCTATGGCATGAGATGTGATATCCAACTCCTTGCCATTCAAATCCTGAGACCCTTCCTATAGCATGAGAAGGGATATCCAACTCCTTCCCAATCCAATCCTGAGACCCTTCCG
This sequence comes from Ambystoma mexicanum, assembly GCF_040938575.1. Taxonomy (NCBI): domain Eukaryota; kingdom Metazoa; phylum Chordata; class Amphibia; order Caudata; family Ambystomatidae; genus Ambystoma; species Ambystoma mexicanum. Next base: position 288,614,743 of record NC_090938.1, read on the forward strand.
ATAGCAGAGACGTGATATCTCAATGCTTCTACCAAACCTGAGACCCTTCCTTTAGCATGAGATGTGATATCCAAATCCTTCACATTCCAATCCTGAGACCCTTCCTATAGCATGAGATGTGATATCTCAATAACAGGAGATACGTCCTATAACATGAGATATGATATCCAAATCCTTCCCCTTCCAAACCTGAGACCCTTCCTTTAGCATGAGATGTGATATCCAAATCCTTCCCATTTCAATCTTGAGACCCTTCCTATAACATGAGATGTGATATCCAACTCCTACCCATTCCAACCTGAGACCCTTCCTATAGCATGAGAAGGGATATCCAATTCCTTCCCAATCCAATCCTTAGACCCTTCCGATAGCAGAGATGTGATATCTCAATGCTTATACCAAACCTGAGACCCTTCCTTTAGCATGAGATGTGATATCCAAATCCTTCACATTCCAATCCTGAGACCCTTCCTATAGCATGAGATGTGATATCTCAATGCTTCTAATACAAAACCTGAGATCCTTCCTATAACATGAGATGTGATATCCACGTCCTTCCCATTCCAATCCTGAGACCCTTCCTATAACATGAGATGTGATATCCAACTCCTTCTATTCCAACCTGAGACCCTTCCTATAACATGAGACGTGATATCCAACTCCTTCCCAATCCAATCCTTAGACCCTTCCGATAGCAGAGATGTGATATCTCAATGCTTCTATCAAACCTGATACCCTTCCTTTAGCATGAGATGTGATATTCAAATCCTTCCCATTTCAATCTTGAGACCCTTCCTATAACATGAGATGTGATATCCAACTCCTACCCATTCCAACCTGAGACCCTTCCTATAGCATGAGAAGGGATATCCAATTCCTTCCCAATCCAATCCTTAGACCCTTCCGATAGCAGAGATGTGATATCTCAATGCTTATACCAAACCTGATGACCCTTCCTATAGCATGAGATGTGATATCTCAATGCTTCTATCAAACCTGATACCCTTCCTTTAGCATGAGATGTGATATTCAAATCCTTCCCATTTCAATCTTGAGACCCTTCCTATAACATGAGATGTGATATCCAACTCCTACCCATTCCAACCTGAGACCCTTCCTATAGCATGAGAAGGGATATCCAATTCCTTCCCAATCCAATCCTTAGACCCTTCCGATAGCAGAGATGTGATATCTCAATGCTTATACCAAACCTGAGACCCTTCCTTTAGCATGAGATGTGATAGCCAAATCCTTCACATTCCAATCCTGAGACCCTTCCTATAGCATGAGATGTGATATCTCAATGCTTCTAATACAAAACCTGAGATCCTTCCTATAACATGAGATGTGATATCCAAGTCCTTCCCATTCCAATCCTGAGACCCTTCCTATAACATGAGATGTGATATCCAACTCCTTCTATTCCAACCTGAGGCCCTTCGTATAACATGAGACGTGATATCCAACTCCTTCCCAATCCAATCCTTAGACCCTTCCGATAGCAGAGATGTGATATCTCAATGCTTATACCAAACCTGATGACCCTTCCTATGGCATTAGATGTGATATCCAACTCTTTCCCATTCCAATCCTGAGTTCCTTCCTATAGCATGAGATGTGATATCTCAATGCTTCTATCAAACCTGATACCCTTCCTTTAGCATGAGATGTGATATTCAACTCCTTCCAATTCCAATCCTGAGACCCTTCCTATAACATGAGACGTGATATCGAACTCCTTCCCATTCCAATCCTGAGACACCTCCTATAGCAAGAGATGTGATATCCAATTCCTTCCCATTCCAATCCTGAGACCCTTTCTATAACGAGATGTGATATCCAACTCCTTCCCATTCCAACCTGAGAACCTTCCTGTTGCATGAGAAGGGAGATCCAAATCCTTCCCATTCCAATCCTGAGACCCTTCCTATACCATGAGATGTGATATCTCAATGCTTCTAATACCAAACCTGGGACCCGTCCTATAACATGAGATACGTCCTATAACATGAGATATGATATCCAAATCCTTCCCCTTCCAAACCTGAGACCCTTCCTTTAGCATGAGATGTGATATCCAAATCCTTCCCATTCCAATACTGAAACCCTTCCTATAGCATGAGATGTCATATCACAATGTTTCTAATAGAAAACCTGAGACCCTTCCTATAGCAAGAGATGTGATATCCAAATCCTTCCCATTTCAATCTTGAGACCCTTCCTATAACATGAGATGTGATATCCAACTCCTACCCATTCCAACCTGAGACCCTTCCTATAGCATGAGAAGGGATATCCAATTCCTTCCCAATCCAATACTTAGACCCTTCCGATAGCAGAGATGTGATATCTCAATGCTTCTAATACAAAACCTGAGATCCTTCCTATAACATGAGGTGATATCCAAGTCCTTCCCATTCCAATCCTGAGACCCTTCCTATAACATGAGATGTGATATCCAACTCCTTCTATTCCAACCTGAGACCCTTCCTATAGCATGAGATGGGATATCCAACTCCTTCAAAATCCAATCCTGATACCCTTCCGATAGCATGAGATGTGATATCCCAATGCTTCTACAAAACCTGAGACCCATACCATGGCATGAGATGTGATATCAAACTCCCGTCCTATACCATGAGACTTGATATCTCAATGCTTCTAATACCAAACCTGAGACCGGTCCAATAACATGAGATGTGATATCCAAATCCTTCCCCTTCCAAACCTTAGACCCTTCCTTTATCATGATGTGATATCCAAGTCCTTCCCATTCCATTCCTGAGACCCTTCCTATAGCATGAGATGTGATATCTCAATGCTTCTAATACCAAACCTGAGACCCTTCCTATAACATGAGATGTGATATCCAAATCTTTCCCATTCCAATCCTGAGACCCTTCCGATAGCAGAGATGTGATATCTCAATGCTTATACCAAACCTGAGACCCTTCCGATAGCATGAGATGTGATATCTCAATGCTTCTAATACCAAACATCAGATCCTTCCAATAACATGAGATGTGATGTCCAAATCCTTCCCCTTCCAAACCTTAGACCCTCCCTTTAGCATGAGATGTGATATCCAACTCCTTCCCATTCCAATCCTGAGACCCTTCTGATGGCATGAGATGTCATATCTCAATGCCTCTAATACCAAACCTGAGATCCTACCTCTAACATGAGATGTGATATCAAACTCCTTCCCATTCCAAACCTGAGACCCTTCCGATAGCATGAGATGTGATATTTCAATGCTTCTAAAACCAAACATGAGAACCATCCTATAACATGAGATGTGAAATCCAAATCATTCCCTTTCCAAACCTGAGGCCCTTCCTATAGCTTGAGATGTGATATCAAACTACTTCCCATTCAATGTGATATCCAACTCCTTCCCATTCCAATCCTGGGACCCTTCCTATACCATGAGATGTGATATTTCAATGCTTCTAATACCAAACCTGAGACCCGTCCTAAAACATGAGATGTGAGATCCAAATCCTTCCCATTCCAGACCTGAGACCTTTCCTTTAGCATGAGATGTGATATCCAACTCCTTCCCATTCCAAACCTGAGACCCTTCCCATAGCATGAGATGTGATATCTCAATGCTTCTAAAACCAAACATGAGAACCATCCTATAACATGAGATGTGAAATCCAAATCCTTCCCTTTCCAAACCTTAGACCCTTCCTATAGCTTGAGATGAAATATCAAACTCCTTCCCATTCCAATCCTGAGATAGCTTGAGATGTGAGATCCAAATCCTTCCCCTTCCAAACCTGAGACCCTTCCTATAGCTTGATATGTGATATCAAACTCCTTCCCATTACAATCCTGACATAGCTTGAGATGTGATATCCAACTCCATCCCATTCCAATCCTGAGACCCTTCCGATAGCATGAGATGTGATAGCTCAATGCTTCTAATATCAAAACTGAGACCCTCCCTATAGTATGAGATGTGAAATCTAAGTCCTTCCCATTCCTATCCTGAGACCCTTCCGATAGCAGAGATGTGATTTCTCAATGCTTATACCGAACCTGATGACCCTTCCTTTAGCATGAGATTTATTCAACTCCTTCCCATTCCAATCCTGAGACCCTTCCTATAACATGAGACGTGATATCCAACTCCTTCCCATTCCAAACCTGAGACCTTTCCTTTAGCATATGAGATATCCAACTACTTCCCATTCCAATCCTGAGACCCTTCCGATAGCATGAGATGTGATATCCAACTCCTTCCAATTCCAATACTGAGACCCTCCCAATAGCATATGTGATATCTCAATGCTTCTAATATCAAAACTGAGACCCTCCCTATAACATGAGATGTGATATCCAACTCCTTCCCATTCCAATACTGAGACCCTCCCAATAGCATATGTGATATCTCAATGCTTCTAATATCAAAACTGAGACCCTCCCTATAACATGAGATGTGATATCCAACTCCTTCCTATTCCAATCGAGACCCTTCCTATAACATGAGATGTGATATCTCTATGCTTCTAATACCAAACATGAGGCCCTTCCCGTAGTATATGTGAAATCCAACTCCTTCCCATTCCAAACTTGTGACCCTTCCTGTAGCATGAAATGTGATTTTTCACCCCTTCCAATACCATACCCGAGACCATTCCCACAGCCTGAGATTTGAAATCTAATTTCTTCCAATACCAAACCCGAGACCCTTCCGATAGGATGTGATTTGATATCACAGTGCTTCTAATACCAACCTGAGACCCTCCCTATAACAAGAGATATCATATCCAACTCCTTCCCATTTAAATCCTGAGACTCTTCCTATAGCATGACATGTGATATCGAACTTCCCATTCAAATCCTGAGACTCAGACCTCCCCGTCTAACCTCACCACTCCTAGCTCCCGGATTGATAATGCACTCCTGCTGTGTCTTCTCTCCCTTCTTCTGCTTCCTTTCCTCTCTCCTTCCTCATGTGCCCTAGGTCAGGCTCCTTCTACACCTCCGCAAGGATTACTGATTTGTACCCCTCCCCACCCTCAACTCTCACTCAGTTAACACTCATCTGACATCTGCCATTTCCTGGAAGAACCCGACCTTGATGTCCTTGGTCTAACCGAGACATGGATGACGGCCAGCGCTGTCTCGAGCTCTGACACTTTCCTCCCTGATGACAAGTTCCTCTCCATGCCCAGATCCAACCATTCTTGAGGGGGAGTATCCTTGATTCCTGTAGTAAATTGCTTTCCTTTGCAGGCCGACTCCTCTCACGAATGCCTTGTCTGCATGCATTCTCTCTTTCCTGGCCATTCTCTCACCGTGGCTATTTGCCTACCCCCTTCCTCTCTCAGTGGATGGACTTCTCCATCCTAGCCTCCTACCACTCAACTCCGCCTACTTGGAGAATTCAAAATGAACCTGTATGCTTCCTGACCTGGACTTTTACGAGATCTGCAACTCTTCCTGTCTCTGGCCCTACACACTGCAGGGAATACTCAGGATTTTCTGATCTCAGACATCCCCCTATGTAACCCTCTCAACAATCCTCTCCCGTGGTGATCAAGTTCTCATCTCCAAAGAAGGCTAACTACCAGCTGTTCCTCCTCAGTGGAGTTCTCCCTTTCTGTCCCTGCTCCCTGCACCGTTTCGCGTTGCAAACACTCGCTTCCCTGCTCTCTGGTTTAGACGCCTTTCCTTCTCAGAGGCCTTCTTCCTTTCTGCCCTTTTCGCGTTGCAAGTACTCGCTTCCCAGCTCTCTGGTTTAGACGCGTGTTCCCTGCCTTCTCTCCTCTTCCCGCTGCCTTCAAATCAAAAAATGAGCTCCAAAAGATACACAGTGCTCAGAATGCTCTATAACACCCATTATTCAACATATAGCCGTAACCCGCTAGACGTATTGAAACGTGCTGTAAACTAGCAAAAACAGCTAGAAAATGTACTTTCCTCGTGTTTTTGTAAATGCTAATTCTGATGGGTTCCCATGTATGTACTGTCCGTGCGTTTGTTGTCGAATCCTGAAGTTTTTAACCACTGTTCTCCCATACAAGGGGGGGGTCAACGTCTACTGCTGTTCACAGGCTGAATGTATACGGCTGAAATCTTCAAGGCATTATCAGCTTTCCTGACTGTTTTGGAACGTGTATTTGCCATCTGTTAATGCAGTCGCCCTGTGTTCATCGTCCCTTCTACTTTACAGGCTGTTCCAAGTAATTAGGTTGGCCTTCTGAACTTCTGCGCCACCAGGACAGAGTTCAGAAATCCGTCTTAACAAATTGGTGTACAGCGGTGGGATACGACTGAAGGTATCCAGTGTTGCGCTCGAACTAAGGCATTTCAGGTTATTCCAACCAGTACACGTAGTGAATTGTTATAGTATAACTTTAAAAAGGCCATAGTCCTATCAAACAGTATGGAAACAAGTACGTTGTTAACTTTAAATGCTTCCAAATCAGAAACGCTGAAAAAGATGTGTGCGGAGAGAGGTGTTTCCTCTGAAGGCACGAAATTGGAAATGATCCAAAGAATCGTGGCGTGGCAAGAAGCGCAGCTTGACGCTATTACTTCTGAGGACAGTGCGGAAGGTGGTGCGGCTGCTCTCACTGGTAGAACCGACGGTTCTGCCGCCGCACTGTTCCACCGCGACCACGAGGACAGGGAGGACGAGCTGTCTAATGTTTCCTCTGCCAGTGCTGATGGGGAGGCTATGCTTGAATTAAAGAAGCAAGAACTGCGGTTTAGGCAGCAGGAGCTTGAATTCAGCATAGCCAAACTAAAAATCGAACAGGCAGAAAAACAAAAAGACAGGGATCACCAGTTGGAACTGGCCAAGCTTCAGGTTGCAAATGGATCCAAGGGTCCTGGACATGGGTCTGGGGCCTCCTCTCATCCACGGTTTCCAAAAGATCTGCTCAGTGTGTATGAAGAGAGGAATGACATTATGGACTGGCTGAATGCGTTTGAGTATGCATGCGAGGTCCAGGAAGTTGACAATGCTGATAAGATTGCGTGGTTGCTCAGTAGACTGCCCCATTCTGGCTGTAGTGCCATTATGGAAATGTCGAAGGCTGAGCGGGCTGATTTCGCAATGTTAAAGCAGACTCTCATTTTAAAGTTTGGGAAGACTCCGGCCCAATATTTAAAGCGTTTTCGAGAGTATAAGAAAAAGGAAGGTGGTACTTGGGTATCTTATGTCGCTGAATCTTTGAAAAACTTAACTGGCTGGGTCGAAGGCTATAAGGTTTCTACCTTCGACGGCATGATAAATCTTGTCATGCTGGAACACATTTTTGCTTCTTCTTCCCCGGAGCTTAAGCAGCATTTGGCCGATTCGAAGGAGATAGATCCTAAGAAGCTGGCCATTGCAGCAGACTTATGGGTGTCACATCGAGTGTCCCATAAGGACAAAACTCATCCTGGTAAGCAGGAGGAGGGGAAAAAGTCCAAAGATATGGAGGGTGGGGAATCTGCTAAATCTTCTTCCCAAAAGGGCCACAAAAAGAAAAACAAGGGTAAGACACAAGAGAACTCACAGGGTAGTGGAGGTGCGCCTCCGAAACAGAACTCTGGTTACAATAAGCCTCCCTACGTAAACAGACCCACTGGGGCTTGTTTTTCTTGTGGAGCAACTGACCATGTGAAGGGGGATCCCCGTTGTAAGGTTAGACCTTTGGGGGTCCACTCCGCTAATCTGGCCTTCTCCTAATACGAGGAAGAAGAGATTACAGGAGCATCCTTCTCCTCGGACTCATTTCCCAGCGGAATAGAGGCCGAGGTAGTTTTAGTGTCCCTGGGTTCCTGGACCCTAAAGTCGCAGAGGCGTATGCTAGGATTCCGGATAATACCAAGCACTACTTTAAAGACAGTGTGCTGATCAATGGAGTGGATACTCCAGCTCTTAGGGATAGTGGGTGCAGTCGAACTGTAGTGGATTCTACCTTGGTAGACTCAGAGGAAGTTGCCAGAGCTACTCTGATGCCCACTAAGTTAGCTGACGGCCCCCTCCGTATGTTTCCCGTGATCCCTGTTAATCTAACTTTAAATGGTACAGCAGTCAGGATTCCAGTGAGCATTCAGAGAAACGTCCCGGGAAAGGTCTTATTAGGTAATGATCTCAGAGCTTTAGGGCTCGTAGGAGACACTGCCGAACGACCCTACACACGGTCTCAAGCACGGGCAGCATTGGCCAAGTCCAATACGCCGCCCCAGCCGAAGGGGCAACCCAAGGCGAAAGGAGTCTACAAGTCAAGACGGGGGAAAGAGAATATTCCCCCGAGCTCGCCTACCACTGCGGTGGAGGAAGTTGGTCAATCGCCCGAGCCTGACGAGGAGGTGGCGATGCCTGAAGTATTCGACCCCAACGATCATCCTGAACTAAAAGACTTGTTAGTTGAAGGAGGTCCTGATAGGGACGAATTCAGTAAAGGCCAACGTGAGTGCCCAGCTCTGGAAGGCCTAAGGAGACAGGCCTGCTCCCAGCTTGAGGGTGAACCTCCTGGGAAGCATAGGATTTATTGGGATGGTGGACTCCTGTATAGTGAGCCCACAGAGTCTACAGAAGGAGACCATAGGAGGTTGGTGGTTCCCCTTGCTGTTAGACCCTTCCTCCTGCAGTTGGCGCATGAAGTTCCCCTTGCTGGTCACCTTGGTATGAAGAGGACCAAGCAAAGGTTATCCATGCACTTCTACTGGCCCAAGATGGGGGTGCAAGTAGAAAGTCACTGCAGGAGTTGCGCCTCCTGCCAGTTGTCTGGTAAGGTTGGCGCGACAATCCAAGCTCCGTTGGTACCGCTCCCAGTTGTGGGGGTACCATTTGAAAGGGTAGGGATCGACATCGTTGGTCCCCTTGACCCGCAAACATCCTCGGGCAATAGGTTTATCCTGGTGCTGGTCGACCATGCAACCAGGTATCCTGAGGCCATCCCATTGAAAACTGTAACTGCCAAGTCAGTTGCAAAAGCTTTACTCGGCATATTTACTAGGGTTGGCTTCCCTAAAGAAGTTGTGTCAGATCGTGGCAGCAACTTTATGTCGAAGTATATGCAGGCTATGTGGAAAGAATGTGGGGTCACCTACAAGTTCTCTTCTGCATACCACCCCCAGACCAATGGTCTGGTGGAACGTTTCAACAGAACGTTAAAGAGCATGATTGGGGCTCTGGAGGAGCCCCAGAGAAGAAAATGGGATCTTCTTTTACCATGCTTGCTGTTTGCCTACCGAGAGGTACCACAGGAGGGTGTTGGCTTCAGCCCCTTCGAACTTCTGTTCGGTCATCCCGTACGGGGACCCTTAGCCATTGTCAAGGAGGGATGGGAGATGCCCACTCCCCCTGTTACTACCAATGTAGTTGACTATGTGCTAGGGCTCAGAAAACGGATGGTACTTCTGATGGGCTTGGCTAGTGATAAATTGAAGGCAGGGCAAGCGCTGGTGAAACATTGGTACGACCAGAAAGCTTCCCTCATCAACTTTACACCTGGTCAGCAAGTCCTGATCATGAATCCCATAAGGCCTCGCGCTTTACAGGACAAATGGTCAGGCCCTTACACAGTGGTGGAGCCCCTGGGTGAGGTGAACTATTTAGTGGACCTTGGAAGGCCTGGACAGGCTCCAAAAGTGTTACACGTGAATAGGCTGAAGGCTTTCGTCCCAAGAGTCGAAATCGCAGCACTGCTACTGGCGTCAGACGTTGAGGAAGAGGAGTCTGAACCTCTCCCCGACCTGTTCCATTGCGGTCCTTCAGATAGCTCCGTTGAGGGTGTCCGAGTGGCCCCTCACCTGACTTCTGATCAGCAGGCTGAGGTGAAAAGTTTGCTTAGGCAGTTTTCCCCCCTGTTTTCACAGTCCCCTGGTTTGACACCTTGGTGCAAACATAACATTGACACAGGAGACAGTGTACCTACCAAAAGTAGGGGATACAGGATGTCAGATAAAGTACGGTCTTATATTAAGACCGAGGTCAACAAGATGTTAGATCTTGGGGTGATTGAACCCTCTAGTAGTCCTTGGTCCAGTCCTGTGGTTCTGGTTCCAAAGGCAGGCACTTCTGAATTGAGGTTCTGCGTGGATTACAGGGCTCTGAATGCTGTCACCAAGACAGATGCCCACCCCTTGCCTCGAACAGATGAGCTGGTGGATACTTTGGGTGCCTCCAAGTACCTCAGCACGTTTGACCTTACTGCTGGCTATTGGCAAATAGCTTTAGCAGAACATGCCAGGGAGAAGACAGTATTTTCGACGCCAGACGGCCTTTACCAATTCCGGGTAATGCCGTTCGGGTTGAAGAATGCACCTGCCACTTTCCAGAGGCTTGTGAATCATGTGTTGAATGGGTTGGACGAATTCTGTCTTGCATATCTGGACGATATAGCAGTTTTCAGTGCCACCTGGGAAGACCATGTGAAACACCTCGGGATTGTGCTCCAGGCTCTTCAGAAAGCCCACTTGACCATAAAGGCGAGTAAATGCCAGATTGGACAAGGCTCAGTGGTTTACCTTGGACATGAAGTAGGTGGAGGGAGGATACAGCCTCTACCCAGTAAAGTACAAGCAGTACAAGACTGGCCTACTCCCACTACGCAAACCCAAGTGAGAGCCTTTTTAGGACTCACGGGGTATTACCGCAATTTTGTGGCAGACTATGGCACCATAGCTGCTCCTCTGACTGCCCTCACAACTCCGAAGAAACCCAAGAAGGTAACTTGGACCGACGAGTGTGAGAAGGCCTTCAATGGCTTAAAAGACTCCTTGTGCCAGGCCCCTGTCCTAAGGGCCCCTGATTATCAAAGACCTTTTATCGTGCAGACGGATGCCTCTGACACTGGGATAGGAGCTGTACTATCACAAGTAGATGAGAAGGGTAAGGAACACCCTATCGGTTTTATTAGTCGCCAGCTTAAGGACAGAGAGCTCAGGTGGTCCACGGTAGAGAAAGAATGTTTCTCTGTTGTGTGGGCCCTAAGGAAGCTGAGGCCCTACCTCTATGGGACCCACTTCACTGTGCAGACTGACCATAAGCCGTTAAAGTGGCTAATGAACATGAAGGGGGAGAATCCAAAGTTGCTTAGGTGGTCCATAAGTCTACAAGGCTTCGACTTCACTATTGAGCATAGGCCAGGTGTCCAACATAGCAATGCTGATGGGTTGTCCAGAATGTTTTACCGACCTGAACAAGAGACTCATCCAGGGGTGGATTAGTTCCCCCTGTCCATAGTCTGGGAGGGGCGAGTGTTAGGAAAGATTTCGTAATGGTAGGGAATTTTCCTTCCATGTGGCAACCCCTAAACTTTTTGCTATTGTTTTTAACCTTGTTCTTGACTTTGCCAGAGAAGTACAGCCTTCTGCCGCACTTCTCTGGGCTTTCGCTCCTTTCTTACGGGGAAACTGACATGCCCTTAAGACAGTCAGTACCGGGGAACGTGGTTTCCCGTAGTTTCTTTTATCGTGTCGCAGCTTTAGTGCAACACGACACAAGAGGGCACTGTAAGCTAAGTTACAGCTCTCTTGGGTCTCTAGCCTTCTACAGGCCCTAGATACTCTTTTAGGATGGTATTTGATCGGTGCAAGTCATTCAGGGACTGGGACTGGTGGCAGCGATCGTTTTGTTTATTTTGAGCTCCTTTTGGCGTTCTGAGCACGTTTTTGCACTGAACCCAAAATGGTGGCCTGGCTCCCAAAATGGCCAGGCCGCGAGGCTCCTTTGTCCTGTCCACTGTCCGTCTTGCTCCCTTCACCTTCCCCAGGTCCGGCGACCCGGGGCCTTCCTTATTTGGGCATGTACTTTCCCGCGAAACGTGGTTGCTTTCGCGGGCTTCTACATGTCGTTTGTGTGCCTCCAGGGTGTGGGCTGGGATGTCTGGTCCCAATACACATCCTGGGTGCCAGAGAGTCTAGGGTGGTGTGAATGCCTGGGACCACCGTGGTCCGTGATTGGTCCACGTATGGTATGTGTTTTGATGAGCGGATCTCCCATTGGCTCCCCTCCGTTTTGGCGCGAAGGGAACCGTGGATAAGAGGGGGCTGGAAACACCACTACCATGTCGATCTCCTGAGTTCTCACGAACGAAGGAATACAGGAGCCAAGTATCCTGCAACTACGAGGCTGGACCGAGGAATCGCTGGTGACCCGCTGAAGGAATCCTCCTTTGCACTGCTGTCGTCCGGAGAGCCCCTGTCCTCCTTTGATCGAACCAGAAGGCCTGTACTGGTGCTTCGACCTTTGGAATAGCAGGAACAGCTATTCCCGGCATCTTCAACCATCTCCTGCCAAGTAAGCCTTCGGAAGCGTCTCTGGGCCATCCAGTTGACTGACCAGCTTACCAAGGAGTTTGGCTCTGCAACCGCCGCCAGGTTGTGTTGTATTGCGAGTCCTTGTCCCTCTCCCACGCTTCGTACGCTTGGCGTCCCCAGGTCTGAAGGGAGGAGGGTTCATTTGGCTCGAATACACACGGCCGCTCCGTTGTCCTGTGCGGCAACAAAACTGTGCCGGTTTCGTCGATTGGGACGTCTTTTTGCTCTACACGACTACAAAGCGTTCCCTGCTCTTCTGAACCTGCCAGCTGCTGAAACTATCGTGGAGAAGCCTGGGTCTGCTTGCTTCGGGGACCGGTGAGTAGTATATCTAGGATCTGGTCGCCCTCCTGCAGTATCCCATTGCTTTTCCCTGCTGTGTAAAAACAGCACCCTTTTGCCGCGCTCGCGCTCTGCTTCTGCCCGCTGTGGAGGCTGCGCTTGGCTTGAGTTGCGGAACCTGTTCTTCTTCTGCTGTGCACTAACGTGAACCGCCTGACTTCCTCCGAAGAGCTTCCCCTTGTGCCCGTCGGCACCGGCGTGGCAGGTACTTTGAGCACAAGGCTCCACTCTTCGCAGGGCTCGGACTTCCATCTAGTTAGGTGCCTATGAAGGCGAACTGAGTCGAAAGCATTATCGCACTGCCTGTTTTCCTTCCCTGGCAGGTGGACTACATATTTCGTGCTTTAAACGCTTGCGACTGTGTATTTGTATATATATTGTGTTGATATGGTATGTGTTGGTTTAATATTGTGATATTGTGATTTTCTCGCTACGGTCATTATTTTAAAGGCCTTAAAATAAATGTGTATCTATTTTTGATATAACAACTGTTTGGAGTAGTTTGTCAGCGCTCTTGCTTTGTGTGCTCACTGCGGGCTTTCAGTCACCCTCACCCCTCTTGAGACCTAGTCTTGACCGCCGCGATCGCTACCTTGATTGGTCTGGCTTGTCCAGAGGTTACCCTGTTCCAAGTAATTAGGTTGGCCTTCTGAACTTCTGCGCCACCAGGACAGAGTTCAGAAATCCGTCTTAACAGGACGGGTCTCAGGTTTTTTATTAAAATCATTGAGATATCATATTGCATGCTGTAGGAAGGGTCTAAGGATTGGAATGGGAAGGACTTGGATATCACATCTCATGCTATAGATAGGCTCTCAGGTTTGGAAAGTGAAGGAGTTGGATATCACATTTCATGTTAGAGGAAGGATCTCAGGTTTGGTATTAGAGGCATTGAGATATCACATCTCAGGCTATAGGAAGGGTCTCAGGATTGGAATGGGAAGGAGTTGGATATCACATCTCATGCTATAGGAAGGGTCTCAGGTTTTGTTATAAGCATTGAGATATCACATCTCATGCTATAGGAAGGGTCTCAGGATTGGAATGGAAGGAGTTGGATATCACATCTCATGTTATAGGAAGGATCTCAGGTTTGGTATTAGAAGCATTGAGACATCACATCTCATGCTATAGGAAGGGTCTCAGGATTGGAATGGGAAGGAGTTGTACATGACATCTCATGCCGTAGGGAGGGTCTCAGGTTTGGTATAAACATTGAGATATCACATCTCTGCTATCGAAAGGGAATCAGGATTGGAATGGGAAGGAGTTGGATATCCCATCTCATGTTATAGGAAGAGTCTCAGGTTTGGTATTAGAAGCATTGAGATATCACATCTCATGCTATAGGAAGTGTCTCAGGATTGGAATGGGAAGGACTTGGGTATCACATCTCATGCTATAGGGAGGGTCTCAAGTTTGATATTAGAAGCATTGAGATATCACATCTCATGCTATAGGAAGGGTCTCAGGTTTGGTATAAGCAGTGAGATATCACATCTCATGCTATAGGAAGTGTCTCAGGATTGGAATGGGAAGGAGTTGGATATCACATCTCATGTTATAGGAAGGATCTCAGGTTTGGTATAAGCATTGAGATATCACATCTCTGCTATCGGAAGGGTCTCAGGATTTTAATGGGAAGGAGTTGGATATTCCCATCTCATGTTATAGGAAGGGTCTCAGGTTTGGTATTAGAAGCATTGAGATATCACATCTCATGCTATAGGAAGGGTCTCAGGATTGGAATGGGAAGGACTTGGATATCACATCTCTTGCTATAGGGAGGGTCTCAAGTTTGATATTAGAAGCATTGAGGTATCACATTTCATGATATCGGAAGGGTCTCAAGATTGGAATGGGAAGGAGTTGGATATCACATCTCATGATAAAGGAAGGGTCTAAGGTTTGGAAGGGGAAGGATTTGGATATCACATCTCATGTTATAGGACGGGTCTCAGGTTTGGTATTAGAAGCATTGAGATATCAAGTCTCATGGTATAGGAAGGGTCTCAGAATTGGAATGGGAAGGAGTTGGATATCACATCTCAAGCTATAGGAAGGGTCTCAGGATTAGAATGGGAAGGAGTTTGATATCACATCTCATGCCATAGTATGGGTCTCAGGTTTGGTAGAAGCATTGGGATATCACATCTCATGTTATCGGAAGGGTATCGGGATTGGATTTGGAAGGAGTTGGATATCCCATCTCATGCTATAGGAAGGGTCTCAGGTTGGAATGGGAAGGAGTTGGATATCACATCTCATGTTATAGGAAGGGTCTCAGGATTGGAATGGGAAGGACTTGGATATCACATCTCATGCTATAGGAAGGCTCTCAGGTTTGCAAGGGGAAAGAGTTGGATATCACATTTCATGCTATCAGAAGGATCTCAGGTTTTGTATAGAAGCATTGAGATATCATATCTTATGCTATCAGAAGAGTCTCAGGATTGGAATGGGAAGGAGTTGGATATCACATCTCATGCTAAAGGGAGGGTCTCAGGTTTGGAAGATAAGGATTTGGATATCACATCTCATGTTATAGGAAGGATCTCAGGTTTGGTATTAGAAGTATTGAGATATCACATCTCATGCTATCGGAAGGATCTCAGGTTTGGTATAGAAGCATTGAGATATCATATCTTATGCTATCAGAAGGGTCTCAGGATTGGAATGGGAAGGAGTTGGATATCACATCTCATGCTAAAGGGAGGGTCTCAGGATTGGAAGGGGAAGGATTTGGATATCACATCTCATGTTATAGGATGGATCTCAGGTTTGGTATTAGAAGTATTGAGATATCACATCTCATGCTATAGGAAGGGTCTCAGGATTGGAATGGGAAGGAGTTGGATATCACATCTCATGCTAAAGGAAGGGTCTCAGGTTTGGTAGAAGCATTGAGATATCACATCTCATGCTATAGGAAGGGTCTCAGGATTGGAATGGGAAGGACGTAGATATCACATATCATGCTATAGGGAGGGTCTCAGTTTTGATATTAGAAGCATTGAGATATCACATCTCATGCTATCGGAAGTGTCTCAGGATTGGAATGGGAAGGAGCTGGATATCACATCTCATGCTAAAGGAAGGGTCTCAGGTTTGGAACGGGAAGGAGTTGGATATCACATCTCATGTTATAGGAAGGGTCTCAGGTTTGGTATAAACATTGAGATATCACATCTCTGCTATAGGAAGTGTCTCAGGATTGGAATGGGAAGGACTTGGATATCACATCTCATGCTATAGGTAGGGTCTCAAGTTTGTTATTAGAAGCATTGAGATATCACATCTCATGCTATAGGAAGGGTCTGAGGATTGGAATGGGAAGGAGTTAGATATCACATCTCATGCTATGGGAAGGGTCTCAGGTTTGGTATAAGCAGTGAGATATCACATCTCATGCTATAGGAAGTGTCTCAGGATTGGAATGGGAAGGAGTTGGATATCACATCTCATGTTATAGGAAGGATCTCAGGTTTGGTATAAGCATTGAGATATCACATCTCTGCTATCGGAAGGGTCTCAGGATTGGAATGGGAAGGAGTTGGATATTCCCATCTCATGTTATAGGAAGGGTCTCAGGTTTGGTATTAGAAGCATTGAGATATCACATCTCATGCTATAGGAAGGGTCTCAGGAGTGGAATGGGAAGGACTTGGATATCACATCTCATGCTATAGGGAGGGTCTCAAGTTTGATATTAGAAGCTTTGAGATATCACATCTCATGATATCGGAAGGGTCTCAGGATTGGAATGGGAAGGAGTTGGATATCACATCTCATGATAAAGGAAGGGTCTAAGGTTTGGAAGGGGAAGGATTTGGATATCACATATGTTATATTACGGGTCTCAGGTTTGGTATTAGAAGCATTGAGATATCAAGTCTCATAGTATAGGAAGGGTCTCAGAATTGGAATGGGAAGGACTTGGATATCACATCTCATGCTATAGGAAGGCTCTCAGGTTTGGAAGGGGAAAGAGTTGGATATCACATTTCATGTTAGAGGTAGGATCTCAGGTTTGGTATTAGAGGCATTGAGATATCACATCTCATGCTATCAGAAGGGTCTCAGGAATGGAATGGGAAGGAGTTGGATATCACATCTCATGCTAAAGGGAGGGTCTCAGGTTTGGAAGGGGAAGGATTTGGATATCACATCTCATGTTATAGGAAGGATCTCAGGTTTGGTATTAGAGGCATTGAGATATCACATCTCATGCTATCGGAAGGATCTCAGGTTTGGTATTAGAAGCATTGAGATATCACATCTCATGCTATCAGAAGAGTCTCAGGATTGGAATAGGAAGGAGTTGGATATCACATCTCATGCTAAAGGGAGGGTCTCAGGTTTGGAAGGGGAAGGATTTGGATATCACATCTCATGTTATCGGAAGGATCTCACGTTTGGTATTAGAAGTATTGAGATATCATATCTCATGCTATAGGAAGGGTCTCAGGATTGGAATGGGAAGGAGTTGGATATCACATCTCATGCTATAGGGAGGGTCTTAGGATTGGAATGGGAAGGACTTAGATATCACATATCATGCTATAGGGAGGGTCTCAGTTTTGATATTAGAAGCATTGAGATATCACATCTCATGCTATCGGAAGTGTCTCAGGATTGGAATGGGAAGGAGCTGGATATCACATCTCATGCTAAAGGAAGGGTCTCAGGTTTGGAATGGGAAGGATTTGGATATCACATCTCATGTTATAGTAAGGGTCTCAGGTTTGGTATAAGCATTGAGATATCACATCTCTGCTATCGGAAGTGTCTCAGGATTGGAATGGGAAGGAGTTGGATATCCCATCTCATGTTATAGGACGGGTCTCAGGTTTGTTATTAGAATCATTGAGATATCATATTGCATGCTGTAGGAAGGGTCTAAGGGTTGGAATGTGAAGGACTTGGATATCACATCTCATGCTATAGATAGGCTCTTAGGTTTGGAAAGGGAAGGAGTTGGATATCACATTTCATGTTAGAGGAAGGATCTCAGGTTTGGTATTAGAAGCATTGAGATATCACATCTCATGCTATAGGAAGGGTCTCAGGATTGGAATGGGAAGCAGTTGGATATCACATCTCATGCTATAGGAAGGGTCTCAGGTTTGGTATAAGCATTGAGATATCACATCTCATGCTATAGGACGGGTCTCAGGATTGGAATGGAAGGAGTTGGATATCACATCTCATGTTATAGGAAGGATCTCAGGTTTGGTATTAGAAGCATTGAGACATCACATCTCATGCTATAGGAAGGGTCTCAGGGTTGGAATGGGAAGGAGTTGGATATCACATCTCATCCAATAGGAAGGGTCTCAGGTTTGGAATGGGAAGGAATTGGATATCACATCTCATGTTATAGGAAGGATCTCAGGTTTGGTATTAGAAGCATTGTGATATCACATCTCATGCTATAGGAAGGGTCTCAGGATTGGAATGTGAAGGATTTGGATATCACATCTCATGCTAAAGGAAGGGTCTCAGGTTTGGTAGAAGCATTGAGATATCACGTCTCTGCTATCGGAAGGGTCTCAGGATTGGATTGGGAAGGAGTTGGATATCCCTTCTCATGCTATAGGAAGGGTCTCAGGATTTGAATGGCAAGGAGTTGGATATCACATCTCATGCCATAGGAAGGGTCTCCGGTTTGGTATAAGCATTGAGATATCACATGTCTGCTATCGGAAGGGTCTCAGGATTGGATTGGGAAGGAGTTGGATATCCCTTCTCATGCTATAGGAAGTGTCTCAGGTTGGAATGGGAAGGAGTTGGATATCACATCTCATGTTATAAGAAGGGTCTCAGGATTGGAATGGGAAGGATTTGGATATCACATCTCTTGCTATAGGAAGGGTCTCAGGATTGGAATGGGTAGGAGTTGGATATTACTTTCTTGCTATAGGAAGGGTCTCATGTTTGGAATGGGAAGGAGTTGGATATCACATATGCTATAGTTAGTGTCTCAGGTTTGGAACGGGAAGGAGTTGGATATCACATCTCATGTTATAGGAAGGGTCTCAGGTTTGGTATAAGCATTGAGATATCACATCGCATGCTGTAGGAAGGGTCTAAGGATTGGAATGGGATGGACTTGGATATCACATCTCATGCTATAGGAAGGGTCTCAGATTTGGTATAAGCATTAAGATATCACATCTCATGCTAAAGGAAGGGTCTCAGGATTGGAATGGGAAGGAGTTGTATATGACATCTCAGGCCATAGGAAGGTTCTCAGGTTTGGTATAAGCATTGAGATATCACATCTCTGCTATCGGAAAGGTCTCAGGATTGGAATGGGAAGGAGTTGGATATCCCATCTCATGTTATAGGAAGGGTCTCAGGTTTGGTATTAGAAGCATAGAGATATCACATCTCATGCTAAAGGAAGGGTCTCAGGATTGGAATGGGAAGGACTTGGATGTCACATCATGCTATAGGGAGGGTCTCAAGGTTGATATTAGAAGCATTGAGATAACAAATCTCATGATATCGGAAGGGTCTCAGGATTGGAATGGGAAGGAGTTGGATATCACATCTCATGATAAAGGAAGGGTCTAAGGTTTGGAAGGGGAAGGATTTGGATATCACATCTCATGTTATAGGACGGGTCTCAGGTTTGGTATTAGAAGCATTGAGATATCAAGTCTCATGGTATAAGAAGGGTCTCAGAATTGGAATGGGAAGGAGTTGGATATCACACCTCAAGCTATAGGAAGGGTCTCAGGATTGGAATGGGAAGAAGTTTGATATCACATCTCATGCCATAGTATGGGTCTCAGGTTTGGTAGAAGCATTGGGATATCACATCTCATGCTATCGGAAGGGTATCAGTATTGGACTTGGAAGAAGTTGGATATCCCATCTCATGCTATAGGAAGGGTCTCAGGTTGGAATGGAAAGGATTTGGATATCACATTTCATGTTATAGGAAGGGTCTCAGGATTGGAATGGGAAGGACTTGGATATCATATCTCATGCTATAGGATGGGTCTCAGGTTTGTTATTAGAATCATTGAGATATCATATTGCATGCTGTAGGAAGGGTCTAAGGATTGGAATGGGAAGGACCTGGATATCACATCTCATGCTATAGATAGGCTCTTAGGTTTGGAAAGGGAAGGAGTTGGATATCACATTTCATGTTAGAGGAAGGATCTCAGGTTTGGTATTAGAAGCATTGAGATATCACATCTCATGCTATAGGAAGGGTCTCAGGATTGGAATGGGAAGTAGTTGGATATCACATCTCATGCTATAGGAAGGGTCTCAGGTTTGGTATAAGCATTGAGATATCACATCTCATGCTATAGGACGGGTCTCAGGATTGGAATGGAAGGAGTTGGATATCACATCTCATGTTATAGGAAGGATCTCAGGTTTGGTATTAGAAGCATTGAGACATCACATCTCATGCTATAGGAAGTGTCTCAGGGTTGGAATGGGAAGGAGTTGGATATCACAACTCATCCAATAGGAAGGGTCTCAGGTTTGGAATGGGAAGGAATTGGATATCACATCTCATGTTATAGGAAGGATCTCAGGTTTGGTATTAGAAGCATTGAGATATCACATCTCATGCTATAGGAAGGGTCTCAGGATTGGAATGTGAAGGATTTGGATATCACATCTCATGCTAAAGGAAGGGTCTCAGGTTTGGTAGAAGCATTGAGATATCACGTCTCTGCTATCGGAAGGGTCTCAGGATTTGAATGGCAAGGAGTTGGATATCACATCTCATGCCATAGGAAGGGTCTCAGGTTTGGTATAAGCATTGAGATATCACATCTCTGCTATCGGAAGGGTCTCAGGATTGGAATGGGAAGGAGTTGGATATTCCCATCTCATGTTATAGGAAGGGTCTCAGGTTTGGTATTAGAAGCATTGAGATATCACATCTCATGCTATAGGAAGGGTCTCAGGATTGGAATGGGAAGGACTTGGATATCACATCTCATGCTATAGGGAGGGTCTCAAGTTTGATATTAGAAGCTTTGAGATATCACATCTCATGATATCGGAAGGGTCTCAGGATTGGAATGGGAAGGAGTTGGATATCACATCTCATGATAAAGGAAGGGTCTAAGGTTTGGAAGGGGAAGGATTTGGATATCACATCTCATGTTATATTACGGGTCTCAGGTTTGGTATTAGAAGCATTGAGATATCAAGTCTCAGAGTATAGGAAGGGTCTCAGAAATGGAATGGGAAGGAGTTGGATATCACATCTCAAGCTATAGGAAGGGTCTCAGGATTGGAATGGGAAGGACTTGGATATCACATCTCATGCTATAGGAAGGCTCTCAGGTTTGGAAGGGGAAAGAGTTGGATATCACATTTCATGTTAGAGGTAGGATCTCAGGTTTGGTATTAGAGGCATTGAGATATCACATCTCATGCTATCAGAAGGGTCACAGGAATGGAATGGGAAGGAGTTGGATATCACATCTCATGTTAAAGGGAGGGTCTCAGGTTTGGAAGGGGAAGGATTTGGATATCACATCTCATGTTATAGGAAGGATCTCAGGTTTGGTATTAGAAGCATTGAGATATCACATCTCATGCTATCGGAAGGATCTCAGGTTTGGTATTAGAAGCATTGAGATATCACATCTCATGCTATCAGAAGGGTCTCAGGATTGGAATGGGAAGGAGTTGGATATCACATCTCATGCTAAAGGGAGGGTCTCAGGTTTGGAAGGGGAAGGATTTGGATATCACATCTCATGTTATCGGAAGGATCTCACGTTTGGTATTAGAAGTATTGAGATATCATATCTCATGCTATAGGAAGGGTCTCAGGATTGGAATGGGAAGGAGTTGGATATCACATCTCATGCTATAGGAAGTGTCTCAGGATTGGAATGGGAAGGACTTGGATATTACATCTCATGCTATAGGTAGGGTCTCAAGTTTGATATTAGAAGCATTGAGATATCACATCTCATGCTATAGGAAGGGTCTGAGGATTGGAATGGGAAGGAGTTGGATATCACATCTCATGCTATGGGAAGGGTCTCAGGTTTGGTATAAGCAGTGAGATATCACATCTCATGCTATAGGAAGTGTCTCAGGATTGGAATGGGAAGGAGTTGGATATCACATCTCATGTTATAGGAAGGATCTCAGGTTTGGTATAAGCATTGAGATATCACATCTCTGCTATCGGAAGGGTCTCAGGATTGGAATGGGAAGGAGTTGGATATTCCCATCTCATGTTATAGGAAGGGTCTCAGGTTTGGTATTAGAAGCATTGAGATATCACATCTCATGCTATAGGAAGGGTCTCAGGATTGGAATGGGAAGGACTTGGATATCACATCTCATGCTATAGGGAGGGTCTCAAGTTTGATATTAGAAGCTTTGAGATATCACATCTCATGATATCGGAAGGGTCTCAGTATTGGAATGGGAAGGAGTTGGATATCACATCTCATGATAAAGGAAGGGTCTAAGGTTTGGAAGGGGAAGGATTTGGATATCACATCTCATGTTATATTACGGGTCTCACGTTTGGTATTAGAAGCATTGAGATATCAAGTCTCATAGTATAGGAAGGGTCTCAGAATTGGAATGGGAAGGAGTTGGATATCACATCTCAAGCTATAGGAAGGGTCTCAGGATTGGAATGGGAAGGACTTGGATATCACATCTCATGCTATAGGAAGGCTCTCAGGTTTGGAAGGGGAAAGAGTTGGATATCAGATTTCATGTTAGAGGTAGGATCTCAGGTTTGGTATTAGAGGCATTGAGATATCACATCTCATGCTATCAGAAGGGTCTCAGGAATGGAATGGGAAGGAGTTGGATATCACATCTCATGCTAAAGGGAGGGTCTCAGGTTTGGAAGGGGAAGGATTTGGATATCACATCTCATGTTATAGGAAGGATCTCAGGTTTGGTATTAGAAGCATTGAGATATCACATCTCATGCTATCGGAAGGATCTCAGGTTTGGTATTAGAAGCATTTAGATATCACATCTCATGCTATCGGAAGTGTCTCAGGATTGGAATGGGAAGGAGCTAGATATCACATCTCATGCTAAAGGAAGGGTCTCAGGTTTGGAACGGGAAGGAGTTGGATATCATATCTCATGTTATAGGAAGGGTCTCAGGTTTGGTATAAACATTGAGATATCACATCTCTGCTATAGGAAGTGTCTCAGGATTGGAATGGGAAGGACTTGGATATCACATCTCATGCTATAGGTAGGGTCTCAAGTTTGTTATTAGAAGCATTGAGATATCACATCTCATGCTATAGGAAGGGTCTGAGGATTGGAATGGGAAGGAGTTGGATATCACATCTCATGCTATGGGAAGGGTCTCAGGTTTGGTATAAGCAGTGAGATATCACATCTCATGCTATAGGAAGTGTCTCAGGATTGGAATGGGAAGGAGTTGGATATCACATCTCATGTTATAGGAAGGATCTCAGGTTTGGTATAAGCATTGAGATATCACATCTCTGCTATCGGAATGGTCTCAGGATTGGAATGGGAAGGAGTTGGATATTCCCATCTCATGTTATAGGAAGGGTCTCAGGTTTGGTATTAGAAGCATTGAGATATCACATCTCATGCTATAGGAAGGGTCTCAGGAGTGGAATGGGAAGGACTTGGATATCACATCTCATGCTATAGGGAGGGTCTCAAGTTTGATATTAGAAGCTTTGAGATATCACATCTCATGATATCGGAAGGGTCTCAGGATTGGAATGGGAAGGAGTTGGATATCACATCTCATGATAAAGGAAGGGTCTAAGGTTTGGAAGGGGAAGGATTTGGATATCACATATGTTATATTACGGGTCTCAGGTTTGGTATTAGAAGCATTGAGATATCAAGTCTCATAGTATAGGAAGGGTCTCAGAATTGGAATGGGAAGGACTTGGATATCACATCTCATGCTATAGGAAGGCTCTCAGGTTTGGAAGGGGAAAGAGTTGGATATCACATTTCATGTTAGAGGTAGGATCTCAGGTTTGGTATTAGAGGCATTGAGATATCACATCTCATGCTATCAGAAGGGTCTCAGGAATGGAATGGAAAGGAGTTGGATATCACATCTCATGCTAAAGGGAGGGTCTCAGGTTTGGAAGGGGAAGGATTTGGATATCACATCTCATGTTATAGGAAGGATCTCAGGTTTGGTATTAGAGGCATTGAGATATCACATCTCATGCTATCGGAAGGATCTCAGGTTTGGTATTAGAAGCATTGAGATATCACATCTCATGCTATCAGAAGAGTCTCAGGATTGGAATAGGAAGGAGTTGGATATCACATCTCATGCTAAAGGGAGGGTCTCAGGTTTGGAAGGGGAAGGATTTGGATATCACATCTCATGCTTTAGGGAGGGTCTTAGGATTGGAATGGGAAGGACTTAGATATCACATATCATGCTATAGGGAGGGTCTCAGTTTTGATATTAGAAGCATTGAGATATCACATCTCATGCTATCGGAAGTGTCTCAGGATTGGAATGGGAAGGAGCTGGATATCACATCTCATGCTAAAGGAAGGGTCTCAGGTTTGGAATGGGAAGGATTTGGATATCACATCTCATGTTATAGTAAGGGTCTCAGGTTTGGTATAAGCATTGAGATATCACATCTCTGCTATCGGAAGTGTCTCAGGATTGGAATGGGAAGGAGTTGGATATCCCATCTCATGTTATAGGACGGGTCTCAGGTTTGTTATTAGAATCATTGAGATATCATATTGCATGCTGTAGGAAGGGTCTAAGGGTTGGAATGTGAAGGACTTGGATATCACATCTCATGCTATAGATAGGCTCTTAGGTTTGGAAAGGGAAGGAGTTGGATATCACATTTCATGTTAGAGGAAGGATCTCAGGTTTGGTATTAGAAGCATTGAGATATCACATCTCATGCTATAGGAAGGGTCTCAGGATTGGAATGGGAAGCAGTTGGATATCACATCTCATGCTATAGGAAGGGTCTCAGGTTTGGAATAAGCATTGAGATATCACATCTCATGCTATAGGACGGGTCTCAGGATTGGAATGGAAGGAGTTGGATATCACATCTCATGTTATAGGAAGGATCTCAGGTTTGGTATTAGAAGCATTGAGACATCACATCTCATGCTATAGGAAGGGTCTCAGGGTTGGAATGGGAAGGAGTTGGATATCACATCTCATCCAATAGGAAGGGTCTCAGGTTTGGAATGGGAAGGAATTGGATATCACATCTCATGTTATAGGAAGGATCTCAGGTTTGGTATTAGAAGCATTGTGATATCACATCTCATGCTATAGGAAGGGTCTCAGGATTGGAATGTGAAGGATTTGGATATCACATCTCATGCTAAAGGAAGGGTCTCAGGTTTGGTAGAAGCATTGAGATATCACGTCTCTGCTATCGGAAGGGTCTTAGGATTGGATTGGGAAGGAGTTGGATATCCCTTCTCATGCTATAGGAAGGGTCTCAGGATTTGAATGGCAAGGAGTTGGATATCACATCTCATGCCATAGGAAGGGTCTCAGGTTTGGTATAAGCATTGAGATATCACATGTCTGCTATCGGAAGGGTCTCAGGATTGGATTGGGAAGGAGTTGGATATCCCTTCTCATGCTATAGGAAGTGTCTCAGGTTGGAATGGGAAGGAGTTGGATATCACATCTCATGTTATAAGAAGGGTCTCAGGATTGGAATGGGAAGGATTTGGATATCACATCTCTTGCTATAGGAAGGGTCTCAGGATTGGAATGGGTAGGAGTTGGATATTACTTTCTTGCTATAGGAAGGGTCTCATGTTTGGAATGGGAAGGAGTTGGATATCACATATGCTATAGTTAGTGTCTCAGGTTTGGAACGGGAAGGAGTTGGATATCACATCTCATGTTATAGGAAGGGTCTCAGGTTTGGTATAAGCATTGAGATATCACATCTCTGCTATCGGAAGCGGCTCAGGATTGGAATGGGAAGGAGTTGGATATCCCATCTCATGTTATAGGAAGAGTCTTTGGTTTGGTATTAGAATCATTGAGATATCACATCGCATGCTGTAGGAAGGGTCTAAGGATTGGAATGGGATGGACTTGGATATCACATCTCATGCTATAGGTAGGCTCTCAGGTTTGGTATAAGCATTGAGATATCACACCTCATCCTATAGGAAGGGTCTCAGGATTGGAATGGGAAGGAATTGGATATCACATCTCATGCTATAGGAAGGGTCTCAGATTTGGTATAAGCATTAAGATATCACATCTCATGCTAAAGGAAGGGTCTCAGGATTGGAATGGGAAGGAGTTGTATATGACATCTCAGGCCATAGGAAGGTTCTCAGGTTTGGTATAAGCATTGAGATATCACATCTCTGCTATCGGAAAGGTCTCAGGATTGGAATGGGAAGGAGTTGGATATCCCATCTCATGTTATAGGAAGGGTCTCAGGTTTGGTATTAGAAGCATAGAGATATCACATCTCATGCTATAGGAAGGGTCTCAGGATTGGAATGGGAAGGACTTGGATGTCACATCATGCTATAGGGAGGGTCTCAAGGTTGATATTAGAAGCATTGAGATAACAAATCTCATGATATCGGAAGGGTCTCAGGATTGGAATGGGAAGGAGTTGGATATCACATCTCATGATAAAGGAAGGGTCTAAGGTTTGGAAGGGGAAGGATTTGGATATCACATCTCATGTTATAGGACGGGTCTCAGGTTTGGTATTAGAAGCATTGAGATATCAAGTCTCATGGTATAAGAAGGGTCTCAGAATTGGAATGGGAAGGAGTTGGATATCACACCTCAAGCTATAGGAAGGGTCTCAGGATTGGAATGGGAAGAAGTTTGATATCACATCTCATGCCATAGTATGGGTCTCAGGTTTGGTAGAAGCATTGGGATATCACATCTCATGCTATCGGAAGGGTATCAGTATTGGACTTGGAAGAAGTTGGATATCCCATCTCATGCTATAGGAAGGGTCTCAGGTTGGAATGGAAAGGAGTTGGATATCACATTTCATGTTATAGGAAGGGTCTCAGGATTGGAATGGGAAGGACTTGGATATCATATCTCATGCTATAGGACGGGTCTCAGGTTTGTTATTAGAATCATTGAGATATCATATTGCATGCTGTAGGAAGGGTCTAAGGATTGGAATGGGAAGGACCTGGATATCACATCTCATGCTATAGATAGGCTCTTAGGTTTGGAAAGGGAAGGAGTTGGATATCACATTTCATGTTAGAGGAAGGATCTCAGGTTTGGTATTAGAAGCATTGAGATATCACATCTCATGCTATAGGAAGGGTCTCAGGATTGGAATGGGAAGTAGTTGGATATCACATCTCATGCTATAGGAAGGGTCTCAGGTTTGGTATAAGCATTGAGATATCACATCTCATGCTATAGGACGGGTCTCAGGATTGGAATGGAAGGAGTTGGATATCACATCTCATGTTATAGGAAGGATCTCAGGTTTGGTATTAGAAGCATTGAGACATCACATCTCATGCTATAGGAAGGGTCTCAGGGTTGGAATGGGAAGGAGTTGGATATCACAACTCATCCAATAGGAAGGGTCTCAGGTTTGGAATGGGAAGGAATTGGATATCACATCTCATGTTATAGGAAGGATCTCAGGTTTGGTATTAGAAGCATTGAGATATCACATCTCATGCTATAGGAAGGGTCTCAGGATTGGAATGTGAAGGATTTGGATATCACATCTCATGCTAAAGGAAGGGTCTCAGGTTTGGTAGAAGCATTGAGATATCACGTCTCTGCTATCGGAAGGGTCTCAGGATTTGAATGGCAAGGAGTTGGATATCACATCTCATGCCATAGGAAGAGTCTCAGGTTTGGTATAAGCATTGAGATATCACATCTCTGCTATCGGAAGGGTCTCAGGATTGGAATGGGAAGGAGTTGGATATTCCCATCTCATGTTATAGGAAGGGTCTCAGGTTTGGTATTAGAAGCATTGAGATATCACATCTCATGCTATAGGAAGGGTCTCAGGATTGGAATGGGAAGGACTTGGATATCACATCTCATGCTATAGGGAGGGTCTCAAGTTTGATATTAGAAGCTTTGAGATATCACATCTCATGATATCGGAAGGGTCTCAGGATTGGAATGGGAAGGAGTTGGATATCACATCTCATGATAAAGGAAGGGTCTAAGGTTTGGAAGGGGAAGGATTTGGATATCACATCTCATGTTATATTACGGGTCTCAGGTTTGGTATTAGAAGCATTGAGATATCAAGTCTCAGAGTATAGGAAGGGTCTCAGAAATGGAATGGGAAGGAGTTGGATATCACATCTCAAGCTATAGGAAGGGTCTCAGGATTGGAATGGGAAGGACTTGGATATCACATCTCATGCTATAGGAAGGCTCTCAGGTTTGGAAGGGGAAAGAGTTGGATATCACATTTCATGTTAGAGGTAGGATCTCAGGTTTAGTATTAGAGGCATTGAGATATCACATCTCATGCTATCAGAAGGGTCACAGGAATGGAATGGGAAGGAGTTGGATATCACATCTCATGCTAAAGGGAGGGTCTCAGGTTTGGAAGGGAAAGGATTTGGATATCACATCTCATGTTATAGGAAGGATCTCAGGTTTGGTATTAGAAGCATTGAGATATCACATCTCATGCTATCGGAAGGATCTCAGGTTTGGTATTAGAAGCATTGAGATATCACATCTCATGCTATCAGAAGGGTCTCAGGATTGGAATGGGAAGGAGTTGGATATCACATCTCATGCTAAAGGGAGGGTCTCAGGTTTGGAAGGGGAAGGATTTGGATATCACATCTCATGTTATCGGAAGGATCTCACGTTTGGTATTAGAAGTATTGAGATATCATATCTCATGCTATAGGAAGGGTCTCAGGATTGGAATGGGAAGGAGTTGGATATCACATCTCATGCTATAGGAAGTGTCTCAGGATTGGAATGGGAAGGACTTGGATATTACATCTCATGCTATAGGTAGGGTCTCAAGTTTGATATTAGAAGCATTGAGATATCACATCTCATGCTATAGGAAGGGTCTGAGGATTGGAATGGGAAGGAGTTGGATATCACATCTCATGCTATGGGAAGGGTCTCAGGTTTGGTATAAGCAGTGAGATATCACATCTCATGCTATAGGAAGTGTCTCAGGATTGGAATGGGAAGGAGTTGGATATCACATCTCATGTTATAGGAAGGATCTCAGGTTTGGTATAAGCATTGAGATATCACATCTCTGCTATCGGAAGGGTCTCAGGATTGGAATGGGAAGGAGTTGGATATTCCCATCTCATGTTATAGGAAGGGTCTCAGGTTTGGTATTAGAAGCATTGAGATATCACATCTCATGCTATAGGAAGGGTCTCAGGATTGGAATGGGAAGGACTTGGATATCACATCTCATGCTATAGGGAGGGTCTCAAGTTTGATATTAGAAGCTTTGAGATATCACATCTCATGATATCGGAAGGGTCTCAGTATTGGAATGGGAAGGAGTTGGATATCACATCTCATGATAAAGGAAGGGTCTACGGTTTGGAAGGGGAAGGATTTGGATATCACATCTCATGTTATATTACGGGTCTCACGTTTGGTATTAGAAGCATTGAGATATCAAGTCTCATAGTATAGGAAGGGTCTCAGAATTGGAATGGGAAGGAGTTGGATATCACATCTCAAGCTATAGGAAGGGTCTCAGGATTGGAATGGGAAGGACTTGGATATCACATCTCATGCTATAGGAAGGCTCTCAGGTTTGGAAGGGGAAAGAGTTGGATATCAGATTTCATGTTAGAGGTAGGATCTCAGGTTTGGTATTAGAGGCATTGAGATATCACATCTCATGCTATCAGAAGGGTCTCAGGAATGGAATGGGAAGGAGTTGGATATCACATCTCATGCTAAAGGGAGGGTCTCAGGTTTGGAAGGGGAAGGATTTGGATATCACATCTCATGTTATAGGAAGGATCTCAGGTTTGGTATTAGAAGCATTGAGATATCACATCTCATGCTATCGGAAGGATCTCAGGTTTGGTATTAGAAGCATTTAGATATCACATCTCATGCTATCGGAAGTGTCTCAGGATTGGAATGGGAAGGAGCTGGATATCACATCTCATGCTAAAGGAAGGGTCTCAGGTTTGGAACGGGAAGGAGTTGGATATCATATCTCATGTTATAGGAAGGGTCTCAGGTTTGGTATAAACATTGAGATATCACATCTCTGCTATAGGAAGTGTCTCAGGATTGGAATGGGAAGGACTTGGATATCACATCTCATGCTATAGGTAGGGTCTCAAGTTTGTTATTAGAAGCATTGAGATATCACATCTCATGCTATCGGAAGTGTCTCAGGATTGGAATGGGAAGGAGCTGGATATCACATCTCATGCTAAAGGAAGGGTCTCAGGTTTGGAACGGGAAGGAGTTGGATATCATATCTCATGTTATAGGAAGGGTCTCAGGTTTGGTATAAACATTGAGATATCACATCTCTGCTATAGGAAGTGTCTCAGGATTGGAATGGGAAGGACTTGGATATCACATCTCATGCTATAGGTAGGGTCTCAAGTTTGTTATTAGAAGCATTGAGATATCACATCTCATGCTATAGGAAGGGTCTGAGGATTGGAATGGGAAGGAGTTGGATATCACATCTCATGCTATGGGAAGGGTCTCAGGTTTGGTATAAGCAGTGAGATATCACATCTCATGCTATAGGAAGTGTCTCAGGATTGGAATGGGAAGGAGTTGGATATCACATCTCATGCTATAGGGAGGGTCTCAAGTTTGATATTAGAAGCTTTGAGATATCACATCTCATGATATCGGAAGGGTCTCAGGATTGGAATGGGAAGGAGTTGGATATCACATCTCATGATAAAGGAAGGGTCTAAGGTTTGGAAGGGGAAGGATTTGGATATCACATATGTTATATTACGGGTCTCAGGTTTGGTATTAGAAGCATTGAGATATCAAGTCTCATAGTATAGGAAGGGTCTCAGAATTGGAATGGGAAGGACTTGGATATCACATCTCATGCTATAGGAAGGCTCTCAGGTTTGGAAGGGGAAAGAGTTGGATATCACATTTCATGTTAGAGGTAGGATCTCAGGTTTGGTATTAGAGGCATTGAGATATCACATCTCATGCTATCAGAAGGGTCTCAGGAATGGAATGGGAAGGAGTTGGATATCACATCTCATGCTAAAGGGAGGGTCTCAGATTTGAAAGGGGAAGGATTTGGATATCACATCTCATGTTATAGGAAGGATCTCAGGTTTGGTATTAGAGGCATTGAGATATCACATCTCATGCTATCGGAAGGATCTCAGGTTTGGTATTAGAAGCATTGAGATATCACATCTCATGCTATCAGAAGAGTCTCAGGATTGGAATAGGAAGGAGTTGGATATCACATCTCATGCTAAAGGGAGGGTCTCAGGTTTGGAAGGGGAAGGATTTGGATATCACATCTCATGTTATCGGAAGGATCTCACGTTTGGTATTAGAAGTATTGAGATATCATATCTCATGCTATAGGAAGGGTCTCAGGATTGGAATGGGAAGGAGTTGGATATCACATCTCATGCTATAGGGAGGGTCTTAGGATTGGAATGGGAAGGACTTAGATATCACATATCATGCTATAGGGAGGGTCTCAGTTTTGATATTAGAAGCATTGAGATATCACATCTCATGCTATCGGAAGTGTCTCAGGATTGGAATGGGAAGGAGCTGGATATCACATCTCATGCTAAAGGAAGGGTCTCAGGTTTGGAATGGGAAGGATTTGGATATCACATCTCATGTTATAGTAAGGGTCTCAGGTTTGGTATAAGCATTGAGATATCACATCTCTGCTATCGGAAGTGTCTCAGGATTGGAATGGGAAGGAGTTGGATATCCCATCTCATGTTATAGGACGGGTCTCAGGTTTGTTATTAGAATCATTGAGATATCATATTGCATGCTGTAGGAAGGGTCTAAGGGTTGGAATGTGAAGGACTTGGATATCACATCTCATGCTATAGATAGGCTCTTAGGTTTGGAAAGGGAAGGAGTTGGATATCACATTTCATGTTAGAGGAAGGATCTCAGGTTTGGTATTAGAAGCATTGAGATATCACATCTCATGCTATAGGAAGGGTCTCAGGATTGGAATGGGAAGCAGTTGGATATCACATCTCATGCTATAGGAAGGGTCTCAGGTTTGGTATAAGCATTGAGATATCACATCTCATGCTATAGGACGGGTCTCAGGATTGGAATGGAAGGAGTTGGATATCACATCTCATGTTATAGGAAGGATCTCAGGTTTGGTATTAGAAGCATTGAGACATCACATCTCATGCTATAGGAAGGGTCTCAGGGTTGGAATGGGAAGGAGTTGGATATCACATCTCATCCAATAGGAAGGGTCTCAGGTTTGGAATGGGAAGGAATTGGATATCACATCTCATGTTATAGGAAGGATCTCAGGTTTGGTATTAGAAGCATTGTGATATCACATCTCATGCTATAGGAAGGGTCTCAGGATTGGAATGTGAAGGATTTGGATATCACATCTCATGCTAAAGGAAGGGTCTCAGGTTTGGTAGAAGCATTGAGATATCACGTCTCTGCTATCGGAAGGGTCTCAGGATTGGATTGGGAAGGAGTTGGATATCCCTTCTCATGCTATAGGAAGGGTCTCAGGATTTGAATGGCAAGGAGTTGGATATCACATCTCATGCCATAGGAAGGGTCTCAGCTTTGGTATAAGCATTGAGATATCACATGTCTGCTATCGGAAGGGTCTCAGGATTGGATTGGGAAGGAGTTGGATATCCCTTCTCATGCTATAGGAAGTGTCTCAGGTTGGAATGGGAAGGAGTTGGATATCACATCTCATGTTATAAGAAGGGTCTCAGGATTGGAATGGGAAGGATTTGGATATCACATCTCTTGCTATAGGAAGGGTCTCAGGATTGGAATGGGTAGGAGTTGGATATTACTTTCTTGCTATAGGAAGGGTCTCATGTTTGGAATGGGAAGGAGTTGGATATCACATATGCTATAGTTAGTGTCTCAGGTTTGGAACGGGAAGGAGTTGGATATCACATCTCATGTTATAGGAAGGGTCTCAGGTTTGGTATAAGCATTGAGATATCACATCTCTGCTATCGGAAGCGGCTCAGGATTGGAATGGGAAGGAGTTGGATATCCCATCTCATGTTATAGGAAGAGTCTCTGGTTTGGTATTAGAATCATTGAGATATCACATCGCATGCTGTAGGAAGGGTCTAAGGATTGGAATGGGATGGACTTGGATATCACATCTCATGCTATAGGTAGGCTCTCAGGTTTGGTATAAGCATTCCCGTCCTATAACATGAGATGTGATATCCAAATCCTTCCCCTTCCAAACCTTAGACCCTTCCTTTATCATGAGATGTGATATCCAACTCCTTCCCATTCCAATCCTGAGACCCTTCCGATATCATGAGATTTGTTATCTCAATGCTTCTAATATCAAACTTGAGACCCTCCCTATAGCATGAGATGTGACATCCAAGTCCTTCCCATTCCAATCCTGAGACCCTTCCTATAGCATGAGATGTGATATCTCAATGCTTCTAATACCAAACCTGAGACCCTTCCTATAACATGAGATGGGATATCCAACTCCTTCCCATTCCAATCCTGAGACCCTTCCGATAGCAGAGATGTGATATCTCA
The DNA here is from genome assembly GCF_040938575.1 of Ambystoma mexicanum. Lineage (NCBI taxonomy): Eukaryota > Metazoa > Chordata > Amphibia > Caudata > Ambystomatidae > Ambystoma > Ambystoma mexicanum. The sequence goes on from NC_090938.1 coordinate 288,648,101, forward strand.
ATTCTTATACCAAATCTGAGACCCTTCCTATAGCATGAGATGTGATATCCAACACCTTCCCATTCCAATCCTGAGACCCTTCCTATAGCATAAGATGTGATATCCAAATCCTTCCTATTCCAATCCTGAGACCCTTCCTATAGCATGAGATGTGATATCTCAATGCTTATACCAAACCTGAGACCCTTCCTATAGCATGAGATGTGATATCCAACTCCTTCCCATTCCAATCCTGAGACCCTTCCTATAGCATGAGATGTGATGTCTCAATGCTTCTAATACCAAACCTGAGATCCTTCCTATAACATGAGATGTGATATCCAACTCCTTCCCATTCCAATCCTGAGACCCTTATGATAGAATGAGATGTGATATCTCAATGCCTCTTATACCAAACCTGAGATCCTTCCGATAGCATGAGATGTGATATCTCAATGCTTCTAATACCAAACCTGAGATCCTTCCTATAATATGAGATGTGATTTCCAAATCCTTCCCCTTCCAAACCTGAGACCCTCCCTTTAGCATGAAATGTGATATCCAACTCCTTCCCATTCCAATCCTGAGACCCTTCTGATAGCATGAGATGTGATATCTCAATGCCTCTAATACCAAACCTGAGATCCTACCTCTAACATGAAATGTGATATCCATCTCCTTCCCTTTCCAAACCTGAGACCCTGCCTATAGCATGAGATGTGATATCCAAGTCCTTCCCATTCCAATCCTGAGACCCTTCCTATAGCATGTGATGTGATATCTCAATGCTTATACCAAACCTGAGACCCTTCCTATGGCATGAGATGTCATACACAACTCCTTCCCATTCCAACCCTCAGACCCTTCCTATAGCATGAGATGTGATATCTCAATGCTTATACCAAACCTGAGACCCTTCCTATAGCATGAGATGTGATATCCAACTTCTTCCCATTCCAATCCTGAGACCCTTCCTATAGCATGAGACATGATATCTCAATGCTTATACCAAACCTGAGACCCTTCCTATAGCATAAGATGTGATATCCAAATCCTTCCCATTCCAATCCTGAGACCCTTCCTATAGCATGAGATGTGATATCTCAATGCTTATACCAAACCTGAGACCCTTCCTATAGCATGAGATGTGATATCCAACTCCTTCCCATTCCAATCCTGAGACCCTTCCTATAGCATGAGATGTGATGTCTCAATGCTTCTAATACCAAACCTGAGATCCTTCCTATAACATGAGATGTGATATCCAACTCCTTCCCATTCCAATCCTGAGACCCTTATGATAGCATGAGATGTGATATCTCAATGCCTCTTACACCAAACCTGAGATCCTTCCGATAGCATGAGATGTGATATCTCAATGCTTCTAATACCAAACCTGAGATCCTTCATATAATATGAGATGTGATTTCCAAATCCTTCCCCTTCCAAACCTGAGACCCTCCCTTTAGCATGAAATGTGATATCCAACTCCTTCCCATTCCAATCCTGAGACCCTTCTGATAGCATGAGATGTGATATCTCAATGTCTCTAATACCAAACCTGAGATCCTACCTCTAACATGAAATGTGATATCCATCTCCTTCCCTTTCCAAACCTGAGACCCTGCCTATAGCATGAGATGTGATATCCAAGTCCTTCCCATTCCAATCCTGAGACCATTCCTATAGCATGTGATGTGATATCTCAACGCTTATACCAAACCTGAGACCCTTCCTATGGCATGAGATGTCATATACAACTCCTTCCCATTCCAACCCTGAGACCCTTCCTATAGCATGAGATGTGATATCTCAATGCTTATACCAAACCTGAGACCCTTCCTATAGCATGAGATGTGATATCCAACTTCTTCCCATTCCAATCCTGAGACCCTTCCTATAGCATGAGATGTGATATCTCAATGCTTATACCAAACCTGAGACCCTTCCTATAGCTTGAGATGTGATATCCAACTCCTTCCCATTCCAATCCTGAGACCCTTCCTATAGCATGAGATGTGATATCTCAAGGCCTCTAATACCAAACCTGAGATCCTTCCTCTAACATGAAATGTGATATCCAACTCCTTCCCCTTCCAAACCTGAGAGCCTTCCTATAGCATGAGATATGATATCCAAGTCCTTCCCATTCCAATCCTGAGACCCTTCCTATAACATGAAATGTGATATCCAACTCCTTCCCATTCTAACCTGAGACCCTTCCTATAGCATGAGATGGGATATCCTACTCCTTCCAAATCCAATACTGATACCCTTCCGATAGCATGAGATGTGATATCCCAATGCTTCTACCAAACCTGAGACCCATACTATGGCATGAGATGTGATATCAAACTCCTTCCCATTCCAATCCTGAGACGCTTCCTATAGCTTGAGATGTGATATCCAACTCCTTCCCATTCCAATTCTGAGACCCTTCTTATACCATGAGACTTGATATCTCAATGCTTCTAATACCAAACCTGAGACCCGTCCTATAACATGAGATGTGATATCCAAATCCTTCCCCTTCCAAACCTTAGACCCTTCCTTTATCATGAGATGTGATATCCAACTCCTTCCCATTCCAATCCTGAGACCCTTCCGATATCATGAGATTTGTTATCTCAATGCTTCTAATATCAAACTTGAGACCCTCCCTATAGCATGAGATGTGACATCCAAGTTCTTCCCATTCCAATCCTGAGACCCTTCCTATAGCATGAGATGTGATATCTCAATGCTTCTAATACCAAACCTGAGACCCTTCCTATAACATGAGATGGGATATCCAACTCTTTCCCATTCCAATCCTGAGACCCTTCCGATAGCAGAGATGTGATATCTCAATGCTTATACCAAACCTGAGACCCTTCCTAAGGCCTGAGATGTCATATACAACTCCTTCCCATTCCAATCCTGAGACCCTTCCTATAGCATGAGATGTGATATCTCAATGCTTATACCAAATCTGAGACCCTTCCTATAGCATGAGATGTGATATCCAACACCTTCCCATTCCAATCCTGAGACCCTTCCTATAGCATAAGATGTGATATCCAAATCCTTCCTATTCCAATCCTGAGACCCTTCCTATAGCATGAGATGTGATATCTCAATGCTTATACCAAACCTGAGACCCTTCCTATAGCATGAGATGTGATATCCAACTATTTCCCATTCCAATCCTGAGACCCTTCCTATAGCATGAGATGTGATATCTCAATGCTTCTAATACCAAACCTGAGACCCTTCCTATAACATGAGATGGGATAGCCAACTCCTTCCCATTCCAATCCTGAGACCCTTCCGATAGCAGAGATGTGATATCTCAATGCTTATACCAAACCTGAGACCCTTCCTATGGCATGAGATGTCATATACAACTCCTTCCCATTCCAACCCTGAGACCCTTCCTATAGCATAAGATGTGATATCTCAATGCTTCTAATACCAAACCTGAGACCCTTCCTATAACATGAGATGGGATATCCAACTCCTTCCCATTCCAATCCTGAGACCCTTCCGATAGCAGTGATGTGATATCTCAATGCTTATACCAAACTGAGACCCTTCCTATGGCATGAGATGTCATATACAACTCCTTCCCATTCCAACCCTGAGACCCTTCCTATAGCATGAGATGTGATATCTCAATGCTTATACCAAACCTGAGACCCTTCCTATAGCATGAGATGTGATATCCAACTTCTTCACATTCCAATCCTGAGACCCTTCCTATAGCATGAGATGTGATATCTCAATGCTTATACCAAACCTGAGACCCTTCCTATAGCTTGAGATGTGATATCCAACTCCTTCCCATTCCAATCCTGAGACCCTTCCTATAGCATGAGATGTGATATCTCAAGGCCTCTAATACCAAACCTGAGATCCTTCCTCTAACATGAAATGTGATATCCAACTCCTTCCCCTTCCAAACCTGAGAGCCTTCCTATAGCATGAGATATGATATCCAAGTCCTTCCCATTCCAATCCTGAGACCCTTCCTATAACATGAAATGTGATATCCAACTCCTTCCCATTCTAACCTGAGACCCTTCCTATAGCATGAGATGGGATATCCAACTCCTTCCAAATCCAATACTGATACCCTTCTGATAGCATGAGATGTGATATCCCAATGCTTCTACCAAACCTGAGACCCATACTATAGCTTGAGATGTGATATCCAACTCCTTCCCATTCCAATTCTGAGACCCTTCTTATACCATGAGACTTGATATCTCAATGCTTCTAATACCAAACCTGAGACCCGTCCTATAACATGAGATGTGATATCCAAATCCTTCCCCTTCCAAACCTTAGACCCTTCCTTTATCATGAGATGTGATATCCAACTCCTTCCCATTCCAATCCTGAGACCCTTCCGATATCATGAGATTTGTTATCTCAATGCTTCTAATATCAAACTTACGACCCTCCCTATAGCATGAGATGTGACATCCAAGTCCTTCCCATTCCAATCCTGAGACCCTTCCTATAGCATGAGATGTGATATCTCAATGCTTCTAATACCAAACCTGAGACCCTTCCTATAACATGAGATGGGATATCCAACTCCTTCCCATTCCAATCCTGAGACCCTTCCGATAGCAGAGATGTGATATCTCAATGCTTATACCAAACCTGAGACCCTTCCTAAGGCCTGAGATGTCATATACAACTCCTTCCCATTCCAATCCTGAGACCCTTCCTATAGCATGAGATGTGATATCTCAATGCTTATACCAAATCTGAGACCCTTCCTATAGCATGAGATGTGATATCCAACACCTTCCCATTCCAATCCTGAGACCCTTCCTATAGCATGAGAAGTGATATCTCCATGCTTATACCAAACCTGAGACCCTTCCTATAGCATGAGATGTGATATCCAAATCCTTCCCATTCCAATCCTGAGACCCTTCCTATAGCATGAGATGTGATATCTCAATGCTTATACCAAACCTGAGAGCCTACCTATAGCATGAGATGTGATATCCAAGTCCATCCCATTCCAATCCTTAGACCCTTCCTACAGCATGCGATGTGATATCTCAATGATTCTAATACCAAACCAGAGACCCGTCCTTTAACATGAGATGGGATATCCAACTCCTTCCCATTCCAATCCTGAGCCACTCCTGATAGCAGAGATGTGATATCTCAATGTTTATACCAAACCTGAGACCCTTCCTATAACATGAGATGTGATATCCAACTCCTTCCCGTTCCAAACCTGAGACACTTCCTATAGCATATGTGATATCCAACTCCTTCCCATTCCAAACATGAGACCCTTCCTATAGCAAGAATGTAATATCCAACTCCTACCCATTCCAATCCTGAGACCATTCCTAATGCATGAGATGTGATATATCAATGCTTCTAATACCAAACCTGAGATCCTTCCTATGACATGAGATGTGATATCCAAATCCTTCCCATTCCAATCCTGAGACCCTTCCTATAGCAAGAGATGTGATATCCAAATCCTTCCCATTCCAATCCTGAGACCCTTCCTATAACATGAGATGTGATATTCAACTCCTTCCCATTCCAACCTGAGACACTTCCTATAGCATGAGAAGGGATATCCAACTCCTTCCCAATCCAATCCTGAGAACCTTCCGATAGCAGAGATGTGATATCTCAATGCTTATACCAAACCTGAGACCCTTCCTATGGCATGAGATGTGATATCCAACTCCTTGCCATTCAAATCCTGAGACCCTTCCTATAGCATGAGATGCGATATCTCAATGCTTCTACTAAACCTGAGACCCTTCCTTTAGCATGAGATGTGATATCCAAATCCTTCACATTCCAATCCTAAGACCCTTCCTATAGCATAAGATGTGATATCTCAATGCTTCTAATACCAAACCTGAGATCCTTCCTATAACATGAGATGTGATATCCAATTCCTTCCCATTCCAAACCTGAGACCCTTCCTATTGGATGAGATGTGATATCCAACTCCTTCCCATTCCAACCCTGAGACCCTTCCTATACCATGAGATGTGATATCTCAATGCTTCTAATACCAAACCTGGGAACCGTCCTATAACATGAGATGTGATATCTCAATGTTTCTAATAAAAAACCTGAGACCCTACCTATAACATGAGATGTGATATCCAATTCCTTCCCATTCCAAACCTGAGACCCTTCCTATTGGATGAGATGTGATATCCAAATCCTTCCCCTTCCAAACCTGAGACCCTTCCTTTAGCATGAGATGTGATATCCAAATACTTCCCATTCCAATCCTAAAACCCTTCCTATAGCATGAGATGTGATATCTCAATGTTTCTAATAAAAAACCTGAGACCCTTCCTATAGCAAGAGATGTGATATCCAAATCCTTTCCATTCCAATCCTGAGACCCTTCCTGTATATAACATGAGATGTGATATCCAACTCCTTCCCATTCCAACCTGAGACCCTTCCTATAGCATGAGATGTGATATCCAACTCCTTACCATTCAAATCCTGAGACCCTCCCTATAACAAGAGATGTCATATCCAACTCCTTCCCATTCCAAACCTGAGACCCTTCCTATAACATGAGATGTGATATCCAACTCCTTCCCATTCCAAACCTGAGACCCTTCCGATAGCATGAGATGTGATATCTCAATGCTTCAAAAACCAAACATGAGAACCATCCTATAACATGAGATGTGAAATCCAAATCCTTCCCTTCCCAAACCTGAGACTCTTCCTATAGCATGAGATGTGATATCTCAATGCTTCTACCAAACCTGAAACCCTTCCTATAGCATGAGATGTGATATCCAATTCCTTCCCATTCCAATCCTGAGACACATCCTATAGCATGAGATGTGATATCACAATGCTTCTAATACCAAACCTGAGACCCGTCCTATAACATGAGATGTGATATCCAAATCCTTCCCCTTCCAAACTTGAGACCCTTCCTTTAGCATGAGATGTGATATCCAGCTCCTCCCATTCCAATCCTGAGACCCTTCCGATAGCAGAGATGTGATATTTCAATGCTTATACCAAACCTGAGACCCTTCCCATAGCATGAGATGTGATATCCAACTCCTTCCCATTCCAATCCTGAGACCCTTCCTATAGCATGAGATGTGATATCTCAATGCTTCTAATACCAAACCTGAGATCCTTCCTATAACATGAGATGTGATATCCAACTCCTTCCCATTCCAATCCTGAGACCCTTCCTATAGCATGAGATGTGATATCTCAATGCTTCTAATACCAAACCTGAGATCCTTCCTATAACATGAGATGTGATATCCAACTCCTTCCCATTCCAATCCCGAGGCCCTTCCTATAGCATGAGATGTGATATCTCAATGCTTCTAATACCAAACCTAAGGTCCTTCCTATAACATGAGATGTGATATCCAAATCCTTCCCATTCCAAACCTGAGACCCTCCCTTTAGCATGAGATGTGATATCCAACTCCTTCCCATTCCAATCCTGATACCCTTCTGATAGCATGAGATGTGATATCTCAATGCCTCTAATACCAAACCTGAGATCCTACCTCTAACATGAAATGTGATATCCAACTCCTTCCTTTTCCAAACCTGAAACCCTTCCTACAGCATGAGATGTGATATCCAAGTCCTTCCCATTCCAATCCTGAGACCGTTCCTATAACATGAGATGTGATATCCAACTCCTTCTATTCCAACCTGAGACCCTTCCTATAGCATGAGATGGGATATCCAACTCCTTCCAAATCCAATCCTGATACCCTTCCGATAGCATGAGATGTGATATCCCAATGCTTCTACAAAACCTGAGACCCATACCATGGCATGAGATGTGATATCAAACTCCCGTCCTATACCATGAGACTTGATATCTCAATGCTTCTAATACCAAACCTGAGACCGGTCCAATAACATGAGATGTGATATCCAAATCCTTCCCCTTCCAAACCTTAGACCCTTCCTTTATCATGAGATGTGATATCCAAGTCCTTCCCATTCCATTCCTGAGACCCTTCCTATAGCATGAGATGTGATATCTCAATGCCTCTAAAACCAAACCTGAGATCCTACCTCTAACATGAAATGTGATATCCAACTCCTTCCCCTTCCAACCCTGAGAGCCTTCCTATAGCTTGAGATGTGATATCCAACTCCTTCTCATTCCAATTCTGAGACCCGTCCTATACCATGAGACTTGATATCTCAATGCTTCAAATACCAAACCTGAGACCGGTCCTATAACATGAGATGTGATACCCAAATCCGTCCCCTTCCAAAACTTAGACCCTTCCTATAGCATGAGATGTGATATCTCATTGCTTCTAATACCAAACCTGAGACCCTTCCTATAACGAGATGGGATATCCAACTCCTTCCCATTCCAATCCTGAGACACTTCAGATAGCAGAGATGTGATATCCAACTCCTTCCCATTCCAAACCTGAGACCCTTCCTATAGCATGAGATGTTATAATGTAATGCTTCTAAAACCAAACCTGAGAACCATCCTATAACATGTGAAATCCAAATCCTTCCCTTTCCAAACCTGAGACCCTTCCGATAGCATGAGATGTGATATCTCAATGCTTCTAAAACCAAACATGAGAACCATCATATAACATGAGATGTGAAATCCAAATCCTTCCCTTTCCAAACCTGAGACCTTTCCTATAGCTTGAGATGAAATATCAAACTCCTTCCCATTCCAATCCTGAGATAGCTTGAGATGTGATATCCAACTCCATCCCATTCCAATCCTGAGACCCTTCCGATAGCATGAGATGTGATAGCTCAATGCTTCTAATATCAAAACTGAGACCCTCACTATAGTATGAGACGTGAATTCTAAGTCCTTCCCATTCCTTTCCTGAGACCCTTCCGATAGCAGAGATGTGATATCTCAATGCTTATACCAAACCTGATGACCCTTCCTATGGCATTAGATGTGATATCCAACTCCTTCCCATTCCAATCCTGAGTTCCTTCCTATAGCATGAGATGTGATATCTCAATGCTTCTATCAAACCTGATACCCTTCCTTTAGCATGAGATGTGATATTCAACTCCTTCCCATTCCAATCCTGAGACCCTTCCTATAACATGAGACGTGATATCCAACTCCTTCCCATTCCAATCCTGAGACTCCTCCTATAGCATGAGATGTGATATCTCAATGCTTCTAATACCAGACCTGGGACCGGTCCTATAACATGAGATATGATATCCAAATCCTTCCTCTTCCAAACCTGAGACCCTTCCTATAGCAAGAGATGTGATATCCAATTCCTTCCCATTCCAATCCTGAGACCCTTCCTATAACGAGATGTGATATCCAACTCCTTCCCATTCCAACCTGAGACCCTTCCTGTAGCATGAGAAGGGAGATCCAACTCCTTCCCATTCCAATCCTGAGACCCTTCCTATACCATGAGATGTGATATCTCAATGCTTCTAATACCAAACCTGGGACCCGTCCTATAACATGAGATACGTCCTATAACATGAGATGTGATATCCAAATCCTTCCCATTTCAATCTTGAGACCCTTCCTATAACATGAGATGTGATATCCAACTCCTACCCATTCCAACCTGAGACCCTTCCTATAGCATGAGAAGGGATATCCAATTCCTTCCCAATCCAATCCTTAGACCCTTCCGATAGCAGAGATGTGATATCTCAATGCTTATACCAAACCTGAGACCCTTCCTTTAGCATGAGATGTGATATCCAAATCCTTCACATTCCAATCCTGAGACCCTTCCTATAGCATGAGATGTGATATCTCAATGCTTCTAATACAAAACCTGAGATCCTTCCTATAACATGAGATGCGATATCCAAGTCCTTCCCATTCCAATCCTGAGACCCTTCCTATAACATGAGATGTGATATCCAACTCCTTCTATTCCAACCTGAGACCCTTCCTATAGCATGAGATGGGATATCCAACTCCTTCCAAATCCAATCCTGATACCCTTCCGATAGCATGAGATGTGATATCCCAATGCTTCTACAAAACCTGAGACCCATACCATGGCATGAGATGTGATATCAAACTCCCGTCCTATACCATGAGACTTGATATCTCAATGCTTCTAATACCAAACCTGAGACCGGTCCAATAACATGAGATGTGATATCCAAATCCTTCCCCTTCCAAACCTTAGACCCTTCCTTTATCATGAGATGTGATATCCAAGTCCTTCCCATTCCATTCCTGAGACCCTTCCTATAGCATGAGATGTGATATCTCAATGCTTCTAATACCAAACCTGAGACCCTTCCTATAGCATGAGATGTGATATCTCAATGCTTCTAATACAAAACCTGAGATCCTTCCTATAACATGAGATGTGATATCCAAGTCCTTCCCATTTTAATCCTGAGACCCTTCCTATAACATGAGATGTGATATCCAACTCCTTCTATTCCAACCTGAGACCCTTCCTATAGCATGAGATGGGATATCCAACTCCTTCCAAATCCAATCCTGATACCCTTCCGATAGCATGAGATGTGATATCCCAATGCTTCTACAAAACCTGAGACCCATACCATGGCATGAGATGTGATATCAAACTCCCGTCCTATACCATGAGACTTGATATCTCAATGCTTCTAATACCAAACCTGAGACCGGTCCAATAACATGAGATGTGATATCCAAATCCTTCCCCTTCCAAACCTTAGACCCTTCCTTTATCATGAGATGTGATATCCAAGTCCTTCCCATTCCATTCCTGAGACCCTTCCTATAGCATGAGATGTGATATCTCAATGCTTCTAATACCAAACCTGAGACCCTTCCTATAACATGAGATGTGATATCCAAATCCTTCCCATTCCAATCCTGAGACCCTTCCGATAGCAGAGATGTGATATCTCAATGCTTCTAATACCAAACCTCAGATCCTTCCAATAACATGAGATGTGATGTCCAACTCCTTCCCATTCCAATCCTGAGACCCTTCTGATGGCATGAGATGTCATATCTCAATGCCTCTAATACCAAACCTGAGATCCTACCTCTAACATGAGATGTGATATCAAACTCCTTCCCATTCCAAACCTGAGACCCTTCCGATAGCATGAGATGTGATATTTCAATGCTTCTAAAACCAAACATGAGAACCATCCTATAACATGAGATGTGAAATCCAAATCATTCCCTTTCCAAACCTGAGGCCCTTCCTATAGCTTGAGATGTGATATCAAACTCCTTCCCATTCAATGTGATATCCAACTCCTTCCCATTCCAATCCTGGGACCCTTCCTATACCATGAGATGTGATATTTCAATGCTTCTAATACCAAACCTGAGACCCGTCCTAAAACATGAGATGTGAGATCCAAATCCTTCCCATTCCAATACTGAGACCCTTCCAATAGCATATGTGATATCTCAATGCTTCTAATATCAAAACTGAGACCCTCCCTATAACATGAGATGTGATATCCAACTCCTACCCATTCCAATCGAGACCCTTCCTATAACATGAGATGTGATATCTCTATGCTTCTAATACCAAACCTGAGGCCCTTCCCGTAGTATATGTGAAATCCAACTCCTTCCCATTCCAACCTTGTGACCCTTCCTGTAGCATGAAATGTGATTTTTCACCCCTTCCAATACCATACCCGAGACCATTCCCACAGCCTGAGATTTGAAATCTCATTTCTTCCAATACCAAACCCGAGACCCTTCCGATAGGATGTGATTTGATATCTCAGTTCTTCTAATACCAAACCTGAGACCCTCCCTATAACAAGAGATATCATATCCAACTCCTTCCCATTCCAATCCTGAGACTCTTCCTATAGCATGACATGTGATATCGAACTTCCCATTCAAATCCTGAGACTCAGACCTCCCCGTCTAACCTCACCACTCCTAGCTCCCAGATTGATAATGCACTCCTGCTGTGTCTTCTCTCCCTTCTTCTGCTTCCTTTCCTCTCACCTTCCTCATGTGCCCTAGGTCAGGCTCCTTCTACACCTCCGCAAGGATTACTGATTTGTACCCCTCCCCACTCTCAACTCTCACTCAGTTAACACTCATCTGACATCTGCCATTTCCTGGAAGAACCCGACCTTGATGTCCTTGGTCTAACCGAGACATGGATGACGGCCAGCGCTGTCTCGAGCTCTGACACTTTCCTCCCTGATGACAAGTTCCTCTCCATGCCCAGATCCACCGTTCTTGAGGGGGAGTATCCTTGATTCCTGTAGTAAATTGCTTTCCTTTGCAGGCCGACTCTTCTCCCGAATGCCTTGTCTGCATGCATTCTCTCTTTCCTGGCCATTCTCTCACCGTGGCTATTTGCCTACCCCCTTCCTCTCTCAGTGGATGGACTTCTCCATCCTAGCCTCCTACCACTCAACTCCGCCTACTTGGAGAATTCAAAATGAACCTGTATGCTTCCTGACCTGGACTTTTACGAGATCTGCAACTCTTCATGTCTCTGGCCCTACACACTGCAGGGAATACTCAGGATTTTCTGATCTCAGACATCCACCTATGTAACCCTCTCAACAATCCTCTCCCGTGGTGATCAAGTTCTCATCTCCAAAGAAGGCTAACTGCTAGCTGCTCCTCCTCAGAGGAGTTCTCCCTTTCTGTCCCTGCTCCCTGCACAGTTTCGCGTTGCAAACACTTGCTTCCCTGCTCTCTGGTTTAGACGCTTTTCCTTCTCAGAGGCCTTCTTCCTTTCTGTCCTTTTCGCGTTGCAAGTACTCGCTTCCCAGCTCTCTGGTTTAGACGCGTGTTCCCTGCCTTCTCTCCTCTTCCCGCTGCCTTCAAATCAAAAAATGAGCTCCAAAAGATACACAGTGCTCAGAATGCTCTATAACACCCATTATTCAACATATAGCTGTAACCCGCTAGACGTATTGAAACGTGCTAAAAACGAGCAGAAACAGCTAGAAAATGTACTTTCCTCGCGTTTTGGTAAATGCAAATTCTGGTGGATTCCCATTTTGTACTCTGTTCGTGCGTTTGTTCAGTCGAATCCTGGTCTTTTGAACCACTCTTCTCCCATACAAGGGAGGGTCAAAATGTGTTGTTCACAGGCTGAATTTATACTGCTGTAATGCTCGCTTCCCTGCTCTCTGGTTTAGACGCGTGTACCCTGCATTTACCAAAACGCGAGGGAAGTACATTTTCTAGCTGTTTTTGCTAGTTTTTAGCACGTTTCAATACGTCTAGCGGGTTACAGCTATATGTTGAATAATGGGGTTATAAAGCATTCTGAACACTGGCCCTCATTACGACCCTGGCGGAATGTGACTGACCTGACCGCCATAGCGTAAATAGCATTTCCGCCATTGCACGACGTAGCAAAGTGCGGCTAATCCCGACCCATCGGGCACGAGCACTACGCCATGGCGGAAGTGCAAAGTCTGCGATGGCGGAAAAGTCCCCAAAACGACCCTCACCGCCGTCGTACGGCGCACTAGGTGCAATTCCGCCACCCATCTGAGCGGTCACCGTAATGAGCGGCAATCGGAAAGTACAGTGACCGTAAATATACGGAAACGGAAGCCAAAAAATGGTCCCGGAACGGGAAACAGCACGGCGTACACCTATAAAATCAGAATTTCCACACAACCATTAAAACTACTACCCTGAGACACATCCCAACCCGTCATCCACCCCAGTGAAAGCAATAAAAATGGGAAAAGTTGCGAAAAAAGCGTGCGACCGCAAGCGGCAGGTCCACTTCTCCCGTGAGGAACTCACGGTGCTCACAGAGACCCTCCAGGAAAATGCTGCCGTCGTGTTCTCCACGCAAATGACCAGGACGGCACTTGCGAACAAGAAGACCATATGGGCCCTGGTGGCACAGCGGGTAAGTGCGGTGGGGACCGCACCCCGCAACCCACAGCAATGCAGAAAGCGATGGGACGACCTGCGGATACGCGTCCGGAGCATACTTTCTGCCAACCGAAACATAGCCACAGCTACCGGGGGAGGATCGGAATCACCCATCAAGTTGACCCCCTGGGAAGAAATCTGTGCCTCCACCATTGGAATGGAGAGTATAGAGGGAGTCGGAGGGATGGAGAAAGGAGTGCAGACATCCGAAGAATCAGGTAGGTGGGCCAAAGAAAACAATGCTAAATCCACAATGTCCAATCATGTGAAGTACCATGTGTCCACATAGTCCAACAGTAACACATGTCCAGGAGAACGTCCACATACATCGGCCTGATAGCGCACTTTAAAACTCACATTAAATACATAAATAATTAAAAATCCTAAAAACACCCCCTACACGTGCAGCAGGCACACCCTAACTGCAGGCTGCAATACAACTGCATCCTCAATCCACACAAAAATGAAACCACCCCCAAGGCCCCGACCCAAATCACCCTCAGGTACCACCCCAATGCATGTGATACATTGCCATTCCAATTTCAACAGACCCATTAATAACGCTCGCCCTCCTTTACTCCACCACAGGGTCCAATTCAAACGACAAGCTCCAGGACACCCCTACCAGCACACCTGCAAAGAGGGCCAAGACCAACGGCCAAAGACCCTCCACCTCAGCTGCACGCATCAAGACACGGCAGCAGCACAAATCAAGTGACAGCACACAGGAGGGAACTTCAACAGGCACCCCAGCAGCCAGCATGCCCACAACAACACCACCACAGGTCCCCCCAAGGGATGCCACAGAAGGCACTGCTTCTGGTGGCAGCAGCACCATAGGTGACACTGCATTAATGGCAGCATGCTCCGACACAGAAAACGGGAATGTCGAAGCAAGATCCATCCATGACCTGTCTCAATCCCCCTGTTTGTTCCATCCCGTACACCATGAGGATACCACGCAGGGGCACCCACAAGACGACGACTGGCCATCCCCCGCAAGCCCTGTGGCAAGGCAACATGAGGTGACCAGCCCCTCTGTGACACCACCGCAAATGGCCATGGCACAGCAGAGGCAACAGTCCCTCGACCAGGTGATCGAGCAACAGCAGCAACTGGCCACGCTCCTCAAAGACCATGCCGAATAATGTGGGGGTACTAAGGCAGCCATAGAAACAGCAACTGAGACACTTAGGGCAGAAATGGAGAGAAGTACAGAGACACTAAGGGCACAAATGGAGAGTAGCACCGAGAGCCTGAGAATAGAAATGGAGAGAAGCACCGATAGCCTGAGAGTACAAATGGAGAGAAGCACCGAGAGCCTGAGGGGGGAACTGCATGCGACGTCCGAAGACGTATGTGCCGAACTTGCCGCAGTGCGCCGTGTGCTCACTGAGCTCTCACAAACCCTTAGGGACATGCATGGACGTGAGCAGGCAGAGACATCATCCGTTGCAAGTTCCGTCCAGGGCAGCCCCCAGCGTAGATCTGGGAGGAACCTGCGCTCCACAGGCAGGGGTGCCCCTGATACCCGCAGAGGGGGCTTGCAATAGCGTCTGCCCACTGACAATGAGCATCTTTGGACACTGGCGTTCGGGGGGGAGGTAGGAGGGTGGAGGGGGTGTGTTGGGCTCACTTGGGTGGCGGGTCGATGGGGTGTGTAACATAATTTCACATATGCTATAAACATTTCACAATCATCCAATGAGATGCGTGGACATTGATCTTTGTGTACGAGGCCATTATAGGCGTACAGTCCATATTGTGCATGTTCCAGACACACACAGTGCCACGAGTCCCGTGTCCATGTATCAGCCACCAGGCGTGAGTGCTAGAAGCATGCATCTATGAGATGCTGACGAATCTCACGGCCCTCCTGTGCCTCACGGACTCCTTGAGGTGCTGCCACATCCCCACCCTCATCATGACCATCATCAGGTGCTTGCAGTTCTGTGTCAGGGGGCATGGGCACATTCCTACGTACGCACATGTTGTGTAGCATGACACATGCCATGACCATCTTTGCAACCTTCTCATGGCGGTACAGGAGTGCCCCGCCAGACCTGCTGAGGCAGCGGAAACGAGCCTTCAGTAGGCCGAATGCCTGTTCTATGACTACACGGGTACGTGAGTGGGCATGGTTGTAGTCCTCCTCAGGCTGGTTCTGTGGGTTCCGGAGTGGTGTAAGGAGCCATCTCTTCAGTGGATACCCGGCATCACCTGTATGTGGACAATAAAGGATGTTTGTGGAATGACATTGCTACGTACGCCCCCCCCCCTCCTGGCAGGTCATTGCTTCATCACATACCCCACATTATCATGCATGAAATGAGACTCACCGAGTAGCCAGGATCTGTTCCCTGCGTGGCGCTCCATGTAGCGTGGTATTCTAGAGTTCCTCAAGACCATAGAATCATGGGTTGATCCAGGAAAGCGTGCACAACAATGTGTAATGATCCTGTTGGAGTCACACACCATTTGTACATTCAGAGAATGAAATTGTTTACGGTTGCGGTACTGGGCCTCCATGGCATGTGGGACGACCAATTCCACATGGGTGCAGTCGATGGCACCAATGCAACCCGGTATGCCGCCAAGTGCATGGAATCCCACTTTTGTGTTTGTAATTTCCTGCTCCGAGCGTGGTAGAGAGATGTAGTCGTCTGCGTGCTTCAGGAGGGCATCGAGCACTTGCAATAGTGTCCGTGAGAACAGTGGCTGTGAAATGCCATGCAACTGTCCGACTGTGTGCTGGTAGGTGCCTGTGGCCAGGAAGTGGAGTACAGACACCACCTTCAGTAGGGGTGGAATGGCGGTTGGGCTATCTATCATGCTGACAAGGTCAGCCTGTGTCATGTCCACAATGGCGGTTATGGTGTCCCGGTCCAAACGGTAGAGGGTGTGGATCTGCTCATCCGTGAGGTTGAAGGGATGTGCTCGGAGGCGTGGGATTGCGGGCTGCCTGCGTGGTGGTAGTGGCTGTGCTGGCGGGCCTTGCTGGGCCTGCCTTGCCCTCCTCCTCCTCCTGCGTCTCCTCTGTGCGGCCGGTTGTTGTAGTAGTTGCTGTTCGTCTTCTTCCTGAAGTTGGAGTACTTGCAGTGCTATCAGGTCCCCCAGGGCCAACATCGCTAGTCCTGCCGGTAGCATTTTGGAGTGGGTGTGGTTGTGGGAGGGGGTTGGGTGTGCAATTTATGTGTTTTCAAGCTGTATAGCCTCCACCTGTGGTGATTCATTCCACCTGTGCAAGCTGCAATCCCCTTTGGGCGAGCACGTCCCGCACGCAACGCTGCAATTCGACGCATGGCATCTTGCTATTACAATCATGTATTTGATCCCGATGGCAGTGAAATATTGGCTCATATGTTCATTCTGCTATGGTCCCATTGTTTCCCATACTATCTTTGCAGTCGCGAACAAACTTGTGAAGGGTCAGTGGAATGTAGTACTCGATTAACGCTGGACCCTCATGCAGCACTGTACCGCGGCTCAACGACGGGCGGGGCGTCCCATTTGTGAGTGGAGCCACTTTGCATTTCCACACATTGCCGCACTACATGGATGGATTTGTGATTTCAAGCGGTCACAGATGCCTTTTCGACGTGATGTTGCAAATGAGGAATTCGAAGGACGCCGCTTTCGGTCTTCAGCTAGCGGAGAGGAGACGCCCACAGGTCTGCCTGCAAATATAACGTCCTATTGTTTAATGTCCTTGGGACAGGGGCCATGGCGAGAATGCAATGATTGATATGAATAGTATGGGATGCGCAATAGCGTGGTGGACGATAAGGCAGGACGTTCGCAAATACATGTTGCTTCACAACACTGGAATTCCGGGCTGGAGCACAGTGGATTTTGCAGACTGCATTACGCACAGACTCAATGGAAATTGCACATGTTATGTGAGTACATAATCAGGCGTTTTCATACCGGGATGAGGGAATGATGTATGGATGCATGGACAGATGATTTGATGGAGAGTTTGCCATGTACAGGGCTTTTTGGAATCTATCCACCTCCCCTGCGCTATGTGATGCAGAGCTGCCATAGTGGGACCATCGTCTATCTGGCCTTGTTGAACCCTCCCTGTCTCGACGCGCCTTCAAACACTTGTGTCTATGCACGTTACTAATCCCATCGAATGGATTCTGTTTTGACAGACGCATGCACACAAACACTCGTTTGTAATCGTGTTTTCAACTCGATATTTATAGTTATGATTCGCAAGTGATATTTGGGTGGGAATAATCCTTTGGAGTGGGCTAGCATGCATATGGCTGTGGTTTAGTGTGATCATTGAAGTGAGTGATACGAATCAAGTTCAGATGGCCATTATATTCATTTTCATTTCATTTGGGTGACAGGTATCTCCTCCCCTTTTGCCGCTGCCATCTGTATGCCACTCCTGCAGATGGCTTCTACTCCCGACACCTGCTGCTTCGAGTTAATCAGTGGAGCACCATTACGATCTTATGGGACGATCGCCAATGGGCCACATGCCCTTACGCGGTACTAGTGGCTAGGAGCGACATTTCGACCTTTCAGCTGGACTAGTGGCTACCTAATGGAACGGCCCTGCGGTTCTAGGCGCTTCCATGTTGCCTTTTTGGACGTGAATGTAGCCCCTGTGTACCATGAAGGAACAGGGCGTCACACAAGAAGAAGCTGGTCATTTATTGCGGATGCAGCCCACAATGATGAAATATGTTTTGGGGTTCATGACCTAATGGCTGTATGGGCTTGGTGATTTTGTGGTGCATTACATTTCTATTCTGATATTAACCGTGTAGCGTTCTTCTTTGCAAGTGATGTAGCATATTCCTATTTGTGGAGCGATGTATTGTGAGTATATCTGCATTGGGTTCCGGCTTGTGAGTATAGTTGCGTGTTACTGTACTGGCCGCGTTTGCCTACGAAGCCCAGTGTGGTCAGGGATGGGGGCTGACATTATGACTGTTTTGATGATGTCATGCTCAGGGGCGGGGGATTAGCTTTTGTGTAACAGATGCCGGTCAGCCAGGTGGGTTGGTGGAATGATGTGATTATCAGTATATGGCTGGTCACAGGTGCCTGTGTTTGCGTGCGTTTCATGGAGGGAGACTGAGGTCATGTCCATTGGAATAGCTTCTGTATTCGTGCCATCTGTGCCCTGCAGCTCCCATTGGCCCCTCTTGAGATGTGCCTGGCTGCTCAGTCACTCTGCCAACTTGTGTGGTCCATGCTTCTGCTGATGGTTGGTTTGTTTACTGGCAGGAGTACAGGGCTGGTGCAGTCTGACTCAGGATACTGCTTTGAATGTTGCCTTGCACTGGTGTCAGTCGATAGGGGGGGCCTGTTTTTGTTTGTCTCTTTTTTCTGCTCATGTTGCTGTACTTGAACCTTCGCATGCCTGTGCTGCATCAGTGCGGCAATGGTGCCATGGCAAATATGGATGGCCACTCACAAGGCACTTGGAGCCCCTAGATTGATTTGTTCGTTGGCATGCATGGGTGACTTGTACATTTGACTGGTTGCATTGTGTGACTTCATTGCACCTACGAGGAGTTGTGCAATGTGGCCAGGGAGTGGTGTACAGGCACTCAGTAGGGCCGTTTACGGTTGATTCGCGATGCCGTACTTCTCGCCATGGCGGAATGGTACTTTCCGCCATGCTTGATGGCGTTAGGTACATGTCCGCTAGGGTCAGAATTCGCGTACCATTGCGCCATGGTGGTAATTACGGTTTGGCATGGCGCGCGTGCGCGTACTTGGTGCAGTTAGCGTTGGCGTTCACTACGGTGTCGCTAATGGCATCGTACTTTACGGTGACGGGTCATAGTCGCACCGAGCGCTATTCGATGGCGGTATTCCATTTCCGCCATCGTTTTTCGATTTCCGCCAGGGTCGTAATGAGGGCCACTGTATCTTGTGGAGCAAATTGGAAGGCTGTAGCAAGAAGAGAGAAGGCAGGGAACACGCATCTCAACCAGAGAGCTGGGAAGCGAGTACATGCAACGCGAAACGGTGCAGGGAGCAGGGACAGAAAGGATGAACACCTATGAGGAGGAGCAGCTGGTAGTTAGCCTGCATAGGAGAGAAGAATGTGATCACTAGGGGAGTGCAGCCTGTAAACTAGAAGGAACAATGAACAAAGGGCGACTGCATTAACAGATGGCAAATACACGTTCCAAAACAGGAAAGCTGATAATGCCTTGAAGATTTCAGCCGTATACATTCAGCCTGTGAACAGCAGTAGATGTTGACCCCCCCTCCCTAGTATGGGAGAACAGTGGTTAAAAACTTCAGGATTCGACACAAACGCACGGACACAGTACATACAACATGGGAACCCACCAGAATTCGCATTTACAAAAACGCGAGGGAAGTACATTTTCTAGCTATTTTTGCTAGTTTTTAGCACGTTTAAATACGTCTAGCGGGTTACAGCTATATGTTGAATAATGGGGTTATAAAGCATTCTGAACACTATCTTGTGGAGCTCATTGGAAGGCTGTAGGAAGAGGAGAGAAGGCAGGGAACACGCATCTAAACCAGAGAGCTGGGAAGCGAGTACATGCAACGCGAAACGGTGCAGGGAGCAGGGACAGAAAGGTGGAACGCCTCTGAGGAGGAGCAGCTGGTAGTTAGCCTGCTCTGGAGAGGAGAATGTGATCACCACGGGAGTGCAGCCTTGAAACAAGAAGGGACGATGAAAACATGCTGACTGGAATAACAGATGGCAAATACACTTTCCAGAACAGTCGGTTTACCCGATAATGCATTGACGATTTCAGCAGTATACATTCAGCCTGTGAACAGTAGATTTTGATCCCTCCTTGTATGGGTGACGAGTGGTTAAAAACATCAGGATTCGACTGAACAAATGCACGAACAGAGTACAAAATGGGAATCCACCAGAATTCGTATTTACCAAAACGCGTGGAAAGAACATTTTCTAGCTATTTTTGCTAGTTTTTAGCACTTTTCAATACGTCAAGCGGGTTACAGCTATATCTTGAATAATGGGTGTTATAAAGCATTCTGAGCACCGTGTATCTTTTGAAGCTCATTTGTTGATTTGAAGGCAGCGGGAAGAGGAGAGAAGGCAGGGAACACACGTCTAAACCAGAGAGCTGGGAAGCGAGTTGTTCTCTGCAACGCGAAACGATGCAGAGAACAAGCACAGAAAGGAAGAAGGAAAAGTGTCTAAACCAGAGAGCAGGGAAGCGAGTGTTTGCAACGCGAAACGGTGCAAAGAGCAGGGACAGAAAGGGAGAACTCCACTGAGGAGGAACAGCTGGTAGTTAGCCTTCTTTGGAGATGAGAACTTGATCACCACGGGAGAGGATTGTTGAGAGGGTTACATAGGGGGATGTCTGAGATCAGAAAATCCTGAGTATTCCCTGCAGTGTGTAGGGCCAGAGACATGAAGAGTAGCAGATCTCGTAAAAGTCCAGGTCAGGAAGCATACAGGTTCATTTTGAATTCTCCAAGTAGGCGGAGTTGAGTGGTAGGAGGCTAGGATGGAGAAGTCCATCCACTGAGAGAGGAAGGGGGTAGGCAAATAGCCACGGTGAGAGAATGGCCAGGAAAGAGAGAATGCATGCAGACAAGGCATTCGGGAGAGGAGTCGGCCTGCAAAGGAAAGCAATTTACTACAGGAATCAAGGATACTCCCCCTCAAGAACGGTGGATCTGGGCATGGAGAGGAACTTGTCATCAGGGAGGAAAGTGTCAGAGCTCGAGACAGCGCTGGCCGTCATCCATGTCTCGGTTAGACCAAGGACATCAAGGTCGGGTTCTTCCAGGAAATGGCAGATGTCAGATGAGTGTTAACTGAGTGAGAGTTGAGAGTGGGGAGGGGTACAAATCAGTAATCCTTGCGGAGGTGTAGAAGGAGCCTGACCTAGGGCACATGAGGAAGGTGAGAGGAAAGGAAGCAGAAGAAGGGAGAGAAGACACAGCAGGAGTGCATTATCAATCCGGGAGCTAGGAGTGGTGAGGTTAGACGGGGAGGTCTGAGTCTCAGGATTTGAATGGGAAGTTCGATATCACATGTCATGCTATAGGAAGAGTCTCAGGATTGGAATGGGAAGGAGTTGGATATGATATCTCTTGTTATAGGGAGGGTCTCAGGTTTGGTATTAGAAGAACTGAGATATCAAATCACATCCTATCGGAAGGGTCTCGGGTTTGGTATTGGAAGAAATGAGATTTCAAATCTCAGGCTGTGGGAATGGTCTCGGGTATGGTATTGGAAGGGGTGAAAAATCACATTTCATGCTACAGGAAGGGTCACAAGGTTGGAATGGGAAGGAGTTGGATTTCACATATACTACGGGAAGGGCCTCAGGTTTGGTATTAGAAGCATAGAGATATCACATCTCATGTTATAGGAAGGGTCTCGATTGGAATGGGTAGGAGTTGGATATCACATCTCATGTTATAGGGAGGGTCTCAGTTTTGATATTAGAAGCATTGAGATATCACATATGCTATTGGAAGGGTCTCAGTATTGGAATGGGAAGGATTTGGATCTCACATCTCATGTTTTAGGACGGGTCTCAGGTTTGGTATTAGAAGCATTGAAATATCACATCTCATGGTATAGGAAGGGTCCCAGGATTGGAATGGGAAGGAGTTGGATATCACATTGAATGGGAAGGAGTTTGATATCACATCTCAAGCTATAGGAAGGGCCTCAGGTTTGGAAAGGGAATGATTTGGATTTCACATCTCATGTTATAGGATGGTTCTCATGTTTGGTTTTAGAAGCATTGAAATATCACAACTCATGCTATCGGAAGGGTCTCAGGTTTGGAATGGGAAGGAGTTTGATATCACATCTCATGTTAGAGGTAGGATCTCAGGTTTGGTATTAGAGGCATTGAGATATGACATCTCATGCTATCAGAAGGGTCTCAGGATTGGAATGGGAAGGAGTTGGATATCACATCTCATGCTAAAGGGAGGGTCTAAGGTTTGGAAGGGGAAGGATTTGGACATCACATCTCATGTTATTGGAAGGATCTGAGGTTTGGTATTAGAAGCATTGAGATATCACATCTCTTGCTATCGGAAGGGTCTCAGGTTTGGTATAAGCATTGAGATATCACATCTCTGCTATCGGAAGGGTCTCAGGATTGGAATGGGAAGGATTTGGATATCACATCTCATGTTATAGGAAGGGTCTCAGGTTTGGTATTAGAAGCATTGAGATATCACATCTCATGATATCGGAAGGGTCTCAGGATTGGAATGGGAAGGAGTTGGATATCACATCTCATGATAAAGGAAGGGTCTAAGGTTTGGAAGGGGAAGGATTTGGATATCACATCTCATGTTATATTACGGGTCTCAGGTTTGGTATTAGAAGCATTGAGATATCAAGTCTCAGAGTATAGGAAGGGTCTCAGAAATGGAATGGGAAGGAGTCGGATATCACATCTCAAGCTATAGGAAGGGTCTCAGGATTGGAATGGGAAGGACTTGGATATCACATCTCATGCTATAGGAAGGCTCTCAGGTTTGGAAGGGGAAAGAGTTGGATATCACATTTCATGTTAGAGGTAGGATCTCAGGTTTGGTATTAGAGGCATTGAGATATCACATCTCATGCTATCAGAAGGGTCACAGGAATGGAATGGGAAGGAGTTGGATATCACATCTCATGCTAAAGGGAGGGTCTCAGGTTTGGAAGGGGAAGGATTTGGATATCACATCTCATGTTATAGGAAGGATCTCAGGTTTGGTATTAGAAGCATTGAGATATCACATCTCATGCTATCGGAAGGATCTCAGGTTTGGTATTAGAAGCATTGAGATATCACATCTCATGCTATCAGAAGGGTCTCAGGATTGGAATGGGAAGGAGTTGGATATCACATCTCATGCTAAAGGGAGGGTCTCAGGTTTGGAAGGGGAAGGATTTGGATATCACATCTCATGTTATCGGAAGGATCTCACGTTTGGTATTAGAAGTATTGAGATATCATATCTCATGCTATAGGAAGGGTCTCAGGATTGGAATGGGAAGGAGTTGGATATCACATCTCATGCTATAGGAAGTGTCTCAGGATTGGAATGGGAAGGACTTGGATATCACATCTCATGCTATAGGTAGGGTCTCAAGTTTGATATTAGAAGCATTGAGATATCACATCTCATGCTATAGGAAGGGTCTGAGGATTGGAATGGGAAGGAGTTGGATATCACATCTCATGCTATGGGAAGGGTCTCAGGTTTGGTATAAGCAGTGAGATATCACATCTCATGCTATAGGAAGTGTCTCAGGATTGGAATGGGAAGGAGTTGGATATCACATCTCATGTTATAGGAAGGATCTCAGGTTTGGTATAAGCATTGAGATATCACATCTCTGCTATCGGAAGGGTCTCAGGATTGGAATGGGAAGGAGTTGGATATTCCCATCTCATGTTATAGGAAGGGTCTCAGGTTTGGTATTAGAAGCATTGAGATATCACATCTCATGCTATAGGAAGGGTCTCAGGATTGGAATGGGAAGGACTTGGATATCACATCTCATGCTATAGGGAGGGTCTCAAGTTTGATATTAGAAGCTTTGAGATATCACATCTCATGATATCGGAAGGGTCTCAGTATTGGAATGGGAAGGAGTTGGATATCACATCTCATGATAAAGGAAGGGTCTAAGGTTTGGAAGGGGAAGGATTTGGATATCACATCTCATGTTATATTACGGGTCTCACGTTTGGTATTAGAAGCATTGAGATATCAAGTCTCATAGTATAGGAAGGGTCTCAGAATTGGAATGGGAAGGAGTTGGATATCACATCTCAAGCTATAGGAAGGGTCTCAGGATTGGAATGGGAAGGACTTGGATATCACATCTCATGCTATAGGAAGGCTCTCAGGTTTGGAAGGGGAAAGAGTTGGATATCAGATTTCATGTTAGAGGTAGGATCTCAGGTTTGGTATTAGAGGCATTGAGATATCACATCTCATGCTATCAGAAGGGTCTCAGGAATGGAATGGGAAGGAGTTGGATATCACATCTCATGCTAAAGGGAGGGTCTCAGGTTTGGAAGGGGAAGGATTTGGATATCACATCTCATGTTATAGGAAGGATCTCAGGTTTGGTATTAGAAGCATTGAGATATCACATCTCATGCTATCGGAAGGATCTCAGGTTTGGTATTAGAAGCATTTAGATATCACATCTCATGCTATCAGAAGAGTCTCAGGATTGGAATAGGAAGGAGTTGGATATCACATCTCATGCTAAAGGGAGGGTCTCAGGTTTGGAAGGGGAAGGATTTGGATATCACATCTCATGTTATCGGAAGGATCTCACGTTTGGTATTAGAAGTATTGAGATATCATATCTCATGCTATAGGAAGGGTCTCAGGATTGGAATGGGAAGGAGTTGGATATCACATCTCATGCTATAGGGAGGGTCTCAGTATTGGAATGGGAAGGACTTAGATATCACATATCATGCTATAGGGAGGGTCTCAGTTTTGATATTAGAAGCATTGAGATATCACATCTCATGCTATCGGAAGTGTCTCAGGATTGGAATGGGAAGGTGCTGGATATCACATCTCATGCTAAAGGAAGGGTCTCAGGTTTGGAACGGGAAGGATTTGGATATCACATCTCATGTTATAGGAAGGGTCTCAGGTTTGGTATAAGCATTGAGATATCACATCTCTGCTATCGGAAGTGTCTCAGGATTGGAATGGGAAGGAGTTGGATATCCCATCTCATGTTATAGGACGGGTCTCAGGTTTGTTATTAGAATCATTGAGATATCATATTGCATGCTGTAGGAAGGGTCTAAGGGTTGGAATGGGAAGGACTTGGATATCACATCTCATGCTATAGATAGGCTCTTAGGTTTGGAAAGGGAAGGAGTTGGATATCACATTTCATGTTAGAGGAAGGATCTCAGGTTTGGTATTAGAAGCATTGAGATATCACATCTCATGCTATAGGAAGGGTCTCAGGATTGGAATGGGAAGCAGTTGGATATCACATCTCATGCTATAGGAAGGGTCTCAGGTTTGGTATAAGCATTGAGATATCACATCTCATGCTATAGGACGGGTCTCAGGATTGGAATGGAAGGAGTTGGATATCACATCTCATGTTATAGGAAGGATCTCAGGTTTGGTATTAGAAGCATTGAGACATCACATCTCATGCTATAGGAAGGGTCTCAGGGTTGGAATGGGAAGGAGTTGGATATCACATCTCATCCAATAGGAAGGGTCTCAGGTTTGGAATGGGAAGGAATTGGAAATCACATCTCATGTTATAGGAAGGATCTCAGGTTTGGTATTAGAAGCATTGAGATATCACATCTCATGCTATAGGAAGGGTCTCAGGATTGGAATGTGAAGGATTTGGATATCACATCTCATGCTAAAGGAAGGGTCTCAGGTTTGGTAGAAGCATTGAGATATCACATCTCTGCTATCGGAAGGGTCTCAGGATTGGATTGGGAAGGAGTTGGATATCACATCTCATGCCATAGGAAGGGTCTCAGGTTTGGTATAAGCATTGAGATATCACATCTCTGCTATCGGAAGGGTCTCAGGATTGGATTGGGAAGGAGTTGGATATCCCTTCTCATGCTATAGGAAGTGTCTCAGGTTGGAATGGGAAGGAGTTGGATATCACATCTCATGTTATAGGAAGGGTCTCAGGATTGGAATGGGAAGGATTTGGATATCACATCTCTTGCTATAGGAAGGGTCTCATGTTTGGAATGGGAAGGAGTTGGATATCACATATGCTATAGTTAGTGTCTCAGGTTTGGAACGGGAAGGAGTTGGATATCACATCTCATGTTATAGGAAGGGTCTCAGGTTTGGTATAAGCATTGAGATATCACATCTCTGCTATCGGAAGCGGCTCAGGATTGGAATGGGAAGGAGTTGGATATCCCATCTCATGTTATAGGAAGAGTCTCTGGTTTGGTATTAGAATCATTGAGATATCACATCGCATGCTGTAGGAAGGGTCTAAGGATTGGAATGGGATGGACTTGGATATCACATCTCATGCTATAGGTAGGCTCTCAGGTTTGGTATAAGCATTCCCGTCCTATAACATGAGATGTGATATCCAAATCCTTCCCCTTCCAAACCTTAGACCCTTCCTTTATCATGAGATGTGATATCCAACTCCTTCCCATTCCAATCCTGAGACCCTTCCGATATCATGAGATTTGTTATCTCAATGCTTCTAATATCAAACTTGAGACCCTCCCTATAGCATGAGATGTGACATCCAAGTCCTTCCCATTCCAATCCTGAGACCCTTCCTATAGCATGAGATGTGATATCTCAATGCTTCTAATACCAAACCTGAGACCCTTCCTATAACATGAGATGGGATATCCAACTCCTTCCCATTCCAATCCTGAGACCCTTCCGATAGCAGAGATGTGATATCTCAATGCTTATACCAAACCTGAGACCCTTCCTAAGGCCTGAGATGTCATATACAACTCCTTCCCATTCCAATCTTGAGACCCTTCCTATAGCATGAGATGTGATATCTCAATGCTTATACCAAATCTGAGACCCTTCCTATAGCATGAGATGTGATATCCAACACCTTCCCATTCCAATCCTGAGACCCTTCCTATAGCATAAGATGTGATATCCAAATCCTTCCTATTCCAATCCTGAGACCCTTCCTATAGCATGAGATTGATATCTCAATGCTTATACCAAACCTGAGACCCTTCCTATAGCATGAGATGTGATATCCAACTCCTTCCCATTCCAATCCTGAGACCCTTCCTATAGCATGAGATGTGATGTCTCAATGCTTCTAATACCAAACCTGAGATCCTTCCTATAACATGAGATGTGATATCCAACTCCTTCCCATTCCAATCCTGAGACCCTTATGATAGCATGAGATGTGATATCTCAATGCCTCTTATACCAAACCTGAGATCCTTCCGATAGCATGAGATGTGATATCTCAATGCTTCTAATACCAAACCTGAGATCCTTCCTATAATATGAGATGTGATTTCCAAATCCTTCCCCTTCCAAACCTGAGACCCTCCCTTTAGCATGAAATGTGATATCCAACTCCTTCCCATTCCAATCCTGAGACCCTTCTGATAGCATGAGATGTGATATCTCAATGCCACTAATACCAAACCTGAGATCCTACCTCTAACATGAAATGTGATATCCATCTCCTTCCCTTTCCAAACCTGAGACCCTGCCTATAGCATGAGATGTGATATCCAAGTCCTTCCCATTCCAATCCTGAGACCCTTCCTATAGCATGTGATGTGATATCTCAATGCTTATACCAAACCTGAGACCCTTCCTATGGCATGAGATGTCATACACAACTCCTTCCCATTCCAACCCTGAGACCCTTCCTATAGCATGAGATGTGATATCTCAATGCTTATACCAAACCTGAGACCCTTCCTATAGCATGAGATGTGATATCCAACTTCTTCCCATTCCAATCCTGAGACCCTTCCTATAGCATGAGATATGATATCTCAATGCTTATACCAAACCTGAGACCCTTCCTATAGCATAAGATGTGATATCCAAATCCTTCCCATTCCAATCCTGAGACCCTTCCTATAGCATTAGATGTGATATCTCAATGCTTATACCAAACCTGAGACCCTTCCTATAGCATGAGATGTGATATCCAACTCCTTCCCATTCCAATCCTGAGACCCTTCCTATAGCATGAGATGTGATGTCTCAATGCTTCTAATACCAAACCTGAGATCCTTCCTATAACATGAGATGTGATATCCAACTCCTTCCCATTCCAATCCTGAGACCCTTATGATAGCATGAGATGTGATATCTCAATGCCTCTTACACCAAACCTGAGATCCTTCCGATAGCATGAGATGTGATATCTCAATGCTTCTAATACCAAACCTGAGATCCTTCATATAATATGAGATGTGATTTCCAAATCCTTCCCCTTCCAAACCTGAGACCCTCCCTTTAGCATGAAATGTGATATCCAACTCCTTCCCATTCCAATCCTGAGACCCTTCTGATAGCATGAGATGTGATATCTCAATGTCTCTAATACCAAACCTGAGATCCTACCTCTAACATGAAATGTGATATCCATCTCCTTCCCTTTCCAAACCTGAGACCCTGCCTATAGCATGAGATGTGATATCCAAGTCCTTCCCATTCCAATCCCGAGACCATTCCTATAGCATGTGATGTGATATCTCAATGCTTATACCAAACCTGAGACCCTTCCTATGGCATGAGATGTCATATACAACTCCTTCCCATTCCAACCCTGAGACCCTTCCTATAGCATGAGATGTGATATCTCAATGCTTATACCAAACCTGAGACCCTTCCTATAGCATGAGATGTGATATCCAACTTCTTCCCATTCCAATCCTGAGACCCTTCCTATAGCATGAGATGTGATATCTCAATGCTTATACCAAACCTGAGACCCTTCCTATAGCTTGAGATGTGATATCCAACTCCTTCCCATTCCAATCCTGAGACCCTTCCTATAGCATGAGATGTGATATCTCAAGGCCTCTAATACCAAACCTGAGATCCTTCCTCTAACATGAAATGTGATATCCAACTCCTTCCCCTTCCAAACCTGAGAGCCTTCCTATAGCATGAGATATGATATCCAAGTCCTTCCCATTCCAATCCTGAGACCCTTCCTATAACATGAAATGTGATATCCAACTCCTTCCCATTCTAACCTGAGACCCTTCCTATAGCATGAGATGGGATATCCTACTCCTTCCAAATCCAATACTGATACCCTTCCGATAGCATGAGATGTGATATCCCAATGCTTCTACCAAACCTGAGACCCATACTATGGCATGAGATGTGATATCAAACTCCTTCCCATTCCAATCCTGAGACGCTTCCTATAGCTTGAGATGTGATATCCAACTCCTTCCCATTCCAATTCTGAGACCCTTCTTATACCATGAGACTTGATATCTCAATGCTTCTAATACCAAACCTGAGACCCGTCCTATAACATGAGATGTGATATCCAAATCCTTCCCCTTCCAAACCTTAGACCCTTCCTTTATCATGAGATGTGATATCCAACTCCTTCCCATTCCAATCCTGAGACCCTTCCGATATCATGAGATTTGTTATCTCAATGCTTCTAATATCAAACTTGAGACCCTCCCTATAGCATGAGATGTGACATCCAAGTTCTTCCCATTCCAATCCTGAGACCCTTCCTATAGCATGAGATGTGATATCTCAATGCTTCTAATACCAAACCTGAGACCCTTCCTATAACATGAGATGGGATATCCAACTCCTTCCCATTCCAATCCTGAGACCCTTCCGATAGCAGAGATGTGATATCTCAATGCTTATACCAAACCTGAGACCCTTCCTAAGGCCTGAGATGTCATATACAACTCCTTCCCATTCCAATCCTGAGACCCTTCCTATAGCATTAGATGTGATATCTCAATGCTTATACCAAATCTGAGACCCTTCCTATAGCATGAGATGTGATATCCAACACCTTCCCATTCCAATCCTGAGACCCTTCCTATAGCATAAGATGTGATATCCAAATCCTTCCTATTCCAATCCTGAGACCCTTCCTATAGCATGAGATGTGATATCTCAATGCTTATACCAAACCTGAGACCCTTCCTATAGCATGAGATGTGATATCCAACTATTTCCCATTCCAATCCTGAGACCCTTCCTATAGCATGAGATGTGATATCTCAATGCTTCTAATACCAAACCTGAGACCCTTCCTATAACATGAGATGGGATAGCCAACTCCTTCCCATTCCAATCCTGAGACCCTTCCGATAGCAGAGATGTGATATCTCAATGCTTATACCAAACCTGAGACCCTTCCTATGGCATGAGATGTCATATACAACTCCTTCCCATTCCAACCCTGAGACCCTTCCTATAGCATAAGATGTGATATCTCAATGCTTCTAATACCAAACCTGAGACCCTTCCTATAACATGAGATGGGATATCCAACTCCTTCCCATTCCAATCCTGAGACCCTTCCGATAGCAGTGATGTGATATCTCAATGCTTATACCAAACTGAGACCCTTCCTATGGCATGAGATGTCATATACAACTCCTTCCCATTCCAACCCTGAGACCCTTCCTATAGCATGAGATGTGATATCTCAATGCTTATACCAAACCTGAGACCCTTCCTATAGCATGAGATGTGATATCCAACTTCTTCCCATTCCAATCCTGAGACCCTTCCTATAGCATGAGATGTGATATCTCAATGCTTATACCAAACCTGAGACCCTTCCTATAGCTTGAGATGTGATATCCAACTCCTTCCCATTCCAATTCTGAGACCCTTCCTATAGCATGAGATGTGATATCTCAAGGCCTCTAATACCAAACCTGAGATCCTTCCTCTAACATGAAATGTGATATCCAACTCCTTCCCCTTCCAAACCTGAGAGCCTTCCTATAGCATGAGATATGATATCCAAGTCCTTCCCATTCCAATCCTGAGACCCTTCCTATAACATGAAATGTGATATCCAACTCCTTCCCATTCTAACCTGAGACCCTTCCTATAGCATGAGATGGGATATCCAACTCCTTCCAAATCCAATACTGATACCCTTCTGATAGCATGAGATGTGATATCCCAATGCTTCTACCAAACCTGAGACCCATACTATGGCATGAGATGTGATATCAAACTCCTTCCCATTCCAATCCTGAGACGCTTCCTATAGCTTGAGATGTGTTATCCAACTCCTTCCCATTCCAATTCTGAGACCCTTCTTATACCATGAGACTTGATATCTCAATGCTTCTAATACCAAACCTGAGACCCGTCCTATAACATGAGATGTGATATCCAAATCCTTCCCCTTCCAAACCTTAGACCCTTCCTTTATCATGAGATGTGATATCCAACTCCTTCCCATTCCAATCCTGAGACCCTTCCGATATCATGAGATTTGTTATCTCAATGCTTCTAATATCAAACTTACGACCCTCCCTATAGCATGAGATGTGACATCCAAGTCCTTCCCATTCCAATCCTGAGACCCTTCCTATAGCATGAGATGTGATATCTCAATGCTTCTAATACCAAACCTGAGACCCTTCCTATAACATGAGATGGGATATCCAACTCCTTCCCATTCCAATCCTGAGACCCTTCCGATAGCAGAGATGTGATATCTCAATGCTTATACCAAACCTGAGACCCTTCCTAAGGCCTGAGATGTCATATACAACTCCTTCCCATTCCAATCCTGAGACCCTTCCTATAGCATGAGATGTGATATCTCAATGCTTATACCAAATCTGAGACCCTTCCTATAGCATGAGATGTGATATCCAACACCTTCCCATTCCAATCCTGAGACCCTTCCTATAGCATGAGAAGTGATATCTCCATGCTTATACCAAACCTGAGACCCTTCCTATAGCATGAGATGTGATATCCAAATCCTTCCCATTCCAATCCTGAGACCCTTCCTATAGCATGAGATGTGATATCTCAATGCTTATACCAAACCTGAGAGCCTACCTATAGCATGAGATGTGATATCCAAGTCCATCCCATTCCAATCCTTAGACCCTTCCTACAGCATGCGATGTGATATCTCAATGATTCTAATACCAAACCAGAGACCCGTCCTTTAACATGAGATGGGATATCCAACTCCTTCCCATTCCAATCCTGAGCCACTCCTGATAGCAGAGATGTGATATCTCAATGTTTATACCAAACCTGAGACCCTTCCTATAACATGAGATGTGATATCCAACTCCTTCCCGTTCCAAACCTGAGACACTTCCTATAGCATATGTGATATCCAACTCCTTCCCATTCCAAACATGAGACCCTTCCTATAGTAAGAATGTAATATCCAACTCCTACCCATTCCAATCCTGAGACCATTCCTATAGCATGAGATGTGATATATCAATGCTTCTAATACCAAACCTGAGATCCTTCCTATGACATGAGATGTGATATCCAAATCCTTCCCATTCCAATCCTGAGACCCTTCCTATAGCATGAGATGTGATATCTCAATGCTTATACCAAACCTGAGACCCTTCCTATAGCATGAGATGTGATATCCAACTCCTTCCCATTCCAATCCTGAGACCTTTCCTATAGCATGAGATGTGATGTCTCAATGCTTCTAATACCAAACCTGAGATCCTTCCTATAACATGAGATGTGATATCCAACTCCTTCCCATTCCAATCCTGAGACCCTTATGATAGCATGAGATGTGATATCTCAATGCCTCTTACACCAAACCTGAGATCCTTCCGATAGCATGAGATGTGATATCTCAATGCTTCTAATACCAAACCTGAGATCCTTCATATAATATGAGATGTGATTTCCAAATCCTTCCCCTTCCAAACCTGAGACCCTCCCTTTAGCATGAAATGTGATATCCAACTCCTTCCCATTCCAATCCTGAGACCCTTCTGATAGCATGAGATGTGATATCTCAATGTCTCTAATACCAAACCTGAGATCCTACCTCTAACATGAAATGTGATATCCATCTCCTTCCCTTTCCAAACCTGAGACCCTGCCTATAGCATGAGATGTGATATCCAAGTCCTTCCCATTCCAATCCTGAGACCATTCCTATAGCATGTGATGTGATATCTCAATGCTTATACCAAACCTGAGACCCTTCCTATGGCATGAGATGTCATATACAACTCCTTCCCATTCCAACCCTGAGACCCTTCCTATAGCATGAGATGTGATATCTCAATGCTTATACCAAACCTGAGACCCTTCCTATAGCATGAGATGTGATATCCAACTCCTTCCCCTTCCAAACCTGAGAGCCTTCCTATAGCATGAGATATGATATCCAAGTCCTTCCCATTCCAATCCTGAGACCCTTCCTATAACATGAAATGTGATATCCAACTCCTTCCCATTCTAACCTGAGACCCTTCCTATAGCATGAGATGGGATATCCTACTCCTTCCAAATCCAATACTGATACCCTTCCGATAGCATGAGATGTGATATCCCAATGCTTCTACCAAACCTGAGACCCATACTATGGCATGAGATGTGATATCAAACTCCTTCCCATTCCAATCCTGAGACGCTTCCTATAGCTTGAGATGTGATATCCAACTCCTTCCCATTCCAATTCTGAGACCCTTCTTATACCATGAGACTTGATATCTCAATGCTTCTAATACCAAACCTGAGACCCGTCCTATAACATGAGATGTGATTTCCAAATCCTTCCCCTTCCAAACCTTAGACCCTTCCTTTATCATGAGATGTGATATCCAACTCCTTCCCATTCCAATCCTGAGACCCTTCCGATATCATGAGATTTGTTATCTCAATGCTTCTAATATCAAACTTGAGACCCTCCCTATAGCATGAGATGTGACATCCAAGTTCTTCCCATTCCAATCCTGAGACCCTTCCTATAGCATGAGATGTGATATCTCAATGCTTCTAATACCAAACCTGAGACCCTTCCTATAACATGAGATGGGATATCCAACTCCTTCCCATTCCAATCCTGAGACCCTTCCGATAGCAGAGATGTGATATCTCAATGCTTATACCAAACCTGAGACCCTTCCTAAGGCCTGAGATGTCATATACAACTCCTTCCCATTCCAATCCTGAGACCCTTCCTATAGCATAAGATGTGATATCCAAATCCTTCCTATTCCAATCCTGAGACCCTTCCTATAGCATGAGATGTGATATCTCAATGCTTATACCAAACCTGAGACCCTTCCTATAGCATGAGATGTGATATCCAACTATTTCCCATTCCAATCCTGAGACCCTTCCTATAGCATGAGATGTGATATCTCAATGCTTCTAATACCAAACCTGAGACCCTTCCTATAACATGAGATGGGATAGCCAACTCCTTCCCATTCCAATCCTGAGACCCTTCCGATAGCAGAGATGTGATATCTCAATGCTTATACCAAACCTGAGACCCTTCCTATGGCATGAGATGTCATATACAACTCCTTCCCATTCCAACCCTGAGACCCTTCCTATAGCATAAGATGTGATATCTCAATGCTTCTAATACCAAACCTGAGACCCTTCCTATAACATGAGATGGGATATCCAACTCCTTCCCATTCCAATCCTGAGACCCTTCCGATAGCAGTGATGTGATATCTCAATGCTTATACCAAACTGAGACCCTTCCTATGGCATGAGATGTCATATACAACTCCTTCCCATTCCAACCCTGAGACCCTTCCTATAGCATGAGATGTGATATCTCAATGCTTATACCAAACCTGAGACCCTTCCTATAGCATGAGATGTGATATCCAACTTCTTCCCATTCCAATCCTGAGACCCTTCCTATAGCATGAGATGTGATATCTCAATGCTTATACCAAACCTGAGACCCTTCCTATAGCTTGAGATGTGATATCCAACTCCTTCCCATTCCAATCCTGAGACCCTTCCTATAGCATGAGATGTGATATCTCAAGGCCTCTAATACCAAACCTGAGATCCTTCCTCTAACATGAAATGTGATATCCAACTCCTTCCCCTTCCAAACCTGAGAGCCTTCCTATAGCATGAGATATGATATCCAAGTCCTTCCCATTCCAATCCTGAGACCCTTCCTATAACATGAAATGTGATATCCAACTCCTTCCCATTCTAACCTGAGACCCTTCCTATAGCATGAGATGGGATATCCAACTCCTTCCAAATCCAATACTGATACCCTTCTGATAGCATGAGATGTGATATCCCAATGCTTCTACCAAACCTGAGACCCATACTATGGCATGAGATGTGATATCAAACTCCTTCCCATTCCAATCCTGAGACGCTTCCTATAGCTTGAGATGTGATATCCAACTCCTTCCCATTCCAATTCTGAGACCCTTCTTATACCATGAGACTTGATATCTCAATGCTTCTAATACCAAACCTGAGACCCGTCCTATAACATGAGATGTGATATCCAAATCCTTCCCCTTCCAAACCTTAGACCCTTCCTTTATCATGAGATGTGATATCCAACTCCTTCCCATTCCAATCCTGAGACCCTTCCGATATCATGAGATTTGTTATCTCAATGCTTCTAATATCAAACTTACGACCCTCCCTATAGCATGAGATGTGACATCCAAGTCCTTCCCATTCCAATTCTGAGACCCTTCCTATAGCATGAGATGTGATATCTCAATGCTTCTAATACCAAACCTGAGACCCTTCCTATAACATGAGATGGGATATCCAACTCCTTCCCATTCCAATCCTGAGACCCTTCCGATAGCAGAGATGTGATATCTCAATGCTTATACCAAACCTGAGACCCTTCCTAAGGCCTGAGATGTCATATACAACTCCTTCCCATTCCAATCCTGAGACCCTTCCTATAGCATGAGATGTGATATCTCAATGCTTATACCAAATCTGAGACCCTTCCTATAGCATGAGATGTGATATCCAACACCTTCCCATTCCAATCCTGAGACCCTTCCTATAGCATGAGAAGTGATATCTCCATGCTTATACCAAACCTGAGACCCTTCCTATAGCATGAGATGTGATATCCAAATCCTTCCCATT
The DNA here is from genome assembly GCF_040938575.1 of Ambystoma mexicanum. NCBI lineage: Eukaryota > Metazoa > Chordata > Amphibia > Caudata > Ambystomatidae > Ambystoma > Ambystoma mexicanum. Next base: position 288,684,552 of record NC_090938.1, read on the forward strand.
CCAATCCTGAGACCCTTCCTATAGCATGAGATGTGATATCTCAATGCTTATACCAAACCTGAGAGCCTACCTATAGCATGAGATGTGATATCCAAGTCCATCCCATTCCAATCCTTAGACCCTTCCTACAGCATGCGATGTGATATCTCAATGATTCTAATACCAAACCAGAGACCCGTCCTTTAACATGAGATGGGATATCCAACTCCTTCCCATTCCAATCCTGAGCCACTCCTGATAGCAGAGATGTGATATCTCAATGTTTATACCAAACCTGAGACCCTTCCTATAACATGAGATGTGATATCCAACTCCTTCCCGTTCCAAACCTGAGACACTTCCTATAGCATATGTGATATCCAACTCCTTCCCATTCCAAACATGAGACCCTTCCTATAGCAAGAATGTAATATCCAACTCCTACCCATTCCAATCCTGAGACCATTCCTATAGCATGAGATGTGATATATCAATGCTTCTAATACCAAACCTGAGATCCTTCCTATGACATGAGATGTGATATCCAAATCCTTCCCATTCCAATCCTGAGACCCTTCCTATAGCAAGAGATGTGATATCCAAATCCTTCCCATTCCAATCCTGAGACCCTTCCTATAACATGAGATGTGATATTCAACTCCTTCCCATTCCAACCTGAGACACTTCCTATAGCATGAGAAGGGATATCCAACTCCTTCCCAATCCAATCCTGAGAACCTTCCGATAGCAGAGATGTGATATCTCAATGCTTATACCAAACCTGAGACCCTTCCTATGGCATGAGATGTGCTATCCAACTCCTTGCCATTCAAATCCTGAGACCCTTCCTATAGCATGAGATGTGATATCTCAATGCTTCTACTAAACCTGAGACCCTTCCTTTAGCATGAGATGTGATATCCAAATCCTTCACATTCCAATCCTGAGACCCTTCCTATAGCATAAGATGTGATATCTCAATGCTTCTAATACCAAACCTGAGACCCTACCTATAACATGAGATGTGATATCCAATTCCTTCCCATTCCAAACCTGAGACCCTTCCTATTGGATGAGATGTGATATCCAAATCCTTCCCCTTCCAAACCTGAGACCCTTCCTTTAGCATGAGATGTGATATCCAAATACTTCCCATTCCAATCCTAAAACCCTTCCTATAGCATGAGATGTGATATCTCAATGTTTCTAATAAAAAACCTGAGACCCTTCCTATAGCAAGAGATGTGATATCCAAATCCTTTCCATTCCAATCCTGAGACCCTTCCTGTATATAACATGAGATGTGATATCCAACTCCTTCCCATTCCAACCTGAGACCCTTCCTATAGCATGTGATGTGATATCCAACTCCTTACCATTCAAATCCTGAGATCCTCCCTATAACAAGAGATGTCATATCCAACTCCTTCCCATTCCAAACCTGTGACCCTTCCTATAACATGAGATGTGATATCCAACTCCTTCCCATTCCAAACCTGAGACCCTTCCGATAGCATGAGATGTGATATCTCAATGCTTCAAAAACCAAACATGAGAACCATCCTATAACATGAGATGTGAAATCCAAATCCTTCCCTTCCCAAACCTGAGACTCTTCCTATAGCATGAGATGTGATATCTCAATGCTTCTACCAAACCTGAAACCCTTCCTATAGCATGAGATGTGATATCCAATTCCTTCCCATTCCAATCCTGAGACACATCCTATAGCATGAGATGTGATATCACAATGCTTCTAATACCAAACCTGAGACCCGTCCTATAACATGAGATGTGATATCCAAATCCTTCCCCTTCCAAACTTGAGACCCTTCCTTTAGCATGAGATGTGATATCCAGCTCCTCCCATTCCAATCCTGAGACCCTTCCGATAGCAGTGATGTGATATTTCAATGCTTATACCAAACCTGAGACCCTTCCCATAGCATGAGATGTGATATCCAACTCCTTCCCATTCCAATCCTGAGACCCTTCCTATAGCATGAGATGTGATATCTCAATGCTTCTAATACCAAACCTGAGATCCTTCCTATAACATGAGATGTGATATCCAACTCCTTCCCATTCCAATCCTGAGACCCTTCCTATAGCATGAGATGTGATATCTCAATGCTTCTAATACCAAACCTGAGATCCTTCCTATAACATGAGATGTGATATCCAACTCCTTCCCATTCCAATCCCGAGACCCTTCCTATAGCATGAGATGTGATATCTCAATGCTTCTAATACCAAACCTAAGGTCCTTCCTATAACATGAGATGTGATATCCAAATCCTTCCCATTCCAAACCTGAGACCCTCCCTTTAGCATGAGATGTGATATCCAACTCCTTCCCATTCCAATCCTGATACCCTTCTGATAGCATGAGATGTGATATCTCAATGCCTCTAATACCAAACCTGAGATCCTACCTCTAACATGAAATGTGATATCCAACTCCTTCCTTTTCCAAACCTGAAACCCTTCCTACAGCATGAGATGTGATATCCAAGTCCTTCCCATTCCAATCCTGAGACCGTTCCTATAACATGAGATGTGATATCCAACTCCTTCTATTCCAACCTGAGACCCTTCCTATAGCATGAGATGGGATATCCAACTCCTTCCAAATCCAATCCTGATACCCTTCCGATAGCATGAGATGTGATATCCCAATGCTTCTACAAAACCTGAGACCCATACCATGGCATGAGATGTGATATCAAACTCCCGTCCTATACCATGAGACTTGATATCTCAATGCTTCTAATACTAAACCTGAGACCGGTCCAATAACATGAGATGTGATATCCAAATCCTTCCCCTTCCAAACCTTAGACCCTTCCTTTATCATGAGATGTGATATCCAAGTCCTTCCCATTCCATTCCTGAGACCCTTCCTATAGCATGAGATGTGATATCTCAATGCCTCTAAAACCAAACCTGAGATCCTACCTCTAACATGAAATGTGATATCCAACTCCTTCCCCTTCCAACCCTGAGAGCCTTCCTATAGCTTGAGATGTGATATCCAACTCCTTCTCATTCCAATTCTGAGACCCGTCCTATACCATGAGACTTGATATCTCAATGCTTCAAATACCAAACCTGAGACCGGTCCTATAACATGAGATGTGATACCCAAATCCGTCCCCTTCCAAAACTTAGACCCTTCCTATAGCATGAGATGTGATATCTCATTGCTTCTAATACCAAACCTGAGACCCTTCCTATAACGAGATGGGATATCCAACTCCTTCCCATTCCAATCCTGAGACCCTTCAGATAGCAGAGATGTGATATCCAACTCCTTCCCATTCCAAACCTGAGACCCTTCCTATAGCATGAGATGTTATAATGTAATGCTTCTAAAACCAAACCTGAGAACCATCCTATAACATGTGAAATCCAAATCCTTCCCTTTCCAAACCTGAGACCCTTCCGATAGCATGAGATGTGATATCTCAATGCTTCTAAAACCAAACATGAGAACCATCATATAACATGAGATGTGAAATCCAAATCCTTCCCTTTCCAAACCTGAGACCTTTCCTATAGCTTGAGATGAAATATCAAACTCCTTCCCATTCCAATCCTGAGATAGCTTGAGATGTGATATCCAACTCCATCCCATTCCAATCCTGAGACCCTTCCGATAGCATGAGATGTGATAGCTCAATGCTTCTAATATCAAAACTGAGACCCTCCCTATAGTATGAGACGTGAATTCTAAGTCCTTCCCATTCCTTTCCTGAGACCCTTCCGATAGCAGAGATGTGATATCTCAATGCTTATACCAAACCTGATGACCCTTCCTATGGCATTAGATGTGATATCCAACTCCTTCCCATTCCAATCCTGAGTTCCTTCCTATAGCATGAGATGTGATATCTCAATGCTTCTATCAAACCTGATACCCTTCCTTTAGCATGAGATGTGATATTCAACTCCTTCCCATTCCACTCCTGAGACCCTTCCTATAACATGAGACGTGATATCCAACTCCTTCCCATTCCAATCCTGAGACTCCTCCTATAGCATGAGATGTGATATCTCAATGCTTCTAATACCAGACCTGGGACCGGTCCTATAAATTGAGATATGATATCCAAATCCTTCCTCTTCCAAACCTGAGACCCTTCCTATAGCAAGAGATGTGATATCCAATTCCTTCCCATTCCAATCCTGAGACCCTTCCTATAACGAGATGTGATATCCAACTCCTTCCCATTCCAACCTGAGACCCTTCCTGTAGCATGAGAAGGGAGATCCAACTCCTTCCCATTCCAATCCTGAGACCCTTCCTATACCATGAGATGTGATATCTCAATGCTTCTAATACCAAACCTGGGACCCGTCCTATAACATGAGATACGTCCTATAACATGAGATATGATATCCAAATCCTTCCCCTTCCAAACCTGAGACCCTTCATTTAGCATGAGATGTGATATCCAATTCCTTCCCATTCCAATCCTGAGACCCTTCCTATAACGAGATGTGATATCCAACTCCTTCCCATTCCAACCTGAGACCCTTCCTGTAGCATGAGAAGGGAGATCCAACTCCTTCCCATTCCAATCCTGAGACCCTTCCTATACCATGAGATGTGATATCTCAATGCTTCTAATACCAAACCTGGGACCCGTCCTATAACATGAGACCCTTCCTATAACATGAGATGTGATATCCAACTCCTACCCATTCCAACCTGAGACCCTTCCTATAGCATGAGAAGGGATATCCAATTCCTTCCCAATCCAATCCTTAGACCCTTCCGATAGCAGAGATGTGATATCTCAATGCTTATACCAAACCTGAGACCCTTCCTTTAGCATGAGATGTGATATCCAAATCCTTCACATTCCAATCCTGAGACCCTTCCTATAGCATGAGATGTGATATCTCAATGCTTCTAATACAAAACCTGAGATCCTTCCTATAACATGAGATGCGATATCCAAGTCCTTCCCATTCCAATCCTGAGACCCTTCCTATAACATGAGATGTGATATCCAACTCCTTATATTCCAACCTGAGACCCTTCCTATAGCATGAGATGGGATATCCAACTCCTTCCAAATCCAATCCTGATACCCTTCCGATAGCATGAGATGTGATATCCCAATGCTTCTACAAAACCTGAGACCCATACCATGGCATGAGATGTGATATCAAACTCCCGTCCTATACCATGAGACTTGATATCTCAATGCTTCTAATACCAAACCTGAGACCGGTCCAATAACATGAGATGTGATATCCAAATCCTTCCCCTTCCAAACCTTAGACCCTTCCTTTATCATGAGATGTGATATCCAAGTCCTTCCCATTCCATTCCTGAGACCCTTCCTATAGCATGAGATGTGATATCTCAATGCCTCTAAAACCAAACCTGAGATCCTACCTCTAACATGAAATGTGATATCCAACTCCTTCCCCTTCCAACCCTGAGAGCCTTCCTATAGCTTGAGATGTGATATCCAACTCCTTCTCATTCCAATTCTGAGACCCGTCCTATACCATGAGACTTGATATCTCAATGCTTCAAATACCAAACCTGAGACCGGTCCTATAACATGAGATGTGATACCCAAATCCGTCCCCTTCCAAAACTTAGACCCTTCCTATAGCATGAGATGTGATATCTCATTGCTTCTAATACCAAACCTGAGACCCTTCCTATAACGAGATGGGATATCCAACTCCTTCCCATTCCAATCCTGAGACCCTTCAGATAGCAGAGATGTGATATCCAACTCCTTCCCATTCCAAACCTGAGACCCTTCCTATAGCATGAGATGTTATAATGTAATGCTTCTAAAACCAAACCTGAGAACCATCCTATAACATGTGAAATCCAAATCCTTCCCTTTCCAAACCTGAGACCCTTCCGATAGCATGAGATGTGATATCTCAATGCTTCTAAAACCAAACATGAGAACCATCATATAACATGAGATGTGAAATCCAAATCCTTCCCTTTCCAAACCTGAGACCTTTCCTATAGCTTGAGATGAAATATCAAACTCCTTCCCATTCCAATCCTGAGATAGCTTGAGATGTGATATCCAACTCCATCCCATTCCAATCCTGAGACCCTTCCGATAGCATGAGATGTGATAGCTCAATGCTTCTAATATCAAAACTGAGACCCTCCCTATAGTATGAGACGTGAATTCTAAGTCCTTCCCATTCCTTTCCTGAGACCCTTCCGATAGCAGAGATGTGATATCTCAATGCTTCTAATACCAAACCTGGGCCCCGTCCTATAACATGAGATACGTCCTATAACATGAGATATGATATCCAAATCCTTCCCCTTCCAAACCTGAGACCCTTCATTTAGCATGAGATGTGATATCCAATTCCTTCCCATTCCAATCCTGAGACCCTTCCTATAACGAGATGTGATATCCAACTCCTTCCCATTCCAACCTGAGACCCTTCCTGTAGCATGAGAAGGGAGATCCAACTCCTTCCCATTCCAATCCTGAGACCCTTCCTATACCATGAGATGTGATATCTCAATGCTTCTAATACCAAACCTGGGACCCGTCCTATAACATGAGACCCTTCCTATAACATGAGATGTGATATCCAACTCCTACCCATTCCAACCTGAGACCCTTCCTATAGCATGAGAAGGGATATCCAATTCCTTCCCAATCCAATCCTTAGACCCTTCCGATAGCAGAGATGTGATATCTCAATGCTTATACCAAACCTGAGACCCTTCCTTTAGCATGAGATGTGATATCCAAATCCTTCACATTCCAATCCTGAGACCCTTCCTATAGCATGAGATGTGATATCTCAATGCTTCTAATACAAAACCTGAGATCCTTCCTATAACATGAGATGCGATATCCAAGTCCTTCCCATTCCAATCCTGAGACCCTTCCTATAACATGAGATGTGATATCCAACTCCTTCTATTCCAACCTGAGACCCTTCCTATAGCATGAGATGGGATATCCAACTCCTTCCAAATCCAATCCTGATACCCTTCCGATAGCATGAGATGTGATATCCCAATGCTTCTACAAAACCTGAGACCCATACCATGGCATGAGATGTGATATCAAACTCCCGTCCTATACCATGAGACTTGATATCTCAATGCTTCTAATACCAAACCTGAGACCGGTCCAATAACATGAGATGTGATATCCAAATCCTTCCCCTTCCAAACCTTAGACCCTTCCTTTATCATGAGATGTGATATCCAAGTCCTTCCCATTCCATTCCTGAGACCCTTCCTATAGCATGAGATGTGATATCTCAATGCCTCTAAAACCAAACCTGAGATCCTACCTCTAACATGAAATGTGATATCCAACTCCTTCCCCTTCCAACCCTGAGAGCCTTCCTATAGCTTGAGATGTGATATCCAACTCCTTCTCATTCCAATTCTGAGACCCGTCCTATACCATGAGACTTGATATCTCAATGCTTCAAATACCAAACCTGAGACCGGTCCTATAACATGAGATGTGATACCCAAATCCGTCCCCTTCCAAAACTTAGACCCTTCCTATAGCATGAGATGTGATATCTCATTGCTTCTAATACCAAACCTGAGACCCTTCCTATAACGAGATGGGATATCCAACTCCTTCCCATTCCAATCCTGAGACCCTTCAGATAGCAGAGATGTGATATCCAACTCCTTCCCATTCCAAACCTGAGACCCTTCCTATAGCATGAGATGTTATAATGTAATGCTTCTAAAACCAAACCTGAGAACCATCCTATAACATGTGAAATCCAAATCCTTCCCTTTCCAAACCTGAGACCCTTCCGATAGCATGAGATGTGATATCTCAATGCTTCTAAAACCAAACATGAGAACCATCATATAACATGAGATGTGAAATCCAAATCCTTCCCTTTCCAAACCTGAGACCTTTCCTATAGCTTGAGATGAAATATCAAACTCCTTCCCATTCCAATCCTGAGATAGCTTGAGATGTGATATCCAACTCCATCCCATTCCAATCCTGAGACCCTTCCGATAGCATGAGATGTGATAGCTCAATGCTTCTAATATCAAAACTGAGACCCTCCCTATAGTATGAAACGTGAATTCTAAGTCCTTCCCATTCCTTTCCTGAGACCCTTCCGATAGCAGAGATGTGATATCTCAATGCTTATACCAAACCTGATGACCCTTCCTATGGCATTAGATGTGATATCCAACTCCTTCCCATTCCAATCCTGAGTTCCTTCCTATAGCATGAGATGTGATATCTCAATGCTTCTATCAAACCTGATACCCTTCCTTTAGCATGAGATGTGATATTCAACTCCTTCCCATTCCAATCCTGAGACCCTTCCTATAACATGAGACGTGATATCCAACTCCTTCCCATTCCAATCCTGAGACTCCTCCTATAGCATGAGATGTGATATCTCAATGCTTCTAATACCAGACCTGGGACCGGTCCTATAACATGAGATATGATATCCAAATCCTTCCTCTTCCAAACCTGAGACCCTTCCTATAGCAAGAGATGTGATATCCAATTCCTTCCCATTCCAATCCTGAGACCCTTCCTATAACGAGATGTGATATCCAACTCCTTCCCATTCCAACCTGAGACCCTTCCTGTAGCATGAGAAGGGAGATCCAACTCCTTCCCATTCCAATCCTGAGACCCTTCCTATACCATGAGATGTGATATCTCAATGCTTCTAATACCAAACCTGGGACCCGTCCTATAACATGAGATACGTCCTATAACATGAGATATGATATCCAAATCCTTCCCCTTCCAAACCTGAGACCCTTCATTTAGCATGAGATGTGATATCCAATTCCTTCCCATTCCAATCCTGAGACCCTTCCTATAACGAGATGTGATATCCAACTCCTTCCCATTCCAACCTGAGACCCTTCCTGTAGCATGAGAAGGGAGATCCAACTCCTTCCCATTCCAATCCTGAGACCCTTCCTATACCATGAGATGTGATATCTCAATGCTTCTAATACCAAACCTGGGACCCGTCCTATAACATGAGATACGTCCTATAACATGAGATGTGATATCCAAATCCTTCCCATTTCAATCTTGAGACCCTTCCTATAACATGAGATGTGATATCCAACTCCTACCCATTCCAACCTGAGACCCTTCCTATAGCATGAGAAGGGATATCCAATTCCTTCCCAATCCAATCCTTAGACCCTTCCGATAGCAGAGATGTGATATCTCAATGCTTATACCAAACCTGAGACCCTTCCTTTAGCATGAGATGTGATATCCAAATCCTTCACATTCCAATCCTGAGACCCTTCCTATAGCATGAGATGTGATATCTCAATGCTTCTAATACAAAACCTGAGATCCTTCCTATAACATGAGATGCGATATCCAAGTCCTTCCCATTCCAATCCTGAGACCCTTCCTATAACATGAGATGTGATATCCAACTCCTTCTATTCCAACCTGAGACCCTTCCTATAGCATGAGATGGGATATCCAACTCCTTCCAAATCCAATCCTGATACCCTTCCGATAGCATGAGATGTGATATCCCAATGCTTCTACAAAACCTGAGACCCATACCATGGCATGAGATGTGATATCAAACTCCCGTCCTATACCATGAGACTTGATATCTCAATGCTTCTAATACCAAACCTGAGACCGGTCCAATAACATGAGATGTGATATCCAAATCCTTCCCCTTCCAAACCTTAGACCCTTCCTTTATCATGAGATGTGATATCCAAGTCCTTCCCATTCCATTCCTGAGACCCTTCCTATAGCATGAGATGTGATATCTCAATGCTTCTAATACCAAACCTGAGACCCTTCCTATAGCATGAGATGTGATATCTCAATGCTTCTAATACAAAACCTGAGATCCTTCCTATAACATGAGATGTGATATCCAAGTCCTTCCCATTCCAATCCTGAGACCCTTCCTATAACATGAGATGTGATATCCAACTCCTTCTATTCCAACCTGAGACCCTTCCTATAGCATGAGATGGGATATCCAACTCCTTCCAAATCCAATCCTGATACCCTTCCGATAGCATGAGATGTGATATCCCAATGCTTCTACAAAACCTGAGACCCATACCATGGCATGAGATGTGATATCAAACTCCCGTCCTATACCATGAGACTTGATATCTCAATGCTTCTAATACCAAACCTGAGACCGGTCCAATAACATGAGATGTGATATCCAAATCCTTCGCCTTCCAAACCTTAGACCCTTCCTTTATCATGAGATGTGATATCCAAGTCCTTCCCATTCCATTCCTGAGACCCTTCCTATAGCATGAGATGTGATATCTCAATGCTTCTAATACCAAACCTGAGACCCTTCCTATAACATGAGATGTGATATCCAAATCCTTCCCATTCCAATCCTGAGACCCTTCCGATAGCAGAGATGTGATATCTCAATGCTTCTAATACCAAACCTCAGATCCTTCCAATAACATGAGATGTGATGTCCAAATCCTTCCCCTTCCAAACCTTAGACCCTCCCTTTAGCATGAGATGTGATATCCAACTCCTTCCCATTCCAATCCTGAGACCCTTCTGATAGCATGAGATGTCATATCTCAATGCCTCTAATACCAAACCTGAGATCCTACCTCTAACATGAGATGTGATATCAAACTCCTTCCCATTCCAAACCTGAGACCCTTCCGATAGCATGAGATGTGATATTTCAATGCTTCTAAAACCAAACATGAGAACCATCCTATAACATGAGATGTGAAATCCAAATCATTCCCTTTCCAAACCTGAGGCCCTTCCTATAGCTTGAGATGTGATATCAAACTCCTTCCCATTCAATGTGATATCCAACTCCTTCCCATTCCAATCCTGGGACCCTTCCTATACCATGAGATGTGATATTTCAATGCTTCTAATACCAAACCTGAGACCCGTCCTAAAACATGAGATGTGAGATCCAAATCCTTCCCATTCCAATACTGAGACCCTTCCAATAGCATATGTGATATCTCAATGCTTCTAATATCAAAACTGAGACCCTCCCTATAACATGAGATGTGATATCCAACTCCTACCCATTCCAATCGAGACCCTTCCTATAACATGAGATGTGATATCTCTATGCTTCTAATACCAAACCTGAGGCCCTTCCCGTAGTATATGTGAAATCCAACTCCTTCCCATTCCAACCTTGTGACCCTTCCTGTAGCATGAAATGTGATTTTTCACCCCTTCCAATACCATACCCGAGACCATTCCCACAGCCTGAGATTTGAAATCTCATTTCTTCCAATACCAAACCCGAGACCCTTCCGATAGGATGTGATTTGATATCTCAGTTCTTCTAATACCAAACCTGAGACCCTCCCTATAACAAGAGATATCATATCCAACTCCTTCCCATTCCAATCCTGAGACTCTTCCTATAGCATGACATGTGATATCGAACTTCCCATTCAAATCCTGAGACTCAGACCTCCCCGTCTAACCTCACCACTCCTAGCTCCCAGATTGATAATGCACTCCTGCTGTGTCTTCTCTCCCTTCTTCTGCTTCCTTTCCTCTCACCTTCCTCATGTGCCCTAGGTCAGGCTCCTTCTACACCTCCGCAAGGATTACTGATTTGTACCCCTCCCCACTCTCAACTCTCACTCAGTTAACACTCATCTGACATCTGCCATTTCCTGGAAGAACCCGACCTTGATGTCCTTGGTCTAACCGAGACATGGATGACGGCCAGCGCTGTCTCGAGCTCTGACACTTTCCTCCCTGATGACAACTTCCTCTCCATGCCCAGATCCACCGTTCTTGAGGGGGAGTATCCTTGATTCCTGTAGTAAATTGCTTTCCTTTGCAGGCCGACTCCTCTCCCGAATGCCTTGTCTGCATGCATTCTCTCTTTCCTGGCCATTCTCTCACCGTGGCTATTTGCCTACCCCCTTCCTCTCTCAGTGGATGGACTTCTCCATCCTAGCCTCCTACCACTCAACTCCGCCTACTTGGAGAATTCAAAATGAACCTGTATGCTTCCTGACCTGGACTTTTACGAGATCTGCAACTCTTCATGTCTCTGGCCCTACACACTGCAGGGAATACTCAGGATTTTCTGATCTCAGACATCCCCCTATGTAACCCTCTCAGCAATCCTCTCCCGTGGTGATCAAGTTCTCATCTCCAAAGAAGGCTAACTGCCAGCTGCTCCTCCTCAGATGAGTTCTCCCTTTCTGTCCCTGCTCCCTGCACAGTTTCGCGTTGCAAACACTCGCTTCCCTGCTCTCTGGTTTAGACGCTTTTCCTTCTCAGAGGCCTTCTTCCTTTCTGCCCTTTTCGCGTTGCAAGTACTCGCTTCCCAGCTCTCTGGTTTAGACGCGTGTTCCCTGCCTTCTCTCCTCTTCCCGCTGCCTTCAAATCAAAAAATGAGCTCCAAAAGATACACAGTGCTCAGAATGCTCTATAACACCCATTATTCAACATATAGCTGTAACCCGCTAGACGTATTGAAACGTGCTAAAAACGAGCAGAAACAGCTAGAAAATGTACTTTCCTCGCGTTTTGGTAAATGCAAATTCTGGTGGATTCCCATTTTGTACTCTGTTCGTGCGTTTGTTCAGTCGAATCCTGGTCTTTTGAACCACTCTTCTCCCATACAAGGGAGGGTCAAAATGTGTTGTTCACAGGCTGAATTTATACTGCTGTAATGCTCGCTTCCCTGCTCTCTGGTTTAGACGCGTGTACCCTGCATTTACCAAAACGCGAGGGAAGTACATTTTCTAGCTGTTTTTGCTAGTTTTTAGCATGTTTCAATACGTCTAGCGGGTTACAGCTATATGTTGAATAATGGGGTTATAAAGCATTCTGAACACTGGCCCTCATTACGACCCTGGCGGAAAGTGACTGACCTGACCGCCATAGCGTAAAAAGCTTTTCCGCCATTGCACGACGTAGCAAAGTGCGGCTAATCCCGACCCATCGGGCACGAGCACTACGCCATGGCGGAAGTGCAAAGTCTGCGATGGCGGAAAAGTCCCCAAAACGACCCTCACCGCCATCGTACGGCGCACTAGGTGCAATTCCGCCACCCATCTGAGCGGTCACCGTAATGAGCGGCAATCGGAAAGTACGGTGACCGTAAATATACGGAAACGGAAGCCAAAAAATGGTCCCGGAACGGGAAACAGCACGGCGTACACCTATAAAATCAGAATTTCCACACAACCATTAAAACTACTACCCTGAGACACATCCCAACCCGTCATCCACCCCAGTGAAAGCAATAAAAATGGGAAAAGTTGCGAAAAAAGCGTGCGACCGCAAGCGGCAGGTCCACTTCTCCCGTGAGGAACTCACGGTGCTCACGGAGACCCTCCAGGAAAATGCTGCCGTCGTGTTCTCCACGCAAATGACCAGGACGGCACTTGCGAACAAGAAGGCCATATGGGCCCTGGTGGCACAGCGGGTAAGTGCGGTGGGGACCGCACCCCGCAACCCACAGCAATGCAGAAAGCGATGGGACGACCTGCGGATACGCGTCCGGAGCATACTTTCTGCCAACCGAAACATAGCCACAGCTACCGGGGGAGGATCGGAATCACCCATCAAGTTGACCCCCTGGGAAGAAATCTGTGCCTCCACCATTGGAATGGAGAGTATAGAGGGAGTCGGAGGGATGGAGAAAGGAGTGCAGACATCCGAAGAATCAGGTAGGTGGGCCAAAGAAAACAATGCTAAATCCACAATGTCCAATCATGTGAAGTACCATGTGTCCACATAGTCCAACAGTAACACATGTCCAGGAGAACGTCCACATACATCGGCCTGATAGCGCACTTTAAAACTCACATTAAATACATAAATAATTAAAAATCCTAAAAACACCCCCTACACGTGCAGCAGGCACACCCTAACTGCAGGCTGCAATACAACTGCATCCTCAATCCACACAAAAATGAAACCACCCCCAAGGCCCCGACCCAAATCACCCTCAGGTACCACCCCAATGCATGTGATACATTGCCATTCCAATTTCAACAGACCCATTAATAACGCTCGCCCTCCTTTACTCCACCACAGGGTCCGATTCAAACGACAAGCTCCAGGACACCCCTACCAGCACACCTGCAAAGAGGGCCAAGACCAATGGCCAAAGACCCTCCACCTCAGCTGCACGCATCAAGACACGGCAGCAGCACAAATCAAGTGACAGCACACAGGAGGGAACTTCAACAGGCACCCCAGCAGCCAGCATGCCCACAACAACACCACCACAGGTCCCCCCAAGGGATGCCACAGAAGGCACTGCTTCTGGTGGCAGCAGCACCATAGGTGACACTGCATTAATGGCAGCATGCTCCGACACAGAAAACGGGAATGTCGAAGCAAGATCCATCCATGACCTGTCTCAATCCCCCTGTTTGTTCCATCCCGTACACCATGAGGATACCACGCAGGGGCACCCACAAGACGACGACTGGCCATCCCCCGCAAGCCCTGTGGCAAGGCAACATGAGGTGACCAGCCCCTCTGTGACACCACCGCAAATGGCCATGGCACAGCAGAGGCAACAGTCCCTCGACCAGGTGATCGAGCAACAGCAGCAACTGGCCACGCTCCTCAAAGACCATGCCGAATAATGTGGGGGTACTAAGGCAGCCATAGAAACAGCAACTGAGACACTTAGGGCAGAAATGGAGAGAAGTACAGAGACACTAAGGGCACAAATGGAGAGTAGCACCGAGAGCCTGAGAGTAGAAATGGAGAGAAGCACCGATAGCCTGAGAGTACAAATGGAGAGAAGCACCGAGAGCCTGAGGGGGGAACTGCATGCGACGTCCAAAGACGTATGTGCCGAACTTGCCGCAGTGCGCCGTGTGCTCACTGAGCTCTCACAAACCCTTAGGGACATGCATGGACGTGAGCAGGCAGAGACATCATCCGTTGCAAGTTCCGTCCAGGGCAGCCCCCAGCGTAGATCTGGGAGGAACCTGTGCTCCACAGGCAGGGGTGCCCCTGATACCAGCAGAGGGGGCTTGCAATAGCGTCTGCCCACTGACAATGAGCATCTTTGGACACTGGCGTTCGGGGGGGAGGTAGGAGGCTGGAGGGGGTGTGTTGGGCTCACTTGGGTGGCGGGTCGATGGGGTGTGTAACATAATTTCACATATGCTATAAACATTTCACAATCATCCAATGAGATGCGTGGACATTGATCTTTGTGTACGAGGCCATTATAGGCGTACAGTCCATATTGTGCATGTTCCAGACACACACAGTGCCACGAGTCCCGTGTCCATGTATCAGCCACCAGGCGTGAGTGCTAGAAGCATGCATCTATGAGATGCTGACGAATCTCACGGCCCTCCTGTGCCTCACGGACTCCTTGAGGTGCTGCCACATCCCCACCCTCATCATGACCATCATCAGGTGCTTGCAGTTCTGCGTCAGGGGGCATGGGCACATTCCTACGTACGCACATGTTGTGTAGCATGACACATGCCATGACCATCTTTGCAACCTTCTCATGGCGGTACAGGAGTGCCCCGCCAGACCTGCTGAGGCAGCGGAAACGAGCCTTCAGTAGGCCGAATGCCTGTTCTATGACTACACGGGTACGTGAGTGGGCATGGTTGTAGTCCTCCTCAGGCTGGTTCTGTGGGTTCCGGAGTGGTGTAAGGAGCCATCTCTTCAGTGGATACCCGGCATCACCTGTATGTGGACAATAAAGGATGTTTGTGGAATGACATTGCTACGTACGCCCCCCCCCCTCCTGGCAGGTCATTGCCGCATCACATACCCCACATTATCATGCATGAAATGAGACTCACCGAGTAGCCAGGATCTGTTCCCTGCGTGGCGCTCCATGTAGCGTGGTATTCTAGAGTTCCTCAAGACCATAGAATCATGGGTTGATCCAGGAAAGCGTGCACAACAATGTGTAATGATCCTGTTGGAGTCACACACCATTTGTACATTCAGAGAATGAAATTGTTTACGGTTGCGATACTGGGCCTCCATGGCATGTGGGACGACCAATTCCACATGGGTGCAGTCGATGGCACCAATGCAACCCGGTATGCCGCCAAGTGCATGGAATCCCACTTTTGTGTTCGTAATTTCCTGCTCCGAGCGTGGTAGAGAGATGTAGTCGTCTGCGTGCTTCAGGAGGGCATCGAGCACTTGCAATAGTGTCCGTGAGAACAGTGGCTGTGAAATGCCATGCAACTGTCCGACTGTGTGCTGGTAGGTGCCTGTGGCCAGGAAGTGGAGTACAGACACCACCTTCAGTAGGGGTGGAATGGCGGTTGGGCTATCTATCATGCTGACAAGGTCAGCCTGTGTCATGTCCACAATGGCGGTTATGGTGTCCCGGTCCAAACGGTAGAGGGTGTGGATCTGCTCATCCGTGAGGTTGAAGGGATGTGCTCGGAGGCGTGGGATTGCGGGCTGCCTGCGTGGTGGTAGTGGCTGTGCTGGCGGGCCTTGCTGGGCCTGCCTTGCCCTCCTCCTCCTCCTGCGTCTCCTCTGTGCGGCCGGTTGTTGTAGTAGTTGCTGTTCGTCTTCTTCCTGAAGTTGGAGTACTTGCAGTGCTATCAGGTCCCCCAGGGCCAACATCGCTAGTCCTGCCGGTAGCATTTTGGAGTGGGTGTGGTTGTGGGAGGGGGTTGGGTGTGCAATTTATGTGTTTTCAAGCTGTATAGCCTCCACCTGTGGTGATTCATTCCACCTGTGCAAGCTGCAATCCCCTTTGGGCGAGCACGTCCCGCACGCAACGCTGCAATTCGACGCATGGCATCTTGCTATTACAATCATGTATTTGATCCCGATGGCAGTGAAATATTGGCTCATATGTTCATTCTGCTATGGTCCCATTGTTTCCCATACTATCTTTGCAGTCGCGAACAAACTTGTGAAGGGTCAGTGGAATGTAGTACTCGATTAACGCTGGACCCTCATGCAGCACTGTACCGCGGCTCAACGACGGGCGGGGCGTCCCATTTGTGAGTGGAGCCACTTTGCATTTCCACACATTGCCGCACTACATGGATGGATTTGTGATTTCAAGCGGTCACAGATGCCTTTTCGACGTGATGTTGCAAATGAGGAATTCGAAGGACGGCGCTTTCGGTCTTCAGCTAGCGGAGAGGAGACGCCCACAGGTCTGCCTGCAAATATAACGTCCTATTGTTTAATGTCCTTGGGACAGGGGCCATGGCGAGAATGCAATGATTGATATGAATAGTATGGGATGCGCAATAGCGTGGTGGACGATAAGGCAGGACGTTCCCAAATACATGTTGCTTCACAACACTGGAATTCCGGGCTGGAGCACAGTGGATTTTGCAGACTGCATTACGCACAGACTCAATGGAAATTGCACATGTTATGTGAGTACATAATCAGGCGTTTTCATACCGGGATGAGGGAATGATGTATGGATGCATGGACAGATGATTTGATGGAGAGTTTGCCATGTACAGGGCTTTTTGGAATCTATCCACCTCCCCTGCGCTATGTGATGCAGAGCTGCCATAGTGGGACCATCGTCTATCTGGCCTTGTTGAACCCTCCCTGTCTCGACGCGCCTTCAAACACTTGTGTCTATGCACATTACTAATCCCATCGAATGGATTCTGTTTTGACAGACGCATGCACACAAACACTCGTTTGTAATCGTGTTTTCACCTCGATATTTATAGTTATGATTCGCAAGTGATATTTGGGTGGGAATAATCCTTTGGAGTGGGCTAGCATGCATATGGCTGTGGTTTAGTGTGATCATTGAAGTGAGTGATACGAATCAAGTTCAGATGGCCATTATATTCATTTTCATTTCATTTGGGTGACAGGTATCTCCTCCCCTTTTGCCGCTGCCATCTGTATGCCACTCCTGCAGATGGCTTCTACTCCCGACACCTGCTGCTTCGAGTTAATCAGTGGAGCACCATTACGATCTTATGGGACGATCGCCAATGGGCCACATGCCCTTACGCGGTACTAGTGGCTAGGAGCGACATTTCGACCTTTCAGCTGGACTAGTGGCTACCTAATGGAACGGCCCTGCGGTTCTAGGCGCTTCCATGTTGCCTTTTTGGACGTGAATGTAGCCCCTGTGTACCATGAAGGAACAGGGCGTCACACAAGAAGAAGCTGGTCATTTATTGCGGATGCAGCCCACAATGATGAAATATGTTTTGGGGTTCATGACCTAATGGCTGTATGGGCTTGGTGATTTTGTGGTGCATTACATTTCTATTCTGATATTAACCGTGTAGCGTTCTTCTTTGCAAGTGATGTAGCATATTCCTATTTGTGGAGCGATGTATTGTGAGTATATCTGCATTGGGTTCCGGCTTGTGAGTATAGTTGCGTGTTACTGTACTGGCCGCGTTTGCCTACGAAGCCCAGTGTGGTCAGGGATGGGGGCTGACATTATGACTGTTTTGATGATGTCATGCTCAGGGGCGGGGGATTAGCTTTTGTGTAACAGATGCCGGTCAGCCAGGTGGGTTGGTGGAATGATGTGATTATCAGTATATGGCTGGTCACAGGTGCCTGTGTTTGCGTGCGTTTCATGGAGGGAGACTGAGGTCATGTCCATTGGAATAGCTTCTGTATTCGTGCCATCTGTGCCCTGCAGCTCCCATTGGCCCCTCTTGAGATGTGCCTGGCTGCTCAGTCACTCTGCCAACTTGTGTGGTCCATGCTTCTGCTGATGGTTGGTTTGTTTACTGGCAGGAGTACAGGGCTGGTGCAGTCTGACTCAGGATACTGCTTTGAATGTTGCCTTGCACTGGTGTCAGTCGATGGGGGGGGGGCCTGTTTTTGTTTGTCTCTTTTTTCTGCTCATGTTGCTGTACTTGAACCTTCGCATGCCTGTGCTGCATCAGTGCGGCAATGGTGCCATGGCAAATATGGATGGCCACTCACAAGGCACTTGGAGCCCCTAGATTGATTTGTTCGTTGGCATGCATGGGTGACTTGTACATTTGACTGGTTGCATTGTGTGACTTCATTGCACCTACGAGGAGTTGTGCAATGTGGCCAGGGAGTGGTGTACAGGCACTCAGTAGGGCCGTTTACGGTTGATTCGCGATGCCGTACTTCTCGCCATGGCGGAATGGTACTTTCCGCCATGCTTGATGGCGTTAGGTACATGTCCGCTAGGGTCAGAATTCGCGTACCATTGCGCCATGGTGGTAATTACGGTTTGGCATGGCGCGCGTGCGCGTACTTGGTGCAGTTAGCGTTGGCGTTCACTACGGTGTCGCTAATGGCATCGTACTTTACGGTGACGGGTCATAGTCGCACCGAGCGCTATTCGATGGCGGTATTCCATTTCCGCCATCGTTTTTCGATTTCCGCCAGGGTCGTAATGAGGGCCACTGTATCTTGTGGAGCAAATTGGAAGGCTGTAGCAAGAGGAGAGAAGGCAGGGAACACGCATCTCAACCAGAGAGCTGGGAAGCGAGTACATGCAACGCGAAACGGTGCAGGGAGCAGGGACAGAAAGGATGAACACCTATGAGGAGGAGCAGCTGGTAGTTAGCCTGCATAGGAGAGAAGAATGTGATCACTAGGGGAGTGCAGCCTGTAAACTAGAAGGAACGATGAACAAAGGGCGACTGCATTAACAGATGGCAAATACACGTTCCAAAACAGGAAAGCTGATAATGCCTTGAAGATTTCAGCCGTATACATTCAGCCTGTGAACAGCAGTAGATGTTGACCCCCCCTCCCTAGTATGGGAGAACAGTGGTTAAAAACTTCAGGATTCGACACAAACGCACGGACACAGTACATACAACATGGGAACCCACCAGAATTCGCATTTACAAAAACGCGAGGGAAGTACATTTTCTAGCTATTTTTGCTAGTTTTTAGCACGTTTCCATACGTCTAGCGGGTTACAGCTATATGTTGAATAATGGGGTTATAAAGCATTCTGAACACTATCTTGTGGAGCTCATTGGAAGGCTGTAGGAAGAGGAGAGAAGGCAGGGAACACGCATCTAAACCAGAGAGCTGGGAAGCGAGTACATGCAACGCGAAACGGTGCAGGGAGCAGGGACAGAAAGGTGGAACGCCTCTGAGGAGGAGCAGCTGGTAGTTAGCCTGCTCTGGAGAGGAGAATGTGATCACCACGGGAGTGCAGCCTTGAAACAAGAAGGGACGATGAAAACATGCTGACTGGAATAACAGATGGCAAATACACTTTCCAGAACAGTCGGTTTACCCGATAATGCATTGACGATTTCAGCAGTATACATTCAGCCTGTGAACAGTAGATTTTGATCCCTCCTTGTATGGGTGACGAGTGGTTAAAAACATCAGGATTCGACTGAACAAATGCACGAACAGAGTACAAAATGGGAATCCACCAGAATTCGTATTTACCAAAACGCGTGGAAAGAACATTTTCTAGCTATTTTTGCTAGTTTTTAGCACTTTTCAATACGTCAAGCGGGTTACAGCTATATCTTGAATAATGGGTGTTATAAAGCATTCTGAGCACCGTGTATCTTTTGAAGCTCATTTGTTGATTTGAAGGCAGCGGGAAGAGGAGAGAAGGCAGGGAACACACGTCTAAACCAGAGAGCTGGGAAGCGAGTTGTTCTCTGCAACGCGAAACGATGCAGAGAACAAGCACAGAAAGGAAGAAGGAAAAGCGTCTAAACCAGAGAGCAGGGAAGCGAGTGTTTGCAACGCGAAACGGTGCAGAGAGCAGGGACAGAAAGGGAGAACTCCACTGAGGAGGAACAGCTGGTAGTTAGCCTTCTTTGGAGATGAGAACTTGATCACCACGGGAGAGGATTGTTGAGAGGGTTACATAGGGGGATGTCTGAGATCAGAAAATCCTGAGTATTCCCTGCAGTGTGTAGGGCCAGAGACATGAAGAGTAGCAGATCTCGTAAAAGTCCAGGTCAGGAAGCATACAGGTTCATTTTGAATTCTCCAAGTAGGCGGAGTTGAGTGGTAGGAGGCTAGGATGGAGAAGTCCATCCACTGAGAGAGGAAGGGGGTAGGCAAATAGCCACGGTGAGAGAATGGCCAGGAAAGAGAGAATGCATGCAGACAAGGCATTCGGGAGAGGAGTCGGCCTGCAAAGGAAAGCAATTTACTACAGGAATCAAGGATACTCCCCCCCAAGAACGGTGGATCTGGGCATGGAGAGGAACTTGTCATCAGGGAGGAAAGTGTCAGAGCTCGAGACAGCGCTGGCCGTCATCCATGTCTCGGTTAGACCAAGGACATCAAGGTCGGGTTCTTCCAGGAAATGGCAGATGTCAGATGAGTGTTAACTGAGTGAGAGTTGAGAGTGGGGAGGGGTACAAATCAGTAATCCTTGCGGAGGTGTAGAAGGAGCCTGACCTAGGGCACATGAGGAAGGTGAGAGGAAAGGAAGCAGAAGAAGGGAGAGAAGACACAGCAGGAGTGCATTATCAATCCGGGAGCTAGGAGTGGTGAGGTTAGACGGGGAGGTCTGAGTCTCAGGATTTGAATGGGAAGTTCGATATCACATGTCATGCTATAGGAAGAGTCTCAGGATTGGAATGGGAAGGAGTTGGATATGATATCTCTTGTTATAGGGAGGGTCTCAGGTTTGGTATTAGAAGAACTGAGATATCAAATCACATCCTATCGGAAGGGTCTCGGGTTTGGTATTGGAAGAAATGAGATTTCAAATCTCAGGCTGTGGGAATGGTCTCGGGTATGGTATTGGAAGGGGTGAAAAATCACATTTCATGCTACAGGAAGGGTCACAAGGTTGGAATGGGAAGGAGTTGGATTTCACATATACTACGGGAAGGGCCTCAGGTTTGGTATTAGAAGCATAGAGATATCACATCTCATGTTATAGGAAGGGTCTCGATTGGAATGGGTAGGAGTTGGATATCACATCTCATGTTATAGGGAGGGTCTCAGTTTTGATATTAGAAGCATTGAGATATCACATATGCTATTGGAAGGGTCTCAGTATTGGAATGGGAAGGATTTGGATCTCACATCTCATGTTTTAGGACGGGTCTCAGGTTTGGTATTAGAAGCATTGAAATATCACATCTCATGGTATAGGAAGGGTCCCAGGATTGGAATGGGAAGGAGTTGGATATCACATTGAATGGGAAGGAGTTTGATATCACATCTCAAGCTATAGGAAGGGCCTCAGGTTTGGAAAGGGAATGATTTGGATTTCACATCTCATGTTATAGGATGGTTCTCATGTTTGGTTTTAGAAGCATTGAAATATCACAACTCATGCTATCGGAAGGGTCTCAGGTTTGGAATGGGAAGGAGTTTGATATCACATCTCATGTTAGAGGTAGGATCTCAGGTTTGGTATTAGAGGCATTGAGATATGACATCTCATGCTATCAGAAGGGTCTCAGGATTGGAATGGGAAGGAGTTGGATATCACATCTCATGCTAAAGGGAGGGTCTAAGGTTTGGAAGGGGAAGGATTTGTACATCACATCTCATGTTATTGGAAGGATCTGAGGTTTGGTATTAGAAGCATTGAGATATCACATCTCTTGCTATCGGAAGGGTCTCAGGTTTGGTATAAGCATTGAGATATCACATCTCTGCTATCGGAAGGGTCTCAGGATTGGAATGGGAAGGATTTGGATATCACATCTCATGTTATAGGAAGGGTCTCAGGTTTGGTATTAGAAGCATTGAGATATCACATCTCATGCTATAGGAAGGGTCTCAGGAATGGAATGGGAAGGACTTGGATATCACATCTCATGATAAAGGAAGGGTCTAAGGTTTGGAAGGGGAAGGATTTGGATATCACATCTCATGTTATTGGACCGGTCTCAGGTTTGGTATTAGAAGCATTGAGATATCAAGTCTCATGGTATAGGACGGGAGTTTGATATCACATCTCATGCCATGGTATGGGTCTCAGGTTTTGTAGAAGCATTGGGATATCACATCTCATGCTATCGGAAGGGTATCAGGATTGGATTTGGAAGGAGTTGGATATCCCATCTCATGCTATAGGAAGGGTCTCAGGTTGGAATAGAAGGAGTTGGATATCACATCTCATGTTATAGGAAGGGTCTCAGGATTGGAATGGGAAGGACTTGGATATCACATCTCATGTTATAGGAAGGATCTCAGGTTTTGTATTAGAAGCATTGAGATATCACATCTCATGCTATAGGAAGGGTCTCAGGATTGGAATGTGAAGGATTTGGATATCACATCTCATGCTAAAGGAAGGGTCTCAGGTTTGGTATAAGCATTGAGATATCACATCTCTGCTATCGGAAGGGTCTAAGGATTGGATTGGGAAGGAATTGGATATCCCTTCTCATGCTATAGGAAGGGTCTCAGGTTGGAATGGGTAGGAGTTGGATATCACATCTCATGTTATAGGAAGGGTCTCAAGATTGAAATGGGAAGGATTTGGATATCACATCTCATGTTATAGGACGTATCTCATGTTATAGGACGGGTCCCAGGTTTGGTATTAGAAGCATTGAGATATCACATCTCATGGTATAGGAAGGGTCTCAGGATTGGAATGGGAAGGAGTTGGATCTCCCTTCTCATGCTACAGGAAGGGTCTCAGGTTGGAATGGGAAGGAGTTGGATATCACATCTCGTTATAGGAAGGGTCTCAGGATTGGAATGGGAAGGAATTGGATATCACATCTCATGCTAAATGAAGGGTCTCAGGTTTGGAAGGGGAAGGATTTGGATATCATATCTCATGTTATAGGACGTATCTCATGTTATAGGACGGGTCCCAGGTTTGGTATTAGAAGCATTGAGATATCACATCTCATGGTATAGGAAGGGTCTCAGGATTGGAATGGGAAGGAGTTGGATCTCCCTTCTCATGCTACAGGAAGGGTCTCAGGTTGGAATGGGAAGGAGTTGGATATCACATCTCGTTATAGGAAGGGTCTCAGGATTGGATTGGGAAGGAATTGGATATCACATCTCTTGCTATAGGAAGGGTCTCAGGTTTGGAAGGGGAAGGATTTGGATATCATATCTCATGTTATAGGACCGGTCCCAGGTCTGGTATTAGAAGCATTGAGATATCACATCTCATGCTATAGGAGGAGTCTCAGGATTGGAATGGGAAGGAGTTGGATATCACGTCTCATGTTATAGGAAGGGTCTCAGGATTGGAATGGGAAGGAGTTGAATATCACATCTCATGCTAAAGGAAGGGTATCAGGTTTGATAGAAGCATTGAGATATCACATCTCATGCTATAGGAAGGAACTCAGGATTGGAATGGGAAGGAGTTGGAGATCACATCTAATGCCATAGGAAGGGTCATCAGGTTTGGTATAAGCATTGAGATATCACATCTCTGCTATCGGAAGGGGCTCAGGAAAGGAATGGGAAGGACTTAGAATTCACGTCTCATACTATAGGGAGGGTCTCAGTTTTGATATTAGAAGCATTGAGCTATCACATCTCATGCTATCGGAAGGGTCTCAGGATTGGAATGGGATGGAGTTGGATATCACATCTCAAGCTATCTCAGGATTGGAATGGGAAGGAGTTTTATATTTCATCTCAAGCTATAGGAAAGGTCTCAGGTTTGGAAAGGGAAGGATTTGGATTTCACATCTCATGTTATATGATGGTTCTCATGTTTGGTTTTAGAAGCATTGAGATATCACATCTCATGCTATCGGAAGGGTCTCAGGTTTGGAAAGGGAAGGATTTGGATTTCACATGTTATAGGATGGTTCTCAGGTTTGGTTTTAGAAGCATTACATTATAACATCTCATGCTATAGGAAGGGTCTCAGGTTTGGAATGGGAAGGAGTTGGATATCCCATCTCGTTATAGGAAGGGTCTCAGGTTTGGTATTAGAAGCAATGAGATATCACATCTCATGCTATAGGAAGGGTCTAAGGTTTGGAAGGGGACGGATTTGGGTATCACATCTCATGTTATAGGACCGGTCTCAGGTTTGGTATTTGAAGCATTGAGATATCAAGTCTCATGGTATAGGACGGGTCTCAGAATTGGAATGAGAAGGAGTTGGATATCACATCTCAAGCTATAGGAAGGGTCTCATGATTGGAATGGGAAGGAGTTGGATATCACATCTCATGTTATAGGAAGGGTCTCAGGATTGGAATGGGAAGGACTTGGATATCACATCTCATTCTATAGGAAGGCTCTCAGGGTTGGAAGGGGAAGGAGTTGGATATCACATTTCATGTTAGAGGTAGGATCTCAGGTTTGGTTTTAGAGGCATTGAGATATCACATCTCATGCTATAGGAAGGGTCTCAGGAATGGAATGGGAAGGACTTGGATATCACATCTCATGATAAAGGAAGGGTCTAAGGTTTGGAAGGGGAAGGATTTGGATATCACATCTCATGTTCGGTATTAGAAGCATTGAGATATCAAGTCTCATGGTATAGGACGGGAGTTTGATATCACATCTCATGCCATGGTATGGGTCTCAGGTTTTGTAGAAGCATTGGGATATCACATCTCATGCTATCGGAAGGGTATCAGGATTGGATTTGGAAGGAGTTGGATATCCCATCTCATGATATAGGAAGGGTCTCAGGTTGGAATAGAAGGAGTTGGATATCACATCTCATGTTATAGGAACGGTCTCAGGATTGGAATGGGAAGGACTTGGATATCACATCTCATGCTCTAGGAAGGGTCTCAGGTTTGGAAAAGGAAGGAGTTGGATATCACATTTCATGTTAGAGGTAGGATCTCAGGTTTGGTATTAGAGGCATTGAGATATCACATCTCATGCTATCAGAAGGGTATCAGGATTGGAATGGGAAGGAGTTGGATATCACATCTCATGCTAAAGGGAGGGTCTCAGGTTTGGAATGGGAAGGATTTGGATATCACATCTCATGTTATAGGAAGGACCTTAGGTTTGGTATTAGAAGCATTGAGATATCACATCTCATGCTATAGGAAGGGTCTCGGGATTGGAATGGGAAGGATTTGGATATCACATCTCATGTTATAGGAAGGATCTCAGGTTTGGTATTAGAAGCATTGAGATATCACATCTCATGCTATAGGAGGGGTCTCAGGATTGGAATGGGAAGGAGTTGGATATCACATCTCATGCTATGGGAAGGGTCTCAGGTTTGGTATAAGCATTGAAATATCACATCTCTGCTATCGGAAGGGTCTCAGGATTGGAATGGGAGGAGCTGGATATCACATCTCATGCTAAAGGAAGGGTCTCAAGTTTGGAAGGGGAAGGATTTGGATATCACATCTCATGTTATAGGACGGGTCTCAGGTTTGGTATTAGAAGCATTGTGATATCACATCTCATGCTATAGGATGTGTCTCAGGATTGGAATGGGAAGGAATTGGATATCACATCTCATGCTATAGGAAGGGTTTCAGGTTTGGTAGAAGCATTGAGATATCACATCTCATGCTATAGGAAGAGTCTCAGGTTTGGGAAGGGAAGGATTTGGATTTCACATCTCATGTTATAGGATGGTTCTCATGTTTGGTTTTTGAAGCATTGAGATATCACATCTCATGCTATCGGAAGGGTCTCAGGTTTGGAATGGGAAGGAGTTGGATATCACATCTCATGTTATAGGAAGGGTCTCAGGTTTGGAATGGGAAGGAGTTGGATATGACATCTCTTGTTATAGGGAGGGTCTCAGGATTTGAATGGTAATGAGTTGGATATCACATCTCATGCTATAGGAAGGGTCTCAGGTTTGGAATGGGAAGGAATTGGATATCACATCTCATGTTATAGGTAGGGTCTCAGGTTTTTTATTAGAAGCATTGAGATATCACATCTCATGGTATAGGAAGGGTCTCAGGGTTGGAATGGGAAGGAGTTGGATATCACATCTCATCCAATAGGAAGGGTCTCAGGTTTGGAATGGGAAGGAATTGGATATCACATCTCATGTTATAGGAAGGATCTCAGGTTTGGTATTAGAAGCATTGAGATATCACATCTTATGCTATAGGAAGGGTCTCAGGATTGGAATGTGAAGGATTTGGATATCACATCTCATGCTAAAGGAAGGGTCTCAGGTTTGGTAGAAGCATTGAGATATCACATCTCATGCTATAGGAAGGGTCTCAGGATTTGAATGGCAAGGAGTTGGATATCACATCTCATGCCATAGGAAGGGTCTCAGGTTTGGTATAAGCATTGAGATATCACATCTCTGCTATCGGAAGGTTCTCAGGATTGGATTGGGAAGGAGTTGGATATCCCTTCTCATGCTATAGGAAGTGTCTCAGGTTGGAATGGGAAGGAGTTGAATATCACATCTCATGTTATAGGAAGGGTCTCAGGATTGGAATGGGAAGGATTTGGATATCACATCTCTTGCTATAGGAAGGGTCTCAGGGTTGGAATGGGAAGGATTTGGATATCACATCTCATGTCATAGGAAGGATCTCAGGTTTGGTATTAGAAGCATTGATATATCACATCTAATGCTATAGGAATGGTCTCAGGATTGGAATGGGAAGGAGTTGGATATCACATATGCTATAGGAAGTGTCTCAGGTTTGGAACGGGAAGGAGTTGGATATCACATCTCATGTTATAGGAAGGGTCTCAGGTTTGGTATAAACATTGAGATATCACATCTCTGCTATCAGGAGTGGCTCAGGATTGGAATGGGAAGGAGTTGGATATCCCATCTCATGTTAAAGGACGGGTCTCTGGTTTGGTATTAGAACCATTGAGATATCACATCGCATGCTGTAGGAAGGGTCTAAGGATTGGAATGGGATGGACTTGGATATCACATCTCATGCTATAGGTAGGCTCTCAGGTTTGGTATAAGCATTGAGATATCACA
Source organism: Ambystoma mexicanum (assembly GCF_040938575.1). Lineage (NCBI taxonomy): Eukaryota > Metazoa > Chordata > Amphibia > Caudata > Ambystomatidae > Ambystoma > Ambystoma mexicanum. Next base: position 288,712,338 of record NC_090938.1, read on the forward strand.
TCTCATGCTATAGGAAGGGTCTCAGGATTGGAATGGGAAGGATTTGGATATCACATCTCATGCTATAGGAAGGGTCTCAGGTTTGGTATAAGCATGGAGATATCACTTCTCATGCTATAGGAAGGGTCTCAGGATTGGAATGGGAAGGTGTTGGATATCACATCTCATGCTATAGGAAGGGTCTCAGATTTGGTATAAGCATTGAGATATCACATCTCATGCTATAGGAAGGGTCTCAGGATTGGAATGGGAAGGAGTTGTATATGACATCTCAGGCCTTAGGAAGGGTCTCAGGTTTGGTATAAGCATTGAGATATCACATCTCTGCTATCGGAAGGGTCTCAGGATTGGAATGGGAAGGAGTTGGATATCCCATCTCATGTTATAGGAAGGGTCTCAGGTTTGGTATTAGAAGCATTGAGATATCACATCTCATGCTATAGGAAGGGTCTCAGGATTGGAATGGGAAGGACTTGGATGTCACATCTCATGCTATAGGGAGGGTCGTAAGTTTGATATTAGAAGCATTGAGATAACAAATCTCATGATATCGGAAGGGTCTCAGGATTGGAATGGGAAGGAGTTGGATATCACATCTCATGATAAAGGAAGGGTCTAAGGTTTGGAAGGGGAAGGATTTGGATATCACATCTCATGTTATAGGACGGGTCTCAGGTTTGGTATTAGAAGCATTGAGATATCACATCTTATGCTATAGGAAGGGTCTCAGGGTTGGAATGGGAAGGAGTTGTATATGACATCTCATGCCATAGGAAGGGTCTCAGGTTTGGTATAAGCATTGAGATATCACATCTCTGCTATCGGAAGGGTCTCAGGATTGGAATGGGAAGGAGTTGGATATCCCATCTCATGTTATAGGAAGGGTCTCAGGTTTGGTATTAGAAGCATTGAGATATCACATCTCATGCTATAGGAAGGGTCTCAGGATTGGAATGGGAAATAGTTGGATATCACATCTCATGCTATAGGAAGGGTCTCAGGTTTGGTATAAGCATTGAGATATCACATCTCATGCTATAGGAAGGGTCTCAGGATTGGAATAGGAAGGATTTGGATATCACATCTTATGCTATAGGAAGGGTCTCAGGATTGGAATGGGAAGGTGTTGGATATCACATCTCATGCTATAGGAAGGGTCTCAGATTTGGTATAAGCATTGAGATATCACATCTCATGCTATAGGAAGGGTCTCAGGATTGGAATGGGAAGGAGTTGTATATGACATCTCAGGCCTTAGGAAGGGTCTCAGGTTTGGTATAAGCATTGAGATATCACATCTCTGCTATCGGAAGGGTCTCAGGATTGGAATGGGAAGGAGTTGGATATCCCATCTCATGTTATAGGAAGGGTCTCAGGTTTGGTATTAGAAGCATTGAGATATCACATCTCATGCTATAGGAAGGGTCTCAGGATTGGAATGGGAAGAACTTGGATGTCACATCTCATGCTATAGGGAGGGTCTCAAGTTTGATATTAGAAGCATTGAGATAACAAATCTCATGATATCGGAAGGGTCTCAGGATTGGAATGGGAAGGAGTTGGATATCACATCTCATGATAAAGGAAGGGTCTAAGGTTTGGAATGGGAAGGATTTGGATATCACATCTCATGTTATAGGACGGGTCTCAGGTTTGGTATTAGAAGCATTGAGATATCAAGTCTCATGGTATAAGAAGGGTCTCAGAATTGGAATGGGAAGGAGTTGGATATCACATCTCAAGCTATAGGAAGCGTCTCAGGATTGGAATGGGAAGGAGTTTGATATCACATCTCATGCCATAGTATGGGTCTCAGGTTTGGTAGAAGCATTGGGATATCACATCTCATGCTATCAGAAGGGTATCAGTATTGGATTTGGAAGGAGTTGGATATCCCATCTCATGCTATAGGAAGGGTCTCAGGTTAGAATGGGAAGGAGTTGGATATCACATTTCATGTTATAGGAAGGGTCTCAGGATTGGAATGGGAAGGACTTGGATATCATATCTCATGCTATAGGAAGGCTCTCAGGTTTGGAAGGGGAAGGAGTTGGATATCACATTTCATGTTAGAGGAAGGATCTCAGGTTTGGTATTAGAGGCCTTGAGATATCACATCTCATGCTATAGGAAGGGTCTCAGGATTGGAATGGGAAGGAGTTGGATATCACATCTCAAGCTATAGGAAGGGTCTCAGGTTTGGTATAAGCATTGAGATATCACATCTCATGCTATAGGAAGGGTCTCAGGATTGGAATGGGAAGAAGTTGGATATCACATCTCATGCTATAGGAAGGGTCTCAGGTTTGGTATAAGCATTGAGATATCACATCTCATGCTATAGGAAGGGTCTCAGGGTTGGAATGGGAAGGAGTTGTATTTGACATCTCATGCCATAGGAAGGGTCTCAGGTTTGGTATAAGCATTGAGACATCACATCACATGCTATAGGAATGGTCTCAGGATTGGAATGGGAAGGACTTGGATATCACATCTCATGCTATAGGCAGGGTCTCAGGTTTGGAAAGGGAAGGAGATGGATATCACATTTCATGTTAGAGGTAGGATCTCAGGTTTGGTATTAGAGACATTGAGATATCACATCTCATGCTATCAGAAGGGTCTCAGGATTGGAATGGGAAGGAGTTGGATATCACATTTCATGCTAAAGGGAGGGTCTCAGGTTTGGAAGGGGAAGGATTTGGAAATCACATCTCATATTATATGAAGGATCTCAGGTTTGGTATTAGAAGCATTGAGATATCACATCTCATGCTATCGGAAGGATCTCAGGTTTGGTGTAAGAGGCATTGAGATATCACATCTCATGCTATCATAAGGGTCTCAGGATTGGAATGGGAAGGAGTTGGATATCACATCTCATGTTATAGGAAGGATCTCAGGTTTGGTATTAGAAGCATTGAGACATCACATCTCATGCTATAGGAAGGGTCTCAGGATTGGAATGGGAAGGAGTTGGATATCACATCTCATGCTATAGGAAGGGTCTCAGGTTTGGTATAAGCATTGAGATATCACATCTCATGCTATAGGAAGGGTCTCAGGATTGGAATGGGAAGGATTTGGATATCACATCTTATGCTATAGGAAGGGTCTCAGGTTTGGTATAAGCATTGAGATATCACATCTCATGCTATAGGAAGGGTCTCAGGGTTGGAATGGGAAGGAGTTGTGTATGACATCTCATGCCATAGGAAGGGTCTCAGGTTTGGTATAAGCATTGAGATATCACATCACATGCTATAGGAAGGGTCTCAGGATTGGAATGGGAAGGACTTGGATATCACATCTCATGCTATAGGCAGGGTCTCAGGTTTGGAAAGGGAAGGAGATGGTTATAGGAAGGATCTCAGGTTTGGTATAAGCATTGAGATATCACATCTCTGCTATCGGAAGGGTCTCAGGATTGGAATGGGAAGGAGTTGGATATTCCCATCTCATGTTATAGGAAGGGTCTCAGGTTTGGTATTAGAAGCATTGAGATATCACATCTCATGCTATAGGAAGGGTCTCAGGAGTGGAATGGGAAGGACTTGGATATCACATCTCATGCTATAGGGAGGGTCTCAAGTTTGATATTAGAAGCTTTGAGATATCACATCTCATGATATCGGAAGGGTCTCAGGATTGGAATGGGAAGGAGTTGGATATCACATCTCATGATAAAGGAAGGGTCTAAGGTTTGGAAGGGGAAGGATTTGGATATCACATATGTTATATTACGGGTCTCAGGTTTGGTATTAGAAGCATTGAGATATCAAGTCTCATAGTATAGGAAGGGTCTCAGAATTGGAATGGGAAGGACTTGGATATCACATCTCATGCTATAGGAAGGCTCTCAGGTTTGGAAGGGGAAAGAGTTGGATATCACATTTCATGTTAGAGGTAGGATCTCAGGTTTGGTATTAGAGGCATTGAGATATCACATCTCATGCTATCAGAAGGGTCTCAGGAATGGAATGGGAAGGAGTTGGATATCACATCTCATGCTAAAGGGAGGGTCTCAGGTTTGGAAGGGGAAGGATTTGGATATCACATCTCATGTTATAGGAAGGATCTCAGGTTTGGTATTAGAGGCATTGAGATATCACATCTCATGCTATCGGAAGGATCTCAGGTTTGGTATTAGAAGCATTGAGATATCACATCTCATGCTATCAGAAGAGTCTCAGGATTGGAATAGGAAGGAGTTGGATATCACATCTCATGCTAAAGGGAGGGTCTCAGGTTTGGAAGGGGAAGGATTTGGATATCACATCTCATGTTATCGGAAGGATCTCACGTTTGGTATTAGAAGTATTGAGATATCATATCTCATGCTATAGGAAGGGTCTCAGGATTGGAATGGGAAGGAGTTGGATATCACATCTCATGCTATAGGGAGGGTCTTAGGATTGGAATGGGAAGGACTTAGATATCACATATCATGCTATAGGGAGGGTCTCAGTTTTGATATTAGAAGCATTGAGATATCACATCTCATGCTATCGGAAGTGTCTCAGGATTGGAATGGGAAGGAGCTGGATATCACATCTCATGCTAAAGGAAGGGTCTCAGGTTTGGAATGGGAAGGATTTGGATATCACATCTCATGTTATAGTAAGGGTCTCAGGTTTGGTATAAGCATTGAGATATCACATCTCTGCTATCGGAAGTGTCTCAGGATTGGAATGGGAAGGAGTTGGATATCCCATCTCATGTTATAGGACGGGTCTCAGGTTTGTTATTAGAATCATTGAGATATCATATTGCATGCTGTAGGAAGGGTCTAAGGGTTGGAATGTGAAGGACTTGGATATCACATCTCATGCTATAGATAGGCTCTTAGGTTTGGAAAGGGAAGGAGTTGGATATCACATTTCATGTTAGATGAAGGATCTCAGGTTTGGTATTAGAAGCATTGAGATATCACATCTCATGCTATAGGAAGGGTCTCAGGATTGGAATGGGAAGCAGTTGGATATCACATCTCATGCTATAGGAAGGGTCTCAGGTTTGGTATAAGCATTGAGATATCACATCTCATGCTATAGGACGGGTCTCAGGATTGGAATGGAAGGAGTTGGATATCACATCTCATGTTATAGGAAGGATCTCAGGTTTGGTATTAGAAGCATTGAGACATCACATCTCATGCTATAGGAAGGGTCTCAGGGTTGGAATGGGAAGGAGTTGGATATCACATCTCATCCAATAGGAAGGGTCTCAGGTTTGGAATGGGAAGGAATTGGATATCACATCTCATGTTATAGGAAGGATCTCAGGTTTGGTATTAGAAGCATTGTGATATCACATCTCATGCTATAGGAAGGGTCTCAGGATTGGAATGTGAAGGATTTGGATATCACATTTCATGCTAAAGTAAGGGTCTCAGGTTTGGTAGAAGCATTGAGATATCACGTCTCTGCTATCGGAAGGGTCTCAGGATTGGATTGGGAAGGAGTTGGATATCCCTTCTCATGCTATAGGAAGGGTCTCAGGATTTGAATGGCAAGGAGTTGGATATCACATCTCATGCCATAGGAAGGGTCTCAGGTTTGGTATAAGCATTGAGATATCACATGTCTGCTATCGGAAGGGTCTCAGGATTGGATTGGGAAGGAGTTGGATATCCCTTCTCATGCTATAGGAAGGGTCTCAGGATTTGAATGGCAAGGAGTTGGATATCACATCTCATGCCATAGGAAGGGTCTCAGGTTTGGTATAAGCATTGAGAGATCACATGTGTGCTATCGGAAGTGTCTCAGGTTGGAATGGGAAGGAGTTGGATATCACATCTCATGTTATAAGAAGGGTCTCAGGATTGGAATGGGAAGGATTTGGATATCACATCTCTTGCTATAGGAAGGGTCTCAGGATTGGAATGGGTAGGAGTTGGATATTACTTTCTTGCTATAGGAAGGGTCTCATGTTTGGAATGGGAAGGAGTTGGATATCACATATGCTATAGTTAGTGTCTCAGGTTTGGAACGGGAAGGAGTTGGATATCACATCTCATGTTATAGGAAGGGTCTCAGGTTTGGTATAAGCATTGAGATATCACATCTCTGCTATCGGAAGCGGCTCAGGATTGGAATGGGAAGGAGTTGGATATCCCATCTCATGTTATAGGAAGAGTCTCTGGTTTGGTATTAGAATCATTGAGATATCACATCGCATGCTGTAGGAAGGGTCTAAGGATTGGAATGGGATGGACTTGGATATCACATCTCATGCTATAGGTAGGCTCTCAGGTTTGGTATAAGCATTGAGATATCACATCTCATCCTATAGGAAGGGTCTCAGGATTGGAATGGGAAGGAATTGGATATCACATCTCATGCTATAGGAAGGGTCTCAGATTTGGTATAAGCATTAAGATATCACATCTCATGCTAAAGGAAGGGTCTCAGGATTGGAATGGGAAGGAGTTGTATATGACATCTCAGGCCATAGGAAGGTTCTCAGGTTTGGTATAAGCATTGAGATATCACATCTCTGCTATCGGAAAGGTCTCAGGATTGGAATGGGAAGGAGTTGGATATCCCATCTCATGTTATAGGAAGGGTCTCAGGTTTGGTATTAGAAGCATAGAGATATCACATCTCATGCTAAAGGAAGGGTCTCAGGATTGGAATGGGAAGGACTTGGATGTCACATCATGCTATAGGGAGGGTCTCAAGGTTGATATTAGAAGCATTGAGATAACAAATCTCATGATATCGGAAGGGTCTCAGGATTGGAATGGGAAGGAGTTGGATATCACATCTCATGATAAAGGAAGGGTCTAAGGTTTGGAAGGGGAAGGATTTGGATATCACATCTCATGTTATAGGACGGGTCTCAGGTTTGGTATTAGAAGCATTGAGATATCAAGTCTCATGGTATAAGAAGGGTCTCAGAATTGGAATGGGAAGGAGTTGGATATCACACCTCAAGCTATAGGAAGGGTCTCAGGATTGGAATGGGAAGAAGTTTGATATCACATCTCATGCCATAGTATGGGTCTCAGGTTTGGTAGAAGCATTGGGATATCACATCTCATGCTATCGGAAGGGTATCAGTATTGGACTTGGAAGAAGTTGGATATCCCATCTCATGCTATAGGAAGGGTCTCAGGTTGGAATGGAAAGGATTTGGATATCACATTTCATGTTATAGGAAGGGTCTCAGGATTGGAATGGGAAGGACTTGGATATCATATCTCATGCTATAGGACGGGTCTCAGGTTTGTTATTAGAATCATTGAGATATCATATTGCATGCTGTAGGAAGGGTCTAAGGATTGGAATGGGAAGGACCTGGATATCACATCTCATGCTATAGATAGGCTCTTAGGTTTGGAAAGGGAAGGAGTTGGATATCACATTTCATGTTAGAGGAAGGATCTCAGGTTTGGTATTAGAAGCATTGAGATATCACATCTCATGCTATAGGAAGGGTCTCAGGATTGGAATGGGAAGTAGTTGGATATCACATCTCATGCTATAGGAAGGGTCTCAGGTTTGGTATAAGCATTGAGATATCACATCTCATGCTATAGGACGGGTCTCAGGATTGGAATGGAAGGAGTTGGATATCACATCTCATGTTATAGGAAGGATCTCAGGTTTGGTATTAGAAGCATTGAGACATCACATCTCATGCTATAGGAAGGGTCTCAGGGTTGGAATGGGAAGGAGTTGGATATCACAACTCATCCAATAGGAAGGGTCTCAGGTTTGGAATGGGAAGGAATTGGATATCACATCTCATGTTATAGGAAGGATCTCAGGTTTGGTATTAGAAGCATTGAGATATCACATCTCATGCTATAGGAAGGGTCTCAGGATTGGAATGTGAAGGATTTGGATATCACATCTCATGCTAAAGGAAGGGTCTCAGGTTTGGTAGAAGCATTGAGATATCACGTCTCTGCTATCGGAAGGGTCTCAGGATTTGAATGGCAAGGAGTTGGATATCACATCTCATGCCATAGGAAGGGTCTCAGGTTTGGTATAAGCATTGAGATATCACATCTCTGCTATCGGAAGGGTCTCAGGATTGGAATGGGAAGGAGTTGGATATTCCCATCTCATGTTATAGGAAGGGTCTCAGGTTTGGTATTAGAAGCATTGAGATATCACAACTCATGCTATAGGAAGGGTCTCAGGATTGGAATGGGAAGGACTTGGATATCACATCTCATGCTATAGGGAGGGTCTCAAGTTTGATATTAGAAGCTTTGAGATATCACATCTCATGATATCGGAAGGGTCTCAGGATTGGAATGGGAAGGAGTTGGATATCACATCTCATGATAAAGGAAGGGTCTAAGGTTTGGAAGGGGAAGGATTTGGATATCACATCTCATGTTATATTACGGGTCTCAGGTTTGGTATTAGAAGCATTGAGATATCAAGTCTCAGAGTATAGGAAGGGTCTCAGAAATGGAATGGGAAGGAGTTGGATATCACATCTCAAGCTATAGGAAGGGTCTCAGGATTGGAATGGGAAGGACTTGGATATCACATCTCATGCTATAGGAAGGCTCTCAGGTTTGTAAGGGGAAAGAGTTGGATATCACATTTCATGTTAGAGGTAGGATCTCAGGTTTGGTATTAGAGGCATTGAGATATCACATCTCATGCTATCAGAAGGGTCACAGGAATGGAATGGGAAGGAGTTGGATATCACATCTCATGCTAAAGGGAGGGTCTCAGGTTTGGAAGGGGAAGGATTTGGATATCACATCTCATGTTATAGGAAGGATCTCAGGTTTGGTATTAGAAGCATTGAGATATCACATCTCATGCTATCGGAAGGATCTCAGGTTTGGTATTAGAAGCATTGAGATATCACATCTCAAGCTATCAGAAAGGTCTCAGGATTGGAATGGGAAGGAGTTGGATATCACATCTCATGCTAAAGGGAGGGTCTCAGGTTTGGAAGGGGAAGGATTTGGATATCACATCTCATGTTATCGGAAGGATCTCACGTTTGGTATTAGAAGTATTGAGATATCATATCTCATGCTATAGGAAGGGTCTCAGGATTGGAATGGGAAGGAGTTGGATATCACATCTCATGCTATAGGAAGTGTCTCAGGATTGGAATGGGAAGGACTTGGATATTACATCTCATGCTATAGGTAGGGTCTCAAGTTTGATATTAGAAGCATTGAGATATCACATCTCATGCTATAGGAAGGGTCTGAGGATTGGAATGGGAAGGAGTTGGATATCACATCTCATGCTATGGGAAGGGTCTCAGGTTTGGTATAAGCAGTGAGATATCACATCTCATGCTATAGGAAGTGTCTCAGGATTGGAATGGGAAGGAGTTGGATATCACATCTCATGTTATAGGAAGGATCTCAGGTTTGGTATAAGCATTGAGATATCACATCTCTGCTATCGGAAGGGTCTCAGGATTGGAATGGGAAGGAGTTGGATATTCCCATCTCATGTTATAGGAAGGGTCTCAGGTTTGGTATTAGAAGCATTGAGATATCACATCTCATGCTATAGGAAGGGTCTCAGGATTGGAATGGGAAGGACTTGGATATCACATCTCATGCTATAGGGAGGGTCTCAAGTTTGATATTAGAAGCTTTGAGATATCACATCTCATGATATCGGAAGGGTCTCAGTATTGGAATGGGAAGGAGTTGGATATCACATCTCATGATAAAGGAAGGGTCTAAGGTTTGGAAGGGGAAGGATTTGGATATCACATCTCATGTTATATTACGGGTCTCACGTTTGGTATTAGAAGCATTGAGATATCAAGTCTCATAGTATAGGAAGGGTCTCAGAATTGGAATGGGAAGGAGTTGGATATCACATCTCAAGCTATAGGAAGGGTCTCAGAATTGGAATGGAAAGGACTTGGATATCACATCTCATGCTATAGGAAGGCTCTCAGGTTTGGAAGGGGAAAGAGTTGGATATCAGATTTCATGTTAGAGGTAGGATCTCAGGTTTGGTATTAGAGGCATTGAGATATCACATCTCATGCTATCAGAAGGGTCTCAGGAATGGAATGGGAAGGAGTTGGATATCACATCTCATGCTAAAGGGAGGGTCTCAGGTTTGGAAGGGGAAGGATTTGGATATCACATCTCATGTTATAGGAAGGATCTCAGGTTTGGTATTAGAAGCATTGAGATATCACATCTCATGCTATCGGAAGGATCTCAGGTTTGGTATTAGAAGCATTTAGATATCACATCTCATGCTATCGGAAGTGTCTCAGGATTGGAATGGGAAGGAGCTGGATATCACATCTCATGCTAAAGGAAGGGTCTCAGGTTTGGAACGGGAAGGAGTTGGATATCATATCTCATGTTATAGGAAGGGTCTCAGGTTTGGTATAAACATTGAGATATCACATCTCTGCTATAGTAAGTGTCTCAGGATTGGAATGGGAAGGACTTGGATATCACATCTCATGCTATAGGTAGGGTCTCAAGTTTGTTATTAGAAGCATTGAGATATCACATCTCATGCTATAGGAAGGGTCTGAGGATTGGAATGGGAAGGAGTTGGATATCACATCTCATGCTATGGGAAGGGTCTCAGGTTTGGTATAAGCAATGAGATATCACATCTCATGCTATAGGAAGTGTCTCAGGATTGGAATGGGAAGGAGTTGGATATCACATCTCATGTTATAGGAAGGATCTCAGGTTTGGTATAAGCATTGAGATATCACATCTCTGCTATCAGAAGGGTCTCAGGATTGGAATGGGAAGGAGTTGGATATTCCCATCTCATGTTATAGGAAGGGTCTCAGGTTTGGTATTAGAAGCATTGAGATATCACATCTCATGCTATAGGAAGGGTCTCAGGAGTGGAATGGGAAGGACTTGGATATCACATCTCATGCTATAGGGAGGGTCTCAAGTTTGATATTAGAAGCTTTGAGATATCACATCTCATGATATCGGAAGGGTCTCAGGATTGGAATGGGAAGGAGTTGGATATCACATCTCATGATAAAGGAAGGGTCTAAGGTTTGGAAGGGGAAGGATTTGGATATCACATATGTTATATTACGGGTCTCAGGTTTGGTATTAGAAGCATTGAGATATCAAGTCTCATAGTATAGGAAGGGTCTCAGAATTGGAATGGGAAGGACTTGGATATCACATCTCATGCTATAGGAAGGCTCTCAGGTTTGGAAGGGGAAAGAGTTGGATATCACATTTCATGTTAGAGGTAGGATCTCAGGTTTGGTATTAGAGGCATTGAGATATCACATCTCATGCTATCAGAAGGGTCTCAGGAATGGAATGGGAAGGAGTTGGATATCACATCTCATGCTAAAGGGAGGGTCTCAGGTTTGGAAGGGGAAGGATTTGGATATCACATCTCATGTTATAGGAAGGATCTCAGGTTTGGTATTAGAGGCATTGAGATATCACATCTCATGCTATCGGAAGGATCTCAGGTTTGGTATTAGAAGCATTGAGATATCACATCTCATGCTATCAGAAGAGTCTCAGGATTGGAATAGGAAGGAGTTGGATATCACATCTCATGCTAAAGGGAGGGTCTCAGGTTTGGAAGGGGAAGGATTTGGATATCACATCTCATGTTATCGGAAGGATCTCACGTTTGGTATTAGAAGTATTGAGATATCATATCTCATGCTATAGGAAGGGTCTCAGGATTGGAATGGGAAGGAGTTGGATATCACATCTCATGCTATAGGGAGGGTCTTAGGATTGGAATGGGAAGGACTTAGATATCACATATCATGCTATAGGGAGGGTCTCAGTTTTGATATTAGAAGCATTGAGATATCACATCTCATGCTATCGGAAGTGTCTCAGGATTGGAATGGGAAGGAGCTGGATATCACATCTCATGCTAAAGGAAGGGTCTCAGGTTTGGAATGGGAAGGATTTGGATATCACATCTCATGTTATAGTAAGGGTCTCAGGTTTGGTATAAGCATTGAGATATCACATCTCTGCTATCGGAAGTGTCTCAGGATTGGAATGGGAAGGAGTTGGATATCCCATCTCATGTTATAGGACGGGTCTCAGGTTTGTTATTAGAATCATTGAGATATCATATTGCATGCTGTAGGAAGGGTCTAAGGGTTGGAATGTGAAGGACTTGGATATCACATCTCATGCTATAGATAGGCTCTTAGGTTTGGAAAGGGAAGGAGTTGGATATCACATTTCATGTTAGAGGAAGGATCTCAGGTTTGGTATTAGAAGCATTGAGATATCACATCTCATGCTATAGGAAGGGTCTCAGGATTGGAATGGGAAGCAGTTGGATATCACATCTCATGCTATAGGAAGGGTCTCAGGTTTGGTATAAGCATTGAGATATCACATCTCATGCTATAGGACGGGTCTCAGGATTGGAATGGAAGGAGTTGGATATCACATCTCATGTTATAGGAAGGATCTCAGGTTTGGTATTAGAAGCATTGAGACATCACATCTCATGCTATAGGAAGGGTCTCAGGGTTGGAATGGGAAGGAGTTGGATATCACATCTCATCCAATAGGAAGGGTCTCAGGTTTGGAATGGGAAGGAATTGGATATCACATCTCATGTTATAGGAAGGATCTCAGGTTTGGTATTAGAAGCATTGTGATATCACATCTCATGCTATAGGAAGGGTCTCAGGATTGGAATGTGAAGGATTTGGATATCACATCTCATGCTAAAGGAAGGGTCTCAGGTTTGGTAGAAGCATTGAGATATCACGTCTCTGCTATCGGAAGGGTCTCAGGATTGGATTGGGAAGGAGTTGGATATCCCTTCTCATGCTATAGGAAGGGTCTCAGGATTTGAATTGCAAGGAGTTGGATATCACATCTCATGCCATAGGAAGGGTCTCAGGTTTGGTATAAGCATTGAGATATCACATGTCTGCTATCGGAAGGGTCTCAGGATTGGATTGGGAAGGAGTTGGATATCCCTTCTCATGCTATAGGAAGTGTCTCAGGTTGGAATGGGAAGGATTTGGATATCACATCTCATGTTATCGGAAGGATCTCACGTTTGGTATTAGAAGTATTGAGATATCATATCTCATGCTATAGGAAGGGTCTCAGGATTGGAATGGGAAGAAGTTTGATATCACATCTCATGCCATAGTATGGGTCTCAGGTTTGGTAGAAGAATTGGGATATCACATCTCATGCTATCGGAAGGGTATCAGTATTGGACTTGGAAGAAGTTGGATATCCCATCTCATGCTATAGGAAGGGTCTCAGGTTGGAATGGAAAGGATTTGGATATCACATTTCATGTTATAGGAAGGGTCTCAGGATTGGAATGGGAAGGACTTGGATATCATATCTCATGCTATAGGACCTGTCTCAGGTTTGTTATTAGAATCATTGAGATATCATATTGCATGCTGTAGGAAGGGTCTAAGGATTGGAATGGGAAGGACCTGGATATCACATCTCATGCTATAGATAGGCTCTTAGGTTTGGAAAGGGAAGGAGTTGGATATCACATTTCATGTTAGAGGAAGGATCTCAGGTTTGGTATTAGAAGCATTGAGATATCACATCTCATGCTATAGGAAGGGTCTCAGGATTGGAATGGGAAGAAGTTGGATATCACATCTCATGCTATAGGAAGGGTCTCAGGTTTGGTATAAGCATTGAGATATCACATCTCATGCTATAGGACGGGTCTCAGGATTGGAATGGAAGGAGTTGGATATCACATCTCATGTTATAGGAAGGATCTCAGGTTTGGTATTAGAAGCATTGAGACATCACATCTCATGCTATAGGAAGGGTCTCAGGGTTGGAATGGGAAGGAGTTGGATATCACAACTCATCCAATAGGAAGGGTCTCAGGTTTGGAATGGGAAGGAATTGGATATCACATCTCATGTTATAGGAAGGATCTCAGGTTTGGTATTAGAAGCATTGAGATATCACATCTCATGCTATAGGAAGGGTCTCAGGATTGGAATGTGAAGGATTTGGATATCACATCTCATGCTAAAGGAAGGGTCTCAGGTTTGGTAGAAGCATTGAGATATCACGTCTCTGCTATCGGAAGGGTCTCAGGATTTGAATGGCAAGGAGTTGGATATCACATCTCATGCCATAGGAAGGGTCTCAGGTTTGGTATAAGCATTGAGATATCACATCTCTGCTATCGGAAGGGTCTCAGGATTGGAATGGGAAGGAGTTGGATATTCCCATCTCATGTTATAGGAAGGGTCTCAGGTTTGGTATTAGAAGCATTGAGATATCACATCTCATGCTATAGGAAGGGTCTCAGGATTGGAATGGGAAGGACTTGGATATCACATCTCATGCTATAGCGAGGGTCTCAAGTTTGATATTAGAAGCTTTGAGATATCACATCTCATGATATCGGAAGGGTCTCAGGATTGGAATGGGAAGGAGTTGGATATCACATCTCATGATAAAGGAAGGGTCTAAGGTTTGGAAGGGGAAGGATTTGGATATCACATCTCATGTTATATTACGGGTCTCAGGTTTGGTATTAGAAGCATTGAGATATCAAGTCTCAGAGTATAGGAAGGGTCTCAGAAATGGAATGGGAAGGAGTTGGATATCACATCTCAAGCTATAGGAAGGGTCTCAGGATTGGAATGGGAAGGACTTGGATATCACATCTCATGCTATAGGAAGGCTCTCAGGTTTGGAAGGGGAAAGAGTTGGATATCACATTTCATGTTAGAGGTAGGATCTCAGGTTTGGTATTAGAGGCATTGAGATATCACATCTCATGCTATCAGAAGGGTCACAGGAATGGAATGGGAAGGAGTTGGATATCACATCTCATGCTAAAGGGAGGGTCTCAGGTTTGGAAGGGGAAGGATTTGGATATCACATCTCATGTTATAGGAAGGATCTCAGGTTTGGTATTAGAAGCATTGAGATATCACATCTCATGCTATCGGAAGGATCTCAGGTTTGGTATTAGAAGCATTGAGATATCACATCTCATGCTATCAGAAGGGTCTCAGGATTGGAATGGGAAGGAGTTGGATATCACATCTCATGCTAAAGGGAGGGTCTCAGGTTTGGAAGGGGAAGGATTTGGATATCACATCTCATGTTATCGGAAGGATCTCACGTTTGGTATTAGAAGTATTGAGATATCATATCTCATGCTATAGGAAGGGTCTCAGGATTGGAATGGGAAGGAGTTGGATATCACATCTCATGCTATAGGAAGTGTCTCAGGATTGGAATGGGAAGGACTTGGATATTACATCTCATGCTATAGGTAGGGTCTCAAGTTTGATATTAGAAGCATTGAGATATCACATCTCATGCTATAGGAAGGGTCTGAGGATTGGAATGGGAAGGAGTTGGATATCACATCTCATGCTATGGGAAGGGTCTCAGGTTTGGTATAAGCAGTGAGATATCACATCTCATGCTATAGGAAGTGTCTCAGGATTGGAATGGGAAGGAGTTGGATATCACATCTCATGTTATAGGAAGGATCTCAGGTTTGGTATAAGCATTGAGATATCACATCTCTGCTATCGGAAGGGTCTCAGGATTGGAATGGGAAGGAGTTGGATATTCCCATCTCATGTTATAGGAAGGGTCTCAGGTTTGGTATTAGAAGCATTGAGATATCACATCTCATGCTATAGGAAGGGTCTCAGGATTGGAATGGGAAGGACTTGGATATCACATCTCATGCTATAGGGAGGGTCTCAAGTTTGATATTAGAAGCTTTGAGATATCACATCTCATGATATCGGAAGGGTCTCAGTATTGGAATGGGAAGGAGTTGGATATCACATCTCATGATAAAGGAAGGGTCTAAGGTTTGGAAGGGGAAGGATTTGGATATCACATCTCATGTTATATTACGGGTCTCACGTTTGGTATTAGAAGCATTGAGATATCAAGTCTCATAGTATAGGAAGGGTCTCAGAATTGGAATGGGAAGGAGTTGGATATCACATCTCAAGCTATAGGAAGGGTCTCAGGATTGGAATGGGAAGGACTTGGATATCACATCTCATGCTATAGGAAGGCTCTCAGGTTTGGAAGGGGAAAGAGTTGGATATCAGATTTCATGTTAGAGGTAGGATCTCAGGTTTGGTATTAGAGGCATTGAGATATCACATCTCATGCTATCAGAAGGGTCTCAGGAATGGAATGGGAAGGAGTTGGATATCACATCTCATGCTAAAGGGAGGGTCTCAGGTTTGGAAGGGGAAGGATTTGGATATCACATCTCATGTTATAGGAAGGATCTCAGGTTTGGTATTAGAAGCATTGAGATATCACATCTCATGCTATCGGAAGGATCTCAGGTTTGGTATTAGAAGCATTTAGATATCACATCTCATGCTATCGGAAGTGTCTCAGGATTGGAATGGGAAGGAGCTGGATATCACATCTCATGCTAAAGGAAGGGTCTCAGGTTTGGAACGGGAAGGAGTTGGATATCATATCTCATGTTATAGGAAGGGTCTCAGGTTTGGTATAAACATTGAGATATCACATCTCTGCTATAGGAAGTGTCTCAGGATTGGAATGGGAAGGACTTGGATATCACATCTCATGCTATAGGTAGGGTCTCAAGTTTGTTATTAGAAGCATTGAGATATCACATCTCATGCTATAGGAAGGGTCTGAGGATTGGAATGGGAAGGAGTTGGATATCACATCTCATGCTATGGGAAGGGTCTCAGGTTTGGTATAAGCAGTGAGATATCACATCTCATGCTATAGGAAGTGTCTCAGGATTGGAATGGGAAGGAGTTGGATATCACATCTCATGTTATAGGAAGGATCTCAGGTTTGGTATAAGCATTGAGATATCACATCTCTGCTATCGGAAGGGTCTCAGGATTGGAATGGGAAGGAGTTGGATATTCCCATCTCATGTTATAGGAAGGGTCTCAGGTTTGGTATTAGAAGCATTGAGATATCACATCTCATGCTATAGGAAGGGTCTCAGGAGTGGAATGGGAAGGACTTGGATATCACATCTCATGCTATAGGGAGGGTCTCAAGTTTGATATTAGAAGCTTTGAGATATCACATCTCATGATATCGGAAGGGTCTCAGGATTGGAATGGGAAGGAGTTGGATATCACATCTCATGATAAAGGAAGGGTCTAAGGTTTGGAAGGGGAAGGATTTGGATATCACATATGTTATATTACGGGTCTCAGGTTTGGTATTAGAAGCATTGAGATATCAAGTCTCATAGTATAGGAAGGGTCTCAGAATTGGAATGGGAAGGACTTGGATATCACATCTCATGCTATAGGAAGGCTCTCAGGTTTGGAAGGGGAAAGAGTTGGATATCACATTTCATGTTAGAGGTAGGATCTCAGGTTTGGTATTAGAGGCATTGAGATATCACATCTCATGCTATCAGAAGGGTCTCAGGAATGGAATGGGAAGGAGTTGGATATCACATCTCATGCTAAAGGGAGGGTCTCAGGTTTGGAAGGGGAAGGATTTGGATATCACATCTCATGTTATAGGAAGGATCTCAGGTTTGGTATTAGAGGCATTGAGATATCACATCTCATGCTATCGGAAGGATCTCAGGTTTGGTATTAGAAGCATTGAGATATCACATCTCATGCTATCAGAAGAGTCTCAGGATTGGAATAGGAAGGAGTTGGATATCACATCTCATGCTAAAGGGAGGGTCTCAGGTTTGGAAGGGGAAGGATTTGGATATCACATCTCATGTTATCGGAAGGATCTCACGTTTGGTATTAGAAGTATTGAGATATCATATCTCATGCTATAGGAAGGGTCTCAGGATTGGAATGGGAAGGAGTTGGATATCACATCTCATGCTATAGGGAGGGTCTTAGGATTGGAATGGGAAGGACTTAGATATCACATATCATGCTATAGGGAGGGTCTCAGTTTTGATATTAGAAGCATTGAGATATCACATCTCATGCTATCGGAAGTGTCTCAGGATTGGAATGGGAAGGAGCTGGATATCACATCTCATGCTAAAGGAAGGGTCTCAGGTTTGGAATGGGAAGGATTTGGATATCACATCTCATGTTATAGTAAGGGTCTCAGGTTTGGTATAAGCATTGAGATATCACATCTCTGCTATCGGAAGTGTCTCAGGATTGGAATGGGAAGGAGTTGGATATCCCATCTCATGTTATAGGACGGGTCTCAGGTTTGTTATTAGAATCATTGAGATATCATATTGCATGCTGTAGGAAGGGTCTAAGGGTTGGAATGTGAAGGACTTGGATATCACATCTCATGCTATAGATAGGCTCTTAGGTTTGGAAAGGGAAGGAGTTGGATATCACATTTCATGTTAGAGGAAGGATCTCAGGTTTGGTATTAGAAGCATTGAGATATCACATCTCATGCTATAGGAAGGGTCTCAGGATTGGAATGGGAAGCAGTTGGATATCACATCTCATGCTATAGGAAGGGTCTCAGGTTTGGTATAAGCATTGAGATATCACATCTCATGCTATAGGACGGGTCTCAGGATTGGAATGGAAGGAGTTGGATATCACATCTCATGTTATAGGAAGGATCTCAGGTTTGGTATTAGAAGCATTGAGACATCACATCTCATGCTATAGGAAGGGTCTCAGGGTTGGAATGGGAAGGAGTTGGATATCACATCTCATCCAATAGGAAGGGTCTCAGGTTTGGAATGGGAAGGAATTGGATATCACATCTCATGGATCTTATAGGAAGGATCTCAGGTTTGGTATTAGAAGCATTGTGATATCACATCTCATGCTATAGGAAGGGTCTTAGGATTGGAATGTGAAGGATTTGGATATCACATCTCATGCTAAAGGAAGGGTCTCAGGTTTGGTAGAAGCATTGAGATATCACGTCTCTGCTATCGGAAGGGTCTCAGGATTGGATTGGGAAGGAGTTGGATATCCCTTCTCATGCTATAGGAAGGGTCTCAGGATTTGAATGGCAAGGAGTTGGATATCACATCTCATGCCATAGGAAGGGTCTCAGGTTTGGTATAAGCATTGAGATAACACATGTCTGCTATCGGAAGGGTCTCAGGATTGGATTGGGAAGGAGTTGGATATCCCTTCTCATGCTATAGGAAGTGTCTCAGGTTGGAATGGGAAGGAGTTGGATATCACATCTCATGTTATAAGAAGGGTCTCAGGATTGGAATGGGAAGGAATTGGATATCACATCTCATGCTATAGGAAGGGTCTCAGATTTGGTATAAGCATTAAGATATCACATCTCATGCTAAAGGAAGGGTCTCAGGATTGGAATGGGAAGGAGTTGTATATGACATCTCAGGCCATAGGAAGGTTCTCAGGTTTGGTATAAGCATTGAGATATCACATCTCTGCTATCGGAAAGGTCTCAGGATTGGAATGGGAAGGAGTTGGATATCCCATCTCATGTTATAGGAAGGGTCTCAGGTTTGGTATTAGAAGCATAGAGATATCACATCTCATGCTATAGGAAGGGTCTCAGGATTGGAATGGGAAGGACTTGGATGTCACATCATGCTATAGGGAGGGTCTCAAGGTTGATATTAGAAGCATTGAGATAACAAATCTCATGATATCGGAAGGGTCTCAGGATTGGAATGGGAAGGAGTTGGATATAACATCTCATGATAAAGGAAGGGTCTAAGGTTTGGAAGGGGAAGGATTTGGATATCACATCTCATGTTATAGGACGGGTCTCAGGTTTGGTATTAGAAGCATTGAGATATCAAGTCTCATGGTATAAGAAGGGTCTCAGAATTGGAATGGGAAGGAGTTGGATATCACACCTCAAGCTATAGGAAGGGTCTCAGGATTGGAATGGGAAGGACTTGGATATCACATCTCATGCTATAGGAAGGCTCTCAGGTTTGGAAGGGGAAAGAGTTGGATATCACATTTCATGTTAGAGGTAGGATCTCAGGTTTGGTATTAGAGGCATTGAGATATCACATCTCATGCTATCAGAAGGGTCACAGGAATGGAATGGGAAGGAGTTGGATATCACATCTCATGCTAAAGGGAGGGTCTCAGGTTTGGAAGGGGAAGGATTTGGATATCACATCTCATGTTATAGGAAGGATCTCAGGTTTGGTATTAGAAGCATTGAGATATCACATCTCATGCTATCGGAAGGATCTCAGGTTTGGTATTAGAAGCATTGAGATATCACATCTCATGCTATCAGAAGGGTCTCAGGATTGGAATGGGAAGGAGTTGGATATCACATCTCATGCTAAAGGGAGGGTCTCATGTTTGGAAGGGGAAGGATTTGGATATCACATCTCATGTTATCGGAAGGATCTCACGTTTGGTATTAGAAGTATTGAGATATCATATCTCATGCTATAGGAAGGGTCTCAGGATTGGAATGGGAAGGAGTTGGATATCACATCTCATGCTATAGGAAGTGTCTCAGGATTGGAATGGGAAGGACTTGGATATTACATCTCATGCTATAGGTAGGGTCTCAAGTTTGATATTAGAAGCATTGAGATATCACATCTCATGCTATAGGAAGGGTCTGAGGATTGGAATGGGAAGGAGTTGGATATCACATCTCATGCTATGGGAAGGGTCTCAGGTTTGGTATAAGCAGTGAGATATCACATCTCATGCTATAGGAAGTGTCTCAGGATTGGAATGGGAAGGAGTTGGATATCACATCTCATGTTATAGGAAGGATCTCAGGTTTGGTATAAGCATTGAGATATCACATCTCTGCTATCGGAAGGGTCTCAGGATTGGAATGGGAAGGAGTTGGATATTCCCATCTCATGTTATAGGAAGGGTCTCAGGTTTGGTATTAGAAGCATTGAGATATCACATCTCATGCTATAGGAAGGGTCTCAGGATTGGAATGGGAAGGACTTGGATATCACATCTCATGCTATAGGGAGGGTCTCAAGTTTGATATTAGAAGCTTTGAGATATCACATCTCATGATATCGGAAGGGTCTCAGTATTGGAATGGGAAGGAGTTGGATATCACATCTCATGATAAAGGAAGGGTCTAAGGTTTGGAAGGGGAAGGATTTGGATATCACATCTCATGTTATATTACGGGTCTCACGTTTGGTATTAGAAGCATTGAGATATCAAGTCTCATAGTATAGGAAGGGTCTCAGAATTGGAATGGGAAGGAGTTGGATATCACATCTCAAGCTATAGGAAGGGTCTCAGGATTGGAATGGGAAGGACTTGGATATCACATCTCATGCTATAGGAAGGCTCTCAGGTTTGGAAGGGGAAAGAGTTGGATATCAGATTTCATGTTAGAGGTAGGATCTCAGGTTTGGTATTAGAGGCATTGAGATATCACATCTCATGCTATCAGAAGGGTCTCAGGAATGGAATGGGAAGGAGTTGGATATCACATCTCATGCTAAAGGGAGGGTCTCAGGTTTGGAAGGGGAAGGATTTGGATATCACATCTCATGTTATAGGAAGGATCTCAGGTTTGGTATTAGAAGCATTGAGATATCACATCTCATGCTATCGGAAGGATCTCAGGTTTGGTATTAGAAGCATTTAGATATCACATCTCATGCTATCGGAAGTGTCTCAGGATTGGAATGGGAAGGAGCTGGATATCACATCTCATGCTAAAGGAAGGGTCTCAGGTTTGGAACGGGAAGGAGTTGGATATCATATCTCATGTTATAGGAAGGGTCTCAGGTTTGGTATAAACATTGAGATATCACATCTCTGCTATAGGAAGTGTCTCAGGATTGGAATGGGAAGGACTTGGATATCACATCTCATGCTATAGGTAGGGTCTCAAGTTTGTTATTAGAAGCATTGAGATATCACATCTCATGCTATAGGAAGGGTCTGAGGATTGGAATGGGAAGGAGTTGGATATCACATCTCATGCTATGGGAAGGGTCTCAGGTTTGGTATAAGCAGTGAGATATCACATCTCATGCTATAGGAAGTGTCTCAGGATTGGAATGGGAAGGAGTTGGATATCACATCTCATGTTATAGGAAGGATCTCAGGTTTGGTATAAGCATTGAGATATCACATCTCTGCTATCGGAAGGGTCTCAGGATTGGAATGGGAAGGAGTTGGATATTCCCATCTCATGTTATAGGAAGGGTCTCAGGTTTGGTATTAGAAGCATTGAGATATCACATCTCATGCTATAGGAAGGGTCTCAGGAGTGGAATGGGAAGGACTTGGATATCACATCTCATGCTATAGGGAGGGTCTCAAGTTTGATATTAGAAGCTTTGAGATATCACATCTCATGATATCGGAAGGGTCTCAGGATTGGAATGGGAAGGAGTTGGATATCACATCTCATGATAAAGGAAGGGTCTAAGGTTTGGAAGGGGAAGGATTTGGATATCACATATGTTATATTACGGGTCTCAGGTTTGGTATTAGAAGCATTGAGATATCAAGTCTCATAGTATAGGAAGGGTCTCAGAATTGGAATGGGAAGGACTTGGATATCACATCTCATGCTATAGGAAGGCTCTCAGGTTTGGAAGGGGAAAGAGTTGGATATCACATTTCATGTTAGAGGTAGGATCTCAGGTTTGGTATTAGAGGCATTGAGATATCACATCTCATGCTATCAGAAGGGTCTCAGGAATGGAATGGGAAGGAGTTGGATATCACATCTCATGCTAAAGGGAGGGTCTCAGGTTTGGAAGGGGAAGGATTTGGATATCACATCTCATGTTATAGGAAGGATCTCAGGTTTGGTATTAGAGGCATTGAGATATCACATCTCATGCTATCGGAAGGATCTCAGGTTTGGTATTAGAAGCATTGAGATATCACATCTCATGCTATCAGAAGAGTCTCAGGATTGGAATAGGAAGGAGTTGGATATCACATCTCATGCTAAAGGGAGGGTCTCAGGTTTGGAAGGGGAAGGATTTGGATATCACATCTCATGTTATCGGAAGGATCTCACGTTTGGTATTAGAAGTATTGAGATATCATATCTCATGCTATAGGAAGGGTCTCAGGATTGGAATGGGAAGGAGTTGGATATCACATCTCATGCTATAGGGAGGGTCTTAGGATTGG
The DNA here is from genome assembly GCF_040938575.1 of Ambystoma mexicanum. Classification (NCBI taxonomy): domain Eukaryota; kingdom Metazoa; phylum Chordata; class Amphibia; order Caudata; family Ambystomatidae; genus Ambystoma; species Ambystoma mexicanum. The sequence goes on from NC_090938.1 coordinate 288,735,345, forward strand.
AATGGGAAGGACTTAGATATCACATATCATGCTATAGGGAGGGTCTCAGTTTTGATATTAGAAGCATTGAGATATCACATCTCATGCTATCGGAAGTGTCTCAGGATTGGAATGGGAAGGAGCTGGATATCACATCTCATGCTAAAGGAAGGGTCTCAGGTTTGGAATGGGAAGGATTTGGATATCACATCTCATGTTATAGTAAGGGTCTCAGGTTTGGTATAAGCATTGAGATATCACATCTCTGCTATCGGAAGTGTCTCAGGATTGGAATGGGAAGGAGTTGGATATCCCATCTCATGTTATAGGACGGGTCTCAGGTTTGTTATTAGAATCATTGAGATATCATATTGCATGCTGTAGGAAGGGTCTAAGGGTTGGAATGTGAAGGACTTGGATATCACATCTCATGCTATAGATAGGCTCTTAGGTTTGGAAAGGGAAGGAGTTGGATATCACATTTCATGTTAGAGGAAGGATCTCAGGTTTGGTATTAGAAGCATTGAGATATCACATCTCATGCTATAGGAAGGGTCTCAGGATTGGAATGGGAAGCAGTTGGATATCACATCTCATGCTATAGGAAGGGTCTCAGGTTTGGTATAAGCATTGAGATATCACATCTCATGCTATAGGACGGGTCTCAGGATTGGAATGGAAGGAGTTGGATATCACATCTCATGTTATAGGAAGGATCTCAGGTTTGGTATTAGAAGCATTGAGACATCACATCTCATGCTATAGGAAGGGTCTCAGGGTTGGAATGGGAAGGAGTTGGATATCACATCTCATCCAATAGGAAGGGTCTCAGGTTTGGAATGGGAAGGAATTGGATATCACATCTCATGTTATAGGAAGGATCTCAGGTTTGGTATTAGAAGCATTGTGATATCACATCTCATGCTATAGGAAGGGTCTTAGGATTGGAATGTGAAGGATTTGGATATCACATCTCATGCTAAAGGAAGGGTCTCAGGTTTGGTAGAAGCATTGAGATATCACGTCTCTGCTATCGGAAGGGTCTCAGGATTGGATTGGGAAGGAGTTGGATATCCCTTCTCATGCTATAGGAAGGGTCTCAGGATTTGAATGGCAAGGAGTTGGATATCACATCTCATGCCATAGGAAGGGTCTCAGGTTTGGTATAAGCATTGAGATAACACATGTCTGCTATCGGAAGGGTCTCAGGATTGGATTGGGAAGGAGTTGGATATCCCTTCTCATGCTATAGGAAGTGTCTCAGGTTGGAATGGGAAGGAGTTGGATATCACATCTCATGTTATAAGAAGGGTCTCAGGATTGGAATGGGAAGGATTTGGATATCACATCTCTTGCTATAGGAAGGGTCTCAGGATTGGAATGGGTAGGAGTTGGATATTACTTTCTTGCTATAGGAAGGGTCTCATGTTTGGAATGGGAAGGAGTTGGATATCACATATGCTATAGTTAGTGTCTCAGGTTTGGAACGGGAAGGAGTTGGATATCACATCTCATGTTATAGGAAGGGTCTCAGGTTTGGTATAAGCATTGAGATATCACATCTCTGCTATCGGAAGCGGCTCAGGATTGGAATGGGAAGGAGTTGGATATCCCATCTCATGTTATAGGAAGAGTCTCTGGTTTGGTATTAGAATCATTGAGATATCACATCGCATGCTGTAGGAAGGGTCTAAGGATTGGAATGGGATGGACTTGGATATCACATCTCATGCTATAGGTAGGCTCTCAGGTTTGGTATAAGCATTGAGATATCACATCTCATCCTATAGGAAGGGTCTCAGGATTGGAATGGGAAGGAATTGGATATCACATCTCATGCTATAGGAAGGGTCTCAGATTTGGTATAAGCATTAAGATATCACATCTCATGCTAAAGGAAGGGTCTCAGGATTGGAATGGGAAGGAGTTGTATATGACATCTCAGGCCATAGGAAGGTTCTCAGGTTTGGTATAAGCATTGAGATATCACATCTCTGCTATCGGAAAGGTCTCAGGATTGGAATGGGAAGGAGTTGGATATCCCATCTCATGTTATAGGAAGGGTCTCAGGTTTGGTATTAGAAGCATAGAGATATCACATCTCATGCTATAGGAAGGGTCTCAGGATTGGAATGGGAAGGACTTGGATGTCACATCATGCTATAGGGAGGGTCTCAAGGTTGATATTAGAAGCATTGAGATAACAAATCTCATGATATCGGAAGGGTCTCAGGATTGGAATGGGAAGGAGTTGGATATAACATCTCATGATAAAGGAAGGGTCTAAGGTTTGGAAGGGGAAGGATTTGGATATCACATCTCATGTTATAGGACGGGTCTCAGGTTTGGTATTAGAAGCATTGAGATATCAAGTCTCATGGTATAAGAAGGGTCTCAGAATTGGAATGGGAAGGAGTTGGATATCACACCTCAAGCTATAGGAAGGGTCTCAGGATTGGAATGGGAAGAAGTTTGATATCACATCTCATGCCATAGTATGGGTCTCAGGTTTGGTAGAAGCATTGGGATATCACATCTCCTGCTATCGGAAGGGTATCAGTATTGGACTTGGAAGAAGTTGGATATCCCATCTCATGCTATAGGAAGGGTCTCAGGTTGGAATGGAAAGGAGTTGGATATCACATTTCATGTTATAGGAAGGGTCTCAGGATTGGAATGGGAAGGACTTGGATATCATATCTCATGCTATAGGACGGGTCTCAGGTTTGTTATTAGAATCATTGAGATATCATATTGCATGCTGTAGGAAGGGTCTAAGGATTGGAATGGGAAGGACCTGGATATCACATCTCATGCTATAGATAGGCTCTTAGGTTTGGAAAGGGAAGGAGTTGGATATCACATTTCATGTTAGAGGAAGGATCTCAGGTTTGGTATTAGAAGCATTGAGATATCACATCTCATGCTATAGGAAGGGTCTCAGGATTGGAATGGGAAGTAGTTGGATATCACATCTCATGTTATAGGAAGGATCTCAGGTTTGGTATTAGAAGCATTGAGACATCACATCTCATGCTATAGGAAGGGTCTCAGGGTTGGAATGGGAAGGAGTTGGATATCACAACTCATCCAATAGGAAGGGTCTCAGGTTTGGAATGGGAAGGAATTGGATATCACATCTCATGTTATAGGAAGGATCTCAGGTTTGGTATTAGAAGCATTGAGATATCACATCTCATGCTATAGGAAGGGTCTCAGGATTGGAATGTGAAGGATTTGGATATCACATCTCATGCTAAAGGAAGGGTCTCAGGTTTGGTAGAAGCATTGAGATATCACGTCTCTGCTATCGGAAGGGTCTCAGGATTTGAATGGCAAGGAGTTGGATATCACATCTCATGCCATAGGAAGGGTCTCAGGTTTGGTATAAGCATTGAGATATCACATCTCTGCTATCGGAAGGGTCTCAGGATTGGAATGGGAAGGAGTTGGATATTCCCATCTCATGTTATAGGAAGGGTCTCAGGTTTGGTATTAGAAGCATTGAGATATCACATCTCATGCTATAGGAAGGGTCTCAGGATTGGAATGGGAAGGACTTGGATATCACATCTCATGCTATAGGGAGGGTCTCAAGTTTGATATTAGAAGCTTTGAGATATCACATCTCATGATATCGGAAGGGTCTCAGGATTGGAATGGGAAGGAGTTGGATATCACATCTCATGATAAAGGAAGGGTCTAAGGTTTGGAAGGGGAAGGATTTGGATATCACATCTCATGTTATATTACGGGTCTCAGGTTTGGTATTAGAAGCATTGAGATATCAAGTCTCAGAGTATAGGAAGGGTCTCAGAAATGGAATGGGAAGGAGTTGGATATCACATCTCAAGCTATAGGAAGGGTCTCAGGATTGGAATGGGAAGGACTTGGATATCACATCTCATGCTATAGGAAGGCTCTCAGGTTTGGAAGGGGAAAGAGTTGGATATCACATTTCATGTTAGAGGTAGGATCTCAGGTTTGGTATTAGAGGCATTGAGATATCACATCTCATGCTATCAGAAGGGTCACAGGAATGGAATGGGAAGGAGTTGGATATCACATCTCATGCTAAAGGGAGGGTCTCAGGTTTGGAAGGGGAAGGATTTGGATATCACATCTCATGTTATAGGAAGGATCTCAGGTTTGGTATTAGAAGCATTGAGATATCACATCTCATGCTATCGGAAGGATCTCAGGTTTGGTATTAGAAGCATTGAGATATCACATCTCATGCTATCAGAAGGGTCTCAGGATTGGAATGGGAAGGAGTTGGATATCACATCTCATGCTATAGGAAGTGTCTCAGGATTGGAATGGGAAGGACTTGGATATCACATCTCATGCTATAGGTAGGGTCTCAAGTTTGATATTAGAAGCATTGAGATATCACATCTCATGCTATAGGAAGGGTCTGAGGATTGGAATGGGAAGGAGTTGGATATCACATCTCATGCTATGGGAAGGGTCTCAGGTTTGGTATAAGCAGTGAGATATCACATCTCATGCTATAGGAAGTGTCTCAGGATTGGAATGGGAAGGAGTTGGATATCACATCTCATGTTATAGGAAGGATCTCAGGTTTGGTATAAGCATTGAGATATCACATCTCTGCTATCGGAAGGGTCTCAGGATTGGAATGGGAAGGAGTTGGATATTCCCATCTCATGTTATAGGAAGGGTCTCAGGTTTGGTATTAGAAGCATTGAGATATCACATCTCATGCTATAGGAAGGGTCTCAGGATTGGAATGGGAAGGACTTGGATATCACATCTCATGCTATAGGGAGGGTCTCAGGATTGGAATGGGAAGGAGTTGGATATCACATCTCATGATAAAGGAAGGGTCTAAGGTTTGGAAGGGGAAGGATTTGGATATCACATCTCATGTTATATTACGGGTCTCAGGTTTGGTATTAGAAGCATTGAGATATCAAGTCTCAGAGTATAGGAAGGGTCTCAGAAATGGAATGGGAAGGAGTTGGATATCACATCTCAAGCTATAGGAAGGGTCTCAGGATTGGAATGGGAAGGACTTGGATATCACATCTCATGCTATAGGAAGGCTCTCAGGTTTGGAAGGGGAAAGAGTTGGATATCACATTTCATGTTAGAGGTAGGATCTCAGGTTTGGTATTAGAGGCATTGAGATATCACATCTCATGCTATCAGAAGGGTCACAGGAATGGAATGGGAAGGAGTTGGATATCACATCTCATGCTAAAGGGAGGGTCTCAGGTTTGGAAGGGGAAGGATTTGGATATCACATCTCATGTTATAGGAAGGATCTCAGGTTTGGTATTAGAAGCATTGAGATATCACATCTCATGCTATCGGAAGGATCTCAGGTTTGGTATTAGAAGCATTGAGATATCACATCTCATGCTATCAGAAGGGTCTCAGGATTGGAATGGGAAGGAGTTGGATATCACATCTCATGCTATAGGAAGTGTCTCAGGATTGGAATGGGAAGGACTTGGATATCACATCTCATGCTATAGGTAGGGTCTCAAGTTTGATATTAGAAGCATTGAGATATCACATCTCATGCTATAGGAAGGGTCTGAGGATTGGAATGGGAAGGAGTTGGATATCACATCTCATGCTATGGGAAGGGTCTCAGGTTTGGTATAAGCAGTGAGATATCACATCTCATGCTATAGGAAGTGTCTCAGGATTGGAATGGGAAGGAGTTGGATATCACATCTCATGTTATAGGAAGGATCTCAGGTTTGGTATAAGCATTGAGATATCACATCTCTGCTATCGGAAGGGTCTCAGGATTGGAATGGGAAGGAGTTGGATATTCCCATCTCATGTTATAGGAAGGGTCTCAGGTTTGGTATTAGAAGCATTGAGATATCACATCTCATGCTATAGGAAGGGTCTCAGGATTGGAATGGGAAGGACTTGGATATCACATCTCATGCTATAGGGAGGGTCTCAAGTTTGATATTAGAAGCTTTGAGATATCACATCTCATGATATCGGAAGGGTCTCAGTATTGGAATGGGAAGGAGTTGGATATCACATCTCATGATAAAGGAAGGGTCTAAGGTTTGGAAGGGGAAGGATTTGGATATCACATCTCATGTTATATTACGGGTCTCACGTTTGGTATTAGAAGCATTGAGATATCAAGTCTCATAGTATAGGAAGGGTCTCAGAATTGGAATGGGAAGGAGTTGGATATCACATCTCAAGCTATAGGAAGGGTCTCAGGATTGGAATGGGAAGGACTTGGATATCACATCTCATGCTATAGGAAGGCTCTCAGGTTTGGAAGGGGAAAGAGTTGGATATCAGATTTCATGTTAGAGGTAGGATCTCAGGTTTGGTATTAGAGGCATTGAGATATCACATCTCATGCTATCAGAAGGGTCTCAGGAATGGAATGGGAAGGAGTTGGATATCACATCTCATGCTAAAGGGAGGGTCTCAGGTTTGGAAGGGGAAGGATTTGGATATCACATCTCATGTTATAGGAAGGATCTCAGGTTTGGTATTAGAAGCATTGAGATATCACATCTCATGCTATCGGAAGGATCTCAGGTTTGGTATTAGAAGCATTTAGATATCACATCTCATGCTATCAGAAGAGTCTCAGGATTGGAATAGGAAGGAGTTGGATATCACATCTCATGCTAAAGGGAGGGTCTCAGGTTTGGAAGGGGAAGGATTTGGATATCACATCTCATGTTATCGGAAGGATCTCACGTTTGGTATTAGAAGTATTGAGATATCATATCTCATGCTATAGGAAGGGTCTCAGGATTGGAATGGGAAGGAGTTGGATATCACATCTCATGCTATAGGGAGGGTCTCAGTATTGGAATGGGAAGGACTTAGATATCACATATCATGCTATAGGGAGGGTCTCAGTTTTGATATTAGAAGCATTGAGATATCACATCTCATGCTATCGGAAGTGTCTCAGGATTGGAATGGGAAGGTGCTGGATATCACATCTCATGCTAAAGGAAGGGTCTCAGGTTTGGAACGGGAAGGATTTGGATATCACATCTCATGTTATAGGAAGGGTCTCAGGTTTGGTATAAGCATTGAGATATCACATCTCTGCTATCGGAAGTGTCTCAGGATTGGAATGGGAAGGAGTTGGATATCCCATCTCATGTTATAGGACGGGTCTCAGGTTTGTTATTAGAATCATTGAGATATCATATTGCATGCTGTAGGAAGGGTCTAAGGGTTGGAATGGGAAGGACTTGGATATCACATCTCATGCTATAGATAGGCTCTTAGGTTTGGAAAGGGAAGGAGTTGGATATCACATTTCATGTTAGAGGAAGGATCTCAGGTTTGGTATTAGAAGCATTGAGATATCACATCTCATGCTATAGGAAGGGTCTCAGGATTGGAATGGGAAGCAGTTGGATATCACATCTCATGCTATAGGAAGGGTCTCAGGTTTGGTATAAGCATTGAGATATCACATCTCATGCTATAGGACGGGTCTCAGGATTGGAATGGAAGGAGTTGGATATCACATCTCATGTTATAGGAAGGATCTCAGGTTTGGTATTAGAAGCATTGAGACATCACATCTCATGCTATAGGAAGGGTCTCAGGGTTGGAATGGGAAGGAGTTGGATATCACATCTCATCCAATAGGAAGGGTCTCAGGTTTGGAATGGGAAGGAATTGGATATCACATCTCATGTTATAGGAAGGATCTCAGGTTTGGTATTAGAAGCATTGAGATATCACATCTCATGCTATAGGAAGGGTCTCAGGATTGGAATGTGAAGGATTTGGATATCACATCTCATGCTAAAGGAAGGGTCTCAGGTTTGGTAGAAGCATTGAGATATCACGTCTCTGCTATCGGAAGGGTCTCAGGATTGGATTGGGAAGGAGTTGGATATCACATCTCATGCCATAGGAAAGGTCTCAGGTTTGGTATAAGCATTGAGATATCACATCTCTGCTATCGGAAGGGTCTCAGGATTGGATTGGGAAGGAGTTGGATATCCCTTCTCATGCTATAGGAAGTGTCTCAGGTTGGAATGGGAAGGAGTTGGATATCACATCTCATGTTATAGGAAGGATCTCAGGATTGGAATGGGAAGGATTTGGATATCACATCTCTTGCTATAGGAAGGGTCTCAGGATTGGAATGGGTAGGAGTTGGATATTCATTTCTTGCTATAGGAAGGGTCTCATGTTTGGAATGGGAAGGAGTTGGATATCACATATGCTATAGTTAGTGTCTCAGGTTTGGAACGGGAAGGAGTTGGATATCACATCTCATGTTATAGGAAGGGTCTCAGGTTTGGTATAAGCATTGAGATATCACATCTCTGCTATCGGAAGCGGCTCAGGATTGGAATCGGAAGGAGTTGGATATCCCATCTCATGTTATAGGAAGAGTCTCTGGTTTGGTATTAGAATCATTGAGATATCACATCGCATGCTGTAGGAAGGGTCTAAGGATTGGAATGGGATGGACTTGGATATCACATCTCATGCTATAGGTAGGCTCTCAGGTTTGGTATAAGCATTCCCGTCATATAACATGAGATGTGATATCCAAATCCTTCCCCTTCCAAACCTTAGACCCTTCCTTTATCATGAGATGTGATATCCAACTCCTTCCCATTCCAATCCTGAGACCCTTCCGATATCATGAGATTTGTTATCTCAATGCTTCTAATATCAAACTTGAGACCCTCCCTATAGCATGAGATGTGACATCCAAGTCCTTCCCATTCCAATCCTGAGACCCTTCCTATAGCATGAGATGTGATATCTCAATGCTTCTAATACCAAACCTGAGACCCTTCCTATAACATGAGATGGGATATCCAACTCCTTCCCATTCCAATCCTGAGACCCTTCCGATAGCAGAGATGTGATATCTCAATGTTTATACCAAACCTGAGACCCTTCCTAAGGCCTGAGATGTCATATACAACTCCTTCCCATTCCAATCCTGAGACCCTTCCTATAGCATGAGATGTGATATCTCAATGCTTATACCAAATCTGAGACCCTTCCTATAGCATGAGATGTGATATCCAACACCTTCCCATTCCAATCCTGAGACCCTTCCTATAGCATAAGATGTGATATCCAAATCCTTCCTATTCCAATCCTGAGACCCTTCCTATAGCATGAGATGTGATATCTCAATGCTTATACCAAACCTGAGACCCTTCCTATAGCATGAGATGTGATATCCAACTCCTTCCCATTCCAATCCTGAGACCCTTCCTATAGCATGAGATGTGATGTCTCAATGCTTCTAATACCAAACCTGAGATCCTTCCTATAACATGAGATGTGATATCCAACTCCTTCCCATTCCAATCCTGAGACCCTTATGATAGCATGAGATGTGATATCTCAATGCCTCTTATACCAAACCTGAGATCCTTCCGATAGCATGAGATGTGATATCTCAATGCTTCTAATACCAAACCTGAGATCCTTCCTATAATATGAGATGTGATTTCCAAATCCTTCCCCTTCCAAACCTGAGACCCTCCCTTTAGCATGAAATGTGATATCCAACTCCTTCCCATTCCAATCCTGAGACCCTTCTGATAGCATGAGATGTGATATCTCAATGCCTCTAATACCAAACCTGAGATCCTACCTCTAACATGAAATGTGATATCCATCTCCTTCCCTTTCCAAACCTGAGACCCTGCCTATAGCATGAGATGTGATATCCAAGTCCTTCCCATTCCAATCCTGAGACCCTTCCTATAGCATGTGATGTGATATCTCAATGCTTATACCAAACCTGAGACCCTTCCTATGGCATGAGATGTCATACACAACTCCTTCCCATTCCAACCCTGAGACCCTTCCTATAGCATGAGATGTGATATCTCAATGCTTATACCAAACCTGAGACCCTTCCTATAGCATGAGATGTGATATCCAACTTCTTCCCATTCCAATCCTGAGACCCTTCCTATAGCATGAGATATGATATCTCAATGCTTATACCAAACCTGAGACCCTTCCTATAGCATAAAATGTGATATCCAAATCCTTCCCATTCCAATCCTGAGACCCTTCCTATAGCATGAGATGTGATATCTCAATGCTTATACCAAACCTGAGACCCTTCCTATAGCATGAGATGTGATATCCAACTCCTTCCCATTCCAATCCTGAGACCCTTCCTATAGCATGAGATGTGATGTCTCAATGCTTCTAATACCAAACCTGAGATCCTTCCTATAACATGAGATGTGATATCCAACTCCTTCCCATTCCAATCCTGAGACCCTTATGATAGCATGAGATGTGATATCTCAATGCCTCTTACACCAAACCTGAGATCCTTCCGATAGCATGAGATGTGATATCTCAATGCTTCTAATACCAAACCTGAGATCCTTCATATAATATGAGATGTGATTTCCAAATCCTTCCCCTTCCAAACCTGAGACCCTCCCTTTAGCATGAAATGTGATATCCAACTCCTTCCCATTCCAATCCTGAGACCCTTCTGATAGCATGAGATGTGATATCTCAATGTCTCTAATACCAAACCTGAGATCCTACCTCTAACATGAAATGTGATATCCATCTCCTTCCCTTTCCAAACCTGAGACCCTGCCTATAGCATGAGATGTGATATCCAAGTCCTTCCCATTCCAATCCTGAGACCATTCCTATAGCATGTGATGTGATATCTCAACGCTTATACCAAACCTGAGACCCTTCCTATGGCATGAGATGTCATATACAACTCCTTCCCATTCCAACCCTGAGACCCTTCCTATAGCATGAGATGTGATATCTCAATGCTTATACCAAACCTGAGACCCTTCCTATAGCATGAGATGTGATATCCAACTTCTTCCCATTCCAATCCTGAGACCCTTCCTATAGCATGAGATGTGATATCTCAATGCTTATACCAAACCTGAGACCCTTCCTATAGCTTGAGATGTGATATCCAACTCCTTCCCATTCCAATCCTGAGACCCTTCCTATAGCATGAGATGTGATATCTCAAGGCCTCTAATACCAAACCTGAGATCCTTCCTCTAACATGAAATGTGATATCCAACTCCTTCCCCTTCCAAACCTGAGAGCCTTCCTATAGCATGAGATATGATATCCAAGTCCTTCCCATTCCAATCCTGAGACCCTTCCTATAACATGAAATGTGATATCCAACTCCTTCCCATTCTAACCTGAGACCCTTCCTATAGCATGAGATGGGATATCCTACTCCTTCCAAATCCAATACTGATACCCTTCCGATAGCATGAGATGTGATATCCCAATGCTTCTACCAAACCTGAGACCCATACTATGGCATGAGATGTGATATCAAACTCCTTCCCATTCCAATCCTGAGGCGCTTCCTATAGCTTGAGATGTGATATCCAACTCCTTCCCATTCCAATTCTGAGACCCTTCTTATACCATGAGACTTGATATCTCAATGCTTCTAATACCAAACCTGAGACCCGTCCTATAACATGAGATGTGATATCCAAATCCTTCCCCTTCCAAACCTTAGACCCTTCCTTTATCATGAGATGTGATATCCAACTCCTTCCCATTCCAATCCTGAGACCCTTCCGATATCATGAGATTTGTTATCTCAATGCTTCTAATATCAGACTTGAGACCCTCCCTATAGCATGAGATGTGACATCCAAGTTCTTCCCATTCCAATCCTGAGACCCTTCCTATAGCATGAGATGTGATATCTCAATGCTTCTAATACCAAACCTGAGACCCTTCCTATAACATGAGATGGGATATCCAACTCTTTCCCATTCCAATCCTGAGACCCTTCCGATAGCAGAGATGTGATATCTCAATGCTTATACCAAACCTGAGACCCGTCCTAAGGCCTGAGATGTCATATACAACTCCTTCCCATTCCAATCCTGAGACCCTTCCTATAGCATGAGATGTGATATCTCAATGCTTATACCAAATCTGAGACCCTTCCTATAGCATGAGATGTGATATCCAACACCTTCCCATTCCAATCCTGAGACCCTTCCTATAGCATAAGATGTGATATCCAAATCCTTCCTATTCCAATCCTGAGACCCTTCCTATAGCATGAGATGTGATATCTCAATGCTTATACCAAACCTGAGACCCTTCCTATAGCATGAGATGTGATATCCAACTATTTCCCATTGCAATCCTGAGACCCTTCCTATAGCATGAGATGTGATATCTCAATGCTTCTAATACCAAACCTGAGACCCTTCCTATAACATGAGATGGGATAGCCAACTCCTTCCCATTCCAATCCTGAGACCCTTCCGATAGCAGAGATGTGATATCTCAATGCTTATACCAAACCTGAGACCCTTCCTATGGCATGAGATGTCATATACAACTCCTTCCCATTCCAACCCTGAGACCCTTCCTATAGCATAAGATGTGATATCTCAATGCTTCTAATACCAAACCTGAGACCCTTCCTATAACATGAGATGGGATATCCAACTCCTTCCCATTCCAATCCTGAGACCCTTCCGATAGCAGTGATGTGATATCTCAATGCTTATACCAAACTGAGACCCTTCCTATGGCATGAGATGTCATATACAACTCCTTCCCATTCCAACCCTGAGACCCTTCCTATAGCATGAGATGTGATATCTCAATGCTTATACCAAACCTGAGACCCTTCCTATAGCATGAGATGTGATATCCAACTTCTTCACATTCCAATCCTGAGACCCTTCCTATAGCATGAGATGTGATATCTCAATGCTTATACCAAACCTGAGACCCTTCCTATAGCTTGAGATGTGATATCCAACTCCTTCCCATTCCAATCCTGAGACCCTTCCTATAGCATGAGATGTGATATCTCAAGGCCTCTAATACCAAACCTGAGATCCTTCCTCTAACATGAAATGTGATATCCAACTCCTTCCCCTTCCAAACCTGAGAGCCTTCCTATAGCATGAGATATGATATCCAAGTCCTTCCCATTCCAATCCTGAGACCCTTCCTATAACATGAAATGTGATATCCAACTCCTTCCCATTCTAACCTGAGACCCTTCCTATAGCATGAGATGGGATATCCAACTCCTTCCAAATCCAATACTGATACCCTTCTGATAGCATGAGATGTGATATCCCAATGCTTCTACCAAACCTGAGACCCATACTATGGCATGAGATGTGATATCAAACTCCTTCCCATTCCAATCCTGAGACGCTTCCTATAGCTTGAGATGTGATATCCAACTCCTTCCCATTCCAATTCTGAGACCCTTCTTATACCATGAGACTTGATATCTCAATGCTTCTAATACCAAACCTGAGACCCGTCCTATAACATGAGATGTGATATCCAAATCCTTCCCCTTCCAAACCTTAGACCCTTCCTTTATCATGAGATGTGATATCCAACTCCTTCCCATTCCAATCCTGAGACCCTTCCGATATCATGAGATTTGTTATCTCAATGCTTCTAATATCAAACTTACGACCCTCCCTATAGCATGAGATGTGACATCCAAGTCCTTCCCATTCCAATCCTGAGACCCTTCCTATAGCATGAGATGTGATATCTCAATGCTTCTAATACCAAACCTGAGACCCTTCCTATAACATGAGATGGGATATCCAACTCCTTCCCATTCCAATCCTGAGACCCTTCCGATAGCAGAGATGTGATATCTCAATGCTTATACCAAACCTGAGACCCTTCCTAAGGCCTGAGATGTCATATACAACTCCTTCCCATTCCAATCCTGAGACCCTTCCTATAGCATGAGATGTGATATCTCAATGCTTATACCAAATCTGAGACCCTTCCTATAGCATGAGATGTGATATCCAACACCTTCCCATTCCAATCCTGAGACCCTTCCTATAGCATGAGAAGTGATATCTCCATGCTTATACCAAACCTGAGACCCTTCCTATAGCATGAGATGTGATATTCAAATCCTTCCCATTCCAATCCTGAGACCCTTCCTATAGCATGAGATGTGATATCTCAATGCTTATACCAAACCTGAGAGCCTACCTATAGCATGAGATGTGATATCCAAGTCCATCCCATTCCAATCCTTAGACCCTTCCTACAGCATGCGATGTGATATCTCAATGATTCTAATACCAAACCAGAGACCCGTCCTTTAACATGAGATGGGATATCCAACTCCTTCCCATTCCAATCCTGAGCCACTCCTGATAGCAGAGATGTGATATCTCAATGTTTATACCAAACCTGAGACCCTTCCTATAACATGAGATGTGATATCCAACTCCTTCCCGTTCCAAACCTGAGACACTTCCTATAGCATATGTGATATCCAACTCCTTCCCATTCCAAACATGAGACCCTTCCTATAGCAAGAATGTAATATCCAACTCCTACCCATTCCAATCCTGAGACCATTCCTAATGCATGAGATGTGATATATCAATGCTTCTAATACCAAACCTGAGATCCTTCCTATGACATGAGATGTGATATCCAAATCCTTCCCATTCCAATCCTGAGACCCTTCCTATAGCAAGAGATGTGATATCCAAATCCTTCCCATTCCAATCCTGAGACCCTTCCTATAACATGAGATGTGATATTCAACTCCTTCCCATTCCAACCTGAGACACTTCCTATAGCATGAGAAGGGATATCCAACTCCTTCCCAATCCAATCCTGAGAACCTTCCGATAGCAGAGATGTGATATCTCAATGCTTATACCAAACCTGAGACCCTTCCTATGGCATGAGATGTGATATCCAACTCCTTGCCATTCAAATCCTGAGACCCTTCCTATAGCATGAGATGCGATATCTCAATGCTTCTACTAAACCTGAGACCCTTCCTTTAGCATGAGATGTGATATCCAAATCCTTCACATTCCAATCCTGAGACCCTTCCTATAGCATAAGATGTGATATCTCAATGCTTCTAATACCAAACCTGAGATCCTTCCTATAACATGAGATGTGATATCCAATTCCTTCCCATTCCAAACCTGAGACCCTTCCTATTGGATGAGATGTGATATCCAACTCCTTCCCATTCCAACCCTGAGACCCTTCCTATACCATGAGATGTGATATCTCAATGCTTCTAATACCAAACCTGGGAACCGTCCTATAACATGAGATGTGATATCTCAATGTTTCTAATAAAAAACCTGAGACCCTACCTATAACATGAGATGTGATATCCAATTCCTTCCCATTCCAAACCTGAGACCCTTCCTATTGGATGAGATGTGATATCCAAATCCTTCCCCTTCCAAACCTGAGACCCTTCCTTTAGCATGAGATGTGATATCCAAATACTTCCCATTCCAATCCTAAAACCCTTCCTATAGCATGAGATGTGATATCTCAATGTTTCTAATAAAAAACCTGAGACCCTTCCTATAGCAAGAGATGTGATATCCAAATCCTTTCCATTCCAATCCTGAGACCCTTCCTGTATATAACATGAGATGTGATATCCAACTCCTTCCCATTCCAACCTGAGACCCTTCCTATAGCATGAGATGTGATATCCAACTCCTTACCATTCAAATCCTGAGACCCTCCCTATAACAAGAGATGTCATATCCAACTCCTTCCCATTCCAAACCTGAGACCCTTCCTATAACATGAGATGTGATATCCAACTCCTTCCCATTCCAAACCTGAGACCCTTCCGATAGCATGAGATGTGATATCTCAATGCTTCAAAAACCAAACATGAGAACCATCCTATAACATGAGATGTGAAATCCAAATCCTTCCCTTCCCAAACCTGAGACTCTTCCTATAGCATGAGATGTGATATCCAATTCCTTCCCATTCCAATCCTGAGACACATCCTATAGCATGAGATGTGATATCACAATGCTTCTAATACCAAACCTGAGACCCGTCCTATAACATGAGATGTGATATCCAAATCCTTCCCCTTCCAAACTTGAGACCCTTCCTTTAGCATGAGATGTGATATCCAGCTCCTCCCATTCCAATCCTGAGACCCTTCCGATAGCAGAGATGTGATATTTCAATGCTTATACCAAACCTGAGACCCTTCCCATAGCATGAGATGTGATATCCAACTCCTTCCCATTCCAATCCTGAGACCCTTCCTATAGCATGAGATGTGATATCTCAATGCTTCTAATACCAAACCTGAGATCCTTCCTATAACATGAGATGTGATATCCAACTCCTTCCCATTCCAATCCTGAGACCCTTCCTATAGCATGAGATGTGATATCTCAATGCTTCTAATACCAAACCTGAGATCCTTCCTATAACATGAGATGTGATATCCAACTCCTTCCCATTCCAATCCCGAGACCCTTCCTATAGCATGAGATGTGATATCTCAATGCTTCTAATACCAAACCTAAGGTCCTTCCTATAACATGAGATGTGATATCCAAATCCTTTCCATTCCAAACCTGAGACCCTCCCTTTAGCATGAGATGTGATATCCAACTCCTTCCCATTCCAATTCTGATACCCTTCTGATAGCATGAGATGTGATATCTCAATGCCTCTAATACCAAACCTGAGATCCTACCTCTAACATGAAATGTGATATCCAACTCCTTCCTTTTCCAAACCTGAAACCCTTCCTTCAGCATGAGATGTGATATCCAAGTCCTTCCCATTCCAATCCTGAGACCGTTCCTATAACATGAGATGTGATATCCAACTCCTTCTATTCCAACCTGAGACCCTTCCTATAGCATGAGATGGGATATCCAACTCCTTCCAAATCCAATCCTGATACCCTTCCGATAGCATGAGATGTGATATCCCAATGCTTCTACAAAACCTGAGACCCATACCATGGCATGAGATGTGATATCAAACTCCCGTCCTATACCATGAGACTTGATATCTCAATGCTTCTAATACCAAACCTGAGACCGGTCCAATAACATGAGATGTGATATCCAAATCCTTCCCCTTCCAAACCTTAGACCCTTCCTTTATCATGAGATGTGATATCCAAGTCCTTCCCATTCCATTCCTGAGACCCTTCCTATAGCATGAGATGTGATATCTCAATGCCTCTAAAACCAAACCTGAGATCCTACCTCTAACATGAAATGTGATATCCAACTCCTTCCCCTTCCAACCCTGAGAGCCTTCCTATAGCTTGAGATGTGATATCCAACTCCTTCTCATTCCAATTCTGAGACCCGTCCTATACCATGAGACTTGATATCTCAATGCTTCAAATACCAAACCTGAGACCGGTCCTATAACATGAGATGTGATACCCAAATCCGTCCCCTTCCAAAACTTAGACCCTTCCTATAGCATGAGATGTGATATCTCATTGCTTCTAATACCAAACCTGAGACCCTTCCTATAACGAGATGGGATATCCAACTCCTTCCCATTCCAATCCTGAGACACTTCAGATAGCAGAGATGTGATATCCAACTCCTTCCCATTCCAAACCTGAGACCCTTCCTATAGCATGAGATGTTATAATGTAATGCTTCTAAAACCAAACCTGAGAACCATCCTATAACATGTGAAATCCAAATCCTTCCCTTTCCAAACCTGAGACCCTTCCGATAGCATGAGATGTGATATCTCAATGCTTCTAAAACCAAACATGAGAACCATCATATAACATGAGATGTGAAATCCAAATCCTTCCCTTTCCAAACCTGAGACCTTTCCTATAGCTTGAGATGAAATATCAAACTCCTTCCCATTCCAATCCTGAGATAGCTTGAGATGTGATATCCAACTCCATCCCATTCCAATCCTGAGACCCTTCCGATAGCATGAGATGTGATAGCTCAATGCTTCTAATATCAAAACTGAGACCCTCCCTATAGTATGAGACGTGAATTCTAAGTCCTTCCCATTCCTTTCCTGAGACCCTTCCGATAGCAGAGATGTGATATCTCAATGCTTATACCAAACCTGATGACCCTTCCTATGGCATTAGATGTGATATCCAACTCCTTCCCATTCCAATCCTGAGTTCCTTCCTATAGCATGAGATGTGATATCTCAATGCTTCTATCAAACCTGATACCCTTCCTTTAGCATGAGATGTGATATTCAACTCCTTCCCATTCCAATCCTGAGACCCTTCCTATAACATGAGACGTGATATCCAACTCCTTCCCATTCCAATCCTGAGACTCCTCCTATAGCATGAGATGTGATATCTCAATGCTTCTAATACCAGACCTGGGACCGGTCCTATAACATGAGATATGATATCCAAATCCTTCCTCTTCCAAACCTGAGACCCTTCCTATAGCAAGAGATGTGATATCCAATTCCTTCCCATTCCAATCCTGAGACCCTTCCTATAACGAGATGTGATATCCAACTCCTTCCCATTCCAACCTGAGACCCTTCCTGTAGCATGAGAAGGGAGATCCAACTCCTTCCCATTCCAATCCTGAGACCCTTCCTATACCATGAGATGTGATATCTCAATGCTTCTAATACCAAACCTGGGACCCGTCCTATAACATGAGATACGTCCTATAACATGAGATATGATATCCAAATCCTTCCCCTTCCAAACCTGAGACCCTTCATTTAGCATGAGATGTGATATCCAATTCCTTCCCATTCCAATCCTGAGACCCTTCCTATAACGAGATGTGATATCCAACTCCTTCCCATTCCAACCTGAGACCCTTCCTGTAGCATGAGAAGGGAGATCCAACTCCTTCCCATTCCAATCCTGAGACCCTTCCTATACCATGAGATGTGATATCTCAATGCTTCTAATACCAAACCTGGGACCCGTCCTATAACATGAGATACGTCCTATAACATGAGATGTGATATCCAAATCCTTCCCATTTCAATCTTGAGACCCTTCCTATAACATGAGATGTGATATCCAACTCCTACCCATTCCAACCTGAGACCCTTCCTATAGCATGAGAAGGGATATCCAATTCCTTCCCAATCCAATCCTTAGACCCTTCCGATAGCAGAGATGTGATATCTCAATGCTTATACCAAACCTGAGACCCTTCCTTTAGCATGAGATGTGATATCCAAATCCTTCACATTCCAATCCTGAGACCCTTCCTATAGCATGAGATGTGATATCTCAATGCTTCTAATACAAAACCTGAGATCCTTCCTATAACATGAGATGCGATATCCAAGTCCTTCCCATTCCAATCCTGAGACCCTTCCTATAACATGAGATGTGATATCCAACTCCTTCTATTCCAACCTGAGACCCTTCCTATAGCATGAGATGGGATATCCAACTCCTTCCAAATCCAATCCTGATACCCTTCCGATAGCATGAGATGTGATATCCCAATGCTTCTACAAAACCTGAGACCCATACCATGGCATGAGATGTGATATCAAACTCCCGTCCTATACCATGAGACTTGATATCTCAATGCTTCTAATACCAAACCTGAGACCGGTCCAATAACATGAGATGTGATATCCAAATCCTTCCCCTTCCAAACCTTAGACCCTTCCTTTATCATGAGATGTGATATCCAAGTCCTTCCCATTCCATTCCTGAGACCCTTCCTATAGCATGAGATGTGATATCTCAATGCTTCTAATACCAAACCTGAGACCCTTCCTATAGCATGAGATGTGATATCTCAATGCTTCTAATACAAAACCTGAGATCCTTCCTATAACATGAGATGTGATATCCAAGTCCTTCCCATTCCAATCCTGAGACCCTTCCTATAACATGAGATGTGATATCCAACTCCTTCTATTCCAACCTGAGACCCTTCCTATAGCATGAGATGGGATATCCAACTCCTTCCAAATCCAATCCTGATACCCTTCCGATAGCATGAGATGTGATATCCCAATGCTTCTACAAAACCTGAGACCCATACCATGGCATGAGATGTGATATCAAACTCCCGTCCTATACCATGAGACTTGATATCTCAATGCTTCTAATACCAAACCTGAGACCGGTCCAATAACATGAGATGTGATATCCAAATCCTTCCCCTTCCAAACCTTAGACCCTTCCTTTATCATGAGATGTGATATCCAAGTCCTTCCCATTCCATTCCTGAGACCCTTCCTATAGCATGAGATGTGATATCTCAATGCTTCTAATACCAAACCTGAGACCCTTCCTATAACATGAGATGTGATATCCAAATCCTTCCCATTCCAATCCTGAGACCCTTCCGATAGCAGAGATGTGATATCTCAATGCTTCTAATACCAAACCTCAGATCCTTCCAATAACATGAGATGTGATGTCCAAATCCTTCCCCTTCCAAACCTTAGACCCTCCCTTTAGCATGAGATGTGATATCCAACTCCTTCCCATTCCAATCCTGAGACCCTTCTGATGGCATGAGATGTCATATCTCAATGCCTCTAATACCAAACCTGAGATCCTACCTCTAACATGAGATGTGATATCAAACTCCTTCCCATTCCAAACCTGAGACCCTTCCGATAGCATGAGATGTGATATTTCAATGCTTCTAAAACCAAACATGAGAACCATCCTATAACATGAGATGTGAAATCCAAATCATTCCGTTTCCAAACCTGAGGCCCTTCCTATAGCTTGAGATGTGATATCAAACTCCTTCCCATTCAATGTGATATCCAACTCCTTCCCATTCCAATCCTGGGACCCTTCCTATACCATGAGATGTGATATTTCAATGCTTCTAATACCAAACCTGAGACCCGTCCTAAAACATGAGATGTGAGATCCAAATCCTTCCCATTCCAATACTGAGACCCTTCCAATAGCATATGTGATATCTCAATGCTTCTAATATCAAAACTGAGACCCTCCCTATAACATGAGATGTGATATCCAACTCCTACCCATTCCAATCGAGACCCTTCCTATAACATGAGATGTGATATCTCTATGCTTCTAATACCAAACCTGAGGCCCTTCCCGTAGTATATGTGAAATCCAACTCCTTCCCATTCCAACCTTGTGACCCTTCCTATAGCAAGAGATGTGATATCCAATTCCTTCCCATTCCAATCCTGAGACCCTTCCTATAACGAGATGTGATATCCAACTCCTTCCCATTCCAACCTGAGACCCTTCCTGTAGCATGAGAAGGGAGATCCAACTCCTTCCCATTCCAATCCTGAGACCCTTCCTATACCATGAGATGTGATATCTCAATGCTTCTAATACCAAACCTGGGACCCGTCCTATAACATGAGATACGTCCTATAACATGAGATATGATATCCAAATCCTTCCCCTTCCAAACCTGAGACCCTTCATTTAGCATGAGATGTGATATCCAATTCCTTCCCATTCCAATCCTGAGACCCTTCCTATAACGAGATGTGATATCCAACTCCTTCCCATTCCAACCTGAGACCCTTCCTGTAGCATGAGAAGGGAGATCCAACTCCTTCCCATTCCAATCCTGAGACCCTTCCTATACAATGAGATGTGATATCTCAATGCTTCTAATACCAAACCTGGGACCCGTCCTATAACATGAGATACGTCCTATAACATGAGATGTGATATCCAAATCCTTCCCATTTCAATCTTGAGACCCTTCCTATAACATGAGATGTGATATCCAACTCCTACCCATTCCAACCTGAGACCCTTCCTATAGCATGAGAAGGGATATCCAATTCCTTCCCAATCCAATCCTTAGACCCTTCCGATAGCAGAGATGTGATATCTCAATGCTTATACCAAACCTGAGACCCTTCCTTTAGCATGAGATGTGATATCCAAATCCTTCACATTCCAATCCTGAGACCCTTCCTATAGCATGAGATGTGATATCTCAATGCTTCTAATACAAAACCTGAGATCCTTCCTATAACATGAGATGCGATATCCAAGTCCTTCCCATCCCAATCCTGAGACCCTTCCTATAACATGAGATGTGATATCCAACTCCTTCTATTCCAACCTGAGACCCTTCCTATAGCATGAGATGGGATATCCAACTCCTTCCAAATCCAATCCTGATACCCTTCCGATAGCATAAGATGTGATATCCCAATGCTTCTACAAAACCTGAGACCCATACCATGGCATGAGATGTGATATCAAACTCCCGTCCTATACCATGAGACTTGATATCTCAATGCTTCTAATACCAAACCTGAGACCGGTCCAATAACATGAGATGTGATATCCAAATCCTTCCCCTTCCAAACCTTAGGCCCTTCCTTTATCATGAGATGTGATATCCAAGTCCTTCCCATTCCATTCCTGAGACCCTTCCTATAGCATGAGATGTGATATCTCAATGCTTCTAATACCAAACCTGAGACCCTTCCTATAGCATGAGATGTGATATCTCAATGCTTCTAATACAAAACCTGAGATCCTTCCTATAACATGAGATGTGATATCCAAGTCCTTCCCATTCCAATCCTGAGACCCTTCCTATAACATGAGATGTGATATCCAACTCCTTCTATTCCAACCTGAGACCCTTCCTATAGCATGAGATGGGATATCCAACTCCTTCCAAATCCAATCCTGATACCCTTCCGATAGCATGAGATGTGATATCCCAATGCTTCTACAAAACCTGAGACCCATACCATGGCATGAGATGTGATATCAAACTCCCGTCCTATACCATGAGACTTGATATCTCAATGCTTCTAATACCAAACCTGAGACCGGTCCAATAACATGAGATGTGATATCCAAATCCTTCCCCTTCCAAACCTTAGACCCTTCCTTTATCATGAGATGTGATATCCAAGTCCTTCCCATTCCATTCCTGAGACCCTTCCTATAGCATGAGATGTGATATCTCAATGCTTCTAATACCAAACCTGAGACCCTTCCTATAACATGAGATGTGATATCCAAATCCTTCCCATTCCAATCCTGAGACCCTTCCGATAGCAGAGATGTGATATCTCAATGCTTCTAATACCAAACCTCAGATCCTTCCAATAACATGAGATGTGATGTCCAAATCCTTCCCCTTCCAAACCTTAGACCCTCCCTTTAGCATGAGATGTGATATCCAACTCCTTCCCATTCCAATCCTGAGACCCTTCTGATGGCATGAGATGTCATATCTCAATGCCTCTAATACCAAACCTGAGATCCTACCTCTAACATGAGATGTGATATCAAACTCCTTCCCATTCCAAACCTGAGACCCTTCCGATAGCATGAGATGTGATATTTCAATGCTTCTAAAACCAAACATGAGAACCATCCTATAACATGAGATGTGAAATCCAAATCATTCCCTTTCCAAACCTGAGGCCCTTCCTATAGCTTGAGATGTGATATCAAACTCCTTCCCATTCAATGTGATATCCAACTCCTTCCCATTCCAATCCTGGGACCCTTCCTATACCATGAGATGTGATATTTCAATGCTTCTAATACCAAACCTGAGACCCGTCCTAAAACATGAGATGTGAGATCCAAATCCTTCCCATTCCAATACTGAGACCCTTCCAATAGCATATGTGATATCTCAATGCTTCTAATATCAAAACTGAGACCCTCCCTATAACATGAGATGTGATATCCAACTCCTACCCATTCCAATCGAGACCCTTCCTATAACATGAGATGTGATATCTCTATGCTTCTAATACCAAACCTGAGGCCCTTCCCGTAGTATATGTGAAATCCAACTCCTTCCCATTCCAACCTTGTGACCCTTCCTGTAGCATGAAATGTGATTTTTCACCCCTTCCAATACCATACCCGAGACCATTCCCACAGCCTGAGATTTGAAATCTCATTTCTTCCAATACCAAACCCGAGACCCTTCCGATAGGATGTGATTTGATATCTCAGTTCTTCTAATACCAAACCTGAGACCCTCCCTATAACAAGAGATATCATATCCAACTCCTTCCCATTCCAATCTTGAGACTCTTCCTATAGCATGACATGTGATATCGAACTTCCCATTCAAATCCTGAGACTCAGACCTCCCCGTCTAACCTCACCACTCCTAGCTCCCAGATTGATAATGCACTCCTGCTGTGTCTTCTCTCCCTTCTTCTGCTTCCTTTCCTCTCACCTTCCTCATGTGCCCTAGGTCAGGCTCCTTCTACACCTCCGCAAGGATTACTGATTTGTACCCCTCCCCACTCTCAACTCTCACTCAGTTAACACTCATCTGACATCTGCCATTTCCTGGAAGAACCCGACCTTGATGTCCTTGGTCTAACCGAGACATGGATGACGGCCAGCGCTGTCTCGAGCTCTGACACTTTCCTCCCTGATGACAACTTCCTCTCCATGCCCAGATCCACCGTTCTTGAGGGGGAGTATCCTTGATTCCTGTAGTAAATTGCTTTCCTTTGCAGGCCGACTCCTCTCCCGAATGCCTTGTCTGCATGCATTCTCTCTTTCCTGGCCATTCTCTCACCGTGGCTATTTGCCTACCCCCTTCCTCTCTCAGTGGATGGACTTCTCCATCCTAGCCTCCTACCACTCAACTCCGCCTACTTGGAGAATTCAAAATGAACCTGTATGCTTCCTGACCTGGACTTTTACGAGATCTGCAACTCTTCATGTCTCTGGCCCTACACACTGCAGGGAATACTCAGGATTTTCTGATCTCAGACATCCCCCTATGTAACCCTCTCAACAATCCTCTCCCGTGGTGATCAAGTTCTCATCTCCAAAGAAGGCTAACTGCCAGCTGCTCCTCCTCAGAGGAGTTCTCCCTTTCTGTCCCTGCTCCCTGCACAGTTTCGCGTTGCAAACACTCGCTTCCCTGCTCTCTGGTTTAGACGCTTTTCCTTCTCAGAGGCCTTCTTCCTTTCTGCCCTTTTCGCGTTGCAAGTACTCGCTTCCCAGCTCTCTGGTTTAGACGCGTGTTCCCTGCCTTCTCTCCTCTTCCCGCTGCCTTCAAATCAAAAAATGAGCTCCAAAAGATACACAGTGCTCAGAATGCTCTATAACACCCATTATTCAACATATAGCTGTAACCCGCTAGACGTATTGAAACGTGCTAAAAACGAGCAGAAACAGCTAGAAAATGTACTTTCCTCGCGTTTTGGTAAATGCAAATTCTGGTGGATTCCCATTTTGTACTCTGTTCGTGCGTTTGTTCAGTCGAATCCTGGTCTTTTGAACCACTCTTCTCCCATACAAGGGAGGGTCAAAATGTGTTGTTCACAGGCTGAATTTATACTGCTGTAATGCTCGCTTCCCTGCTCTCTGGTTTAGACGCGTGTACCCTGCATTTACCAAAACGCGAGGGAAGTACATTTTCTAGCTGTTTTTGCTAGTTTTTAGCACGTTTCAATACGTCTAGCGGGTTACAGCTATATGTTGAATAATGGGGTTATAAAGCATTCTGAACACTGGCCCTCATTACGACCCTGGCGGAAAGTGACTGACCTGACCGCCATAGCGTAAATAGCGTTTCCGCCATTGCACGACGTAGCAAAGTGCGGCTAATCCCGACCCATCGGGCACGAGCACTACGCCATGGCGGAAGTGCAAAGTCTGCGATGGCGGAAAAGTCCCCAAAACGACCCTCACCGCCGTCGTACGGCGCACTAGGTGCAATTCCGCCACCCATCTGAGCGGTCACCGTAATGAGCGGCAATCGGAAAGTACGGTGACCGTAAATATACGGAAACGGAAGCCAAAAAATGGTCCCGGAACGGGAAACAGCACGGCGTACACCTATAAAATCAGAATTTCCACACAACCATTAAAACTACTACCCTGAGACACATCCCAACCCGTCATCCACCCCAGTGAAAGCAATAAAAATGGGAAAAGTTGTGAAAAAAGCGTGCGACCGCAAGCGGCAGGTCCACTTCTCCCGTGAGGAACTCACGGTGCTCACGGAGACCCTCCAGGAAAATGCTGCCGTCGTGTTCTCCACGCAAATGACCAGGACGGCACTTGCGAACAAGAAGGCCATATGGGCCCTGGTGGCACAGCGGGTAAGTGCGGTGGGGACCGCACCCCGCAACCCACAGCAATGCAGAAAGCGATGGGACGACCTGCGGATACGCGTCCGGAGCATACTTTCTGCCAACCGAAACATAGCCACAGCTACCGGGGGAGGATCGGAATCACCCATCAAGTTGACCCCCTGGGAAGAAATCTGTGCCTCCACCATTGGAATGGAGAGTATAGAGGGAGTCGGAGGGATGGAGAAAGGAGTGCAGACATCCGAAGAATCAGGTAGGTGGGCCAAAGAAAACAATGCTAAATCCACAATGTCCAATCATGTGAAGTACCATGTGTCCACATAGTCCAACAGTAACACATGTCCAGGAGAACGTCCACATACATCGGCCTGATAGCGCACTTTAAAACTCACATTAAATACATAAATAATTAAAAATCCTAAAAACACCCCCTACACGTGCAGCAGGCACACCCTAACTGCAGGCTGCAATACAACTGCATCCTCAATCCACACAAAAATGAAACCACCCCCAAGGCCCCGACCCAAATCACCCTCAGGTACCACCCCAATGCATGTGATACATTGCCATTCCAATTTCAACAGACCCATTAATAACGCTCGCCCTCCTTTACTCCACCACAGGGTCCGATTCAAACGACAAGCTCCAGGACACCCCTACCAGCACACCTGCAAAGAGGGCCAAGACCAACGGCCAAAGACCCTCCACCTCAGCTGCACGCATCAAGACACGGCAGCAGCACAAATCAAGTGACAGCACACAGGAGGGAACTTCAACAGGCACCCCAGCAGCCAGCATGCCCACAACAACACCACCACAGGTCCCCCCAAGGGATGCCACAGAAGGCACTGCTTCTGGTGGCAGCAGCACCATAGGTGACACTGCATTAATGGCAGCATGCTCCGACACAGAAAACGGGAATGTCGAAGCAAGATCCATCCATGACCTGTCTCAATCCCCCTGTTTGTTCCATCCCGTACACCATGAGGATACCACGCAGGGGCACCCACAAGACGACGACTGGCCATCCCCCGCAAGCCCTGTGGCAAGGCAACATGAGGTGACCAGCCCCTCTGTGACACCACCGCAAATGGCCATGGCACAGCAGAGGCAACAGTCCCTCGACCAGGTGATCGAGCAACAGCAGCAACTGGCCACGCTCCTCAAAGACCATGCCGAATAATGTGGGGGTACTAAGGCAGCCATAGAAACAGCAACTGAGACACTTAGGGCAGAAATGGAGAGAAGTACAGAGACACTAAGGGCACAAATGGAGAGTAGCACCGAGAGCCTGAGAGTAGAAATGGAGAGAAGCACCGATAGCCTGAGAGTACAAATGGAGAGAAGCACCGAGAGCCTGAGGGGGGAACTGCATGCGACGTCCAAAGACGTATGTGCCGAACTTGCCGCAGTGCGCCGTGTGCTCACTGAGCTCTCACAAACCCTTAGGGACATGCATGGACGTGAGCAGGCAGAGACATCATCCGTTGCAAGTTCCGTCCAGGGCAGCCCCCAGCGTAGATCTGGGAGGAACCTGCGCTCCACAGGCAGGGGTGCCCCTGATACCCGCAGAGGGGGCTTGCAATAGCGTCTGCCCACTGACAATGAGCATCTTTGGACACTGGCGTTCGGGGGGGAGGTAGGAGGGTGGAGGGGGTGTGTTGGGCTCACTTGGGTGGCGGGTCGATGGGGTGTGTAACATAATTTCACATATGCTATAAACATTTCACAATCATCCAATGAGATGCGTGGACATTGATCTTTGTGTACGAGGCCATTATAGGCGTACAGTCCATATTGTGCATGTTCCAGACACACACAGTGCTACGAGTCCCGTGTCCATGTATCAGCCACCAGGCGTGAGTGCTAGAAGCATGCATCTATGAGATGCTGACGAATCTCACGGCCCTCCTGTGCCTCACGGACTCCTTGAGGTGCTGCCACATCCCCACCCTCATCATGACCATCATCAGGTGCTTGCAGTTCTGTGTCAGGGGGCATGGGCACATTCCTACGTACGCACATGTTGTGTAGCATGACACATGCCATGACCATCTTTGCAACCTTCTCATGGCGGTACAGGAGTGCCCCGCCAGACCTGCTGAGGCAGCGGAAACGAGCCTTCAGTAGGCCGAATGCCTGTTCTATGACTACACGGGTACGTGAGTGGGCATGGTTGTAGTCCTCCTCAGGCTGGTTCTGTGGGTTCCGGAGTGGTGTAAGGAGCCATCTCTTCAGTGGATACCCGGCATCACCTGTATGTGGACAATAAAGGATGTTTGTGGAATGACATTGCTACGTACGCCCCCCCCCCCCTCCTGGCAGGTCATTGCCGCATCACATACCCCACATTATCATGCATGAAATGAGACTCACCGAGTAGCCAGGATCTGTTCCCTGCGTGGCGCTCCATGTAGCGTGGTATTCTAGAGTTCCTCAAGACCATAGAATCATGGGTTGATCCAGGAAAGCGTGCACAACAATGTGTAATGATCCTGTTGGAGTCACACACCATTTGTACATTCAGAGAATGAAATTGTTTACGGTTGCGGTACTGGGCCTCCATGGCATGTGGGACGACCAATTCCACATGGGTGCAGTCGATGGCACCAATGCAACCCGGTATGCCGCCAAGTGCATGGAATCCCACTTTTGTGTTCGTAATTTCCTGCTCCGAGCGTGGTAGAGAGATGTAGTCGTCTGCGTGCTTCAGGAGGGCATCGAGCACTTGCAATAGTGTCCGTGAGAACAGTGGCTGTGAAATGCCATGCAACTGTCCGACTGTGTGCTGGTAGGTGCCTGTGGCCAGGAAGTGGAGTACAGACACCACCTTCAGTAGGGGTGGAATGGCGGTTGGGCTATCTATCATGCTGACAAGGTCAGCCTGTGTCATGTCCACAATGGCGGTTATGGTGTCCCGGTCCAAACGGTAGAGGGTGTGGATCTGCTCATCCGTGAGGTTGAAGGGATGTGCTCGGAGGCGTGGGATTGCGGGCTGCCTGCGTGGTGGTAGTGGCTGTGCTGGCGGGCCTTGCTGGGCCTGCCTTGCCCTCCTCCTCCTCCTGCGTCTCCTCTGTGCGGCCGGTTGTTGTAGTAGTTGCTGTTCGTCTTCTTCCTGAAGTTGGAGTACTTGCAGTGCTATCAGGTCCCCCAGGGCCAACATCGCTAGTCCTGCCGGTAGCATTTTGGAGTGGGTGTGGTTGTGGGAGGGGGTTGGGTGTGCAATTTATGTGTTTTCAAGCTGTATAGCCTCCACCTGTGGTGATTCATTCCACCTGTGCAAGCTGCAATCCCCTTTGGGCGAGCACGTCCCGCACGCAACGCTGCAATTCGACGTATGGCATCTTGCTATTACAATCATGTATTTGATCCCGATGGCAGTGAAATATTGGCTCATATGTTCATTCTGCTATGGTCCCATTGTTTCCCATACTATCTTTGCAGTCGCGAACAAACTTGTGAAGGGTCAGTGGAATGTAGTACTCGATTAACGCTGGACCCTCATGCAGCACTGTACCGCGGCTCAACGACGGGCGGGGCGTCCCATTTGTGAGTGGAGCCACTTTGCATTTCCACACATTGCCGCACTACATGGATGGATTTGTGATTTCAAGCGGTCACAGATGCCTTTTCGACGTGATGTTGCAAATGAGGAATTCGAAGGACGGCGCTTTCGGTCTTCAGCTAGCGGAGAGGAGACGCCCACAGGTCTGCCTGCAAATATAACGTCCTATTGTTTAATGTCCTTGGGACAGGGGCCATGGCGAGAATGCAATGATTGATATGAATAGTATGGGATGCGCAATAGCGTGGTGGACGATAAGGCAGGACGTTCCCAAATACATGTTGCTTCACAACACTGGAATTCCGGGCTGGAGCACAGTGGATTTTGCAGACTGCATTACGCACAGACTCAATGGAAATTGCACATGTTATGTGAGTACATAATCAGGCGTTTTCATACCGGGATGAGGGAATGATGTATGGATGCATGGACAGATGATTTGATGGAGAGTTTGCCATGTACAGGGCTTTTTGGAATCTATCCACCTCCCCTGCGCTATGTGATGCAGAGCTGCCATAGTGGGACCATCGTCTATCTGGCCTTGTTGAACCCTGTAAGGATATTTGGCGTGTTACAGTACACAGTACAGCAATACTGCACAAGTAGCACAATTTTTTTGCAGCACCACCACCACAAGGGTGCGGTGCATTGCTATATGGGTTAGCAGATTAACAAGGAAAGACAGACTATTCAGTAAAAAACGATTTTAACATATAAGATGCAAATCTATTTTTACAGTTAAAAGCACACGTGTTCATTTAAAAATGCACACTATTTTTCACCTGAAATGCCTATATTGCTAGAGACACATTTGAAAATTAACAGCTAACCTATTAACCATTAACCTGACTAATAAAACCTTATTTTAATATAACCCACTAATAAAATGTGTTCTCTACTGCAGAATTAGGCATACTCTGAAAACCATTTAAATGAGTGTGCAGATTTTTCTCTTCTCTTCTCTGCCTGATTCTCCGTGTTGTTGTGCACAGTAACTGCAGGAAGGAGGAAGTCAGATTTGCAACAATTGCAAATGTATAAGCGAAGCTATTGTTGAAGAGTAGGAGGATGAGAGATGATGGATTTCATTGGGACACGTCATAAAGAGGGCTGAGAGGAAAGTTTTAGTGGGCAGTATCAGGGAAAAAGACAGGCAGACATCTTTCTGCACTACTGGGGAGAAGACCTGGCTGTGGGGTCCTGACTGAATGCAGATTCCTGTGTCCTGCTGCAGTCGACATTGGGGAGAGCTGAAAGAAAAACCTTTCCACTGGCTGAGGCAGTCCTATCTGAAAAAGCTGAGAATTCCAGGCAATGACCCCGGCTTGAGAAGGCAAGCGTTCCTTTTTGCTGGAGTTAATCCAAGAGAGCCACATTCACAAAGAGAAGCCTCTGAACAGATAAGGTAATTACATAACTGGGGGAGCTGTGTGTGTGCACGAAAATATGCAGTCAGTGTAGAAAAAATGAAAGTCCCGTGCGTGTCTTAATCAAGTGCTAAGGTTGCAATTTGAGTTCTGTTCTCCGCCACTCTATTTGCAGTGGGTCATAGAAAATGCTTTGATTGTGCCATTTTATTGCTGTAAAGAATGAGATTGTGTTAAATACAACTTTTATAATACAGAAAAATATTTGAAAACAGACGGATGGTGTACTTACTGTTTATCATTACAGTGCTGTTGATGTGGGGAGATTTTTAAACAGTGCAATGGTCATTTTAAGACAGATGTGTGCATGTCAGAATCAGTATGAATAATTGTGAGTGACTGTAGTATAACTTGTTGGAGGTACATGAGCCAACGGGAAGAGAGACTCTCTGAACATAGCTCCCTACCGTATATAAGGTAGTGGAAATTACCACAAGACTACCACATATAGCTCTCTGTCGTAAATAAGTCAGTGAGTTTGCCCATGGTGGCGCACCAACACTATCACTGGAAAATGTGGTATCCCTAGAATGCAGGTCTGAGGTCTCTCTAGTGATCACACGAAAAATCTAAGCGAAGATAAGGGATTCTGGACATTGGGGCCACAAATAAAACAAGGGAATTATGCTCACCAAAATACCACCAACCACGTATACCAAATATGCAGGTCTGGGTGCTGAAATAATGCATGTCCATTGTATTATTGTTGCACATGGCCAAATCTGAATACAAAGAGTGATTATTGCTAAGTTATTTTTCGGCGGTAATAAAATACCGTCAGGCCCCAAATCTCCACAAAATACCCTACATATTTATGGTGCGTTGCAGGCCGGGAAAGTGATCACAGAGTACCTACTGGGCGTGGCAAGCGTGTCTCACACTGCCATTTGCACATTAAAGGGAACCCATTTTATAATAGCAGTGTGCCACTAAAAACGAATTTCAGAATGTCACAAAGGGAAACCACATTCTCAGATCTAGTGCAATATTTAGAGGCAAAGTTATTTGCACATGGGAATTGGTCTTCGAATACCACGTTAGAATGGAGTAACCGCATTCAAGGTGAGGTGCAGAAAGAAAAACTAGACAATATTTTTGCAGAAGGCAGCATAATTCAGGTCTGCCTTACAAGATTATTGAATGCAGCCGATAAAAGTGCAGAGAAAGACTGTTTAATACGGCTATGCGGCAAAATATGGTTTATTTTAAACAAGTCCCTGCGAATGCAAGAGAATGATACTCAGCTAATTAACAGGTTAAAGACTGAATTAGATGGGACAAGTAAAAATCAGGAAATGTTGAGAGCAGAATTGGATGTATGCCAAAAAGACATGCAATTAAAATGCAGAGACTTTGATACTCAGTTATCCAAAAGCAAGAAACAATTTGAAGATAGTGAGCAAGAATTGACACACTTAAAAGCATTAGTGGATCACATTAGGCAGGATAAAGATGAGGTTATTTCAGAAATGCAGATTTTACAAAAAGAACATTGTGAAAAAGAAGGTGATCTCCAGAGTGCAGAACAAGAAATGATTAAAATGATTCAAGAAAGAGACAAAAGAAATAAAGAGTTCAATGAATGCCAAATGCAAATGTGCGACATGCAGGAGGCGATTAATAAAATGAGCGATGAAAATAATTATTTGCAGAATGAAGCAACTAGACTCCTTAAAAAGTGTAAGGACTTAGAACAGCAAATGTGCATTCCCAGGTCCCAAGAGAGGCGGCAGGGTACCACATTCAATGGAGTGGAGGTGAATTCTAGCTCTGCCCAAAGAGCTAGTGCCCCAGTGACTGGGCCGGTGACTGAACTTGGTTGCAGCGCCCTTGGGGGATTTGATACTCCCATTGGGGGCAGCCACCAATCTCATACACCTGAAAACAGGATTGAATCACAAAATAGTGCAATTCCATGCATTGCAACAAGTAGCCCCATAAAAATAATGAAATCCATTAAAGCCCTGATCAAACCATTTAAAAAGGGAGGTGAATGCTGCATTGAGGATCACCTAGAAGCGGTGCATGACATTTTTAAAGCACTCCAGATACCTAAGGAACAGTACAGACAATATTTTCATTTAACTTTAGATGCCCCGACGGCCAGCATCATAAGGGGATTAAATGAACAGCAGAATATGACATGGCTGGAGTTTGAAAAAGAAATTAGGCGTCATTTTTCTCCTTTTCAGTCATTGCAGGAGGCAAAGAAAGTCGCGTACACTATTACTGCTGGACCTAATACATCACCTCGCCAATTTTTACAAGACTTAAAAAGAGCATTCTCTCGCTTTGATGTAACTTTTGACTCAAATTCCAATGAGTTTAAAACCGCATACTTCTATGGGCTACAGAAAGACATCATATCCCAATTGGTCCGTGAATTTGACCGTGACAAGTCCCTTGAATGGATTGTACATCAAAGCACCAAGCTATATTAGGTACTCTATTGTCAGGGTAGAGAAAGTGATAAAATGAAAGATACTAGGCCTAAATCTAAAGAACCCTCAGCCACAGTAATGGAAATCAGGTCAGCCAAAATGTCCCTTGAGTCTGCTCAAAGCCAAGGTAAAAATAATGTGACACCTGAACAAAGGGGTAATCAACAAAGATCGCCATTTCCTATACCAATGTTCCAATCACATGATCCTAGTAATAGAGAGAGCTACATCAGCCCTAGATATTTAGGGGATAGACCCCGGGTAAGATACCGGTCTGATATGGCAGGTATGAACAATAACCAGAGACAAAATCAAGATCAAAGAGATGATGGTCCCTACCAGTCATTGGGGACACAGAGTAGGTTTGATCCCAACACCATGATATATGGTAATCAGGATAGGCCCCGATATGTGGATCGATTTACTGATAATGGAAATCAACATAGGGGCCAGTACCCACAATCTGAGAGACAGGACATGAGGCAAAACGTGAACTACAGTCCACGCCAGTACAATGATTCCCCACCAGGGGACTATAATCAAAGGATGGGTGCAACCCGCTCCCCTCCACAAATGAATCAAGAGTTCAGAAACCATCCCAACCGGTATCAATCACCTGAGAGGTATCAGAATAGATCCAATCAGGGGGAAAACAACCAATATCGACCTAGGCCACAGAAAGAGGATCCTAGAGAGGTGGAAAGGTTCCAATGCCTTGAGGCCCAAGTGAAAATGTTAGCTGAGCAAATAGGAAAGCTCTATACAGCGCAAAAACAACCTTCCAAAGAGGGGGCTGATGGCCATAGCAATGACCGGGGGGCTTCCGAAAAGTGACTAAGTACTCATGATAACTGCAGTGCCAAAATGACAGATTGCTCTGATATAACTTTGCATAACGACTCTGAGATGACTAATGGATTAAAAATGAAAGTACCAGTAAATGAAATTGTGATAGAAAGTGTAAATACTTCTAAAAAAGAGGTACGGTTTAACTTAGAGCTAAATAAAACAGTAAAGATTTGCACAAATGAAAAAGAAACATTAGGAATTCCAAAAGAACAAAGGGACAGATTTAAGAAAAATGACTCATGCATGGGGAATACCAGTGAACAGGGAGTAAGTGGGGATGCCATAGCTCCTTCCCTGGGCAAGCAAAACAATGACCAAACACAGACAGAAAAAGGAAATACTCACAAGGAGGGTACAAGTCAATCACCTGAAAAATTCTTTGAGCCACATATTTTTGAAGAGGCTGAAAGGGCTGGTATTACACTAAATGATCACAAATGCACAGAATTAAAAAATGACAAATTGCTGAATGATGTTGTTACACATGTTCAGTTGGAAGGTTGCAATGTGGTCTCTGATGTTACCCAGATGGATGGGCGAACGGTGGCCACACTCCAAAAAACCTCTGAACATGGAGAAATGAATAAAATATCTCGCACAGAAATGGGTAAAAAGGAGGGAAAAATGTCTTTTCATTTACCAATGTGCTTAGCCAAAAGTGAAAAAGACCTGAGAAAGGTGAGCCCTGAAATCAGTAAGAATTCACATTTCTTATGTGTATTAGAGGAAGTTGAGGACAGATATTATGCACCCATCACTGTAGAAGAAAAATGCCACACCTTTGCTATGATTGACACTGGCGCACAGGCCACAATTATGTCCAAGGAGCTGGTAAAGAGTATCAATGAAGGGAGGCCTCCACAGAGTCAGATCACAGTGAAGGCAAATCAAGGCCCAGTGCATAACTTTAATGGGGAGGAGGTGCCCATCATAGGTGTAACTGAGGTTGACATAAAAATAGGAAAGCACAGAATGAAACAAGAGGTATTGATCACATCTATTTGTGAAATTCCATTTCTGATGGGGACAGATTGCCTGAAAAGATTGTCTCCTCTCATAGATGGGGTGAATGGAGTGCTGTGGTCCTTAACCAAAAAACCATTGAGGCCTAAGAAACTAAAATCACAAAACAGCAATATAAAAGAATGTCACACCGTTGCCAAAACAAATGATGCTGTGGAGGTATATCTCCAGAATAGCTGCATACCTAGTGTCACTGTTATATTAATGTGTCAGGACAAAGATCAGAGCGACAATGAAAAACTACCTGTACAAATATACTTGGACCCAAGGAAAGATTGGCAGACTGCTATAGATGAGCACACATTACATTTTTACTTAAAAGAGAATACATGCAAACAGAATATTGTTCCTAAAACAGATTCAGAAAAACACATTACCACTCTGGCAGAGATACACATGGAAGATGAGCAACCATGGGTTCACGTTGGTATAAATGATTATCTTAAAACAATAAAAGCCACTTTAGCGCTTGAACATGAAAGGAGTTTCATTAATGAGAAATTGTTGCAAAAAATTATGGAGAGGGAAGAAATCCCGAAATTTAGGATTAAAAACCAATATGTTTCTGGGTTGGACAGTCCAGACTTTGAAAACCGAATTACAGGCAGATGCATGCTTAAAATTAGCATTGGGCAGAAAACAATTTACCATAATGTATGGATAGTGAGTGGAGCACAAAATGAATTTTACATGGGCAATGACATCATGCACAGAATGTGTATGGTGTTAGATTTCCTTAATCGAAAAATATGGTCACGCCTAGGTGGGCCGGCGCCTGAATTTGAAGACAAAAGAAGGGCTTATCATTGTGCACAACTAGTTCCTTATGCAGTCGAATTACAGATGAGGAAAAATACTATTGTTCCTGCATTTACAAAACAGTTTGCAATAATACTGAAATGCAAAAATGGACAGCAGATGAAAGGCTCTGATGCATTTGTATGCCTGAATGAATCCATAAAACAGCAAGGCCTGGATTATGAATACATTCCATTGGTAGACATTGGTGAAGGATCTGTAAAAATCATGGTAAATAATAAAGGTTGTCAGGACATTCATTTAGAGGAAAACTCCCCATTAGGAATGGCCATACAAAAATCACATTATACGGCAGATTTAAATAACATGGTGATTGGGAATATTCCTGAAAAATATGTAGATGCCAAGGGCGAGTTGCCAGAACACCTGGACTCTCAGCCCAAAGGAATATTTAAAATTCATTCTGTGTATCCTTATGATTCAAATGAGACAGTGTGCTGCCATCAAGAGGATTGCATAATATTTAATTTAAATGAAAATGAAACAGGAAATCAGCCCATTGAAGTGGAAGCTGATATGCCAAAATATTTGAAAGTGGCAGCTCTACAAAAAGACACAGCCACACAGTTAGAGGAAAGCGCTGAGATTCCTTTACCAGAAGAGTTTCCAGAATTTTCCAGAATGGTAGAAGAGCAGATCTCCTTAGCGGATGCATGTGACAGCGATGAGGATCGACGCAATCTGAGGGAAATATTTATGGAGTTTAAGGATGTATTTGCAAAAGATGCTTATGATTGTGGTTTAACTGATTTACATGTGGCCACACTACCAGAAGGTTGTAGCAGAAATCCAGTGTTTGTACGCCAGTATAGACTACCGCTGGCATGTTTAGAATCATTGGCAGAGATTATTAAAAATTTGGAATCACGGGGAATAATTAGGCCCATTCATAGCACATCCAATACGCCTATTTTAGGTGTGTTAAAGCCAAATGGTCAATGGCGGCTGTGTGCAGACTTAAGAGAGTTAAATAAAAGAGTACCAGTATCTAGATGGCCACTACCATTCATTGATCAGGGCCTAGCTCAGATACATGGT
Organism: Ambystoma mexicanum; assembly: GCF_040938575.1. NCBI lineage: Eukaryota > Metazoa > Chordata > Amphibia > Caudata > Ambystomatidae > Ambystoma > Ambystoma mexicanum. The sequence continues at coordinate 288,772,334 of NC_090938.1, forward strand.
TCAAATGTATTTACCACGTTAGATCTCACATCTGGATATTGGTGTGTGCCATTGGCAGAGGAGATACAACACCTATTTTCCTTTACATTTGACAGGACTCAATATTCCTGGCTTAGAGCTCCGTTCGGGTACATCAATAGTGGGAGTGAATTTGGCATATTTTTGAGAAAGGCCATGCCAGATGCAGCGGAAAGAGGAACAATAGTTTATGTGGATGATGTCTTGATAAAAAATGAAAACCTTAAAAGCCATTTTGATGAAATAAGACATGTGCTTGGCCAATTGCAGAAAGCAGGCGCCAAAGTATCTTTGCAAAAAGCACAATGGTGCAAGAAAAAAGTGAACTTTCTAGGGCATGAAGTGACTGAACATGGGCTAAATCCACAAAGGAAGAAAATAGAGGCCATACAAAGATTAAAAGATCCTAAAAATGTGAAAGGAGTAAAAAGTTTATTAGGGATGACAGGCTATAACAGAAAGTTCATTGAGAATTATGCAGAAATCACTCAACCATTGACTAAACTGCTTAAACTAAATACTCCCTGGAGATGGGAAAGAGAGCAGTCTGATGCAGTGGCTAGATTGAAGGAATGTCTTGTAAAGGCACCATGTTTAGCATACCCCATAAAGGACAGGGATTTCTTTATAGAAATAGGCTTTTCTGAACATTGTATGTCAGCAGTGTTATCACAAAAACACGATTTGAATCACAAAACCATTGCATATGCAAGTAAGGCATTTTCCCAAGTTGAAATGAAATTTAATGAATGCGAAAAGGCCCTATTAACCACTGTGTGGGCGCTACAACATTTCCGCCCCATTGTTCAGGGAGAAAAGGTGATTATTGAAACAAATCATCAACCTTTGCAATTTTTAGAGAGTAAAAGAATTAGATCAGGCAATCTAGCGCAATCCAGAATCACTTCATGGATGCTGGCATTACAAGGTTTTCCCGTAGAAGTAAGATATGGACAAAATAAAAAGAGCCCAATTGCTCAAGGGTTAGCTGACCTACATGACTGTGCAGTTGAACAAATAACAAATGAAATGGATGTGGAAGCTAGTTTACAGGAATTTGAACAATCACCACACAAAGCTTTTGATGAAAAAACATGCAAGGATTTGCCAACTGTATATGTGGATGGTTGTGCTTTTCACATTGAAAATGACAGTAATAAACAATTAGTGGCAGGAATAGGAAATGTCTGGTTGAAATGTGAAGGCGTTCCTAGTATAGGGATGAGGATTGGAGATAGGAGCAGTCAGGTGGCGGAATTGGCAGCCATCTATAAAGCAATTGCTACTGCAGTTGATAAGAAGTTCAGTGAAATTGTCCTGGTGACTGATTCTGACTATGCACGGAATAGCTTTGTGGAGTATTTGCCTGGTTGGAAAGCAAGAGGCATGGTTACATACAACAAAAAGCCACTTAAACATGGAAAAATGATACAAGCCATAGACAAATTGGTGTCAGAAAATAATTTAACAATATACTGGAGAAAAATTCGTGGGCATTTAAAAACACCAGGAGAGGATAAGGAGGGAAATGATAAGGCAGACCATCTGGCTAAGATTGGGGCTGTGATGGGAGAATTGCTACCTATTGATTATTTAATGGGTGAAATACAAATTGATGCAGTCACACGTTCTAAAGCACCAAAGGAGGTAGATCAACCGGTGGTGCAGTGGAGTCATGACACGCCAGACCAAGATTTGATTGAGGCACAAAAGAATGATCAAATTTTGGGAATCTATTATAATCATTTGATAGATCCTGAACAAAATCCTTTAACAGAAAATGATTGTATGGGAAAAGAAGAGTTGAGGGTGTTATTAAAGAACAAAACACGAATTAGATTACAGGATGGACTCATGATTAGAGAGTCCATAACAGGGCAAATACAGTGGGTAGTACCCCTTTCATTCAGAGGACTAATGCTACACCATGCACACGATGCCATAACTGCAGGCCATAGAGGTTCACAAAAGACATTAGAAATACTAAAAGATTATGCTTACTGGCCACATATGTCCCAAGATGTGGAATTATATACTAGAGGATGTCTAGTATGCGCCCAATTTAAACCTGCTTCACCAATGCATAGAGCACTATTGATGAAAAGAGGCCTAACTCTCCCATGGTCAGATTTGCAAATAGACTATGTAGGTCCTTTAAAAAGGTCGAGCAGGGGACACCGCTATATTTTGAGTGTGGTATGTTTGATGTCAAAGTGGATTGAGTGCATTCCCGCACCAGATTGTAGTGCGCAAACAGCAGCCACATTGCTGGTGAACCATGTGTTCTCAAGGTTTGGGTTGCCACAAAGAATTGAGTCAGACGGAGGAAGTCATTTCACAAGTACTCTAATGAGTAAGGTATGGCAAATACTAGGTGTGAAAAGGAAACTACATATCGCATATCGGGCGGCGTCTTCAGGTACAGTTGAAAGAAGCAATAGGTCTGTTGTGGATATTTTAAAGAAATTTGTGGCAGAAGCAGGTTCCAGCTGGGATTTGCGTTTACCATTGGTTCTGATGGCAATCAGGTCGACTCCTGCCAAAGCAACAGGTGTTAGCCCCCATGAGGTCTTAACAGGTAGGAAAATGGTGTTACCACAACACCTACTATACAGAACACATGAGCAAACTCTAGTGAGTGCATCCACAGTTCATGAATATATTGATGAACTGAGGAGGCATTTGCAACATGCATTTGCTTTTGTGCAGAGAAATCTGGAAAGAGCTGCTGACAGTGCAAAGTCATATTATGACAAAAAGACATCAGTAAAGGAATACAAGGTAGGGGATCAGGTGTACAAGTTTCATTTTGGAAAAAGTAAACAGAAAAATTCTAAATTTCTAGCAGCCTGGCAGGGGCCATTTCGAATTATAGATAAAGTCTCTCCTGTAGTGTATAAAATTTTGAAAAATGAAGGTGAAACAGCAATAGAGCAGTTTGTCCATGTAAATCAAATCAAACCATGCCATCCCAGACATGAGATCAGGCAGCTTGAGCATGTAGAAACGGATAGAGTCCCTTGAGAAAATAAATGGGTGTGATCAGGAGGCAGTGACAAAGAAGTTAAAAAAAAGTTGATTGTTATGATGGCACATAAACACTGTAATATATGTAAAAATATATAAATAAATAAATAAATAAATAAATAAATAAATAAATAAATAAATAAATAAATGCACATATAACGGAAGCTCGTGGTTGGTGTGCAGAGAGAAAGTGTGTTAAATATTGAATGCTGTTTTATATATGCTTGTTTTCTTTTAACTTGTGTTTAATTTCAGAAGAAAGAAAAAAAAAAACGAAGTATTTTTACCAAGCATGTTTTATTTTTGGCAAAAGGATGAAGTTAGTATTGTGCTATGTACTTAATCTGTTTATTTTCTATTTTGATTTAGACAATTAACATTATTTGGTCGGAGGTTCCGGGATCAGAGGCCACGGGAGACGATGGAGTCCTGGAGTCCCCTGGATGAAGACCAAAAGATGCCTGCCTCCAGGTGGAGGTGAAGACAAAATAACCGGAATGCCAAAAGAGATGACTACTGTGGATTCAAGATTGCCAAGATGAAAGAGTACTCGAATGAACCGAATAACATCGCTGGTCGGGACATACCAAAAGAGACAAAGCAAAAGTTCCGGCATATGAAGTTCCACGTATTTATTATTTTAATTATTTATTTTAACTTGTTATATTACTTATTTGTTTTAGTTAGTTGTTTTATTTCATTGTTTTTAATTGAATTGGAAAATTTAAACTTAAAGTAATGCCACTTCCACTGAGAAGGCAAATGTGGAACATTTTATGAACTGATGGACTCAGATGAAATGTTGATTGCAAATTTTCATTGATGCACATGAATATTCATTTTGTTGGATTGCTATATTGTAAAAAAAAAAATAGAACAAGTTGTTTTTAGGAATTGGCTTGGATTATAGCCAAGTTCTAAAAACAAAAGGAGGGTATATGTAAGGATATTTGGCGTGTTACAGTACACAGTACAGCAATACTGCACAAGTAGCACAATTTTTTTGCAGCACCACCACCACAAGGGTGCGGTGCATTGCTATATGGGTTAGCAGATTAACAAGGAAAGACAGACTATTCAGTAAAAAACGATTTTAACATATAAGATGCAAATCTATTTTTACAGTTAAAAGCACACGTGTTCATTTAAAAATGCACACTATTTTTCACCTGAAATGCCTATATTGCTAGAGACACATTTGAAAATTAACAGCTAACCTATTAACCATTAACCTGACTAATAAAACCTTATTTTAATATAACCCACTAATAAAATGTGTTCTCTACTGCAGAATTAGGCATACTCTGAAAACCATTTAAATGAGTGTGCAGATTTTTCTCTTCTCTTCTCTGCCTGATTCTCCGTGTTGTTGTGCACAGTAACTGCAGGAAGGAGGAAGTCAGATTTGCAACAATTGCAAATGTATAAGCGAAGCTATTGTTGAAGAGTAGGAGGATGAGAGATGATGGATTTCATTGGGACACGTCATAAAGAGGGCTGAGAGGAAAGTTTTAGTGGGCAGTATCAGGGAAAAAGACAGGCAGACATCTTTCTGCACTACTGGGGAGAAGACCTGGCTGTGGGGTCCTGACTGAATGCAGATTCCTGTGTCCTGCTGCAGTCGACATTGGGGAGAGCTGAAAGAAAAACCTTTCCACTGGCTGAGGCAGTCCTATCTGAAAAAGCTGAGAATTCCAGGCAATGACCCCGGCTTGAGAAGGCAAGCGTTCCTTTTTGCTGGAGTTAATCCAAGAGAGCCACATTCACAAAGAGAAGCCTCTGAACAGATAAGGTAATTACATAACTGGGGGAGCTGTGTGTGTGCACGAAAATATGCAGTCAGTGTAGAAAAAATGAAAGTCCCGTGCGTGTCTTAATCAAGTGCTAAGGTTGCAATTTGAGTTCTGTTCTCCGCCACTCTATTTGCAGTGGGTCATAGAAAATGCTTTGATTGTGCCATTTTATTGCTGTAAAGAATGAGATCGTGTTAAATACAACTTTTATAATACAGAAAAATATTTGAAAACAGACGGATGGTGTACTTACTGTTTATCATTACAGTGCTGTTGATGTGGGGAGATTTTTAAACAGTGCAATGGTCATTTTAAGACAGATGTGTGCATGTCAGAATCAGTATGAATAATTGTGAGTGACTGTAGTATAACTTGTTGGAGGTACATGAGCCAACGGGAAGAGAGACTCTCTGAACATAGCTCCCTACCGTATATAAGGTAGTGGAAATTACCACAAGACTACCACATATAGCTCTCTGTCGTAAATAAGTCAGTGAGTTTGCCCATGGTGGCGCACCAACACTATCACTGGAAAATGTGGTATCCCTAGAATGCAGGTCTGAGGTCTCTCTAGTGATCACACGAAAAATCTAAGCGAAGATAAGGGATTCTGGACATTGGGGCCACAAATAAAACAAGGGAATTATGCTCACCAAAATACCACCAACCACGTATACCAACTATGCAGGTCTGGGTGCTGAAATAATGCATGTCCATTGTATTATTGTTGCACATGGCCAAATCTGAATACAAAGAGTGATTATTGCTAAGTTATTTTTCGGCGGTAATAAAATACCGTCAGGCCCCAAATCTCCACAAAATACCCTACAACCCTCCCTGTCTCGACGCGCCTTCAAACACTTGTGTCTATGCACGTTACTAATCCCATCGAATGGATTCTGTTTTGACAGACGCATGCACACAAACACTCGTTTGTAATCGTGTTTTCACCTCGATATTTATAGTTATGATTCGCAAGTGATATTTGGGTGGGAATAATCCTTTGGAGTGGGCTAGCATGCATATGGCTGTGGTTTAGTGTGATCATTGAAGTGAGTGATACGAATCAAGTTCAGATGGCCATTATATTCATTTTCATTTCATTTGGGTGACAGGTATCTCCTCCCCTTTTGCCGCTGCCATCTGTATGCCACTCCTGCAGATGGCTTCTACTCCCGACACCTGCTGCTTCGAGTTAATCAGTGGAGCACCATTACGATCTTATGGGACGATCGCCAATGGGCCACATGCCCTTACGCGGTACTAGTGGCTAGGAGCGACATTTCGACCTTTCAGCTGGACTAGTGGCTACCTAATGGAACGGCCCTGCGGTTCTAGGCGCTTCCATGTTGCCTTTTTGGACGTGAATGTAGCCCCTGTGTACCATGAAGGAACAGGGCGTCACACAAGAAGAAGCTGGTCATTTATTGCGGATGCAGCCCACAATGATGAAATATGTTTTGGGGTTCATGACCTAATGGCTGTATGGGCTTGGTGATTTTGTGGTGCATTACATTTCTATTCTGATATTAACCGTGTAGCGTTCTTCTTTGCAAGTGATGTAGCATATTCCTATTTGTGGAGCGATGTATTGTGAGTATATCTGCATTGGGTTCCGGCTTGTGAGTATAGTTGCGTGTTACTGTACTGGCCGCGTTTGCCTACGAAGCCCAGTGTGGTCAGGGATGGGGGCTGACATTATGACTGTTTTGATGATGTCATGCTCAGGGGCGGGGGATTAGCTTTTGTGTAACAGATGCCGGTCAGCCAGGTGGGTTGGTGGAATGATGTGATTATCAGTATATGGCTGGTCACAGGTGCCTGTGTTTGCGTGCGTTTCATGGAGGGAGACTGAGGTCATGTCCATTGGAATAGCTTCTGTATTCGTGCCATCTGTGCCCTGCAGCTCCCATTGGCCCCTCTTGAGATGTGCCTGGCTGCTCAGTCACTCTGCCAACTTGTGTGGTCCATGCTTCTGCTGATGGTTGGTTTGTTTACTGGCAGGAGTACAGGGCTGGTGCAGTCTGACTCAGGATACTGCTTTGAATGTTGCCTTGCACTGGTGTCAGTCGATAGGGGGGGCCTGTTTTTGTTTGTCTCTTTTTTCTGCTCATGTTGCTGTACTTGAACCTTCGCATGCCTGTGCTGCATCAGTGCGGCAATGGTGCCATGGCAAATATGGATGGCCACTCACAAGGCACTTGGAGCCCCTAGATTGATTTGTTCGTTGGCATGCATGGGTGACTTGTACATTTGACTGGTTGCATTGTGTGACTTCATTGCACCTACGAGGAGTTGTGCAATGTGGCCAGGGAGTGGTGTACAGGCACTCAGTAGGGCCGTTTACGGTTGATTCGCGATGCCGTACTTCTCGCCATGGCGGAATGGTACTTTCCGCCATGCTTGATGGCGTTAGGTACATGTCCGCTAGGGTCAGAATTCGCGTACCATTGCGCCATGGTGGTAATTACGGTTTGGCATGGCGCGCGTGCGCGTACTTGGTGCAGTTAGCGTTGGCGTTCACTACGGTGTCGCTAATGGCATCGTACTTTACGGTGACGGGTCATAGTCGCACCGAGCGCTATTCGATGGCGGTATTCCATTTCCGCCATCGTTTTTCGATTTCCGCCAGGGTCGTAATGAGGGCCACTGTATCTTGTGGAGCAAATTGGAAGGCTGTAGCAAGAGGAGAGAAGGCAGGGAACACGCATCTCAACCAGAGAGCTGGGAAGCGAGTACATGCAACGCGAAACGGTGCAGGGAGCAGGGACAGAAAGGATGAACAGCTATGAGGAGGAGCAGCTGGTAGTTAGCCTGCATAGGAGAGAAGAATGTGATCACTAGGGGAGTGCAGCCTGTAAACTAGAAGGAACGATGAACAAAGGGCGACTGCATTAACAGATGGCAAATACACGTTCCAAAACAGGAAAGCTGATAATGCCTTGAAGATTTCAGCCGTATACATTCAGCCTGTGAACAGCAGTAGATGTTGACCCCCCCTCCCTAGTATGGGAGAACAGTGGTTAAAAACTTCAGGATTCGACACAAACGCACGGACACAGTACATACAACATGGGAACCCACCAGAATTCGCATTTACAAAAACGCGAGGGAAGTACATTTTCTAGCTATTTTTGCTAGTTTTTAGCACGTTTCAATACGTCTAGCGGGTTACAGCTATATGTTGAATAATGGGGTTATAAAGCATTCTGAACACTATCTTGTGGAGCTCATTGGAAGGCTGTAGGAAGAGGAGAGAAGGCAGGGAACACGCATCTAAACCAGAGAGCTGGGAAGCGAGTACATGCAACGCGAAACGGTGCAGGGAGCAGGGACAGAAAGGTGGAACGCCTCTGAGGAGGAGCAGCTGGTAGTTAGCCTGCTCTGGAGAGGAGAATGTGATCACCACGGGAGTGCAGCCTTGAAACAAGAAGGGACGATGAAAACATGCTGACTGGAATAACAGATGGCAAATACACTTTCCAGAACAGTCGGTTTACCCGATAATGCATTGACGATTTCAGCAGTATACATTCAGCCTGTGAACAGTAGATTTTGATCCCTCCTTGTATGGGTGACGAGTGGTTAAAAACATCAGGATTCGACTGAACAAATGCACGAACAGAGTACAAAATGGGAATCCACCAGAATTCGTATTTACCAAAACGCGTGGAAAGAACATTTTCTAGCTATTTTTGCTAGTTTTTAGCACTTTTCAATACGTCAAGCGGGTTACAGCTATATCTTGAATAATGGGTGTTATAAAGCATTCTGAGCACCGTGTATCTTTTGAAGCTCATTTGTTGATTTGAAGGCAGCGGGAAGAGGAGAGAAGGCAGGGAACACACGTCTAAACCAGAGAGCTGGGAAGCGAGTTGTTCTCTGCAACGCGAAACGATGCAGAGAACAAGCACAGAAAGGAAGAAGGAAAAGCGTCTAAACCAGAGAGCAGGGAAGCGAGTGTTTGCAACGCGAAACGGTGCAGAGAGCAGGGACAGAAAGGGAGAACTCCACTGAGGAGGAACAGCTGGTAGTTAGCCTTCTTTGGAGATGAGAACTTGATCACCACGGGAGAGGATTGTTGAGAGGGTTACATAGGGGGATGTCTGAGATCGGAAAATCCTGAGTATTCCCTGCAGTGTGTAGGGCCAGAGACATGAAGAGTAGCAGATCTCGTAAAAGTCCAGGTCAGGAAGCATACAGGTTCATTTTGAATTCTCCAAGTAGGCGGAGTTGAGTGGTAGGAGGCTAGGATGGAGAAGTCCATCCACTGAGAGAGGAAGGGGGTAGGCAAATAGCCACGGTGAGAGAATGGCCAGGAAAGAGAGAATGCATGCAGACAAGGCATTCGGGAGAGGAGTCGGCCTGCAAAGGAAAGCAATTTACTACAGGAATCAAGGATACTCCCCCTCAAGAACGGTGGATCTGGGCATGGAGAGGAACTTGTCATCAGGGAGGAAAGTGTCAGAGCTCGAGACAGCGCTGGCCGTCATCCATGTCTCGGTTAGACCAAGGACATCAAGGTCGGGTTCTTCCAGGAAATGGCAGATGTCAGATGAGTGTTAACTGAGTGAGAGTTGAGAGTGGGGAGGGGTACAAATCAGTAATCCTTGTGGAGGTGTAGAAGGAGCCTGACCTAGGGCACATGAGGAAGGTGAGAGGAAAGGAAGCAGAAGAAGGGAGAGAAGACACAGCAGGAGTGCATTATCAATCCGGGAGCTAGGAGTGGTGAGGTTAGACGGGGAGGTCTGAGTCTCAGGATTTGAATGGGAAGTTCGATATCACATGTCATGCTATAGGAAGAGTCTCAGGATTGGAATGGGAAGGAGTTGGATATGATATCTCTTGTTATAGGGAGGGTCTCAGGTTTGGTATTAGAAGAACTGAGATATCAAATCACATCCTATCGGAAGGGTCTCGGGTTTGGTATTGGAAGAAATGAGATTTCAAATCTCAGGCTGTGGGAATGGTCTCGGGTATGGTATTGGAAGGGGTGAAAAATCACATTTCATGCTACAGGAAGGGTCACAAGGTTGGAATGGGAAGGAGTTGGATTTCACATATACTACGGGAAGGGCCTCAGGTTTGGTATTAGAAGCATAGAGATATCACATCTCATGTTATAGGAAGGGTCTCGATTGGAATGGGTAGGAGTTGGATATCACATCTCATGTTATAGGGAGGGTCTCAGTTTTGATATTAGAAGCATTGAGATATCACATATGCTATTGGAAGGGTCTCAGTATTGGAATGGGAAGGATTTGGATCTCACATCTCATGTTTTAGGACGGGTCTCAGGTTTGGTATTAGAAGCATTGAAATATCACATCTCATGGTATAGGAAGGGTCCCAGGATTGGAATGGGAAGGAGTTGGATATCACATTGAATGGGAAGGAGTTTGATATCACATCTCAAGCTATAGGAAGGGCCTCAGGTTTGGAAAGGGAATGATTTGGATTTCACATCTCATGTTATAGGATGGTTCTCATGTTTGGTTTTAGAAGCATTGAAATATCACAACGCATGCTATCGGAAGGGTCTCAGGTTTGGAATGGGAAGGAGTTTGATATCACATCTCATGTTAGAGGTAGGATCTCAGGTTTGGTATTAGAGGCATTGAGATATGACATCTCATGCTATCAGAAGGGTCTCAGGATTGGAATGGGAAGGAGTTGGATATCACATCTCATGCTAAAGGGAGGGTCTAAGGTTTGGAAGGGGAAGGATTTGGACATCACATCTCATGTTATTGGAAGGATCTGAGGTTTGGTATTAGAAGCATTGAGATATCACATCTCTTGCTATCGGAAGGGTCTCAGGTTTGGTATAAGCATTGAGATATCACATCTCTGCTATCGGAAGGGTCTCAGGATTGGAATGGGAAGGATTTGGATATCACATCTCATGTTATAGGAAGGGTCTCAGGTTTGGTATTAGAAGCATTGAGATATCACATCTCATGATATCGGAAGGGTCTCAGGATTGGAATGGGAAGGAGTTGGATATCACATCTCATGATAAAGGAAGGGTCTAAGGTTTGGAAGGGGAAGGATTTGGATATCACATCTCATGTTATATTACGGGTCTCAGGTTTGGTATTAGAAGCATTGAGATATCAAGTCTCAGAGTATAGGAAGGGTCTCAGAAATGGAATGGGAAGGAGTTGGATATCACATCTCAAGCTATAGGAAGGGTCTCAGGATTGGAATGGGAAGGACTTGGATATCACATCTCATGCTATAGGAAGGCTCTCAGGTTTGGAAGGGGAAAGAGTTGGATATCACATTTCATGTTAGAGGTAGGATCTCAGGTTTGGTATTAGAGGCATTGAGATATCACATCTCATGCTATCAGAAGGGTCACAGGAATGGAATGGGAAGGAGTTGGATATCACATCTCATGCTAAAGGGAGGGTCTCAGGTTTGGAAGGGGAAGGATTTGGATATCACATCTCATGTTATAGGAAGGATCTCAGGTTTGGTATTAGAAGCATTGAGATATCACATCTCATGCTATCGGAAGGATCTCAGGTTTGGTATTAGAAGCATTGAGATATCACATCTCATGCTATCAGAAGGGTCTCAGGATTGGAATGGGAAGGAGTTGGATATCACATCTCATGCTAAAGGGAGGGTCTCAGGTTTGGAAGGGGAAGGATTTGGATATCACATCTCATGTTATCGGAAGGATCTCACGTTTGGTATTAGAAGTATTGAGATATCATATCTCATGCTATAGGAAGGGTCTCAGGATTGGAATGGGAAGGAGTTGGATATCACATCTCATGCTATAGGAAGTGTCTCAGGATTGGAATGGGAAGGACTTGGATATCACATCTCATGCTATAGGTAGGGTCTCAAGTTTGATATTAGAAGCATTGAGATATCACATCTCATGCTATAGGAAGGGTCTGAGGATTGGAATGGGAAGGAGTTGGATATCACATCTCATGCTATGGGAAGGGTCTCAGGTTTGGTATAAGCAGTGAGATATCACATCTCATGCTATAGGAAGTGTCTCAGGATTGGAATGGGAAGGAGTTGGATATCACATCTCATGTTATAGGAAGGATCTCAGGTTTGGTATAAGCATTGAGATATCACATCTCTGCTATCGGAAGGGTCTCAGGATTGGAATGGGAAGGAGTTGGATATTCCCATCTCATGTTATAGGAAGGGTCTCAGGTTTGGTATTAGAAGCATTGAGATATCACATCTCATGCTATAGGAAGGGTCTCAGGATTGGAATGGGAAGGACTTGGATATCACATCTCATGCTATAGGGAGGGTCTCAAGTTTGATATTAGAAGCTTTGAGATATCACATCTCATGATATCGGAAGGGTCTCAGTATTGGAATGGGAAGGAGTTGGATATCACATCTTATGATAAAGGAAGGGTCTAAGGTTTGGAAGGGGAAGGATTTGGATATCACATCTCATGTTATATTACGGGTCTCACGTTTGGTATTAGAAGCATTGAGATATCAAGTCTCATAGTATAGGAAGGGTCTCAGAATTGGAATGGGAAGGAGTTGGATATCACATCTCAAGCTATAGGAAGGGTCTCAGGATTGGAATGGGAAGGACCTGGATATCACATCTCATGCTATAGGAAGGCTCTCAGGTTTGGAAGGGGAAAGAGTTGGATATCAGATTTCATGTTAGAGGTAGGATCTCAGGTTTGGTATTAGAGGCATTGAGATATCACATCTCATGCTATCAGAAGGGTCTCAGGAATGGAATGGGAAGGAGTTGGATATCACATCTCATGCTAAAGGGAGGGTCTCAGGTTTGGAAGGGGAAGGATTTGGATATCACATCTCATGTTATAGGAAGGATCTCAGGTTTGGTATTAGAAGCATTGAGATATCACATCTCATGCTATCGGAAGGATCTCAGGTTTGGTATTAGAAGCATTTAGATATCACATCTCATGCTATCAGAAGAGTCTCAGGATTGGAATAGGAAGGAGTTGGATATCACATCTCATGCTAAAGGGAGGGTCTCAGGTTTGGAAGGGGAAGGATTTGGATATCACATCTCATGTTATCGGAAGGATCTCACGTTTGGTATTAGAAGTATTGAGATATCATATCTCATGCTATAGGAAGGGTCTCAGGATTGGAATGGGAAGGAGTTGGATATCACATCTCATGCTATAGGGAGGGTCTCAGTATTGGAATGGGAAGGACTTAGATATCACATATCATGCTATAGGGAGGGTCTCAGTTTTGATATTAGAAGCATTGAGATATCACATCTCATGCTATCGGAAGTGTCTCAGGATTGGAATGGGAAGGTGCTGGATATCACATCTCATGCTAAAGGAAGGGTCTCAGGTTTGGAACGGGAAGGATTTGGATATCACATCTCATGTTATAGGAAGGGTCTCAGGTTTGGTATAAGCATTGAGATATCACATCTCTGCTATCGGAAGTGTCTCAGGATTGGAATGGGAAGGAGTTGGATATCCCATCTCATGTTATAGGACGGGTCTCAGGTTTGTTATTAGAATCATTGAGATATCATATTGCATGCTGTAGGAAGGGTCTAAGGGTTGGAATGGGAAGGACTTGGATATCACATCTCATGCTATAGATAGGCTCTTAGGTTTGGAAAGGGAAGGAGTTGGATATCACATTTCATGTTAGAGGAAGGATCTCAGGTTTGGTATTAGAAGCATTGAGATATCACATCTCATGCTATAGGAAGGGTCTCAGGATTGGAATGGGAAGCAGTTGGATATCACATCTCATGCTATAGGAAGGGTCTCAGGTTTGGTATAAGCATTGAGATATCACATCTCATGCTATAGGACGGGTCTCAGGATTGGAATGGAAGGAGTTGGATATCACATCTCATGTTATAGGAAGGATCTCAGGTTTGGTATTAGAAGCATTGACACATCACATCTCATGCTATAGGAAGGGTCTCAGGGTTGGAATGGGAAGGAGTTGGATATCACATCTCATCCAATAGGAAGGGTCTCAGGTTTGGAATGGGAAGGAATTGGATATCACATCTCATGTTATAGGAAGGATCTCAGGTTTGGTATTAGAAGCATTGAGATATCACATCTCATGCTATAGGAAGGGTCTCAGGATTGGAATGTGAAGGATTTGGATATCACATCTCATGCTAAAGGAAGGGTCTCAGGTTTGGTAGAAGCATTGAGATATCACGTCTCTGCTATCGGAAGGGTCTCAGGATTGGATTGGGAAGGAGTTGGATATCACATCTCATGCCATAGGAAGGGTCTCAGGTTTGGTATAAGCATTGAGATATCACATCTCTGCTATCGGAAGGGTCTCAGGATTGGATTGGGAAGGAGTTGGATATCCCTTCTCATGCTATAGGAAGTGTCTCAGGTTGGAATGGGAAGGAGTTGGATATCACATCTCATGTTATAGGAAGGGTCTCATGTTTGGAATGGGAAGGAGTTGGATATCACATATGCTATAGTTAGTGTCTCAGGTTTGGAACGGGAAGGAGTTGGATATCACATCTCATGTTATAGGAAGGGTCTCAGGTTTGGTATAAGCATTGAGATATCACATCTCTGCTATCGGAAGCGGCTCAGGATTGGAATGGGAAGGAGTTGGATATCCCATCTCATGTTATAGGAAGAGTCTCTGGTTTGGTATTAGAATCATTGAGATATCACATCGCATGCTGTAGGAAGGGTCTAAGGATTGGTATAAGCATTCCCGTCCTATAACATGAGATGTGATATCCAAATCCTTCCCCTTCCAAACCTTAGACCCTTCCTTTATCATGAGATGTGATATCCAACTCCTTCCCATTCCAATCCTGAGACCCTTCCGATATCATGAGATTTGTTATCTCAATGCTTCTAATATCAAACTTGAGACCCTCCCTATAGCATGAGATGTGACATCCAAGTCCTTCCCATTCCAATCCTGAGACCCTTCCTATAGCATGAGATGTGATATCTCAATGCTTCTAATACCAAACCTGAGACCCTTCCTATAACATGAGATGGGATATCCAACTCCTTCCCATTCCAATCCTGAGACCCTTCCGATAGCAGAGATGTGATATCTCAATGCTTATACCAAACCTGAGACCCTTCCTAAGGCCTGAGATGTCATATACAACTCCTTCCCATTCCAATCCTGAGACCCTTCCTATAGCATGAGATGTGATATCTCAATGCTTATACCAAATCTGAGACCCTTCCTATAGCATGAGATGTGATATCCAACACCTTCCCATTCCAATCCTGAGACCCTTCCTATAGCATAAGATGTGATATCCAAATCCTTCCTATTCCAATCCTGAGACCCTTCCTATAGCATGAGATGTGATATCTCAATGCTTATACCAAACCTGAGACCCTTCCTATAGCATGAGATGTGATATCCAACTCCTTCCCATTCCAATCCTGAGACCCTTCCTATAGCATGAGATGTGATGTCTCAATGCTTCTAATACCAAACCTGAGATCCTTCCTATAACATGAGATGTGATATCCAACTCCTTCCCATTCCAATCCTGAGACCCTTATGATAGCATGAGATGTGATATCTCAATGCCTCTTATACCAAACCTGAGATCCTTCCGATAGCATGAGATGTGATATCTCAATGCTTCTAATACCAAACCTGAGATCCTTCCTATAATATGAGATGTGATTTCCAAATCCTTCCCCTTCCAAACCTGAGACCCTCCCTTTAGCATGAAATGTGATATCCAACTCCTTCCCATTCCAATCCTGAGACCCTTCTGATAGCATGAGATGTGATATCTCAATGCCACTAATACCAAACCTGAGATCCTACCTCTAACATGAAATGTGATATCCATCTCCTTCCCTTTCCAAACCTGAGACCCTGCCTATAGCATGAGATGTGATATCCAAGTCCTTCCCATTCCAATCCTGAGACCCTTCCTATAGCATGTGATGTGATATCTCAATGCTTATACCAAACCTGAGACCCTTCCTATGGCATGAGATGTCATACACAACTCCTTCCCATTCCAACCCTGAGACCCTTCCTATAGCATGAGATGTGATATCTCAATGCTTATACCAAACCTGAGACCCTTCCTATAGCATGAGATGTGATATCCAACTTCTTCCCATTCCAATCCTGAGACCCTTCCTATAGCATGAGATATGATATCTCAATGCTTATACCAAACCTGAGACCCTTCCTATAGCATAAGATGTGATATCCAAATCCTTCCCATTCCAATCCTGAGACCCTTCCTATAGCATGAGATGTGATATCTCAATGCTTATACCAAACCTGAGACCCTTCCTATAGCATGAGATGTGATATCCAACTCCTTCCCATTCCAATCCTGAGACCCTTCCTATAGCATGAGATGTGATGTCTCAATGCTTCTAATACCAAACCTGAGATCCTTCCTATAACATGAGATGTGATATCCAACTCCTTCCCATTCCAATCCTGAGACCCTTATGATAGCATGAGATGTGATATCTCAATGCCTCTTACACCAAACCTGAGATCCTTCCGATAGCATGAGATGTGATATCTCAATGCTTCTAATACCAAACCTGAGATCCTTCATATAATATGAGATGTGATTTCCAAATCCTTCCCCTTCCAAACCTGAGACCCTCCCTTTAGCATGAAATGTGATATCCAACTCCTTCCCATTCCAATCCTGAGACCCTTCTGATAGCATGAGATGTGATATCTCAATGTCTCTAATACCAAACCTGAGATCCTACCTCTAACATGAAATGTGATATCCATCTCCTTCCCTTTCCAAACCTGAGACCCTGCCTATAGCATGAGATGTGATATCCAAGTCCTTCCCATTCCAATCCTGAGACCATTCCTATAGCATGTGATGTGATATCTCAATGCTTATACCAAACCTGAGACCCTTCCTATGGCATGAGATGTCATATACAACTCCTTCCCATTCCAACCCTGAGACCCTTCCTATAGCATGAGATGTGATATCTCAATGCTTATACCAAACCTGAGACCCTTCCTATAGCATGAGATGTGATATCCAACTTCTTCCCATTCCAATCCTGAGACCCTTCCTATAGCATGAGATGTGATATCTCAATGCTTATACCAAACCTGAGACCCTTCCTATAGCTTGAGATGTGATATCCAACTCCTTCCCATTCCAATCCTGAGACCCTTCCTATAGCATGAGATGTGATATCTCAAGGCCTCTAATACCAAACCTGAGATCCTTCCTCTAACATGAAATGTGATATCCAACTCCTTCCCCTTCCAAACCTGAGAGCCTTCCTATAGCATGAGATATGATATCCAAGTCCTTCCCATTCCAATCCTGAGACCCTTCCTATAACATGAAATGTGATATCCAACTCCTTCCCATTCTAACCTGAGACCCTTCCTATAGCATGAGATGGGATATCCTACTCCTTCCAAATCCAATACTGATACCCTTCCGATAGCATGAGATGTGATATCCCAATGCTTCTACCAAACCTGAGACCCATACTATGGCATGAGATGTGATATCAAACTCCTTCCCATTCCAATCCTGAGACGCTTCCTATAGCTTGAGATGTGATATCCAACTCCTTCCCATTCCAATTCTGAGACCCTTCTTATACCATGAGACTTGATATCTCAATGCTTCTAATACCAAACCTGAGACCCGTCCTATAACATGAGATGTGATATCCAAATCCTTCCCCTTCCAAACCTTAGACCCTTCCTTTATCATGAGATGTGATATCCAACTCCTTCCCATTCCAATCCTGAGACCCTTCCGATATCATGAGATTTGTTATCTCAATGCTTCTAATATCAAACTTGAGACCCTCCCTATAGCATGAGATGTGACATCCAAGTTCTTCCCATTCCAATCCTGAGACCCTTCCTATAGCATGAGATGTGATATCTCAATGCTTCTAATACCAAACCTGAGACCCTTCCTATAACATGAGATGGGACATCCAACTCCTTCCCATTCCAATCCTGAGACCCTTCCGATAGCAGAGATGTGATATCTCAATGCTTATACCAAACCTGAGACCCTTCCTAAGGCCTGAGATGTCATATACAACTCCTTCCCATTCCAATCCTGAGACCCTTCCTATAGCATGAGATGTGATATCTCAATGCTTATACCAAACCTGAGACCCTTCCTATAGCATGAGATGTGATATCCAACACCTTCCCATTCCAATCCTGAGACCCTTCCTATAGCATAAGATGTGATATCCAAATCCTTCCTATTCCAATCCTGAGACCCTTCCTATAGCATGAGATGCGATATCTCAATGCTTATACCAAACCTGAGACCCTTCCTATAGCATGAGATGTGATATCCAACTATTTCCCATTCCAATCCTGAGACCCTTCCTATAGCATGAGATGTGATATCTCAATGCTTCTAATACCAAACCTGAGACCCTTCCTATAACATGAGATGGGATAGCCAACTCCTTCCCATTCCAATCCTGATACCCTTCCGATAGCAGAGATGTGATATCTCAATGCTTATACCAAACCTGAGACCCTTCCTATGGCATGAGATGTCATATACAACTCCTTCCCATTCCAACCCTGAGACCCTTCCTATAGCATAAGATGTGATATCTCAATGCTTCTAATACCATACCTGAGACCCTTCCTATAACATGAGATGGGATATCCAACTCCTTCCCATTCCAATCCTGAGACCCTTCCGATAGCAGTGATGTGATATCTCAATGCTTATACCAAACTGAGACCCTTCCTATGGCATGAGATGTCATATACAACTCCTTCCCATTCCAACCCTGAGACCCTTCCTATAGCATGAGATGTGATATCCAAATCCTTCCCCTTCCAAACCTTAGACCCTTCCTTTATCATGAGATGTGATATCCAACTCCTTCCCATTCCAATCCTGAGACCCTTCCGATATCATGAGATTTGTTATCTCAATGCTTCTAATATCAAACTTACGACCCTCCCTATAGCATGAGATGTGACATCCAAGTCCTTCCCATTCCAATCCTGAGACCCTTCCTATAGCATGAGATGTGATATCTCAATGCTTCTAATACCAAACCTGAGACCCTTCCTATAACATGAGATGGGATATCCAACTCCTTCCCATTCCAATCCTGAGACCCTTCCGATAGCAGAGATGTGATATCTCAATGCTTATACCAAACCTGAGACCCTTCCTAAGGCCTGAGATGTCATATACAACTCCTTCCCATTCCAATCCTGAGACCCTTCCTATAGCATGAGATGTGATATCTCAATGCTTATACCAAATCTGAGACCCTTCCTATAGCATGAGATGTGATATCCAACACCTTCCCATTCCAATCCTGAGACCCTTCCTATAGCATGAGAAGTGATATCTCCATGCTTATACCAAACCTGAGACCCTTCCTATAGCATGAGATGTGATATCCAAATCCTTCCCATTCCAATCCTGAGACCCTTCCTATAGCATGAGATGTGATATCTCAATGCTTATACCAAACCTGAGAGCCTACCTATAGCATGAGATGTGATATCCAAGTCCATCCCATTCCAATCCTTAGACCCTTCCTACAGCATGCGATGTGATATCTCAATGATTCTAATACCAAACCAGAGACCCGTCCTTTAACATGAGATGGGATATCCAACTCCTTCCCATTCCAATCCTGAGCCACTCCTGATAGCAGAGATGTGATATCTCAATGTTTATACCAAACCTGAGACCCTTCCTATAACATGAGATGTGATATCCAACTCCTTCCCGTTCCAAACCTGAGACACTTCCTATAGCATATGTGATATCCAACTCCTTCCCATTCCAAACATGAGACCCTTCCTATAGCAAGAATGTAATATCCAACTCCTACCCATTCCAATCCTGAGACCATTCCTATAGCATGAGATGTGATATATCAATGCTTCTAATACCAAACCTGAGATCCTTCCTATGACATGAGATGTGATATCCAAATCCTTCCCATTCCAATCCTGAGACCCTTCCTATAGCATGAGATGTGATATCTCAATGCTTATACCAAACCTGAGACCCTTCCTATAGCATGAGATGTGATATCCAACTCCTTCCCATTCCAATCCTGAGACCCTTCCTATAGCATGAGATGTGATGTCTCAATGCTTCTAATACCAAACCTGAGATCCTTCCTATAACATGAGATGTGATATCCAACTCCTTCCCATTCCAATCCTGAGACCCTTATGATAGCATGAGATGTGATATCTCAATGCCTCTTACACCAAACCTGAGATCCTTCCGATAGCATGAGATGTGATATCTCAATGCTTCTAATACCAAACCTGAGATCCTTCATATAATATGAGATGTGATTTCCAAATCCTTCCCCTTCCAAACCTGAGACCCTCCCTTTAGCATGAAATGTGATATCCAACTCCTTCCCATTCCAATCCTGAGACCCTTCTGATAGCATGAGATGTGATATCTCAATGTCTCTAATACCAAACCTGAGATCCTACCTCTAACATGAAATGTGATATCCATCTCCTTCCCTTTCCAAACCTGAGACCCTGCCTATAGCATGAGATGTGATATCCAAGTCCTTCCCATTCCAATCCTGAGACCATTCCTATAGCATGTGATGTGATATCTCAATGCTTATACCAAACCTGAGACCCTTCCTATGGCATGAGATGTCATATACAACTC
The DNA here is from genome assembly GCF_040938575.1 of Ambystoma mexicanum. Classification (NCBI taxonomy): domain Eukaryota; kingdom Metazoa; phylum Chordata; class Amphibia; order Caudata; family Ambystomatidae; genus Ambystoma; species Ambystoma mexicanum. The sequence continues at coordinate 288,792,827 of NC_090938.1, forward strand.
CTTCCCATTCCAACCCTGAGACCCTTCCTATAGCATGAGATGTGATATCTCAATGCTTATACCAAACCTGAGACCCTTCCTATAGCATGAGATGTGATATCCAACTCCTTCCCCTTCCAAACCTGAGAGCCTTCCTATAGCATGAGATATGATATCCAAGTCCTTCCCATTCCAATCCTGAGACCCTTCCTATAACATGAAATGTGATATCCAACTCCTTCCCATTCTAACCTGAGACCCTTCCTATAGCATGAGATGGGATATCCTACTCCTTCCAAATCCAATACTGATACCCTTCCGATAGCATGAGATGTGATATCCCAATGCTTCTACCAAACCTGAGACCCATACTATGGCATGAGATGTGATATCAAACTCCTTCCCATTCCAATCCTGAGACGCTTCCTATAGCTTGAGATGTGATATCCAACTCCTTCCCATTCCAATTCTGAGACCCTTCCGATAACAGTGATGTGATATCTCAATGCTTCTAATACCAAACCTGAGACCCTTCCTATAACATGAGATGGGATATCCAACTCCTTCCCATTCCAATCCTGAGACCCTTCCGATAGCAGTGATGTGATATCTCAATGCTTATACCAAACTGAGACCCTTCCTATGGCATGAGATGTCATATACAACTCCTTCCCATTCCAACCCTGAGACCCTTCCTATAGCATGAGATGTGATATCTCAATGCTTATACCAAACCTGAGACCCTTCCTATAGCATGAGATGTGATATCCAACTTCTTCCCATTCCAATCCTGAGACCCTTCCTATAGCATGAGATGTGATATCTCAATGCTTATACCAAACCTGAGACCCTTCCTATAGCTTGAGATGTGATATCCAACTCCTTCCCATTCCAATCCTGAGACCCTTCCTATAGCATGAGATGTGATATCTCAAGGCCTCTAATACCAAACCTGAGATCCTTCCTCTAACATGAAATGTGATATCCAACTCCTTCCCCTTCCAAACCTGAGAGCCTTCCTATAGCATGAGATATGATATCCAAGTCCTTCCCATTCCAATCCTGAGACCCTTCCTATAACATGAAATGTGATATCCAACTCCTTCCCATTCTAACCTGAGACCCTTCCTATAGCATGAGATGGGATATCCAACTCCTTCCAAATCCAATACTGATACCCTTCTGATAGCATGAGATGTGATATCCCAATGCTTCTACCAAACCTGAGACCCATACTATGGCATGAGATGTGATATCAAACTCCTTCCCATTCCAATCCTGAGACGCTTCCTATAGCTTGAGATGTGATATCCAACTCCTTCCCATTCCAATTCTGAGACCCTTCTTATACCATGAGACTTGATATCTCAATGCTTCTAATACCAAACCTGAGACCCGTCCTATAACATAAGATGTGATATCCAAATCCTTCCCCTTCCAAACCTTAGACCCTTCCTTTATCATGAGATGTGATATCCAACTCCTTCCCATTCCAATCCTGAGACCCTTCCGATATCATGAGATTTGTTATCTCAATGCTTCTAATATCAAACTTACGACCCTCCCTATAGCATGAGATGTGACATCCAAGTCCTTCCCATTCCAATCCTGAGACCCTTCCTATAGCATGAGATGTGATATCTCAATGCTTCTAATACCAAACCTGAGACCCTTCCTATAACATGAGATGGGATATCCAACTCCTTCCCATTCCAATCCTGAGACCCTTCCGATAGCAGAGATGTGATATCTCAATGCTTATACCAAACCTGAGACCCTTCCTAAGGCCTGAGATGTCATATACAACTCCTTCCCATTCCAATCCTGAGACCCTTCCTATAGCATGAGATGTGATATCTCAATGCTTATACCAAATCTGAGACCCTTCCTATAGCATGAGATGTGATATCCAACACCTTCCCATTCCAATCCTGAGACCCTTCCTATAGCATGAGAAGTGATATCTCCATGCTTATACCAAACCTGAGACCCTTCCTATAGCATGAGATGTGATATCCAAATCCTTCCCATTCCAATCCTGAGACCCTTCCTATAGCATGAGATGTGATATCTCAATGCTTATACCAAACCTGAGAGCCTACCTATAGCATGAGATGTGATATCCAAGTCCATCCCATTCCAATCCTTAGACCCTTCCTACAGCATGCGAAGTGATATCTCAATGATTCTAATACCAAACCAGAGACCCGTCCTTTAACATGAGATGGGATATCCAACTCCTTCCCATTCCAATCCTGAGCCACTCCTGATAGCAGAGATGTGATATCTCAATGTTTATACCAAACCTGAGACCCTTCCGATAACATGAGATGTGATATCCAACTCCTTCCCGTTCCAAACCTGAGACACTTCCTATAGCATATGTGATATCCAACTCCTTCCCATTCCAAACATGAGACCCTTCCTATAGCAAGAATGTAATATCCAACTCCTACCCATTCCAATCCTGAGACCATTCCTATAGCATGAGATGTGATATATCAATGCTTCTAATACCAAACCTGAGATCCTTCCTATGACATGAGATGTGATATCCAAATCCTTCCCATTCCAATCCTGAGACCCTTCCTATAGCAAGAGATGTGATATCCAAATCCTTCCCATTCCAATCCTGAGACCCTTCCTATAACATGAGATGTGATATTCAACTCCTTCCCATTCCAACCTGAGACACTTCCTATAGCATGAGAAGGGATATCCAACTCCTTCCCAATCCAATCCTGAGAACCTTCCGATAGCAGAGATGTGATATCTCAATGCTTATACCAAACCTGAGACCCTTCCTATGGCATGAGATGTGATATCCAACTCCTTGCCATTCAAATCCTGAGACCCTTCCTATAGCATGAGATGCGATATCTCAATGCTTCTACTAAACCTGAGACCCTTCCTTTAGCATGAGATGTGATATCCAAATCCTTCACATTCCAATCCTGAGACCCTTCCTATAGCATAAGATGTGATATCTCAATGCTTCTAATACCAAACCTGAGATCCTTCCTATAACATGAGATGTGATATCCAATTCCTTCCCATTCCAAACCTGAGACCCTTCCTATTGGATGAGATGTGATATCCAACTCCTTCCCATTCCAACCCTGAGACCCTTCCTATACCATGAGATGTGATATCTCAATGCTTCTAATACCAAACCTGGGAACCGTCCTATAACATGAGATGTGATATCTCAATGTTTCTAATAAAAAACCTGAGACCCTACCTATAACATGAGATGTGATATCCAATTCCTTCCCATTCCAAACCTGAGACCCTTCCTATTGGATGAGATGTGATATCCAAATCCTTCCCCTTCCAAACCTGAGACCCTTCCTTTAGCATGAGATGTGATATCCAAATACTTCCCATTCCAATCCTAAAACCCTTCCTATAGCATGAGATGTGATATCTCAATGTTTCTAATAAAAAACCTGAGACCCTTCCTATAGCAAGAGATGTGATATCCAAATCCTTTCCATTCCAATCCTGAGACCCTTCCTGTATATAACATGAGATGTGATATCCAACTCCTTCCCATTCCAACCTGAGACCCTTCCTATAGCATGAGATGTGATATCCAACTCCTTACCATTCAAATCCTGAGACCCTCCCTATAACAAGTGATGTCATATCCAACTCCTTCCCATTCCAAACCTGAGACCCTTCCTATAACATGAGATGTGATATCCAACTCCTTCCCATTCAAAACCTGAGACCCTTCCGATAGCATGAGATGTGATATCTCAATGCTTCAAAAACCAAACATGAGAACCATCCTATAACATGAAATGTGAAATCCAAATCCTTCCCTTCCCAAACCTGAGACTCTTCCTATAGCATGAGATGTGATATCTCAATGCTTCTACCAAACCTGAAACCCTTCCTATAGCATGAGATGTGATATCCAATTCCTTCCCATTCCAATCCTGAGACACATCCTATAGCATGAGATGTGATATCACAATGCTTCTAATACCAAACCTGAGACCCGTCCTATAACATGAGATGTGATATCCAAATCCTTCCCCTTCCAAACTTGAGACCCTTCCTTTAGCATGAGATGTGATATCCAGCTCCTCCCATTCCAATCCTGAGACCCTTCCGATAGCAGAGATGTGATATTTCAATGCTTATACCAAACCTGAGACCCTTCCCATAGCATGAGATGTGATATCCAACTCCTTCCCATTCCAATCCTGAGACCCTTCCTATAGCATGAGATGTGATATCTCAATGCTTCTAATACCAAACCTGAGATCCTTCCTATAACATGAGATGTGATATCCAACTCCTTCCCATTCCAATCCTGAGACCCTTCCTATAGCATGAGATGTGATATCTCAATGCTTCTAATACCAAACCTGAGATCCTTCCTATAACATGAGATGTGATATCCAACTCCTTCCCATTCCAATCCCGAGACCCTTCCTATAGCATGAGATGTGATATCTCAATGCTTCTAATACCAAACCTAAGGTCCTTCCTATAACATGAGATGTGATATCCAAATCCTTCCCATTCCAAACCTGAGACCCTCCCTTTAGCATGAGATGTGATATCCAACTCCTTCCCATTCCAATCCTGATACCCTTCTGATAGCATGAGATGTGATATCTCAATGCCTCTAATACCAAACCTGAGATCCTACCTCTAACATGAAATGTGATATCCAACTCCTTCCTTTTCCAAACCTGAAACCCTTCCTACAGCATGAGATGTGATATCCAAGTCCTTCCCATTCCAATCCTGAGACCGTTCCTATAACATGAGATGTGATATCCAACTCCTTCTATTCCAACCTGAGACCCTTCCTATAGCATGAGATGGGATATCCAACTCCTTCCAAATCCAATCCTGATACCCTTCCGATAGCATGAGATGTGATATCCCAATGCTTCTACAAAACCTGAGACCCATACCATGGCATGAGATGTGATATCAAACTCCCGTCCTATACCATGAGACTTGATATCTCAATGCTTCTAATACCAAACCTGAGACCGGTCCAATAACATGAGATGTGATATCCAAATCCTTCCCCTTCCAAACCTTAGACCCTTCCTTTATCATGAGATGTGATATCCAAGTCCTTCCCATTCCATTCCTGAGACCCTTCCTATAGCATGAGATGTGATATCTCAATGCCTCTAAAACCAAACCTGAGATCCTACCTCTAACATGAAATGTGATATCCAACTCCTTCCCCTTCCAACCCTGAGAGCCTTCCTATAGCTTGCGATGTGATATCCAACTCCTACTCATTCCAATTCTGAGACCCGTCCTATACCATGAGACTTGATATCTCAATGCTTCAAATACCAAACCTGAGACCGGTCCTATAACATGAGATGTGATACCCAAATCCGTCCCCTTCCAAAACTTAGACCCTTCCTATAGCATGAGATGTGATATCTCATTGCTTCTAATACCGAACCTGAGACCCTTCCTATAACGAGATGGGATATCCAACTCCTTCCCATTCCAATCCTGAGACCCTTCAGATAGCAGAGATGTGATATCCAACTCCTTCCCATTCCAAACCTGAGACCCTTCCTATAGCATGAGATGTTATAATGTAATGCTTCTAAAACCAAACCTGAGAACCATCCTATAACATGTGAAATCCAAATCCTTCCCTTTCCAAACCTGAGACCCTTCCGATAGCATGAGATGTGATATCTCAATGCTTCTAAAACCAAACATGAGAACCATCATATAACATGAGATGTGAAATCCAAATCCTTCCCTTTCCAAACCTGAGACCTTTCCTATAGCTTGAGATGAAATATCAAACTCCTTCCCATTCCAATCCTGAGATAGCTTGAGATGTGATATCCAACTCCATCCCATTCCAATCCTGAGACCCTTCCGATAGCATGAGATGTGATAGCTCAATGCTTCTAATATCAAAACTGAGACCCTCCCTATAGTATGAGACGTGAATTCTAAGTCCTTCCCATTCCTTTCCTGAGACCCTTCCGATAGCAGAGATGTGATATCTCAATGCTTATACCAAACCTGATGACCCTTCCTATGGCATTAGATGTGATATCCAACTCCTTCCCATTCCAATCCTGAGTTCCTTCCTATAGCATGAGATGTGATATCTCAATGCTTCTATCAAACCTGATACCCTTCCTTTAGCATGAGATGTGATATTCAACTCCTTCCCATTCCAATCCTGAGACCCTTCCTATAACATGAGACGTGATATCCAACTCCTTCCCATTCCAATCCTGAGACTCCTCCTATAGCATGAGATGTGATATCTCAATGCTTCTAATACCAGACCTGGGACCGGTCCTATAACATGAGATATGATATCCAAATCCTTCCTCTTCCAAACCTGAGACCCTTCCTATAGCAAGAGATGTGATATCCAATTCCTTCCCATTCCAATCCTGAGACCCTTCCTATAACGAGATGTGATATCCAACTCCTTCCCATTCCAACCTGAGACCCTTCCTGTAGCATAAGGGAGATCCAACTCCTTCCCATTCCAATCCTGAGACCCTTCCTATACCATGAGATGTGATATCTCAATGCTTCTAATACCAAACCTGGGACCCGTCCTATAACATGAGATACGTCCTATAACATGAGATATGATATCCAAATCCTTCCCCTTCCAAACCTGAGACCCTTCATTTAGCATGAGATGTGATATCCAATTCCTTCCCATTCCAATCCTGAGACCCTTCCTATAACGAGATGTGATATCCAACTCCTTCCCATTCCAACCTGAGACCCTTCCTGTAGCATGAGAAGGGAGATCCAACTCCTTCCCATTCCAATCCTGAGACCCTTCCTATACCATGAGATGTGATATCTCAATGCTTCTAATACCAAACCTGGGACCCGTCCTATAACATGAGATACGTCCTATAACATGAGATGTGATATCCAAATCCTTCCCATTTCAATCTTGAGACCCTTCCTATAACATGAGATGTGATATCCAACTCCTACCCATTCCAACCTGAGACCCTTCCTATAGCATGAGAAGGGATATCCAATTCCTTCCCAATCCAATCCTTAGACCCTTCCGATAGCAGAGATGTGATATCTCAATGCTTATACCAAACCTGAGACCCTTCCTTTAGCATGAGATGTGATATCCAAATCCTTCACATTCCAATCCTGAGACCCTTCCTATAGCATGAGATGTGATATCTCAATGCTTCTAATACAAAACCTGAGATCCTTCCTATAACATGAGATGCGATATCCAAGTCCTTCCCATTCCAATCCTGAGACCCTTCCTATAACATGAGATGTGATATCCAACTCCTTCTATTCCAACCTGAGACCCTTCCTATAGCATGAGATGGGATATCCAACTCCTTCCAAATCCAATCCTGATACCCTTCCGATAGCATGAGATGTGATATCCCAATGCTTCTACAAAACCTGAGACCCATACCATGGCATGAGATGTGATATCAAACTCCCGTCCTATACCATGAGACTTGATATCTCAATGCTTCTAATACCAAACCTGAGACCGGTCCAATAACATGAGATGTGATATCCAAATCCTTCCCCTTCCAAACCTTAGACCCTTCCTTTATCATGAGATGTGATATCCAAGTCCTTCCCATTCCATTCCTGAGACCCTTCCTATAGCATGAGATGTGATATCTCAATGCCTCTAAAACCAAACCTGAGATCCTACCTCTAACATGAAATGTGATATCCAACTCCTTCCCCTTCCAACCCTGAGAGCCTTCCTATAGCTTGAGATGTGATATCCAACTCCTTCTCATTCCAATTCTGAGAGCCGTCCTATACCATGAGACTTGATATCTCAATGCTTCAAATACCAAACCTGAGACCGGTCCTATAACATGAGATGTGATACCCAAATCCGTCCCCTTCCAAAACTTAGACCCTTCCTATAGCATGAGATGTGATATCTCATTGCTTCTAATACCAAACCTGAGACCCTTCCTATAACGAGATGGGATATCCAACTCCTTCCCATTCCAATCCTGAGACCCTTCAGATAGCAGAGATGTGATATCCAACTCCTTCCCATTCCAAACCTGAGACCCTTCCTATAGCATGAGATGTTATAATGTAATGCTTCTAAAACCAAACCTGAGAACCATCCTATAACATGTGAAATCCAAATCCTTCCCTTTCCAAACCTGAGACCCTTCCGATAGCATGAGATGTGATATCTCAATGCTTCTAAAACCAAACATGAGAACCATCATGTAACATGAGATGTGAAATCCAAATCCTTCCCTTTCCAAACCTGAGACCTTTCCTATAGCTTGAGATGAAATATCAAACTCCTTCCCATTCCAATCCTGAGATAGCTTGAGATGTGATATCCAACTCCATCCCATTCCAATCCTGAGACCCTTCCGATAGCATGAGATGTGATAGCTCAATGTTTCTAATATCAAAACTGAGACCCTCCCTATAGTATGAGACGTGAATTCTAAGTCCTTCCCATTCCTTTCCTGAGACCCTTCCGATAGCAGAGATGTGATATCTCAATGCTTATACCAAACCTGATGACCCTTCCTATGGCATTAGATGTGATATCCAACTCCTTCCCATTCCAATCCTGAGTTCCTTCCTATAGCATGAGATGTGATATCTCAATGCTTCTATCAAACCTGATACCCTTCCTTTAGCATGAGATGTGATATTCAACTCCTTCCCATTCCAATCCTGAGACCCTTCCTATAACATGAGACGTGATATCCAACTCCTTCCCATTCCAATCCTGAGACTCCTCCTATAGCATGAGATGTGATATCTCAATGCTTCTAATACCAGACCTGGGACCGGTCCTATAACATGAGATATGATATCCAAATCCTTCCTCTTCCAAACCTGAGACCCTTCCTATAGCAAGAGATGTGATATCCAATTCCTTCCCATTCCAATCCTGAGACCCTTCCTATAACGAGATGTGATATCCAACTCCTTCCCATTCCAACCTGAGACCCTTCCTGTAGCATAAGGGAGATCCAACTCCTTCCCATTCCAATCCTGAGACCCTTCCTATACCATGAGATGTGATATCTCAATGCTTCTAATACCAAACCTGGGACCCGTCCTATAACATGAGATACGTCCTATAACATGAGATATGATATCCAAATCCTTCCCCTTCCAAACCTGAGACCCTTCATTTAGCATGAGATGTGATATCCAATTCCTTCCCATTCCAATCCTGAGACCCTTCCTATAACGAGATGTGATATCCAACTCCTTCCCATTCCAACCTGAGACCCTTCCTGTAGCATGAGAAGGGAGATCCAACTCCTTCCCATTCCAATCCTGAGACCCTTCCTATACCATGAGATGTGATATCTCAATGCTTCTAATACCAAACCTGGGACCCGTCCTATAACATGAGATACGTCCTATAACATGAGATGTGATATCCAAATCCTTCCCATTTCAATCTTGAGACCCTTCCTATAACATGAGATGTGATATCCAACTCCTACCCATTCCAACCTGAGACCCTTCCTATAGCATGAGAAGGGATATCCAATTCCTTCCCAATCCAATCCTTAGACCCTTCCGATAGCAGAGATGTGATATCTCAATGCTTATACCAAACCTGAGACCCTTCCTTTAGCATGAGATGTGATATCCAAATCCTTCACATTCCAATCCTGAGACCCTTCCTATAGCATGAGATGTGATATCTCAATGCTTCTAATACAAAACCTGAGATCCTTCCTATAACATGAGATGCGATATCCAAGTCCTTCCCATTCCAATCCTGAGACCCTTCCTATAACATGAGATGTGATATCCAACTCCTTCTATTCCAACCTGAGACCCTTCCTATAGCATGAGATGGGATATCCAACTCCTTCCAAATCCAATCCTGATACCCTTCCGATAGCATGAGATGTGATATCCCAATGCTTCTACAAAACCTGAGACCCATACCATGGCATGAGATGTGATATCAAACTCCCGTCCTATACCATGAGACTTGATATCTCAATGCTTCTAATACCAAACCTGAGACCGGTCCAATAACATGAGATGTGATATCCAAATCCTTCCCCTTCCAAACCTTAGACCCTTCCTTTATCATGAGATGTGATATCCAAGTCCTTCCCATTCCATTCCTGAGACCCTTCCTATAGCATGAGATGTGATATCTCAATGCTTCTAATACCAAACCTGAGACCCTTCCTATAGCATGAGATGTGATATCTCAATGCTTCTAATACAAAACCTGAGATCCTTCCTATAACATGAGATGTGATATCCAAGTCCTTCCCATTCCAATCCTGAGACCCTTCCTATAACATGAGATGTGATATCCAACTCCTTCTATTCCAACCTGAGACCCTTCCTATAGCATGAGATGGGATATCCAACTCCTTCCAAATCCAATCCTGATACCCTTCCGATAGCATGAGATGTGATATCCCAATGCTTCTACAAAACCTGAGACCCATACCATGGCATGAGATGTGATATCAAACTCCCGTCCTATACCATGAGACTTGATATCTCAATGGTTCTAATACCAAACCTGAGACCGGTCCAATAACATGAGATGTGATATCCAAATCCTTCCCCTTCCAAACCTTAGACCCTTCCTTTATCATGAGATGTGATATCCAAGTCCTTCCCATTCCATTCCTGAGACCCTTCCTATAGCATGAGATGTGATATCTCAATGCTTCTAATACCAAACCTGAGACCCTTCCTATAACATGAGATGTGATATCCAAATCCTTCCCATTCCAATCCTGAGACCCTTCCGATAGCAGAGATGTGATATCTCAATGCTTCTAATACCAAACCTCAGATCCTTCCAATAACATGAGATGTGATGTCCAAATCCTTCCCCTTCCAAACCTTAGACCCTCCCTTTAGCATGAGATGTGATATCCAACTCCTTCCCATTCCAATCCTGAGACCCTTCTGATGGCATGAGATGTCATATCTCAATGCCTCTAATACCAAACCTGAGATCCTACCTCTAACATGAGATGTGATATCAAACTCCTTCCCATTCCAAACCTGAGACCCTTCCGATAGCATGAGATGTGATATTTCAATGCTTCTAAAACCAAACATGAGAACCATCCTATAACATGAGATGTGAAATCCAAATCATTCCCTTTCCAAACCTGAGGCCCTTCCTATAGCTTGAGATGTGATATCAAACTCCTTCCCATTCAATGTGATATCCAACTCCTTCCCATTCCAATCCTGGGACCCTTCCTATACCATGAGATGTGATATTTCAATGCTTCTAATACCAAACCTGAGACCCGTCCTAAAACATGAGATGTGAGATCCAAATCCTTCCCATTCCAATACTGAGACCCTTCCAATAGCATATGTGATATCTCAATGCTTCTAGTATATGTGAAATCCAACTCCTTCCCATTCCAACCTTGTGACCCTTCCTGTAGCATGAAATGTGATTTTTCACCCCTTCCAATACCATACCCGAGACCATTCCCACAGCCTGAGATTTGAAATCTCATTTCTTCCAATACCAAACCCGAGACCCTTCCGATAGGATGTGATTTGATATCTCAGTTCTTCTAATACCAAACCTGAGACCCTCCCTATAACAAGAGATATCATATCCAACTCCTTCCCATTCCAATCCTGAGACTCTTCCTATAGCATGACATGTGATATCGAACTTCCCATTCAAATCCTGAGACTCAGACCTCCCCGTCTAACCTCACCACTCCTAGCTCCCAGATTGATAATGCACTCCTGCTGTGTCTTCTCTCCCTTCTTCTGCTTCCTTTCCTCTCACCTTCCTCATGTGCCCTAGGTCAGGCTCCTTCTACACCTCCGCAAGGATTACTGATTTGTACCCCTCCCCACTCTCAACTCTCACTCAGTTAACACTCATCTGACATCTGCCATTTCCTGGAAGAACCCGACCTTGATGTCCTTGGTCTAACCGAGACATGGATGACGGCCAGCGCTGTCTCGAGCTCTGACACTTTCCTCCCTGATGACAACTTCCTCTCCATGCCCAGATCCACCGTTCTTGAGGGGGAGTATCCTTGATTCCTGTAGTAAATTGCTTTCCTTTGCAGGCCGACTCCTCTCCC